>NC_054838.1:43521830-44138080 GCF_018345385.1 Vulpes lagopus
CAGCCCCCTCCCACCACTCACTCCTGCTCTCAGGGAGCTCCCTGGCTACCTTTGCACTCAACTGCAGCCTTGAAAACTCTCTCACTCTGCCCTGGAGTCCCCAGTTTCAGTCCTGTGGCCTTGGAACTAGAGCTTTCTCTGACTAGTCCCTTCTGGTTGATGAACTGGCTGCACACCTGGCTCTGGTTGTTATTTCAGACTTGCCCCGATGCCTCTAACCACCCCTGTGGGTGGCACAACAGCATTTCCATCCCCACCTTCATCCCCCCCACTCTGTGAGCTAATCTGGCTCGAGGTGCCAGTCTGGGTCTAATCATTTCTGCTGCCACTCAGTGGTCTGGAAGGACTATCAGAATGAATGAATGAATGAATGAATGAATGAATGAACTTCTTCTACTTTCCGCTCAGACACCAAGGACCCTTACTCTATGCTGTATGGTTCTTAGACTTGTCTCCTTTGCCTGAGGCCTTGTCTCCCTGAAGTGGCCCATTCTCCAAAATAATCTCAGCCTTCCTTTCTCTATCCCCAAGTCAAAATTTCCCTCATTTCCATCAGGGTGGCCGACATGGAGAAAGGGTTCATGCTTGAGCCTCAAGAGGTACGGAGTTTGGTCATCTCTTAACCCCACCTCTCTACTCCTCGCAGCTTGCCAGTTCACGGATTCTCCCTTCCAGAGCTGTGTGAGGCTCGGTGAGATCATAAATTTAACAGCCCTTGTGTAAAAGCTGGAGGCCCAGAGGAAAGCTGAAATTGAGGGAGACGGCATTTCTGAGCAAGGCTTTCCTCTCTCCCAATGCCCCAGGCCTGCCTGCCTTCCTGAATTGAAGACCACTGACCCACTGCTTCTTTTCAGCTTTCCTCAATCCCCAGGCTCAAACTGGGATTTATAATGTAGCCTTCCCCATCAGAACTGCTGATAGAGCAGGTGGTGGCAGCAAGGCCATCCTAGGCTTACCCTGAGGACTTTGCCTTGATTTATCTTACGTGATCTTCGAAACATTTTTCTGAGTCAGGCAGAGCAAGTGTTAATATCCCCATTCTCTGGCTAAGGGAAGCCAGCTCAGAATGTGGAGGGATCCCTGGGTGGCGCAGCAGTTTACCGCCTGCCTTTGGCCCAGGGTGCGATCCTGGAGACCCGGGATCGAATCCCCACGTCGGGCTCCCGGTGCATGGAGCCTGCTTCTCCCTCTGCCTGTGTCTCTGCCTCTCTCTCTCTGTGTGTGTGTGACTATCATAAATAAATAAAAATTAAAAAAAAAAACTTAAAAAAAAAGAATCTGGAAATACTTGTTCATGATCATGGAACTGAGTGGCACAATCAGGATCCAATGGATGCCTGATTTCTTGGGACTAAAACCCATCGCTGGCCTTTGTAGTAGGTGATATAACTGACCGGGGGCCCTCGGCTCTTCACCCCTTCGCTTCCCGCCTTCAGTCTATTGGAACGCCAGGAGAACAGGGAGACAGGCTTGGAGGCGAGCTGTGGGACTGCATCCAAGGTGAGGACAGCTGTCATTGATGGAGACGCAGACCCCACAAAGAACTTTCAGGGGCCCAGGGCCAGGAGCTGGCATTTGACCGTGTCTGAAGACAGAAACGTGCATCTTTCAAATGGACACATAAGTTTTATCCACATAAACAATAAGCGTGCGTGGGGATGGGAGCAATCATCACCTCTAAAGAAGAACCTGCTTCAATTTGCCCGTCTTGCATTAGATGCCATTCAAACTCAATGTGAAAAGCTCCTGGGGTGAGAAAGACAGCAGGTGCCCCTTCCAGTCCTTTCTCTTCAGGCCAGTCAGCACAGCATTGGAGGATGACTGACATCCCTCTTTGAGGTGGAGGGAGGGTGGGAGGGGAGTCTAGACCTGTCCCAATAGCTGTAGATGAAGACTCTTGGCCCTCTTACCTGCAGCAGAGCCTGGGGTAGGCTCGTACAGACACATTCAGGCCGGCTCCAGGCAGCTCCTAAAATGAGTCCTCCAGGTACTGAAGGGAGGGAACAGCCTAGAAGATTTCTTTTCCAAGGAATCACCCCAGCCCCAGCACCATCTCAGTCCTAGCCCCTCCCACACGCCCACCTCCCTACAGCCCTTGAGAGACCCCACACTTAGCTGGCTGGCTGGGAGCCCTTACCCTGTGTGAGCCAGTGTGCCCCGCTTCTGTTTATATTTGGTTCTAAAAAGACCCAGGGAGACCAGCACTAGTCCTGCACTAGCCCTGCACCAGCTTCACTGCACTGCTCTGGCCTCAGTTTCCCCAGCTGTAAACTAATGGGAAGGGTACACCTTACCCTGCCCGTCTCTCAAGCCTGTGACAACGATGAAATGAGATCCCCCAAGTGAAAGTATTTTGCACATTCTGAACTGTGATTATGCTGGTGATCATTATTAGTTAGTATTATGGTCACTCCCTGGTTTGGGCCAGGAGACTCAGGGAATAAATCCAGGTAGAGTCTGGAGACAGTTTGCGGGAAATAAGCCATAGGGTCATCAGGATGCCCTGATTAAAATGTCCCCGGGGGTATCATTTTAGAGAGAGAGAGAAGGGGACTGCTGTATTCTCAGAAAGGTATGCCATAGAGCATTTCCATCTGCTCTTTCTGGTCGGAGAGAGACGTAATAGAAGCTCTGCAGTAATGAGTTCCCTGCCCATCCCCATGCGGCTGAGCGCAGTCCACGTTCCCAGGTACAGCACCTGCACTCCCAGCTGACACTAATTGGTTCTCAGCACAAGTTTGGCAGCTCAGCAGAAGCACTAAATGGCTGGGAAGAGCTCATGTTTCTGACCCTCCCAGAATGGGACCCACAAAGGGGAGGAGGC
Organism: Vulpes lagopus; assembly: GCF_018345385.1. Lineage (NCBI taxonomy): Eukaryota > Metazoa > Chordata > Mammalia > Carnivora > Canidae > Vulpes > Vulpes lagopus. The sequence continues at coordinate 43,524,655 of NC_054838.1, forward strand.
TAAGAACCATCACATGCCCCTGGATTTCCATTTCCAGGGCTGGGCCCACCTTAACCTCTGGTACCAGTTCCATCTATACAGCATCTAAAGCTCCCGGTGTAAGAGGACCTAGAAATACCAACTAATTCCATAGGTGGCAGGGCCAGCTTTGTGAGTCCCACCAAACTGGAACCAACTCAAAGCAGCCTCATATTTAAATACAAGTATGATCCCCTAGAAAAGCTTAGTATTAAGAGTTTAGGTTCTAGGATAACATACACTTGGACTCAAATTCTAAGTCATCTACTCACAACCTGGGCGATCAAGAGCCATTTTCCTATCTGCCAAATGGTCAACATAATAACACTAACCTCTTTGGGCTGTTGTAAAGAATAAATGAGATGCTGGAGGCACCTGATAAGTAGCTGGTATTCAACAAATTCTTGTGGTGCTGAATTCTTTGATGTTTTCACTCTAGAACAAAGATTAAATCAGGCACAAGACTATAATTTTTTCTCATAAGAAAATCTGTCCCATTGCCCAAGCTAGAATCCTAGATGCCATCCTTGACTTCCTTCCCCTCTTCCTCATCCACCAAGGTCACTCAGTTGGGTCTAGCCCCCAAATATCTTTCCTATCTGTTCCCTTTCCAAGACCTCAAGCCAATTCAAGCCAGGACTGTGCCATCTATATTGCAAGATTAGCTTCTTTGTTGATTAGTTTCTTCATCAAAAGCATGTACCTTTGACAACGAGAGCTCAAGGCATGAGATAAGAAGAGTTCCCAGAGGGAACAAAATGATGTGGTCCTGGGCAGCATAGACCTAGGTAAATGTATCACCTCACGTAGACTTGTTAAAATCACTGAGCATGGCTTGAGGGTCTCCTTCACTTCTTGGTTAAGAGGTCTGGTTATGGTCTGGTTCCTGCCTGTCTCTCCAGCTTTCCCTCTTGATTCTCCCCAACTGATACACAGTCATCAAACTGAATGATATTCTCTCTGCTGGACAAGCCATTCTCTCTTTCTCTCTCTCCGCTCCCTCCCTCTCTCTCTCTCTCTCTCTCTCCCTTTTTATATCTGTTGCTCCCTCGGCTTTTACTATCTTTCACCTTCTTCACCTGGGAAAATCCTACTGAGTCCTTAGGACTCAGCCGAGGTGTCGCTTCCTCTGGGAAGCCCCCTCTGGGTTCACCTGGCCTCCATCCCCACTTAAAGGGTAGATAGGTGCCCTCTCCTCAGCTACCAGGACATCCTTTTAAATCGTTCATAGCACTTGTCACACTGGGCAGCCATTAACTATTTGCCTATTGGCCTCCTGCTGTAGATGGTGAGTGCCTTGAGGACAGGGATATATCTTGTTAACATCTTTTTGCATCCCGTACCCAGAGTGGTGCCTGATGCAGCCATAGGTGCTGCTACCATGTCTCGTGAGACCACTGAGCTTGGGGAGGAGCACAACAGTTCTGTTCTTTTAGATTTCCGGACAAGGGCTGCCTTCTTGAAGTGCCTTAGAGCCTCTGCTTATTTTTGGAACCAGGGATCAGTGGGCAACGGTGACCTACTGTGAGTTTACAGCCTACATAGCTTCTCCAGAGCAGTCTTGCTTGTCAGGGATCGGACTGACTGAAATGGTTATAAGCCAGCAGATTCCTTGAGGAGAAAGGCATCCCAGAGGCTCAGGCTCCCTTCAAGGAGTTTTCTCTTCCCACAGAGACCTTGGCGCCTCAAGTCCAGCTCCTCAGATAACATCCCAATGCCTTCTACCAGTTTTAAAGTCTAGCTTTTCTGTTATTTGTTTGTTTGTCTGTCACTGGAAGCTTTGGCCTGCTGAAAACTATTCTGCGCGCGCGTGCGTGTGTGTGTGCGCGTGTGTGCGTGTGTGTGTGCGTGTGTGTGTGTGTGTTTCATTCCACTTAAAGGTGGTTTTCACTTACAGAGAACTTCTTGATAGGTTTCAAGATGATAGAAATGTACCTGAATTGCTATGTAGTAAAGTTTCATTCTGAAGCAAATTTAACCATAATCACTTCAGGCTAAAGAAAGAAAACACCCATTTGAATACATTCTGCTTAATAAAGCTGTGCTCTGGAAGGAATGTGAGATGGGGGGATATGAACCTCATGTTCCCTTTGGTCAGCATCAGTGAGAGCTATTTTCCACTGAATGGGATTCTAGAATAACAACAGACACCGTGTTGTTTTAACAGCCCTAAAGCCAGCTGTTTTAACTGAAGAAATGGTGATACAGATGGCAACTGTCAGGTTTGGCTTATCGAAAAATAGTATCTCAGTCTCCAAAATGATATCTTTGTAAGAGGTTTTGCTACACTATTTTGAATTCTGTGCAATTTTCACATTGCATGCTGACTCTCAAGGTCTAGCTCTGTGTCGAATTTAACTCAACCCACGGGGCACCCTTTTTTCTGCTCTAATTGCTTCACGGGCCCTGTGCTGGGGAAAAGAATCATTATGGGAGGAGGGTCAAGTGCCTTTTTAGAAGTCTGTGAGGTGTGAGCCACCCTCAGGAATAAGAGGAAAAGACAAAAATCCAGAGGCACTTTCTGTTCTCGTGTCAACATGGAGTCAGGAGCTGGAAAAAAGCCACTGAAAGATACCCTTAATCTTTGTTAATTCCCCACATTTCTCTCTCTCTTTTTTAAATACCTTCAGCCTGTTTTCTTTGTGTGATTAAAATTAAAAGGCCCTCTCCAGACAAAAGGAGAACTTCAAGGTTGGAAGTGGCAGCACGAAGAGCTGGGCATCTGGGGTCCCACTGTGAGACAGAGAGAAAGGTAGGGAGCCTCAGCTGGAAGCCTGGACTTCCTCGAGTTTTTTCCCGAAGATTCGTGGACCTCTGTTATAATTCTGTAAAAACGTACTTTAAAAAATCTGATAAGCTGTTTCAGATGGAAGTGAGACCCATACGTGTCCTACAAGGAGATAAATTTGCTTTGCTCTGAGGGAAGTCGGGGAAGAAGGAGGGAGACGGGGAAGCGGGATGGTGAGGCGGGGGGAAGAGCTAGCAATGTGGAGGGAGGCTGGGACCAGGCAGGTGGAAGATTCTGGGCTGCACCATGCTGAGGATGCTGAAGGAGGCTTGGTAATGTTCCCTTTAAAACCCTTGTATTGGGATCCCTGGGTGGCGCAGCGGTTTGGCGCCTGCCTTTGGCCCGGGGCGCGATCTGGGAGACCCTGGATCGAATCCCACGTCAGGCTCCCGGTGCATGGAGCCTGCTTCTCCCTCTGCCTGTGTCTCTGCCTCTCTCTCTGTGTGTGTGACTATCATAAATAAATTTAAAAAAATTAAAAAAAAAAACCCTTGTATTGTGTGCTAGGGCTGCCAGAGCAAAGGACCACCAGCTGGGTGGCTTTAATAACGGAAATGTGTCCTATCTCTGTTCTGAAGGCTATAAGTCCCAGACCAAGGTGTTGGTGGGGTTGATTCCTTCTGAGGATTGTGGGGAAGACTGTTCTGTGTTTCTCCTCTAGCTTCTGCGGATTTGCCAGGAATCTTCGGCATTCCTCGGCTTCTAGAAGCATCACTCCCATCTCTGCCTTCATCTCCATGTGGCATCCTCCCTGGGTATAGGTTTGCCTCCGAATTTCCCCTTTTTATAAGGACACTAGTCATGCTAGACTAGGGCCCACTCTACTGATCTTATTTTAACATATTACCTCTGTAAAGAACCTATCTCCAAATGATATCACAGCATGAGATAGTAGGCGCTTGGACTTCAGCATAGCTTTTGGTGGACGGAAGTACACATCAACCCATGCGGTCTTCCTCTCACTCCTCACCAAGTAGCAAGGGCTATCGGGACTGGATTTTGGCAGATTTCCTATAGCTAGGGCCATGTGGCTCTGCAGACGACAAGTGCACAAACAGAGGATGGGGACAAGGGAGCTGCAGACAGACCCACAGAGAATGAGGAAGGTTCACATGCCTACTGACCACCCACTCTGTGGGGTTACAGGCTGGAGGCACATATCAATGTTGTGTTTTTTTGCTTTTTGGTTTTTTTTAGACAGAGAGAGAGAGCAAGCAGGGGAGGGGCAGAGGGAGAAGAAGAGAGAATCTCCAGCAGACTTCCCATTGAGTGCAGAGCCTGATGCAGGGCTTGATCCCAGGACCTCAGGATCATGGCCTGAGATGAAATCAAGAGTCAGATGCTTCATCGACTGAGTCACCCAGGCACCTCCACATTTCAATGTTTTATTACAATCTTGCTGCAAGTGAACAGGTCTCCAGTAGCCTAAGTCAAAGATTCATTTCTGGTAGGGACATCTGATAGGAAAAGAGATCAGTTAGCTTGGTAGTAGTCTAACACACAAGATGAAAAGAGATGTTTGTTTGAACAATTGACTAAACACTAAGACAATTGACTGTCAGCAGGTATAGGCGTGGGTGATTAGATTCCCAGAACAAAGCTTAATCTCTTTAAAAGTGATGAGTAAATGGATTGGTTAATCATTTTATCAGGACTGCTCACTTCTTCCCAGAAGTTGATTTGGAATTACATCAATCAAAAAGGTTCTTCCCTAGACCAGACTTAAAGCATTTTCTCTCTTACAAGGGCTCCAACCTATCTGGCCCCAGCTGGCATCTGAGCTTAATTCTAAGGATCCATATCCCCAAGGCTCCCGTCTCACCGACACTCACCTCCTCTACCCTCAGTTTGCCCCACATTCACGGTCTCCAAGACAGCAGCTCCTGCCCACTCTGTGCTCAACTCTGAGAGATGAGAACACTCTCCCGCATACTCCCTGGGGCCTTGGGTGTTCCCACCCCCCTCTGCCCCCATCCCCCAGTCCCTCTCCTTGGGGTTCACTGTCCTCGGTCCATGCTGGCCTCCTTTCTGTTCTTTGGTCTGGTCAAGCTCTTTGCTGTTTGGGGTTCTTTGCCCTTGCTGTTCCCTCTGCCTGGAATGTTCTTCAGAACTGGCTCCCTCTCACCATCCAGGGCTTAGTTCCAATGGCACCTCCTCACAGAAGCTTTCCCTATCCAGATTATTCTCTATTACGTTGTCCTGTGGGTGTCCTTTCCAGCCCCAAGCACCATCTGTCTTTATGACTGTCTTTTTCTCTAGTCTGCCTTCACATTAAATTGTTAAAATGGGCAAGAAGCTTGTCTGTTCACTACAGCATCCAAGTGGCTGACATGTGTAGTAGATGCTCAATAAATTGTTGGTGAACGTTGGTTAAACGGGTAGGAAAACTGGCTCAGTAATGAAGTAATTTGCACGAGATCATATGGCATTAAGTGGTGGGATGGTGTTTATCTCTTAATGGGGCAGTGTGTGTGTGTGGCGGGGGGGGGGGGGTGCGGTTTGTGTCAACCTTTCTTCATTGTTAGTCTATAGTCCTCATCACAGAAGAGCTCATTTCCCTCTCACTTTTCCTTGACCCAGAGCATACCAATCCCTCCAGATGCTATGTGACCCCAGATAGCTCTCATACACCCAAAGTTAGTTCCCCTTCCTTCCCATGCACAAAATACTCATGGGGCCTCCTCAGAGCATCTCTTCTTGACTTTAGAAGCCTTTCCTCCCACATTCATGCAACAAGCAGTCATTAAGCATCCACTCTGGGCTAGGCCTGTTCTGGAAGCTTCCATATGCCACCCCTGCTTCTCTCAACCAGACCATCACTGTACAGCTTCATCTCATTTCTCTCTGTTTCTTTAAAATACAAAATACATCAATTACCACTTCTATCTTTTCATGAGCCTCTTTCCTGCAGGGTCTCAGGCCCAGGGCCCTGCTCACTCCTGTGTGATCCTGTCCCTCAGGTAAACTCTAGCTAATAATCCATCCTAGCTCAGTACAAATATTAGCATATCAAAAACCCCGGTGTATATTGTGGTTCCTCCCACTCAGCACAGCACCCAAGGCACAAATCCAAATAGATTTTGAGGCAAATGGTTGAATATATTTCCAAATAAGGTGCCTGGCATGACACAGGTACAGAAACCCTGTGGCAAAATCTCCCCAGTCTTTCTCTGTCAACTCCAACCCAGATACTCAGGGGCAGGTTGGACTTGCCTGGCCTTGTCTTCTCTCAGATGTTAAGCCAGGACAAGTCTAAAATTAGCCCCACCCCCTCTTGGTGACAAAACTCAGCTGGAGCAACATGGGGCCAGTTACTTTTAGAAACCATCCCTTTGGGGCTTATTGCTGAGCAACAGAAGCAGGTGATGGAAACTGGGCCTGGAACCTGGCAGGGAAGAAGAGCCGGATCAAGTTCAGAAGCTAGGATCAGAATGCCAGGTTCAGGCACCAGGGCTTCAAATCCAGACAGACATCATGGTCATGGTCAGATCAAGGAGAAATAGCACAAAACCAAGCCAGAACTTGCCCATGGCTCCAATTGCAATGCTAAGGTAGGGTGATGGTTAGGGGTGTGGGGAGGGAAGGTTCTGGATATTGTGTGCCAATTACTTTATATATGGTGTCTCAGTGAGTCTCACCAGTAGGTTCTATTATTTCACCTCTACCATTTGACTAAATGAAATGTCAGACATACTCAGTAACTTAGTCAGTGTCACATAGCTAGTAAATGGCAAAGCAGGGAGTCAAACCCTAGCCTATTTAATGTGATGTCTGGTGCTTTCCTCTATGCTGCCTCCAGGGTACTAGGAGGGGAGATTTCAAACCCACTCACAACCCAAAAGAATGGACCACCAAGTCGCTTCCTTGATATCTGTCCACTCTGAGTCATATCTAAATTTCCTGGGGAGCCTTGACAAAAATACCAGTGCTAGGGCACCCAGAGATTCTGTTAATTGTTCTTGGGTGGGGCCTAAATAGATATTTCACCATCTCCTGGGAACTTCTGCCTGCTGCCTAGGTCAAAAACTAGGGTCTATGCTTTGTTTCTGATCAGTTCCCCGGGGGCAGCTGGAAAAATAGGGTGGTGATAGATGTCAGTGTCCAACTCACTTGGATTCCACAACAGACAGGCAGGACACCTGGCCAGCAAAGGCACATTTCTATAGAAGATTTTCTGGTTGAAGTTGGTCTTTTCAAATTCTGAAGTCAGGTATGGAATTAAAATAGCATTCCCACAAAGAGAGGGCAGAGACCAGGAGCCTGGGACTTAGGATTCTATAAAGCAGAAATTTTCAAAGAAGGGAGGGGTTTAATCAATATCACCTATCATTCTAACATGTCACTGTGCCCCTTTCTCCAAACCTTTATAGAAGGAGAAGGCTCCCTTAATGTAACTGGCAGAGCTCTGCCAAGGAGCAAGAATACAGGTGAGTCTGCCTCTGGTTGCATTCAGGCTGTGGCTCCTGGCATACTTAACATGAGCTTCTAAGCAACTTGGCTCTTGATTAGGTATGTTTGGTGTCCTTTTGATTTCTAATTGTTTCATGTTTAATGGCTTCAAGTCCTGCCTTCTCTGAACTCTCATGGAAGGCAAGGATTGTGTCATTTAGACCTCTAATAGCACTGGTGGGGACATCTTTAGGTCCTCTGACTGCACATTGGCATCATCTCTAGAATTTAAAAAAAAAAAAAAAAAAACTTTATGCCAAGGTCAACCCCCAAGAATGTGAATAAATTGGTCTGAATATGTGGCATGAACAGACTTTTCAAATCAGTTCAGATAATTCTAATATGCACCCAAGGTTGAGAATAAAAATCTGAAGGGTAACAAAAAGCTATGTGAAAAAAATTGTAATAATGGTTATTTCTTGGAGGAAAATGAGGTGATTTGATTTAATTCTACCAGACTTTATTCTCTATTTGTTTCTTCACATTGATTATATAATTTTGAAAAGTAAAACTAAAACAAACATTAAACTAGATTCTCATTCACTTACTAAATACTTACTGAGAAGCTGCCATCTCACATGATAGACACTGGGCGTAGGAGAATGAATTTCACAAACACAATTCCTGTTCTCATGAAGTTTACATCTAATGAAGAAGATTAACCATCAGACAAACAAATATGATACTCTGACTTCAGGGAGATGTTCCAGTAGACACAAGCTGCTGAGTATCATGCATTGTTTTGTGAATAACTATACCAGAAATTACAAAGATTGGGCTTACACTTCCCCTCCTACGCTGAAGGACGACATTGCTTGTCAATTACATCATGCTTTTCTGCTGAAGCTCAATATCCTTTTCAACATTACCAATCAATCTGAGGTGGTGCTTGAAATGAAACATATTTAGCATCCCAAGAAAGAGCTATGAATTATCATGTTGAGGGTAAACTAGATGACTCAAAAGGTAATTAAAGCCTTCTGGTATGGTCAAGTAGCTCCTGTTGGACCATACTTCTTATAGATAATAACTATAAACTCTGGGCAAGATTTAAGAACAATTAGTCCTTAAATACTAGAGAAAGAACAAAACGCAACAGAAAGCAGAAGAGATTGAACCACTGGAACAAGAGACAGACATGGGATGAGTTTCCTGATTTATAGCTTTTAGCTTAAGAACAGGGCCCTATCTACGAATATGCTGAGCAGGGGGGAAGCCCTATAGCTCTCTGGATAAACTTTACTCAGATCTCTGGCTGACCCTTGAACAGCATATGCAAGAGGCAGATTTTTAAAATCCCAGCTCTACTGAAAGAGCTGACCTGAATTTCCAGATGTTATATGGGGAGATAAGGTCTTGCAACTTGAGATCAACCACTTTAAAGGCCTGAATAAAGAAAAGTCAATATGCTTCAGAAGAACAGAATAGAATCCAGATTTTCTGCAACATATCATTCATAATGACCAGGATACACTCCAAAAGTATTCAACATACAACAAAACAGGAAAACATGACTTATTTTAAAGAAAAAAAGACAATTGACAGAGACCAACTCTGAGATTAGGCAAGAACTTTAAGGAAGTTACTACAAATATGGTGAAGTATATAAAGGAAAATAAGATCATAATAAATGAAATTATAGAAATTTTAGTAGATAAATAGAAATTATAAAAAGAATCAAATGAAAACATAAGAGCTGAAAAATAAATATCTTTAAAAACTTAATGGATGTTCTTAAAAACACAGGGAAATGAAAGAGGAAAAAGTGAATTAAATAGAAGATAGATCAATAAAAATGATCCAAACTAGGAAATAGAGATTTAATACAAGTGCAGAGGCTCATAGATCTTTGCAACAATATCAAAAGGTCTAATACACATATAATTGGAGCCCTAGGAGGTAGGGAGAGAGAGAGAGAGAGAGAGAGAATGACCCAGAAAAGTATTTGAATAAATAATGGGTGAAAAGATTATACATTTGATAAAAGACAGATATTTAAAGGCTTTAAAACCCCAATAAACACCAAGAAAGATTTATATAAAAAACCCAACACAACAAAACGAAAATAAAAACACTTAGGCAAGCCACAGTCAAACTGTAAAAATCAATTGCAAAGAGAAAATCAACAAAACAATGCTGTGAGAAAATTGAGATGTAAATAAATGGAGATATGCCAAGTTAATGGATTGCAAGACTCAGTGCTATTAAGATGGTATTCACCAAATTTATCTATGGATTCAGCACAATCCTAATCCTAATCCTATGATGCTTTTTAGTCAAAATTGACAAACTGATACTAAAATTTCTGTAGAAATGCACAGAACATAGAATATTCAAAGTCTCAAAAAAAGAAGTCAAAATTACTTTACCACTTGACTTCAAGACTTACCCGAAACAGCGTGGTGCTAAGACAAGGATCAACGGATTGGTAGGACAGAATAAAGAGCCCAGACAGAAATAGACCCACACTTATATATTTGTTTTATTTTTGACAAAGTTTTCAGATCAACTCAATTGGAAAAGAAAAGGATTTCGACAAGCGGTGTTGAAATAACTCCATATTCACATGGAAACATATCAACCTTGCCCTAAATCATACTACCCACAAAAATCAATTTGTTATGGACCACAGGTCTACACAAAAGGGCTAAAACTATAAAATTTCTAGAAGAAAATATAGGAGAATGTCTTCATGACTTGGAGGAAGACAAAAACCAAAAAAGAAAAAATAAACTTAGTCAAAATGGAATGACTCATTCATGAGAAGAAACACCATTAAGAAAATTTCCTGCCTATGCAAACCACAAGGCAGGGGAAAATATTAGGGAAATGTCCCTGACAAAGAATTGGTACCCTGGATATATTAAGAACTCCTAAAACCCCATAATAATATGACAAACAACTCAATTTAAAACTGGCTAAAATATTTGAACAGAGACCTCACAAAAGATGGTAAATGGATGGCCCATAAATGTTGAATGAAAACACATACAACAGCCTTAGTTATCAAGGAGATGCAGGTTAGAGCCATAGTGAGATATTGCCCCCATACTCACCAGTGTGGCTGAGGTTATACTGATAGCACCAAATGTTGTCAGAACTTTCGATGAAGCAACTAAAACTCTTATACATTGTTGGTAGGTGAGGAAAATGGTATGAGAATATTGGAAAATATGTAAATTCTTTTTTTTTAAAGATTTTTATTTATGTATTCATGAGAGACACAGAAAGAGAGAGAGGCAGAGACACAGGCAGAGGGAGAAGGAGGCTTCATTGCAGGGAGCCCGATGTGGGACTTGATCTGGGGTCTCCAGGATCACACTCTGGGCTGAAGGCGGCACTAAACCGCTGAGCCACCAGGGCATCCCAAAAGGTGTAAATTCTTATAAATTATATAGTTTCTTATAAATTAAATACACTCCTCCCCTAAGACCCACTAATTCCACTCCTAGGTATTTACCCAAAGGATTATGAAAACGTGGCACAAAAGGATGTGTCCAAAAATGTTTATATTAGCTGTATTCATCATAGCCTTAAACTGGAAGATCAGGTGTCCATCAGTAGAAGACTGGATAAACAAACTATGGCATATTCCTTCAGCAAAATACTACTCATCAATGAAAAGAAACCAACTACTGGTGCAAGCGACAACATGGATGGGTAAATCCTAAAAACCTCCTGAATGAACAAAAATTTCCGGAAAAGATTACACATTTTATTATTCTATTTATATGAAATACTAGAATAAGCAAAACTGATCTATGGTGAAAAAATCAGATGCATTCTCACTAGAAATGCTGAACCAGGAGTTTGCTGGAAAGGGACATGGGGGAACTTTCTAGGGTGATGATTATGTTCTGTACCTTGATAGGGATTTGAATTGCATAGGTGTATGTATTTATAGGAACTCATCAGATGACATGCTGGTGATTTTTGCATTATACTCTATATGAATTTTATGTGAAAAGAAATTGTAAACAAAAATTGGAATTATAAATGAATTTTCAGTTTTTGTTAATAATATTGAAGTATTTGGGGGTACATATCAATATCTACAACTTACTTTGGAACACCATAAAAATAATTAAATGAGTTGCTGGATGGATAGAAAAAATCAATTTTTGATAAAGCAAATATAGTAAAATGTCAACTGAAGAAACTATGTTTGGAAATGTTATGATAGAATGTTGAGAACAAAAGACAATTGAGGCTAATTGGCAGATCACCTGAAAGATAGTCCTGGCCCTAGAAAAGATGCTAGAATCTAGCTGATGTATAGGGGAACACTATAGACAAAGGAGGCTTCTGAGTCCAGAAATTGGCTTTCTTCACTCTCTTGTAACTTTGGCAATGAACCTAGGGGCTGAGGCATTCCGTAAGACTACGGGCTCATGGTCTCTGCAGTTGGTGACTTTAAGAGTTCTCAACAGATCTGTTCTAGAAATCTGGAACAGAGAGAGGTTGTCTGTTACCATTTACAGTCTCTCCTGAGTACCTACTGTGTGCTATTCTTTGTGCTTGGCTTTGAGGATACTTTGATGAACTGAATAAAAATGGCTCCTGTCCCTTTTTGATCTTACTATTGATCAAAAATCTGCTCCTCTTCTACTTCTGACATCATTTGTACCCCAACCAGAAGCCTTGCAAATCCTTTTACAAGCCTTGTTGACATTCCTGAAATCTCTCAGTTCAAAAACCCCTGGCCAATGTTGAACCTGAATACTTCTATCTAAACAGAAAGAGGTTTTTTCTTGTTTTACACTCTTGGGAGTGAAACTTAACACAAGAAGATCCCCATTGCCTCAAAATAGCTCAGCAAGATATTGGACACATGCCTCGTGACCCAAAGTTACTTACACTCTCTTGAAGTAGAGGTATGAGAGAGAAGGGTAGTAGGTTGCTAAACTCGACTCTCTGCCCCACTTCCAACACAGGTCCATTCCTTGCCGTGGTGCCACAGCCAGAAGTCCTCCCCAGAGTTTAGCGTGGGGACATGGCATCAAGGAGAGGTAGTACTGGCCTACTCAGTAGCTTGACATAACCTTGAATCCCATATTACAAATCAGATTGCTCCAGCCACCTTTAGCATACAAAAGAGAAAATTTCTTACTTAAACATCTGTTTTCCCCAACATTCTTGGTGGAATGTGGACATGTTTTGAGTTAACTATTTATGTTACAATTGACTCCAAATCAGTTGAGTGGCACCCTATTCAATAAAAAATAAATAAAAATCTGTTGCCTTCATTAGAAGGGCTGTCCCGCTTTCTTTCTGTATAGTGACTCATCCCTTTGCTCAACTGAATACTCTGCCCTCTGCCCAGTCCAGACTGTCACCTATTTGTCACCTTTATATGCTTACAAATCCACCAGGTCTGAAAAACATTTAGCAAGGCGATCATTGCAGTTCTCACTGCCCGTCCCCCTGACTGAAATATCTTTGTTTCTTCTCTGTCCTTTGTTTTTTCTCCTTCTCCAAGAATTTTTACCTCTTAGAAGTTTAAATATCTGTTTTCCTTCCCTAGAATGCTATTTTTCAGACAACTGGATTCTTGGGAGGTAATGATATAACTTGGGGAAATAAGTGCATGTTTCCCTATCTCTGGTGCCAGTTAAAGTGATTGGTGTTCAAGACTTTCGGAAGCTCTTTGAAAACAACAGGGCTAGTCAGATTCCAGCAATTTACCTTCTGAAGGCTGAGCATGTCTGGGCAGTAGCTGCATAATTTGGATGGAGTCATCACTGATGAGACAGAGTTGGCTCAGGCAGGGAGCACTCATTGCTCTTTTAAACTCTACGGCACCAGGGATGAAGTCACCTTTCTTCTTTTAAAACCAACAGATTTGCCCTGTAAGTCCCTCTCACTTCTGTTAGAACTTGGTGGTTTTTTTCTACTGCCGATCACCGAGACCTTCTCTCAGGTAAGGAAGCTCTGATTTTGTGAGGTTTCTACCCAGAGAAGCTTGATTTGAGGGGGATTTTGGAAGGCATCTCTGGGTAGAGTTGGAGTCAGGTCAAGGGACACACTATGTGGGGAGAACGGTTGGTTCCCGGCCAGCTAGTCTCCACCTGGTGGGCTGGCAGGCTCTGAGCTGGGTGAGCAGAACCCCACGCAGCTCAGAGTTGCAGTAGCAGGTTCTCGAAGTGGGCATGGAAATCTAATCTGGGCTTGGTTTCGGCTGCCTGTTCTGGTAGTTGTATAACAAGCACATTGGTGAAGCAGCTACAAGTGGTCTCCCCTGGGCTGGGGCCGTCCTAACTGCTTTGCCATCCTTACAATTAGCTTTGTGTTTGGGGTAGAACCCTTCTAGGGTCTCATGGTAAAAGCTGATGTGCAGAAAAGCAGCAGCTCTCTGGGGAGCCTTCATTTGCTTGAATGCTTCCCTTCTTCCTTAGAGTACAGCAGGAGACAAAGGGGCCGAGGCTCCCTGTTGTAACATGCAGGGACCTTGTGTAAACAATGGCTGTGCTGCTATGTGGGGCGGAAGTGTATGAACATGTCTGAGTGCCTGTCCATACAAATTCTAAGAAAAGGAGCATGAGTTTTGGGGGGGGGGGGGTGTGTGCATGTGCGTGCGTGTGTGTGTGTGTGTGTGTGTGTGTGTGTGTGTGCGTGTGTATGCAGGTAGACCTGCGGTCCTAGGGACTTGCTAAAATCTCCCTGCAACGCTTTTGATGAGTTATATGAGGCCCTGTCACTGATTGAATCATACAGCTCTTATTAGCTCTGGAAGTCTCAATAAAGACATCTTGGTTATGACGGAGGCGCCTGCAGGGTGATAAATGGCTTTCGGAGAGAGACAGACTTGAACCACTGGGGAGGGAAAACGTTGAGAATTACAGAGCCTCTTTATTCCTTGACACAGAACCCTGCCACACATGGTGTTCAGTGTGCTCATCTGTAACCTTTGAAGGGAGCAAAAAATCTCATTTAGATAAGAGACGCTTGTTTTGTTTTCAATGCCATTGCATACTGGCTGCCAGCTCTTGCTTACATGTTCACCTCAAACTTGGCATGCCCATCCTTACCTAAAATCTGCTCTCCTTTCTGTTCCCCCAGCTCAGCAGAAAGCTCCTGGTTTTCCATAACAAATTTCTAGACTTCATCTTTGACCCCTCCATCATCCTCGCACTTCCACGTCCAGTTTGGCAACACATCTGACATTCTGCCTCCATATTCTCTCTCAAAGTCATCCATTCTTCCATTTCTATGGCTCTTTTCATAGTGTAAGCCATGATCACTTCCCTTCCGGGAATATGGGAACCTCTCATCCAGGCTTTTTCTCTCTTCTGACCTTCCCAGTACAGCCAGCATGATTCTGCGATGGTCAATCAGCACCTGCACAATCCAATCAATCACTAATCTGGTGATCCTGCCTTCTTAATATCCCTCCAAAATTTTCACATCTCTCCCTCTCACCACTGTTACCTTGGTCCGACCCACCAACCCCCTTTCCCTGAGTTATTATGATAGCTTTGAAGCTGACCTCCCTGCCACCAGTAGAAGACACTTTAAAGTTCTTACGTTTCCAAGCTTCCAAAGGACATCTTGTACAAGAACTTGAAGCACTTATTACGCTATCTGGGGTTTAGAAGCATCAGCATTTTTATGACTTTTGTAGATGCTTTGAGGAGGGAGGCAGAGAGAATGCGGGAAGGTGGGGGATGGATACTGCAGTGGGAAGATATGGTCTGAGGAATATGTCAAGCTCATGCCTTGGTACCATGCAGGTTTACATTTGAATCCCAGCTCCTTTTCCTGGTGTGGCTGAGACCAAATTGGTAAGCCTTCTTGAGACTCATTTTCCTCCACTGTGAAATAGAATGGAAATAATAATGCCAACATCACTAGGTGAATGTAACAGTTAAATGAGAAGGCTCTGAAACCCAGCAAGCTCTGAAACCTAGCAATTAAGAATTTTTAGTTCTTTTCCTTCTTTCCGTTCCTTTTAAGGCTTATAATCTCTAACTATCATGTATCTTGGATGTATCTGTGTGTGTGTGTGTGTGTGTGTGTAATTATCTGTTTTTGGCACAGTCGGAAGAAGGAATGGCAAAGAAATACATGAGAACTCTCTTAAAAGAATTTGCAGTTTACTTAGGGAGGCAAAGCAAACCTCAGTAGTATAAAAACATCTATAAAACAAGCTTTCTGCAGTTGTCATGTGTATACTACCAGTTGAGTACATATGCAGGAAGGGCTTGTGCAAACAGGTCTGTGAATACTTGTAGAAAGCGTGTAGGTAGATCCGTATCAAGCAATTTTAGATTTCAGATCATTGGGGACTTTAGAATCGTCAGCCTCTCTAATGTTGAAGCATAACTTCCCAGAAGACTTTATACTTTTAGAGTGACTTAAGGACATGCAGGTTAAGTGACACACAGCATGTCTGAGACTTTACGCATTCATTTGTTCATCAAAATGATGAACATTTATTGAGCACCTATTCTGTGCCATATCCTATGCTGTACAATTTCTTTGCAATCCTTCCATAGGACATGGATGATAACTCTCCTGTTGAATTCCAGGTAGCCTTAGGGAATTGTTTGACCAATAAAATAAAATGAAAGTGACATTGGGGATATCCATGGCTAGGTTCTAAGGAGCTTTGCAGCTTCCTTCTGGGGATTCTTGGCTTACTCACTCTGGGGGAGGACAACCATTATGTAAAGTCATGTTGTGGGTAATCTGGGTCTTGGGGAAGGGGTGGAGGGGGGAGCACTGATTCGTAGCATTTGCCAGTTTTCATAGTATGAGTACTCCCTCCCACCATGGCTGATTTCAGGCTATCAAAGTGATAGCACCAAATGCACAGTTGGAAAGAAATACACAGAATTGGCTCTTATAGGCTGGTTCCTACCTATAGGATGTGTGTGGCTGCCAATTCCTCTGAGACGGCCATGATGCGAGAAAGCTAGCTAGGTGGACAGAGTACATGGAGAGAAGCCCAACCAGACCCAGATTTCCAACCATTAGTCTCCAGTAATGAAGACTTCAGATGAGTCCAGATTCGGCTACTAGCTAAGTGCAGCTGGATGGAGGACCCTGTCTGGGAACTGCTCAGCTCAGTTCCAATGACCCACAGAACCCTAAGAGATAACAATTTATATCATCTAAGTTCAGAGGTGGTTGTTCTGTGGCAAAGGATAACTGGAACAAGGTCGTAGTCTTGTTTCTGCAGAAACCAGCCTGGATTATGCCCCCCATGGAATGTGGAGGAGTAGAGGAGTCTATCCAGAGAATTTTTTGCTCATAGTCTCAGGCCTCAGATCACAAAGGAGAAAAAGGCCTGAGGAAGAGACTCAACTACTTTACCAACTAGTTTTACTGTTATCTAAAGCAGTGAAAAACAATTCTTTTACACACACACACAGACACACACGTACACTTACCTCTCTCATCTTCTGCTTCCATCACTGCCCAAAGTTTTGCCTGATCACTACTTGCTCTTTGGGCTCCATTTCATCTTCCGTGTGGGATCCGCGGGGAGGGGGAGAAGCAGACAGAAGTCCAATCAGAAGTCAAGGAAATACCCCAGCCCTGAGGGCTGGTGGCAAGCCACTGAGACCCCTAGGTAAGACCCGCAAAAGAGGAATTGAAACAGGAGGCTTGGGGAAGATCCATGGATGAGTGGTTAAAGCATGAATTTTGATATCACATGACATGGATGCCAATCTGCCTTCTGACATTTTCTAACTGGCTGACCTTGGAAAATATGTCTCAATATCTCCATTCTTGGTTTCTTCATCTTTAAAATATGAATATAATGCCATCTCACAGAGTTCTCATGAAGATGACATGAGATGATGTTTGTAGAGTGCTTAGCACCTGAAGATGTCATGTTGAATTAGCAGCAGTTAACAGTAGTAGCAGTAGTGGTAGCGTTGGAGTCACATTGGTGGTACTGTTGACACAAGTTCCAAAGCCACAGGCTCCTTGGTAAGCCCTGAGCTTTAGTCCATCTGTCACACAACAGGTGCCCAAAGCGAGTATTCGATAAATACATCATACTGAATAACTAAATTTGGAATATTCTCCCATCATTTTTAACAAAGATTTTATTTATTTATTTATTTATTTATTTATTTATTTTATTTTATTTGAGAGAGAGAGAGTAGAGTGAGGGGGGAGGGGTGGAGCGAGAGGGAGAAACAGACTCCCACTGAGCAGGAGGGCTATCTTAGGGTTCGACCTCAGGACCCTGGGATCACAACCTGAGCCAAAGGCAGACACTCAACCCAATAAGCTACCCAGGCACCCCTATCATTTCTTTCTTATCATCCCCCAAATAAATTTCCAAGGGCTTATAAGCCCAAGTATGTATTATTTCTCCTTCAAGTGTGCAGTATGAACCAAGACCATATTTTCTCATTTCTTATGAGTCCTCTTCATACCTTCTACTGTGTAATAGGTAGCTGAGTTGTTCAGTGCTCAATATATTTTAACTATTATTATTTTTAAAATTCTATTTAAGGACAAATTGAAGTTGGGTGACTTATGCTGGGGTCCTGGATCCAGGGTACCCCAGAAATCTTAAGGTTACCCATTTACAGATGCCACCACTTTGGTAGGACAGTCACGGTGAAGGATAACATGATTCTTGAGAGCAAAATCTGAGTGTTAAGTTCTCTTGCTTTATTTATACTTTGTGAACAAGAGTCACTAAAATTTTAATCTACGCACTGACTTTAGGCAGACTTGTCTCATGAAATTTATGGTTAGTCCAGTCATGTGGATTTTTTTAAACAAAGAATGATGCAAATATTCTGTTGAAGAATAGCTGAATTGTTTTTTTAAAAACTTGTAATATGAAATATTTATAGATTTGTGTGTGCCTGCTTTGCTCTGCCTCTGATAATGTTAACACTTTATGTAACTATAGCATAGTATCAAAACTGATTGTGCCAACTGACATTGGCACAATCCAGAGACCTTATCAATTAGAGTTTATCACAGGTTTTATCAGTTATACATGTACTCATTTCTGTGCATGTATGTAGTTATGTGTAATTTTTTATCATGTTAACTTTATGTAACCACTACCATAATCAAGATACAAAACTGTATCATCACCACAAGGCTCTCTTCTACAACCTCTTTGAATCTACCACTCATTCTTAACCCTTTGAAACCTTCAGTCTGTTGTCCATCTCTGTAAGTTTATTATAGGAGCACTATATAAATAGAATCATGCAGTATTTAAGAATTTATTTATTTATTTATTGAGAGAGCGGGAGAAAGAGAAAGAGCATGAGTTGGGGGCAGTGCAGAGGGAGAGGGAGGAGCAGGCTCCCCTCTGAGCATGGAGCTGGAAGTGGGCAGGGCTCCATCCCAGGACTTGGGATCATGACCTGAGCCAAAGGCAGACACTTAAATGACTGAGCCACCCAGGGGCCCCAGAATCATGCAGTATTTACACCATGCATGAGATTGACTTTTTCCACTCAGCCTAATTTTCCTGAGATCCATCCAGGTTGTTGCATGTATTAATAGTTGATTCTTTTTTGTTGCTGAGTAGTATTCCACAGCACAGATGTACCACGGTTTGTTTAATCATTCACCCACTGGAGGACCTTAGGGTAGTTTCCAGCTGGGGGTTTATTCCACATAAAGCTGCTGTGAACATTTGTGTGCAAGTTCCTGCGTGAGTGTAAATTGTCATTTCTCTGGGATAAATGGCTGAGAGTAGAGTATCTGGGTCTTCTGGGTAAGTCCATTTCTAGTTTGAAAATGAATTGCCAAATTATTTTCTAAAGTGGCCATAATCTTTTGCATTGTACGAGTAATGGAGTTTTTCTGCATCGTCATCAGCTTTTGGTGTTATCACTATGTTTAAGCCACTCTAATAGGTGGGTAGTGATATCTCATTGAGATTTTTTTTAAATTTTTATTTATTTATTCATAAGAGACACAGAGAGAGAGAGGCAGAGACACAGGCAGAGGGAGAAGCAGGCTCCATGCAAGGAGCCTGACGTGGGACTTGATCCAGGGTCTCCAGGATCACACCCTGGGCTGAAGGAGGCGCTAAACCACTAAGCCACTGGGGCTGCCCCTCTCATTGAGATTTTAATTTGCATTTCTCTAATGGCTAATGGTGTTGAACATCTTTTCATGTGCTTATTTGCCATCTGTGTATCTTCTTCAGTGAAATTTCTATTAATGTTTTTTGCTCATTTTCTAATTGGATTGTTCTTTTACTGTTGGGTTTTGTGAGTTCTTTATATATTCTAGAGACATGTCCTTTCTCATATGTGCAGTTTAAAATATTTCCTCATTCTCTGTAAATAGGATTTTTCATGGAGTAAAAGTTTTTAATTTTGATGAAGTCCAATTTATCAATTTTTCATTTTATGGAAAAATTTCTTTTTTTTTTTCTCTTAGTACAAAGTAAAAGAACTTTTGCCTGGTCCTAGTCTTCAAAGATTTTATCCTATCTTTTTCTAGAAGCCTTGCAGTTTTACATTTAAGCCTGTAATCTGTTTTAAAATAATTTTTGTATAAGGAATCAGGTTTGGGTTGAAGCATGGTACCATGCCCAAACACTATACAGAAAAAGATTGGTATATTTAAATACATAAAGTGTGTATAAAACATATAGACAAAAATAGTATAAATGAAATAAAAATACAAATGACAGAAAAGTTATTTGCAGTACCTATATAACATAGCAAAATATATTTTCCTAAATATAAATTTCCTAAAATTTAAGTAGTACATCAAAAAAAAATTGAGTAAACATGGACGAAGCACATGAACAGGCTGCTTGGAAGAAAAGAAGTACAAATGGCCAATAAACTTAAGAAGGGATGATAAGCCCCCAATATAAGAAGCACAAATTAAAAGTGAGAAAACTTGCCTCTTTTTTATTACAAAAGAATTATAAAATTAACGTGCATCACAAAAAATATAAAAAACATAAAAAGTATATAATGTTAAATGAATGTTTCCTTCAAAGCCTCATCATATCCTCCCAAGACTGAAATCTTTCTTCAGATTATTTCTAATAATCTCTATGAAAAGTTTGCTCTTCCTTCCAGCTCTTTCTCTGGATGATTAGAAGTGTGTCTGTATGTGCCTATGTGTATGTGTTTCCTTCTTAGACATATTAGATTGTATTTGCAAATTATTTTGCACCTGGCTTTCTACAATTCACATCACAATCATAACTTTTCATTTAGACTCTTAAAGTCGCCTAATTTGTTTAAATGGCTGCCTAGGATTTAAAGTATAACTACACTTTATTTTATGTAACTATTTATTGAGAGGCATTCAAGTGTTTCCTTTTTTCTTTCATTACAGGGAATGCTGCGTTGTGTATATATATCTTTGTATTCACTTGGTTTATAGCTATTCTGTAGAATAGATACTCAGAAGTGAAATTGCTGGATCAAAGGACACATGAATTTTATATTAGAGAATATGCAAAAAAAAAAAAAAAAAAAAAAGAAGAAGAAGAAGAAGGATATGCCAAATTGCCATTTTAAAAGCTTTCTCGGGCAGCCCCGGTGGTTTAGCGGTTTAGCGCCACCTTCAGCCCCAGGCCTGATCCTGGAGTCCCATGTCAGGCTCCCTGCATGGAGCCTGCTTCTCCCTCTGCCTATGTCTCTGTCTCTGTCTCTGTCTCTGTCTCTCTCTCTCTCTCTCTGTGTCTCTCATGAATAAATAAATAAAATCTTTAAAAAAATCCCTTAACTTTAATAAATAAATAAATAAAATAATAAAAGCTATCTCAATTTATCCTTCTACCAAAATGTGAGAATACCTATTTCTTCAAAAAGTCACCATCTCTTGATATTGACCAATGCTTTAGAACACTTTGACAATGTGATAAGTGAAAAAAGTCAGCATTGTTTTAATCTGCATTCTTGGAGTATTGAAATTGAACGTGTTTTTATACATTTATAGTTCATGTCTGTTACTCTGTTAATTGTCAGTTTATAGCTTTGCTTATCTCTCTGTTGATTGTCATTTTCCTATTGCTATGTGAAACTCTTTTATAGTCTGGACATTAATCTCTTTATATATGTTGTAAATATCGTTTTCCTTCACTTGTTTTTATTTTACTTTTCTTTATTGTGTCTTTTTTGAGAAGTTTTACTTTTATGTAGTACAATCTGTCTATCCTTTATTTTATGACTTCTAGATTTCATATATTAGCAAAGTTTTCCCCACTCAGGATCAAGTTATTTCTTCTGATATGCATAGGGATTTGTTTTTATTGTTTAGATCTTTTGTCTTGAATTTATTTATACTGTGAAATAGGAGTCCACCTTTAAAAATAGCCAATTAACTTAGAACTCTTTATTGAATAGTCTATCCTTTCCCCACTGACTTGAAATGCCAATTTTCCCATATGCCAAATCAATGTCACTGATTATTTTGTAAACTTTTTAGTTTATTGGAATAAACAATTTATCTATTCTGCCAACAAATCATGTTGTTTTAATCACTGTAGCTTTATAACTTGTTATACTATAGAAATATATATATATTATATATATAAATATATATATATATATTTGAGGTACCCTCCCTCTCAAATCCTGTCATTATTTTTCTTTATCAATAGTTTCTAGATTAATAACCAAGATATATAAGAGAAAAAGCCAGCCATAGGAAGAAGAGATATGTGTGAGTTTGTATATGCATGCATATGTGTGTGTATATATATATATTAAAATTCATAAAAATATGTGTATACCCTTGTAAATATATATGAAAAAGTATGTGCATATATATGTATGTGTGTATTATATACCTGTATATATTTGCATAGGCACAGATAATTCTTGGTGGGGCACGCCAGACACTATAATTACCTCCAGGGAGTGGGACTGTTGGGGATTCTATTGATGAGTGAGATTTACTCTTCACTTTGCATCATTCCCCACTTCTTATGTATACTTGGAAAAATTTGCACTTCTTTTGTAGTGAAAAACAGTATAGAACTTTCTCTGCCAGAAACCCAACCTGCATATTCTGTATATCAGCATTTCTCAATCACAGCTACACATTAGAATGACTTGGGGAGCTTTTAAAAAGTATAGATGTCAGGGACCAGCCCCCAGAGCTTCTGTCTTCATAGCTTTGGGAGAAATCCTGGGCCTCAGCATATTTTAAAAGGACCCCAGGTGGTGCCAATATGCAGTCACAGTTGAGAACCATTGCTGTAGATGATGTGAGGCTTAAAGGGTCCCCAGAAGGCCACTGCAATGAGGTCTTTTCAGAATATAATTACTTGGAAATGCAACCCAAAGTAATCCATCACTTCTCTGTCAGGCTAAGTGTTGGCATGAGACTGAGTGCAAACAAGTTTGGAGGAGAGTGGTGGAAAAGAATTTTGCCTGAATGTGTGTGAAAGTATCCATCTCTGTGGTAGGCCTTTTTGTTGAAAGGTTTAGACTCATTCAGGCTTCCTCAACACAGAAGGGATTCTTTTTTTTTTTTTTTTCACATAAGGGATTCTTTTAAAATAATCATGACCATAAAAGATACAGGAATCTCATGGAAAACCAGAAACAGCACGATGGCTGTGCCTCAGAAGCCCGGAATGTGGGTTGGTACTGGAAGGTTCCAAGAGACACTCCAGGAGCCAGGGTTACTTGGAGACCCTCCTCTAGGAGACTTTCAAAATTCTTTCATCTGGAGAATTGCTTTGTTAAAATGAAATGGCTTTTGGAAGCCTAATCTGGGAAACAGATCAAAGAGGAAATTAAAGAAGCCTGAGGATTGACTGGAAACCCAATGTTATTGTAGCTCTGCTCCTTGTGTGTGTGTCTTCCTCTGATGCTTCTCCCCAGTGGTTGACTGATTCTGCATCTGTATTCCTGACAGAGGATCTAATTGACCCAGCTAGTCTGCAGTGGTCAGTCCCTGGCTGGGTGGGCTTTTTCACACCAGGTAACTGCAGAGATGGATCGAATCGTTCATGGCGTCCTGTGCTTACCACCCCTGGTCACCCGAGCCGGAGAGGGTACAGGGAGGAAAAGTGAGCGCATGAAACAGCCTTGGGGTTGCGGGGAGAAGGTGTGGGCGAGACAGTTTCCCTTAGAATGAGAGAGTGGGGAGAACATGGATTATTATTAAGATGTACAGGCCAAGGGGATCCCTGGGTGGCACAGCGGTTTGGCGCCTGCCTTTGGCCCACGGGCAATCCTGAAGACCCAGGATCGAGTCCCGAGTCGGGCTCCCTGCATGGAGCCTGCTTCTCCCTCTGCCTGTGTCTCTGCCTCTCTCTCTCTATGCCTATCGTGAATTAAAAAAAAAAAAAAAAAAAAAGCCCTAAATTTGTCCTCAGTGAATGCTACATTGGAGGATGGTTTCTTGTGGGGTTTGAAGCTGCTTCAATTCAAATCAAAGTGTATCAACCCATTAGGAATGGATAGGTGGCCCTTGCACTCTGAATATCTCTAAAGGTCTTGTTTATTTGGGCTTTTAAAAGGTCTTAACAGCCTAGGAATTCAGGAGAATAGAAATCATTTTCCCTTGGGATTAGGTCTGGGCCTTAGGTGCCACCTAAGATGAGAGCCCTTGAGATGTGGCTCGTGCAAATTGACAGGTGCTGTAAGTGAAAATACACACCTGAGTTTGAAGCCTTGGTATGAAAAAAAAAGAAATCTCATATTGTCATTAGTACTTTTTTATACAGATTATATGTTGAAATACTATTTTGAATATAGTGGATTAAATAAATATATATTATCAAAACTAATTTCACCTGTATTGTTACTTCTTTTAAAAATTTAGAAAAAAAATGTTAATTATACCTGTGGCTCAAATTTTCTTTCTAACCAACAGTCATCTTAGATGGTGACTCTGAGGGGTACCTGGGTGGCTCAGTTGGTGAGCATCTGCCTTCAGCTTAGGTTATGGTCCCAGGGTCCTGGGATAGAGCCCCACATCAGGCTCCCTGCTCAGTGAGGAGTCTCCCTTTCCCTCTCCCTCTGCTGCTTCCCTTATTTGTGCTCTCTCTCTGTGTCAAATAAATAAATAAAATATTTAAAGAAAAAATATGGTAGCTCTGACATCTTCCCCTGCAGAGGTTTGTAAAGATCTGTATATGAGGGGCACCCAGGTGGCTCAGTCAGTTAAGCATCTGCCTTCAGCTCAGGGTCATGAGATCGAGCTACACATCAGGTTCCCCGTGCATCCAGCTGGAGGACTGCTTCTCTCTCTCTCCAAAATCAATAAGTAAATCTTAAAAAAAAAAAATCTGTATATGAATGACAGTCTTTTGCAGCAGGGCCCACTTTAATACCTGGTTCTCAATCAGAGCTGTGCCAGTTTGGTTTATCATCAGAGCTGCAGTAATTTGTATTATTCTGGCTCCTTGTCTCTGTCTCCTAGAATGCAGCCCAATTCCTGTTCTCAAACAGAACCACTTAATCCTCTCCTGTGGTTTCCCAATATCCCACACAGAGGTGGCATTGTTTCTGGCTCTGCCTGAGCAAGTTCTGATGCAACTTTTCTCTGCCTCTTGGCCTCTCTTGCTCCTTCCCGTCTCGTGCCCCTGCCTTCCTAGGACTGGTGCACAGCAGGTGTTTCACATGGGTACTCTCAGGCACTTTTTACACATGTCCTTTCCCTGCAAGTGTGTTCCAGCCAGCAGCCTTGCTTTGGGGACAGATGACTGTTTCCTAATGCCCTGTCACAATTCATCCTGTTTCCCCCAGGAATGAAGTTTGCAGATGGGACTCAGCCACTCCTGGAAGTGTATCTGTTTTAGGAGTTCATTATGATTTTAATAAAACCAACTACTATCACCATTTTTTGGGCCAGAATCTATACTAGGTACATTACAGATATGTTGCATTTAATCCCTATAACAACCCCACAGAGTGTGTGCTGTCATCCCCAATTAGAGATGGGGAAAATGAGGGTCAGCAAAGTTATATACCTTGCTCTAAGATCACTGCTATAAAATGGTGGACCTGGGATTCAAATCTACATCTGTCCCCAAAGTCCTTGCTCTTACCCCAGTTTGGACTATAAAATACCGTCTCCCACATGCTATGCCACCTCCCAAGTTGGGCAACTACAAGTTGGAATTCAATGCTGCATGGCAGGTGATATCTCTAAGCAAATTTGCTGAATGATGACAGTGCTATGTGCTTGTATATTGATGATTCTCTAGTTGACATATGATTTTCTCAAAACTCTGAGAAAGCTAGAATAATAGACTTTATAAGCCCTAATTCACACACTAGAAAAACCAAGCTCCAGGGAGATGAGATGATTTGTACAGGGTCACTAGGTTAAGAAACTAACCCGAACCACATAAGAACCCAATTTTCTTGAAATATTTATTTTCCTTTATTCTACTTCATCACTGTATACTTAGGTATTGTGCTACCTGGCTGGCAGAATGTGGAGACAAATCTTTTGTTGTGATTGCTGATAGAACCTTGGGTTATGTGAAGAGTTTGCATGTACAAACTCATTGGAGTCTCCCAGCTGTAGGTATGCAGGGGCATTCACCTAACAAGCATTGCCTGAAGCCACACATCTGGCCAGGCATGGGCTACTGGGCGACTGATAACAATGGAAGTGGGGATAAGACATGACTTTGTCCTAAGGAAACCACCTCCTGCTGGGCATAGCAATCATCTTGTAAAGAGAATATTATCACCCAGCTGAAAAGCATTGTCCTGATGGAATATAAAATGTCCTGCAAAGCACAAAGGGAGGTGGAAACAACTCTGCCTGGAAAGGTTTCATGGCAGAAGGGACTTCTGAGTTTGGTCTCAGTGGACTGACTTTAGAGATGAAAAGCCTGAGTCACTGAGAGTTCTGCAAAGAACCTCATTATTTTATAACTTCATTAGGTTTCCTAAAAATATGCTTGTTGGAGTAGCTCCTTAGAGAGTAGTAGCATAAATTATTTATTGGAGTACTTAAAATATTAACATCAATATATTCCACCATACCTTCACAAATACTCTGCTTAGTTAGATGAGCCCATTTGAAATAATGCTTTTTAAGTTACTCAAACTTTCCAATTCTACAAAGCTCTAGTTGACATATGAAACAAATAAGAATCCCGGAAGAATCCTGTCAACTCTCTAAACATCAGCCCCTTCAGACAGAGGAAAACTTTGTGTCTCTAGCATTTCATGTCCTTTTATTCATGTAAAGAGATATTTTCTTATACAGTGGATACTGAAGAGTACTCTTTTTTTCCAAGTATAAGAGTCTTGTATGTGCTGTTGAATAAGTCTAAATGTAGACTCTGATGTGTTTGGTTTATTTGGAGATGGAAAGAAAAGAACCTTCCAAATTTAGAAATTGAAATTCATTAGAGCCAAACTCTTGGGGCTGCCCAAGAGAAGACTGTCCTCTATGCTACTGTGGTCCACAAGGTTGCTTGTGATTGAGTTTTTCTGATAGATGATACTAGTACAATAAACTGAATATTTGTGTCCCTCCAAATTGGCAAGTTGAAGGCCTAATCCTAAATGTCATGATATTAGAAGGTGGAGCCTTTGGGATGTGATTGGATCATGAGGGTGGAGCCCTCATGCAAGGGATTAATGCCCTTAGAAACAGAACCCCCGCGAACTCTCTAGCCCCTTCTGCCATGTGAAGGTGCAATGAGAAGTCAGCAGTTTGCAACCAAAAGGGAGTCCTCACCAGAACCTGATCATCCTGGCACCCTAATCTTAGACTTTCAGGCTCAAGAACTATAAGAAATAAATTTCTGGTTTTTATAAGCCACCCAGTCAATGGCACTTTGTTATAGCATCCCAAATTGACCTGATCCTAGATAATGGAGGTGTTAGCTAGAAATTTCTAGTTGAGAAGGAAAACCCCATCATGGAACCTCTTCCCCTTTGTGCTTCAGTTTAGTTGTTTTGCTTGTTTTCTGGGTGTGACAAGATAGACTTATACCTTCTACCCATCACCAAGATGGAAGGCTCCTTCTGATTCCTGAGTTCTTGAAGAAGGCCCAGATATGCAAGACTTAGGAGAGCATCAGGACTAGGGTAAAATCTTGATATTCCTGGAAAAGTATCTTATTTTAAAGACTTTGAAGAACAGAAGAAGGGGTAGGAGTTTCTAAAAACGCTCAGCAGTACTGAGGATTGTTGGTGAATATCAATATTTTAAGAAGTTAAAGATGAAGTGCTTGACAAAAGTGTTCATAAACATAATGGGCTGCCTGGAGAGAAAGGGAGCTCCCTCCCATTGGTACTATTTAATTACAAGCTGGGTAGTCATATACTGGCGAGTCATGCATAAGGAAAGGGTTGAACTGAAGGTCCTAAGATCCCTACCAAATTCTAGATTCTATTATTACCAATCCCTGGTTTACCTTGTGCATGCCTCTATGCTTGCACTTTGTATTATTCTCTAATGATATGTTTAGGTGTCTGTCTTCCCAACAAGGTTGAAAACTCCTTGAAGGAAGAAGGATTTTTACCCTGTGCCATCCCAAGCATTTAGCACAGTAACCAGAACATAGGAGATACCAAGTAAATATGTATCAAGTGAGTAAATGAATGAATTGTATATATTTATATTAGTTTATATATATACACATATATATATATGTGTATATATATATAGTGTAAGTTATATATATCTTGATTGGTAGAATAAGTCATCAGCAAGTGAACTTGGTTGCTGTAAGGGTGTTCATATTCCTTAGAACCCCTGGTTCCTTGAATACCAAGACGATGCAATATGCCATGTGATTCCCCAAATAGGACACATCTATGTAATCTATTCCTTCTCTACAGCTGGAGCTGTATTATGGCAGTTTAGGCGGCATCAAGGCATGGCCAGGGTTTTTCTGAATTTTTATTTCTAGATCTAGTCCCACTGCCAGCAATGACCCTAGAGATGTTGGCTAGAGGTCTGGGTGTGATTCGGCTGCAGGAAATGGGCAGGCATCTGCTGTGGATAATCAGAAGTGTGGTTTCATCACAAGCGTGGCGGGGGCGGGGGGAGGCAGGTGTATGAAGGGCAGGGGCTCCACTGGCACGCTGGGCAGAGAAGCAGATATGCAAACCAAAGTGGGAGTGTAAGTGGGAGAATCTCAGCAAGTTAGACTGGAGCAGAAGGTCAGAATGGGGCCAAGAAGCAGAGGCAGATAAGGTGTGGTTTTTAGGTGGAGAAATTGCCACAGAAGCAGAGGAGGTGGATGAGGTGGCGAAGAGAATACTTTTCCAAAGGAACACATTAAACTGGGATATGTTGGACAAATAGATATGGAGTGTTTACCTTGTGACAGTTGCTGTACAACCGACGACAAATAAGTAGGATCTCTGCTCTCAGGTACATAAACTATGAACTCAACTCTAACGTATTAACAGACACAATACAGTACAGTGTGATACATGCTGCATGGAGAAAGTGCAGGGAAGTGTGTGGGGAACACATAACCACCCCTAAAATGAGATGGAAAGGACAAGTTGTAGTTAGCAAAGTGAGTCAGGAGGAACAACCTTGCTCGAGCTCTAGAATGGCTGGATGAACATACAAAAGATCAAAGCAGGCAGCTCACGCAGAGATTGTAGATACTCTGCTATGGTTGGGCATTCTACCTGAAGCAGTTCAGACTTTTTCCTGGAAATAACGAGTCACTGGAATATATTAATCAAGGAGCAACATGATCAGATGTGTGTTTTAGAAATATCACTACCACAAAGTGTGGACACTAGGTGGGAGGAAAGGCAGGCCAGGGACCCACTGGTGTAACTCAGTGGGAGATGGTAATGGCCGAACTGAGAGCAGAGAGAAACAAATGTATTCTTGAGACATCTGAGAGTTAGAATGGACGAAGCATGGTGATTGATCAGATGTGTGATGTGATCAAACAATCCAGGATGGCCTGTTTCTGGCTCAGGCAGCTGGGCAGATGGTTTGCTTTAGAGGCAGCTCTGAAAAGACAGGAGGTCATGTCAGTTTAAGGAGACTTCTGGTTGTCGAGGAGCCAAAGAGCAAATGGTCCAAAGGTCCATTGGTTCCCATATCCTTCTTTCAGGGCAGGCAGGTCTCCTTTGCCAGCTTATCAGTATCTGATATCTGATGAGGGTCCTTGCATACTCCGGTGATTATTGTTTGTGCATCCACTCAATGAAGCGATATTTATGAAAGATCATTGTGTATCCACAGTATCTTGGTATTCCATTGACCCTGGTGTCCAACGATGAGGTGGTTTAGTTCTTCTATTTTTTTCTATGTAATTTTCAGCTTTATCAAAGTTTAGTTGACAAATAATATTCTAAGAAATTTAATACACAAACCTTGGCGATTTGTGTGTACATTGTAAAATGATTCTTCCCATCTCGTTTGCTTATCCATCACCTCACATATTTACCTTTTTTTCTTATGATGAAAGCATTTAAATTCTACTCTTTCAACAAATTTCACTTACAAAATACAATGTTATCAGGGATCCCTGGGTGGCGCAGCGGTTTGGAGCCTGCCTTTGGCCCAGGGCGCGATCCTGGAGACCCGGGATCGAGTCCCACGTCGGGCTCCCGGTGCATGGAGCCTGCTTCTCCCTCTGCCTGTGTCTCTGCCTCTCTCTCTCTCTCTGTGTGACTATCATAAGTAAATAAAAATTAAAAAAAAAAAACAAAATACAATGTTATCAATGAGAGTCACTGTGCTGTGCATTAGACCTGCAGACACTATTCATCTTACAACTGCAAGTTTGTACCCTTTTACCAACCTCTCCCTACTTTCTCTACCTCCACCCTGGAAGCCACTTTTCTATTCTTTTTCGAGTTCTACTTTTTAGATTCTACACCAAGTGATATCATGCAGAATTTGTCTCTCTCTTCAGTTTATTTCACTTAGCAAAGCGCCTTCCGGATTTACCGTGTGTGTGTGTGTGTGTGTGTGTGTGTGTGTGTGTGTGTGTGTTTGTGTTTGTGTAAATAAAACATATTTACCCAGGGGCACCTGGGCAGCACAGTCAGCTAAGTGTCTGACTCTTGGTTTCAGCTCAGGTTGTGCCTTCAGGGTCTCGGGATGCAGCTCCACGTAGGGCTCCGCATTCAGCTCAGAAGTCTGCTGGAGATTCTCTCTCCCACTCTCTCTGCCCTTCCCCCCTGCACATTCTCTCACTCTCTCTTTCAGATAAATAAATAAATCTTAAAAAAAGACATTATTCATCCATCAATAAGACACATTGTTTCCATCTGTTGGCTATTATAAATAATGATTCAGTGAACATGGGAATACAGAAGTTCTTTGAAAAAGTGCTTTTCAAAGTCAAATTTACAACTGTAGGATTTCATCAGGCTTTCCCACTCATGCCACCCCACTTTATCCTTTAGAGAAAGTATTTCTTCGCACCTCATTCCCAAGGTGGCATAATTTTGACTTTTTAGTTTTTTCTTCATGGACTTAGTCTTTGAGAGAATTTAGCCTTGGATAGAGGTTCAACACTTTATAGAAAACCCTGAATAAGTTATGACCAGAGTTCTGGAAAAGGTTTTCTAGGCTCCACACTTTTGCGAGCAACTCTAAGCCTTCCTATGACCGAAGTGATGGTGTTAGAGTGTCAGTAACAGATGTGATTGCTCGAAATCTTCCTTGAAATACTTAACATTTGATGCCTTTTCATTTCACATTTTGTGTGTGGCTTTCCCAAGTTGGGGTGTGAAATTCAAACACCAGAGGAACTGGCAGGGTTTGTAGGTCGAATAAAACAATGGGAACCTATGTAGTTCAGATTAAGAAAATAAATGCATGGATGTGAGAATCTAGCCTCACACATCGAGAAGAGATCATCTTACAAATCTGGCTACTGGGGGCCAGGGGCTGCCTAAGCCCCTAGGCCAAGAGGGATGGGGAAAAACATTGTCTAATTAATCAGTAAAGCTCTATTTTTGGCCAAAGAAAGATATTAGAATCTCTGACTCACTTCTCAAAGATACTGCAAAGATTAATGAAATGGTTTTGAATAACCATTCTACTGCAAATAAATGTTGCTTTTTAAGGATGTAGTATTATTGTTAATAACACTAAGATACAAGATCTTGAATACTTAGATTGTTGGATTAAATGGTGATGCCAGAGTGATCATGGCTCAGGATTAGCTTTCCACTCCAGACATGTTTTTAATTTTGCACAGAGAGCATGTCTTGTTCTGATGGCAGACTATCTGTAGCCTTGATCAGCCACCTCTCACGTGTTCAGGCTGATGTCTCAGTTTGCTAATGGATAAATAATACAGCTTTCTCCACCCACTCATGTGGGTGGATAGGTTGCCTTTGTATGTAAAGCATATTATTATAGGCTGCAAGTCTTGGGAGACTGATCAAGCCTTTGACAACATCTGGTGCTAATTCCTTCATTTACAGTTGAGGAAATTAAGCCAGAGAGAGTAAGTGCTTTGCCCCAAATCACCTACTGGTGCCAGCTCAAGGGCTAAAATCTGGATTTATTGTTAAATCCAATGTTTTCACTATGGCATTGTGCTATATCCCCTCTGGTCTAGGATTCCCTTATAAAACTTTTGGGGGCTTGGATTGATAACAAATCCTCAGTGAGCCAGTGCCCAATAAAGTATAATACAATCTTTAGTACCTCCTGGTGTTCTATTAGAGATTTTTGGTTATTTGTTGCAATTCCTGAGAGTACCAGACTCCTCTAGTCGGACAGCCAAAAGGCAACAAGTCAATGTGCCATGTCTGAAGTCAGGCAGGCAGTGCAGCAACCTGCAGGGCAACTTTCAAGAGCGTTCTAGAGACCATATCAAGCCAGCTGGTCTGATTACAATTAATGATAATCAGTGCCTATCCTAATTAGGCTTATAGGATTTCTGCCCTGGTAGAGATCCCACTTGCTGCATTCCTAGATTAAGTCCATCAGTCATGTTCAATTATTCAGCCATGTCCATTTGAGAACCTGCTACATGCAGAGCTTTATGCAAATCTCTTTGAAATGTAAGCAAAAGATTGGTGGCAACTTGTAATCTTTCCAAGATATAAGGAGAGATTCCCCAGGCTGGACTTCTCAGAGGCAGCCAGTGAGGAGACCTTTTTTTTTTTTTTTAAGATTTTATTTATTTATTCGTGAGAGACACACAGAGAGAGAGAGAGAGAGAGAGGCAGAGACACAGGCAGAGGGAGAAGCAGGCTCCACACAGGGAGCCTGACGTGGGCCTCGATCCCGGGGTCCCCAGGATCATGCCCCAGGCCGAAGGCAGCACTAAACCGCCGAGCCACCTGGGCTGCCCGTGAGGAGACCTTTTTATGAAAGCCAAGGTCTCATGGCATGTGACTTTCTCTCATGGTTTCCAAAGGGGAAATGGAAAACTAACCTCCATGGTCTTCCTTGGCTCTGGTATTTTTCTTTCAAATAATATTTATTATATACCTTTTTCAGACTATAAGAGTAAAGCATGTTTATTGTAGGAAATGCAGAAAATTACAAAGAAAATAAAAAGCACTCATAATTCCAATACCATTCATAGTTACTTTCATTTTCTTCTTTCTTTTTTTTTTAAGATTTTATTTATTTGTTTGAGAGAGAGAGAGCAGGGGGGAAAGACAGAAGGAAAGAGGGAGAAGATGACTCCCCATTGAGCAGGGAGCCCAACACGGGGCTCGATCCCAGGACCTTGGGATCATGGCCTGAGCCAAAGGCAGACACTTAACTGACTGAGCCACCCAGATGCCCCCACCCCACTTTCTAGTCCAAAATTTTCCAAACTGTGTTTTAGGCATATATAGAAGCATATACCTATTCATTTTCATGAACCTAAGATTCTACTGTATCCTACTCTAAAATTCTAGAAGTCTATAAAACATGCAGAACTCAGCACAGTTCTTTGCTCAAAGCCTGGCATGTGGTAGTTTTGTTAACTGAATGGGGAGGGAAACCATGATGCATGGACTTGACCAGCCTCATTGGAAGATCTCACACTCAGGGCATGCCCAAATCTTGACAACAATCTTTGCAAACCTAAGAAACATAAGAAATGATTACTTTCCTCCCAGAAAGCTTCTCTTTCCCAGAAGAGCATCAATAATAATTCATCTCCCCCTTTTTTGTGCTCATTATTTATTTCAGGAGATTCTGTTTGATCTGAGAGCTGCATGTGCAAGAGAGCTGCTGGAAGCATGGACCTCAGTGAAAAATGGCCCTTGGAAGAAGGAACCTGGTTGTCCCATGCTGGAATTCATCACTTTGCCAACACCAGAGGAGGTATGGCTGCTTTGATGTCCTTGATATACGGGGTACTCTTTAACTCCTGCACTCACTGTGTCAACCTAGCTATACTTAGGACGTGCCCGGTGCTATTTGTCTGTTCAAAAGCAGCCAGGTGGAGAGGGGAGGAAGGCACTTTGGAGTCAGGCAGATCTGGGTTCAGATCCTGGATTTCTTACTTATAAGCTACATGGCCTGAGAAAGTTTGTCATTTTCTCAGCTCTAATGTGAGATAGGAATGCCTACTTCATAGGCGTCCGATAAGGACCGTGAGTAATGCAAGCTGTCATTTACTGGGCCCTTTCCCTATCCAGGTAGGAAATTAGTCATATACCTCCCAGCACCTAACATGTCTAAGGCACTGTATTCCTGCTTATCTTTTTTTTTTTTTTTAAGATTTATTTATTTATTTAGAGAGAAGAGAAGTGTATATGTGTGTATGTGTATGTGTGTGCACACGCACACATGAATGAGGGGAGGAGCAAAGAGAGAGGGAGAGAGAGAATCTCAAGCAGACTCCATGCTGAGTGTGGAGCCATATACGGGGCTCAAATTCAGGCCCCTGAGATCATGACCTGAGCTGAAATCGTGAATGGGATGCTTCTAGCTAAGCCACCCCAGCAACCCTGTGTTCCTGCTTGTCTCCTCTCCTTTCAACAGCCCTGCAAAAACTGGCATTGAGATTACAGCTGGTATAAACAGAGTAGGTCAGCTCACCTTCCCTTCTTTTTCCCTGCCTGGCATCTGATTAACAGAGCTCAGCATTAAGCGATAGTGATGTTGTAACTTTCCTGGTGTGGAATACACAAATGTAAGAACCATCACCCTCATACAGAGCTGTGGGCCTCTTTCTGGTCTAAGTGTCCACGGCCACCACCATCCCCCAAATCTAATGGAGATTTACTTTGGCGATAAAAGCCACTCTGTGGCTAGGGCGACAAAGGCCACTGAGGTTAATGCGTTCACATGAGGTTTTTAGTAAGGTTATGCCTCCCCATTGTTGTTCATTCCTTCATTTCTTTGTTCATTCAACCAATATTGCGCATCTCACCACATCCCAAGCCCTTGGGAGCACAAGAGAACAAGATAGGCATGGAGCTCACTAGGCCACAATGTGCTGTGCCCCATCTCTAAAGCGGGGTAACTTACGCAGCACTGCACCAGAGTACTCTTCCAGCCAAGGCTATGGCACACAATGGGAGACTGCCCACGGAGAAGGGCAATATTTTGAGAACACTTGGATGAGTTCAGCCAAAAGCCAACAGTTGTTTTCTCCTGTCTCTGGCCACCCTGCCTCCCCTAGCCACTTTTTAGAAGTTCTTATGCCAGTAACTCCTCACAGTCCATCGTATATAGTCGAATCTCCTTAGCACCTTAGCTCAATACACAACCCTTCCTCATCAGACCTCTGCCTGCCTCTCTAGACTTATCTCCTGCTGTTCATGACTAAAAACAAATCCCCTCCACTGCCGTACTGACCAGCCTCCGGATCCTTGGATACATCCTGCTCTCGCACACTGAGAACCTCTGCATAGACAGTTCCTACTATTTGCCTTCTGCTCAACAGGTCCCCACTCATCTCTGAACTTCAGCTGATGTCATCTATTCTGAGGCCTCTTCCTGCCGCCACCCACCCATCTCACCCTTGGTCCAAACGAGGGGCCCAACCTCTGCGCTGCATAGATTCCTGTGTCACAGCACCTACTACACTGTGTTGTGACTGTCCCTAACCTGGACAGCCTGTGGGCTTCCGAGGCAGTCTTGTTTTAGTCACCACTGCATCCCTTTCGAAAGCAGCCTAGCAAATAGTTGATGCATGTATATTTACCAGCTGGCTGTCTGGGTGGCTCCATGGGTGAAGCATGGGTAGGACCACGCCCTCTGGGTATGTCTGAGAGCCATTGTGGACTATGGCAACCCAACTGGACTGTGTACAAATGCCCCTGGCGCCACTGCGTCACTTCACGGGACTTTCAGCACACCCATAGCATTTCCTTCCCTGCTCCAGGCTTATTTGCCAAAATCTGCAAGCAGAGGAGAGGAAGGAAGTAGGTGTGCTTGGTCTGATGGTGCTTTTGTAACCTAGGCAATAGAATCACCCATCATAGAATTTTAGAAACCTTCAAGATCATTGTGACAGACTGATGTCTAAAAACTGCGTGTTGTGACCAACTCCACAAACTACCACATCCCTCCATGAGTTCATTCGGTGGTGTATCTGCAGTCTTTGGGGCATGGCTTGCTAGTAGTAAGGACTTTGCTAAGGACCTGTGTCTTAGACCTGCCTCATGGGGAGTCACTGTTCTCAGGTAAGTGATAAGCTTCAGGGGCTGATAAAGGTGCTTAGCTCTAGTGGGCAACATATACCATGATATGTGGTCTTGGTCCAGACGATCAGATCAGTATGTGATAATGGAGGTGGAGACACAGTATGGTAGTGCTGTGGTATGTGGGTGAAGCCCGGTGATGAAGAATCTAACTTGCTGAAATTTGGAAATCCTTATAGGCAGCCGCTTTTAGAGCCCTGGGCTGGGGTTCAGATAAAGGGCTCGGGTCCTAAGAGGAAACTGAACTCAGAAATAAAGTGGAAACCCTGCTGTGCCAACGCTAAGTCAGAATTGGAGTAATCACCAAAACAAAAACCAAACCAAATCAAAACACAAAACCTGTCATTCATTAGGTTTATACGTTGCATCAGACATTATGCTGAGCCTTTTTTTGTATAGATATAGATGATCTCGATTCATTCACAGTCTTTTTTTTTGTAAAGATAATTCTTTATTTTTTTTTAATTTTTATTTATTTATGATAGTCACAGAGAAAGAGAGAGAGAGACAGAGACAGAGACAGAAGCAGGCAGAGGGAGAAGCAGGCTCCATGCACCGGGAGCCCAACATGGGATTCGATCCTGGGTCTCCAGGATCGCGCCCTGGGCCAAAGGCAGGCGCCAAACCACTGCGCCACCCAGGGATCCTCCCATTCACACAGTCTTATTCTCATTTTATGAATGAAGAAACAGAGCCTGAAGACTCTGATAAGAGGCTCGCACAAAGCTATTCAGCTGGTAAATGGCAGAGTGGTATTTGAACTTAGACCTGCCTGAACCCAAGCCACTGTAGACTGTTGCCCCTTGCTTTACCCTCCAACATTCCCTACTCTGCCTCCTTGGTTTAAGGCTCCAGTGGGCCAGTTACAGATTTTTATTGCTGGTTATTTCATTGTCATGATGGAAAAGAGCACTGGCTCTGAGCAGGGCCAGAAAACCAGCAGCGCTGTTGCCATGTGTGGTTTATGATCCAAGACCCTCCTATGGCCACTTCAGCTAATGCATTGCCAAGGCAATGATCCACCTGCTTCCAAGCATCTTTCCTCTATGCCCTAGACCCTGTCCTACCTCTCCCACCACTGGTTGGTACCAACAGCTCCATTTCTGGGACTGAATGTGGGCTAACAGAGTTTCCATTTTTAGTGAAGTACCAGGGAAAGTCCTGGAAGTGTCCAAGCCTTGGGGTTTTGTTCTTGGCTTCATGGAGTCCTCTGAGAACTGTGTTATCTGCCAGGGAGGCTCAGTCATCCTGGTGAGTCATCGGCCTTGAGGCAGGGCCAGATCCACGCAACATCTGCCTCTGTGTTATCCTCAGAGCATCTCGGGCTGCCATTAGAGTGGGACAGCCTCCAGGAAGCTGGCAAGGAGAACCCAGGATGTCTGGGGGTGAAGTGGAGTTTCTGGAGGAAAGTCCCTCTGCCACTCTGGCTTCCTACACTACTAAAAACACCCCCCGGGACCTGGGCGGGTGATTTTTCAAATTTATTTTAAAGATCTGGAACCCATGTTCCAAATGAAATTGTCTGCAGTGCCTGATACATAAAATAGAAGGGGCCAGTGTTTGGCCAGAGCTCCGTTTCTGACTGTTTCATCACAAACTGATTTGGCTGCTCCTTCGATTTGCCAGCTGGCCGTGTGGGGATTTGGTACAGGAGCGGTGGCCTCCACAGCCTTTCTTAGTGGATCTCTAAAACACTTGTCCCTGTTACAGAAGTGCTCGCTCAGCTCTCTGAGAATCCCTCTCTGTCATCCATTCTTCCCAGGGGGACTCAGCCTGCTTAGGCTCCTCATTCGGAGACAGGCAGGAAGTTCAGGACCTGGCAGGAGAGGCCAGGTGTGTGGGAGAAATGCAGTGGGGCTGCCCCCACTATAGGTATAAAAACAGGAAGGAGCAGATTTCCCTTCCGGTCCCCCTCAAGGTGAGGAAGGAAAGGAGGAACTTCTGGGGGCGGCATGGGTACCGAGGGCTGCTGCCGACATTGTTTGATTTCACATAAATTCTCTCTGAAATTTCATCAAGGCGTTATTATATACCTCCATTTTGCAGCTGAGGAACTGAGTTCTGGGGAGGCGAGCTCATACAGCAAATGCCAGCACAGTTCACATTTGAAATCAGGTCTTTCCATTGCCAGGCTATGCCATGTCCATGTTACTCCTTTGTCTATTGGTCTTTCTTTCTTTTTCTTTCTTTCTTTCTTTCTTTCTTTCTTTCTTTCTTTCTTTCTTTCTTTCTGATTTATTTATTTGAGAGAGAGAGAGAGACAATAGAGAGAGGGGCAGAGAGAGAATCTTTAAGCAGATTCCCTGCAGAGCATGGAGCAGGATCCAGGGGTTGATCCCACAACCCTGAGATCATAACCTGAGCCGAAACCAAGAGTTGGTCGCCTAACCGGCTGAGCCACCCAGGCTCTCCTGTCTGTTGGTTTCAAAGGACAACACATTCTGGGCATCTCCACCTTTTCTGTGAGGCTTGATTCTTTTTTGCCCATTCCTTTTGCATGTGGTATGGTAAAAAGACTAACACAATAGAATCTGTTATCCTCAATCCTCTCTATTGGCATTTGTTTTAACAAGTTCTATAAATGTCTTTTTATTTTACATTTTACAGAGGAGCTCATGGTCTAGGGAGGAGTGGAGACTCACCAAAGACTAGCAGTAAAACGAGGGCTGGCACCCTGGTCTCTGCTGCTCCTTCCAGCACCTATGCTATGTTGACTGCTAGGACCATATTTTCTTGGAAAAATCATTCCAATGTGAAAGAAGAGAGGCCCCGTGCAGCCCAAAAGGATTATTTGCAGTCTCTGAAAGAAGAGAGTTCCTTTCAGGTCTGTCCAGGAACTCAGGTGGAAAATTCTAGGTGGGGCAGGTCTCGCATCTCAGCAGAGACTCACATGCATCCAACAAATTTCTTTTTTAATGGTTTGGTCACAGACTTCAATTGCAGCAAACATGGTTTCTTTCTCCCCTTAATCTTAACACAGGATATTTTGTCTGATTTCACTCTATAGATCCAACTGAGTTCGAGTTGGAAGTATACGATTTCCCCCCACAGGGACCTTTTTCTGTGTGTATTTTTGGAATGGTTCTTTATTCTGATTCATGTCCAAATACACCTTCCAGTAGCTTCTTGGCTCAGCCTGAGTTTATTTCCTTTGATATGATGTTGAGTGAAGAATCTTTTAAATCTTCATCTCTGTTCCATACTTAGTAATAGGAATCCTGGAGGGGCGGATGGATACAATTTGTTTATGTATTTCCTGAAACACTTCCATCTTGTTAGTAGTGCCTAGTGCATTGGTATTTGGGTTTTTTTCAGAGAACGTAGTTAACATTTTTACCAAAATTAATCCTTGACTTCCTGTAGATTCAGTATCGTATCATCTCTTGGCTTGTGTTGTTTTTGCTAAGGATAATGACTTTTTCTCAGGTGCAAGATAGTTAACTACTCTTTCCATGCAACCCATATATTTTTTTCTTCTGGAAGGTATAAAACAGTTAAAACTCTTAAAACACTTAAAACAGTTGTCTTAGGTTTGGATTCTCATTTAAGGGAACTAAAGCAACTAAGTTTTCTTCTTCTGTCTCATTGAGAATTATAAAGAAGTTGGCTTGTGCTTAAAATATATATGTATTTATACACATACACATGTATTAAAGATATACACATGTATTAAACTCTAGGAGGAGGGAAGATGTCCTTCGGGCCCTGGAGTTCTTTCTGCTCTGGAGCCAATGCTGTGACCAATTAAGTGCAAACTTCCTTCTGACGAAAGCTTATGGGTGGGCATACCTACATTTGTCCTTGGTTGGCCTATCCTAAGAGGATGCAGATAAGAGACTGGATAACAAAAGAGAGTCCTGCTGTGCTCAGGCAGCCTCAGCCCCAGTGTTCCCTCCTAAATCAGTCCTGCCCACACTCCCTAGGGAGCAGGGGGGAGGAAGGGCGGGCATTGCTTCTCTGCTGCTCTGCTGTGAACTAGCGGAGGGCCTCCAGGAGACAGAAGGCTACCTGCCGAGAAGATGAGCAGAGGGCAATGCCAGGGAGGAGAGGAAGGCAGAGAGAGGGCTCAGCCCCCTTCTTTATGTCTTTCATGCTTGAAATCGGTGTCCTTCCAGGGGCCGGGGTTGGGAAGGATGTGCACAAATCCCAGCAGCCTCTGGCTATCATTCAAACTTGTTATAGAATAAAGGGAATTGATAACACACTTTAGCTGTAATTAAGTCTCCCTGTGTGGCATTAGGCCCTAGCCCATTTCCTGGAGGAAGAAGCTATACCTGTATGAGACTGTCATCTCCTCCTCTTCTCCAATGACCAAGGAGTTGTGTAGTGTCTGGGGACCCCAGAGTCAGAGCAGCCTATAAAGGCTGGCTGGAGACAGCCACGGGGGCCCACTCTCTGGCCTTCCCCCCCCCCCCCACAAGTAGAGCCTGTGGCCAAGGCGAGCCCTGGCACCTGTGCAGCAGAGTTGGTCAGAGGATGATGGCATTCCCAGAGTGCAGCAGGCATAGCCTGGCCACGATGCAGCCCCCGCCCACTCAGCAGGGTACTAGTGATGGGCCTTGTGCTCAGAGCACTATTCTAGCCACCCCAAAAGCATCTGCTCTTGGTTCAAGAGATGGAGCTAAGAAATCCTTTGATCCTAGAGTTAGAGCCAATGTTACTATATGATCATACTTCATTCACCAAGGAGTGAGGCTGGAGCTTTCCAGATAACTGAAGTAGGATCCTTCCAAAGTCTACATTTTGTTCAAAATTGTACTGTTTTCTACTAGTAGATAGGACATTTTCTCTCTGTTTTTTTGCCCACTCTCTTGCCCTACTAAAAAGAAAATAGTCATACCCCAGTTTATGATTGGAGTTGGACCAACACTTCATTTAGAAATGTATTGCCTTTAATCTGGAAGCTGTAGTATGATAGTAACTTGTTTAAACAATTCCTATATGCATTTGAATATGCCTAAAAAATTCTCTCCCAGGACACACAGGAAGCTGTGGATGGTATTTCAGTCTGGGGATGGAGACTGGGATAGGAAAGAGGAATTCATTTTTTTAGTTTATACTCACCTGTACTGAATTTTTCCTTTACCTTGAACATATATTATTTGTCTATATAATAACAATTGATTTATATATATGAACATACATACAAATGAATATTAAAGCTAGGGGATGGTTTCCCAGGCTAGCTCCCCACACCTATTCAACTCATGATGTAGCAAACAATAGTAAGAGTGGACATTAGATCTTAGCCCCTTGTGTAATCTGTTTCAATAGAAAACCTGAGTGCCAGAAATAGTTCACCTTGAGCCCCAGAAATATTTCCTCCTTGCCACTTTCTCCCCACGTGCCCCACTCTCTAATAAATGTTGCCCCAGAAATAGGAGGATGCAGATGCCATGGTGCAGGAAGATTGCTCTCTTCTAGGACAGTCAAAAGAGGGGACTCCGGCATGGTCAGGCCCTCTATGTTGGAGAGAAAGGCACATTCACTAAGCATCCACCACTGTGTCAGGCACAGTGTGTGCTCTGTCTCAGATTTTACTGTCAGGATTCTGACAATCCAGTGAAATAAGTTAGGACTCCAAAGTTCTGAGATGTTTACTAACATCTCTGAGAATGTCTTCTAAAAATTGACAGAGCTGAGCCTCCAACTATAAGCTTGTGCACTGTCCTTTACAGATCAGTGACCCTCCAGCAGAACCATTTCTTTATAAGAGAACTATGAAAGTCAAGCATACATAGGTACTTAGGACACTACCTGAGGTTCAGAAAGATCCTCTGTCATCTTTTTAAAACTCTTATTAGATGGGAAGTGACAGGAGGGCAGGAATCTGCTCTGGTCACCTTTGCATCTGCAGTGCTTAGCCCAGTCCTGGAAGCACGGTAAAACCCATATATGTTTGAATAAGAGGAAATATTGTTTGCTCTGCTCTACTTCCTAAGATAGGAAATTGGAATCATATATATTTAATTTTTTTTCAATGGCAAATATCAAAACAAGAAAAATATTTTCTCACTAATCTTCAGGTGATTAGGAAATTCGGATGTAAGGAAATTTCTTGGCTTATAAGACATCCATTTATAGGAACAAATTGAAGTTTAGGGGGCATTTTATTAAGATTCTTTTTCCTTTACAGTTAAGGTAGACATCTGATTAATCCAGTCGGAGATCTGATTATTTTGTTAAGTCATTTTTTCCTTCAAGGAGAAACATGACTATTGGAAGACTCACTTGACTTACTTCTGGGGGGAAGTGGGATGCTTTTCTATTTTTTTTTTTTTAATTTTTTTATACAAATCTTTATTTTATTTAAAGATTTTATTTATTTATTCATGATAGTCACACAGAGAGAGAGAGGCAGAGACACAGGCAGAGGGAGAAGCAGGCTCCACACGCAGGGAGCCCAACGTGGGATTCGATCCTGGGTCTCCAGGATTGCGCCCCGGGCCAAAGGCAGGTGCCAAACCGCTGCACCACCCAGGGATCCCACGTGTGTTGGTCGCCATGTCGGCCACTTTCTGAAAGGCATCCAAGAAGGCAGCTGCTGCTACTACTGTGGTCCGAAGCTGGGACTGTAGCTTTCCTGCTTTGTTTATGAAATCTTCCCACACTGGATAGCTCCCCTTCATGTCGCTGATGATGGTCTGGAAGAGGCCTCCGAGCGCGCTGCATTCCTTCTCTATCACGGCCTCCATTTTCCCGGCGCCGGCAGGAGGTAAATAAATTAGGAAATACACACACACACGGAGAAAAACAAACAAAAATAAAGTAAAAATGGGTGTTACCTAGGAGGGGTGGATAAATCCAGGGCCCAGCCCTGACCCCAGGCTGCTCCTCAAGAGGCAGAACCCAGGGAGGGTGGGGCCCCAGGTGCCTCGGGACTGGAGAATTAATTTATAACCCAGGAGCCGGATGCTTTCTGGAAGTAGTCTCCATGGATTCTGCCCTAAGACCCAGAAGGGGAGGTGGGGGCTGCCACAGGCTGATGACAGTTGGGGGTCGGGAGTGGCAAGGGCCCTCTGCCCTTGAAGGACATGGGAGTCACTGCCTACCCCCATGTCCTTGTTAGGAGAATAGAAATTCGGCCTGGCAGGTGGAGCAGGACACCCGCTGTCCCAGGAGCTACAGACGTTTTGTTTTTGTTTTTTTTTTTTTTTAGCTTCTCATAAAGTCGTTTTATTTAGATTCCAAACAAACCAAAGCAGAGAGAAGAGGTGACCACAAGTGAATCCGTCCACGCGCGAGCTGGGGGCCGTCTCTGGCTCCAGCCGCAGGGGCTGCAGACGGGCGGGGCCCAGGGCCCCCAGGCCTCGCCACCCCGCCTGGCGGGCTCCGAGGGACGGGGCGAGGCAGGCGGCCCCTGGGAAGCAGAGGACCCAGGACACACGCGGGGAGGGCGACACCCGAAAGGAGACCCCCCAAGGGCCGGGCAGCGTCCCTCCCGCGCGGCAGTCTCGGCGCCTCCTGATAAGGTGATAAGAAAAGCACTAACCAATTTTGTAGCATTCATGACACGGAAATTCGCAGAACCTGAATTCAATCGTGAGAGAACATCAAACAAACCCATAGAGGGACAGTCTACAAAATTACTGGCTTGCACTCTT
The DNA here is from genome assembly GCF_018345385.1 of Vulpes lagopus. NCBI lineage: Eukaryota > Metazoa > Chordata > Mammalia > Carnivora > Canidae > Vulpes > Vulpes lagopus. The sequence continues at coordinate 43,568,010 of NC_054838.1, forward strand.
CAAAATCATCAAAGTCACTAAAGACAATCTAGACATATTGAGGAACTCCTCCGGATGAGTAGAAACAACAGACAGGACAACGGATCCCCAGCCAGAAAAAGATCATTTTTCTTTTGCTAAGGGCATTATTGGGACAATTGACAAAATTTGAATATCTGTAGATTAACAATATTCTACCAATGTAAATTTCCTGATTTTTTTTTTATACTTGTACTATGGTTAATGTGAAAGTCCTTGTTTAAGAAAAAAAAAAAAAAAAAAAAATCCCCTGTGTAGATTCAGAAAAGTAGAGGGATAGATACCATTGTGAGGTAGAACAGTTTGGCAGGCTCCAGAACCTAATTGCCAAGTAGAACATTTCTTTTGCTTTTCCCCTGGGGAAGCCTTCTCCCGGTTCCATCTAACCCACCTTCAAGCCAACTCTTAGAACACAACTAAAAGTAAGGGCAATGTGGCCTTGCCCTTAATTTGAAGCATACTCTGTGGTTAGGGACTCCTTTCAGCAACTCAAAGTTGTTAAAGGAAAGAAAAGAGCCATTTCCTCAGCTGTAAAGGAGTTTGCCATCCAATGATAACTAATATATTACCTAATTTTCACAATGTGACAGTGTCTTTCCTGGGGGCTCTAAGCGCACTAGTTTATTGCACTCTGACCACATAACCTTATGCATTAGGTGTGATTATTATTTCCATTTTTAGAGGAACTAAAGCTTGCAGAAATTAAATTACTAATTAGTAGCAGAGCTGATGTCAGAACCAAGGTCTAGCTGACCCCAAACAAAGCCCTCTGTAGATCATCTCTCTTAGAATGCAAAGACTAATTGCTTCTCAGTAAGGTGGGGAAATGGAGGAGACTAATCTTGCAGATGGTAACCTGAGTCCATTCACACATAGGATCAGTGGATCAAAAGTTGCTATTGGGACGAAGAACTGACCATTGGGATTCACAATGGCAAAGGCAGTCTTGACCATGGCAAGAGCTACTTTGGAAGAGCGGTGAACTAAAAGCTTGTTTGCCTTTAAGAGCATAAACAAAGGGGGGGTGGGACACAGTGAGTGTAGATGATTCTTCTGATGATTTTTGTTATAGAGAGTAGCTGAGAATTGGGAGCTGTAGCTGGGGAGGGAGGCGACCTTCATCAAGGAAGAGTGAACATAATAGGATGTCTGTATACTGATGGGAATGACCTAGGACAGAGGAAAACAGTAATTTAGGTAGGAAGGGGGAAAGCCACATGAGGGGGGACAGGATCTCCACAATGGAGGAAGTGGCCTTAGATAGAGTAGAGATGGTTCACGCATGGTAACAGAAGAGGAGAAGGAGAAGTAGTGTAGGCAAATGGAGAGGGACTGCTGAGCTGTACATAGGTCCACTTGAGGTCAGCGATCATGAACTGAAAATAAAGCATGATGCTATGCTTCTCCAATCATGTTTAGCCAGGTGCTGACAGATAGAAAGTGGAGAATCAGATTTTATCAGGGTTGTGGTTTTTCCAGGTAATTAGTATGGAGAGAAGAGGTGGGGGGAGATGAATCTGAAGATGTAAGTAGTGCGGAGAGAGGGGATGGTAAAAGAGAAAAGAAATAATGAACCCAGAAACTAAGGTGGATAAAGGAAGAAGAGGGGTCATGAGGGGAATAAGGGGCAGAGAAAAGATCATGGGATAAGCAAATCATAGGTGCTGCTAGGGTCAAAGGGACATTGGAGTAAGATAACAGAGTGGACTGGAAAGGTAGGAAGTGGTGGGTGGAGAGTAAAATGCTTCATGTTGAGATTATGGATGGTGTCACTAGGAGAGCAGAGAGCTGGGATAGCTGGAAGAGGTCAAGGAAAGGAGATAGTGTTGAAGAGGTGAGAGACCAGAGTATGAGAAGAATCCCCTGTGTAGATTCAGAAATAAGAAATATCACAAGAATGGGGATCCCTGGGTGGCTAAGAGGTTTGGCGCCTGCCTTGGGCCCAGGGAGTGATCCTGGAGTTCTGGGATCGAGTCCCACATCAGGCTCCCTGCATGGAGCCTGCTTCTCCTCTGTCTGTGTCTCTGCCTCTCTCTTTCTCTCTGTGTCTCTCATGAGTAAATAAATAAAATCCTTAAAAAAAAAAAAGAAATATCATAAGAATGGAACTGGGGAAAGTGACAGTGATCTAACTGTTACATATCTTCAAGGAATGAGGTGGAATAACCCGAGTCTAGAGATGGCTGCAGTAAGTAGAGGGGGTGGGTAACATGGTCTGTTATATCCAGGGAGAGTCAGGTTACTTTTTCAGAGTAAGAAATTCAAAGAAACAGGGAAAAGGCTGAGGATATGGGGGATTGAGTTGGTGATGAACCATGAATTCCTGAGGGCAAATGGGAAGATTCTAGAGGTGAGAGGAGATGGAGTGACACCTGTAAACAGTCACCCAAGCACATTCACGTCTTGGATTTGGGAGCTCTAAATGTCCGGAGTGGGGAAAAAAGAAGAGCACAGAGAGAGGCTAGGCATCTCAGGGCTGAAGCCGCGCCCTGCCTCCCTGCCAGTCCTCCAGGAGCAACGGCTGGCCGGCCGTGGTGGCTTCTTTCTGTCCTCCCAGGTAATTTGCAAACTGGAAGCTGACAGTGGAAAACCCAAAGATGGTTAAGTGTTTACAGAACTGGAGTGCACTGGCACAGATCCCAGGCTGTCAGGCTGCTGCAGCTGGTGATCTGGTCGCTCTGAGACTATAGACGGCTTCCTGGAGGTTGCCGGGACTGTTGACTCCCAGGGTCAGTCTCCAAGGACAAGCATGGAGAAGGGACAACCATTTCCCAAGTTTACTCCTTCCTTCTTCCCTTAACTCTCCCTGGCATCAGAGCACGGTTCTTGGCTCTCTGGAGCACATCCCTACATCCCAGAGCCATCCCAGGCAGAGCAGTCAGTCAGCCCTGGGGGAAAATGCAAAATGCATCTGCCCAAGTTATTGAGGCAGGGACCCAGAGAAGGAACTTCCCCAATCTAACAGGAATTACTTCAGGACCTGCAACGGGGACTCTCAGACTGTAACTTCTAGATCTGCATCCTGTATTTGGGACCACTCCACTCTTCATGTAGTAGTAGAAGCGCCGCTCTGCTTCCCTCAGACCGTGCAGACACCGACACAATCCCAGCGCCCTGCGGTCCTGTCCCTACGTCATTTAACTTCAGAGGCTCAGTAGCCCTACCTGTGAAATGGAGACTCGGTACCTCCACTGTGTGAACCAGGTGGTCCCGGGAGGGGAGGAAATATTGCCTGGACTGCGGTTAGAATTCAGGTTCGACATGAAGGAAGGGGTTGGGGCGCCAGAAGCTCCTTCTGCGCTGGGAGCAAGACAGATCCGAGCTCTGAAAATCCTGCATTTCCTCGAGAAGCCCGGAGCAAAGGACTCCCCGAGCACGGGGCAGGGCGGACGTTAACACAGACGGCAGGAATCCTTTGGGAGCTGGTTCCGCTCGGGTTTTCAATAAACGGTCAGCTGGGGCGGGAGCGGGGACGCGGGACGGGGGAGGACCCCCCCCCCCCCCGGGACTGGAGGCCGCGCGCTTGCAGCGGGAGAGCGGGCCGCGGTCGCCTAGCAACGGGCGGCGGGGATGCGCGCGGGGAGCTCGGCGCCGCCCCTGCCGCGCCGCCGGCCCCGGCTCCGGCCCCCGCTCCGGCCCCCGCCCCGGCCCCGGCCCCGGCTCCCGCCCCGCAGCCAAACTTCGCGGGTCGTGGGCGCCGGGGCGTCGGCGCGAGGCCGGGCGGGCGCCGCCCTGCGGTGCGCGGGCTGAGGGCGGAGGATGAGGTCGCGCCCGCGGAAAGTTGGCGCGCACCTGCCGGGGCGGGGGACGCGCGGACCCCGGGCCCAGGTCGCCGCGCCCGTTTCTCACCCGCCCTGGACCGGGGTCCCGAAGCCCGCCCGGCCCCCGGGTTCACGAACTCCGACCTCCGGGAAGGAGAAACCCGCGCTTTTCCCGGGGGCTTGCGCGGTAGCAGGTGCTTGATCGGTTTGCCCCGAACCCCTGCGATTCTGGTTTTGTTTTCTGCTTCTTCCCTTTCTTCCTGCAGACAGTGATTTCGTGGAAGCCTCTCCCGCGCCCTGCAGCCCGGAGGAGTTAGGTAAGTCGCGCCCTCTCGCCCCCGCCGATTCCGCCCGGGACCCCGGGTCAGCCGGAGGGGGCGGGGAGGGGGCGAGGGGCCCCGGTCACGGTCCCCGCGCGGCGGGAGCGGCCTTCTCCCGGCGCGTGTGCCCTGGGGTGGCGGGGAAAGTGCCAGGTGTGGCGTGAGTGTGCGCGTGCGCGCGTGTCCAGGCCGCCGTGCGGCTCCGAGGAGCCAGGAGCAGGAGCAGGAGACTCCCCGACCTGGGCCTCTGGAAGCGCGGGACCCGTCCCGCCTGGAAGGACGCGCCGCGGCTGGCTCTGCCCGGGAAGGACGTCGTGAGGACGGTCCGTAGCCCGAATCTAACCAAGCCGAGGGCCCCACGGGCTGCTCCAGTCCCACCGGGCAGCTGCGTTCCTAACGCCCCGCGTTCCGTTCCTCCTTCAGCCCGTGGGGGTCTGGAATAGGGCATCGCATCCTCTGGTGGTGCCTGTCCCTGTAAGTACAGATTGTGGTGGGTGAACTGCGACACTCTTGTCACAGGCAGACTTCTTGTGCGGAGAGGAGGAAATTTGCATTGTCAGGACCCCTCTAAATATTCCTGCCCCCAGTCTCACTCTGCTGGCTCCGTGCCACCGTGGTTTCTTTCTCTTTTTCTTTCCCCACCTCTCTTTCCCGGGTAGTTGAGCTGCTAACAATCTGGGCCGTCAGATCTGTCCTTGCTGTTCTTTTATCACCAGCTTGAATATCTGGCCTTCCTAGCATGGAATGACAGCTGTTTGAAAACGTTTATCCACAGTAACATTATCCTCAGCCTTGTTTCTTGTCAGCCTCTCCTCCTGGGATCTGCGGCCTCACCACAGCCCACTCCACCTGAAGTAAAATTCCACCTCCGCAACAATGACTTCCGTTCATTTTTGCAAGCCAGGCACCCAAAATAGGTTGGATCAAGGATGTCATTCTGAGGCAGGGGAGAGTACCTTGTTTTGTTCACCAGATGCATTTCTGACCAGTTGGGAGGCAGTCGTGTCTCCATTAATGGCATCATAGATTAAATGCATAAACAAAACTAGCTTTTAAAGGCTCTCACTATGGTGAATCCTTTTATGAACTGAAAATAACATCCAAACTATAGCTTTGCATGAAGTGATTTATTAAGAGGGCAGATTCATGGTGATCTGCTCCACTCATGTGTAATTGTGCATTAATGACACCCCCATTGGCACTCTACAGTGTGACAGAAGCTATTTGGTTCTGTTAAATTATAGATAAGCATAAGCAGTGGCAGGCTTAGCATTCCTCGCTCTGAGAAACCGCCTGGATCACTCCTAAGTTGTTCGCATTCACAAGGTGTTTGACCTTGTTCATTTCCAGATCTACCTACTTCCAGGAGCAACAGACTGGACAGCCCTCAGTGCCTGGGCACTAATAAATGGGGTAGCCCTTCACGTTAGGGGTAGGGAATAGAAGGCAACCTTTTTTCTCTTCGGTTCCCCTGCAGGAAATGCCCAGTTTCTCATTAGGAGATGAGACTGTTAGAGGAACTGTGGAGTTCCCTACTGGGACTCCTGAAATTGCAGGATGACTGAGAATGGGAAACACCAGTCTGAGAACCTGAGGCCCGGGTTCTCACTGCTTCCTTGTCCTTAACAGATATGTCAACTAGTCTGTTTTCTCACCTTTGAAGAGTGGGGGTTGTGCCAGGTGACCTCTCAGGTGTCGTCCACTTCCAGCATCCTGAGATGCTGCGAGGAGCACTAAGCCAGAAGAGGTCCATAGCTCTGGGTACTTATTATTCGTATTCGTGTGCCATGCTGTTTGCGTGCATGGTGTCTCCAAAGGGTTATTCTTTCCCTGAGAGAGCAGCTCACTGGATGGGACTGCGTTGTTTCCATGCTGCTCAGATCAAAGAGGAAGCTGGCATTTCTCCCTTGGAAAGAGTCATGACAGTTTTTGGTGCTTTTTTTTCAGAAGCCCAGTGGGAAAAATGCCTCTTATGGCATTTGATGAGCTTGTCAAGCAGCCATTCTTTCTGGCACACAGATGAGCACAGAGTCAGCCCCTGGCCAGAATATTAGAGAACAGGTAGATGGAAGTTATAAAAACTTACTTTGAGGGGCGCCTGGGTGGCTCAGTCAGTTAAATGTCCGACTCTTGGTTTCAGCTCAGATCATGATCTCAGGGTTATGAGATTGAGTCCTGAGTTGGGCTCCCCGCTGGATGTGGAGCCTGCTTGGGATTCTGTCTCCCTCTCTCTCTCTGCCCCTTCTCCCCCTCCATTCTTTCTCCCTTTTTAAAAACAAACAAATAAAAACTTAGTTTGAATTCTATCTTTGCACTTACTTGTAACCTTGGGCAGGCGACTAAACTGCTCTGAGCCTCAGTTATCTCCTCCACCCAAGGGGAGACATTGCACAGATGTTGTAGACAGTCTATGTAAAGTCCTTGTACCATGTGTTGTGTGTGTAGGTCCTCAGGAAGTGCTTGCTGCTGTTATTTATTATTCTTATTCATTTGAAAGGCACTTATTTCCTGTGTGTGAAGGGTGGGATGGCTCTTATCAATTGTCCCACCTATTAACCAATACCATTTTTATTTCTAGAAATTTCTCTGCAACTTCCCTGGTCTCCAAAAACAGATGCTCAGGGATGGTGATTAGGTCAATTGAATTATTTAGTGATTTGTCCCTGAAGAGCATGTGGAATGGTTTTTCATCTGAGGCCTTTGGTGACAATCCCACTACTTTCTTGTGTGGCATGATTGGCAGTTGGTATCACCTCCAAATTTTCACTGGCCCCTTAGCAGGTTTATTCTCAGTATTGTAGCAAGATCATGTAATGAAATTGGGTTATGGAAAAAGGGGGTTTTGAAAAGGAAGTAGAAAAAGGAGTCTATCCCTACCTAGATGAGTGGCGTGTAGAAGGCTGCCTATGATGGAGAATCCAGAAAGAAGCCCTCTCTCTGTGATGGTGCCATTTTCTGAGGAGGCAAAGCCTATGCCTCTTCACTGCCTTTCTATGGTCCCATCCATGGACATAAGTGCTGGCCATCTGAGCGGGAAAGAATGCCTGGAGAGTTGAGATGAACCCAGATGTGACCATGTCTGCCCCTGTCTAGTAACTTATATCCACTCCCCACTACCTAGAAGATAGATAGTTGGTTAGGCATGGGAGGACCTCCATGATCTGTGCCACCCCCACCCACTATAACTTTCTAGTTATATTTGAACCACAGGGCAGTACTCTCAATTCAGCTCCATTCCCTGTGCCTGCATGCCCTTCCTCCTTCTTCTCCTTTGCCCCTACCCCTCCTTCAACACTAAGCTCATGTGTCCATGTCCTCAACCCTGTATATTCAAAGTCCCGAGACCAAGCGTTAACCCTGATCAGTTACATCAGCATTCCTGCAGTGTGGCCCTGAGCATCAGGGTTTTTTTTTGGTGTATTGCTTTTTCAAAATCACATTTCAGGGGCACCTCAGTAGCTCAGGTGGTTAAGTGTCCGACTTTGGCTTTCAGCTCAGGTCTTAATCTCAGGGTCATGTTGCTGGACGTGGAGCCTACTTAAAAATAAAATAAAATAAAATAAAATAAATAAAATAAAAATTTCAAATGATTCTTATGTGTAGGTGAAGTTGTGAGCTTTTGTATTAGACGGTGGCCACCTCATTCTTTGTAAATCTAACGGCCACATATAGTGCCTGGCTTCAGTAAATGCTTGTTGAACAAATGAATGCGGGCCACCGCTGGGATGCTTTGCCTTTTCAGGTACATATCTCTGAGATTGGCCCCTCTGCTTGTTATAAGCAGGCTTTGGGGACTGAATCCATGACCTGTGCCCTGTATCTCTCTCTCTTTTATTCCTTCTTTAGGCTTATCCAGTTTATTTTTTGCCTTTCTTAAAAGTCAAAGTTTTAAAACCATTTTTTAGTGGGGTGCCTGGGTGACTCTGTCAGTTAAGCATCTGCTTTCAGTGTGGGTCATGGTCTGGGGTCCTGGGATCGAGCTCAGTGTCCAGCTCCCTGCTCAGTGGGGAGTGTGCGTCTCCTTCTTCCCATGCCCCTCCCCCCCTGCTTGTTTGTCTCTCTCTCCCTTTCAGATAAATAAAGATAAAAAAAAAGGTAAATAAAATCTTTATAAAAAAACATTTTTTTTAGTATAAAAGTAACACATGCTTATTTTAGGAAATTTGAACATTGGAAAGAATGGGGGATAGTCCCCTCCCACCATCCAAAAGCAGACAGGGGCCATGTTCCCTTCACTCTTCCTAATCTGTTGCCCTCTGGAGCTGCTTGACCCTCTGGCACACCTCAGTAAGCTCAGTTGCTGCTGCTCAGACCCAGTGAACTTCCCTCTGAGTTCCAAAAGGAGTGCTCTGGAAAGTAGCATTCCTGCGAGCCACCAGGGTAAGTCCACTGAGGGCCGGGCCGGTATACTGTGAGAAGGAGTTTGCTTATGCATTTCTGATCTTCCTCATTCAAGCAGGATGTATGGGGTTTATTAGAATAAATGATAACATTTGCATAACTTCTTTAAAATAATAACTTACATGCTTCCCAGCCTACCCCCTTGTCTTCTTTAGATACAAGTTGAGTCTGCAGCACTGGGTGATATAGTATTGATGTCTATCAAAGTGCAGCAGCTCTTTCTTTACGTATAAAATTAGTCAGGATAGGCGAACTGCTGTAACAAACAAACCTGAATGTCAGTGGCTTAGCACAATCCAGGCAGTGTTACTTGCTTGTCCTATAGTCTAGAGTTGAGTTGTGTCAATCTGGAAGTCACATACTCATTTTTCATATTCCAGAGGTGAGAACTAGTCCTGAGCCTCACCTAGATGGAGGAGGGTGGGAGACATAGTCTACTAATGTGCCAGGAGGGAGAGAACACCCACATTGGTGATTGCCAGCAGTCTCTACCAGTCCTATTGCTCAGACCACAATGACGGAGCCCCATCCTGGCCACAGAAGTGCTCAGTCTCCGTTATTATTTAGGATACTGGTTTGTGGCTAAAACGAAAGCTGAAATGACAGTGACTTAAACAAGAAACAAATTAATTTCTCTTTCACTTAGAGCATGAGCAGTCCAGTGCTGCTGTGGTGGCTTCATTGTGCTCTGATGTCCTGAAATGTGGCTTCCATGCGGTCTAGGGTGGCTGCTTCAGCCCCCACCATCACATTCGCATTCCAGTCCACAGGAAAGACAGAGAAGGAAAACAGAGGGCACAACCCAAAAGCTGGGCGCATCATTTCACTATATTCCTTTGGCCTGGACCTTAGGCAGGTGGCCACACCTAGCTCCACGGGAACTGGGAAATTTGGGTGGGAGTAAGGTGGAGTTAACAGGAGAATGATTGGGAGGGATTCAGGTGGAAAGAGGTGCTGGATAATTAGCTTTTAAAGGAAGCCTGTCTTAGTGGTTATGAACATGGACTTGGAGTTGTACTGTGTGGGCTTTAATTTTATTCTACCTTTTCCTTGCTTCCTGACCTTGCACAAATTACTTAATTTAGATTTCCATTTCCTAATCTCTAAAACCATGTGTCAGCTGTTTTCTGATGCTCTGTCAGGCCCACTCACTCCTTGCCATTCTCCTCTGTGCCCTGGAAAACATACCTTTTGGAATGTGTCATCTGGCTTCCAGTGGGATTGGGCTAGTGAGAGGAACTGGTAGGATATGGGGGCGGGGTGAGGGGAGGCAGTGGAAAGAGAGATGTCAGGGTGCTTTTTCCCTGCCTGGCAGGCTGTGCTGTCCTAGGCCACAGCTCCTCCAGTCACCTTCTCTTACAGCTGGATTCAGATCTTGCTGGATTCTGGAATCTCCTCTCCTGACCTAGGTTGGCAGCAGCTCCCCACTATGGCTGTCCCTAGGGGGCTCCTTCACTGCTTGTTTCCCCTTAAGCCTGCTTGGCACACTCTTGTCAGCAGTGCCTTCATTAGACTCTCTTCAGGCACAGTCTGGGCACACCGTCCATTTCCTGCTAGGGTCCTGGCCGACAGGATGGGGATGGTAATAGTACTGGCCTCAGACCATGGGAATGAGAAATGAATCCATTGTCGGACTAATGCTCAAATGTAGAGACCATTGTGAAACGTTTACTCATTTCATGTCCCTAAGCAAGCGTTCTGATACCTTCAAGCATGGTCAAAACCTTCGGAATGAATTAAATAATATCGTTGCTCATCTGCCCTCCGCCTGCCACGTTAGGAGGATACAGCAATGCTCAAGAGTTGCAAACAAATCTGTTCCAAGACAAGTGTATCCTGCAACCAAAGTTTCTTCCTTTCCACTATATGAAGACAAATAAGGAGAAAGATGATGGGCTTATTATTCACCTATTCTTTACTGGGCACTTTACATATAGAAACCATCTGTCTACCCCAGCTTTCCACTTGGAGTTTGAAGCATGTCACCCACATGGATGCCCTCAAATATATCGACTTCTGAGGATTCGCTGGCTCATATTAATAACAGATCGAGTCTTTCTCTAAGGCTGCCCTCCAATTTTATGTCCAGGAATTCTCAGGAGTACTTATTTGCACCCACCATCAGTTTTGGCTGCTCTAGCCTTTTGTCAGGGGAGTGGGAATTCAGACATACCTCACTGAGGCCAGTGGACACCCTGTTAACTGCTCCATGTCCTCTATTCCTCAGAAACTGGTGGCCACACGATGCCAGCCATTGCTGGCAATGCCCCTGCTCACACCAGAACCTGGAGGCGTGGCATTCACTTGGGAGCTGGGCTGGTTTCCCCCGTCCTACCGTCCTGCGTCCTACCGTCTACTGGCTGCAAGGACGAGGATACCACTGTACTTTGTACTCTTCCAGCCTCAGAGTGGGCCTGAGGCCTTCTCATTACCACACAAGCCCAGACCCACCGAGGGTCTGGGATCAGGTTGGTGATCTGCCCCTCGCTGGCTGGCCTCCCAAACAGCCAGGGCCAAGTCACCCCGCCTGCCATCCACCCCAGATTTCTCCACCCTTGGAAGCCTGTCTGTCCTGCCTTCCTCTCACCCCAACCCCAGACACAGCTTCTGAGAGGGAGGGAGTGTTCACTCCCCTGTAGCTTTCTCTCAGGATGACTGACAGCAGGGACATTCAATTCTTTTACAGGAAACCTCGCCCTGCCTCAGGGTGTGGGCCGGCCTCGGCCTCCTGGCTCTCACAGAACAGCCACAGAAGCATTCCCCAGTGGGGTAGTTGCCTGCATTGGGCAGCTCAGATTCTTCCACGATTGATCTGGCTGGGGAGATCAGCTCATTTCATCCTCAGAACAACGCCAGGGAGCGGAAGGAATTAGTGTCACATTATGGAGGAGGAAACAGCGGCTCACACTGGCTGAATTATCTTCCCCAAGTCACACAGCTAGTTAGAGGCAAACCTTAGATTAAAAGTATAATCTCTGGCTTCAGAGCCAAACTATTTCCTGGGGAGGAGACTGTACAAGTTGCCCTCCCCCCCAGGGCGATTTGGTTGCAAGTTGAATGTGATAAATCACGTAAAAGGAACTAGCAAGGTAGAGTCTATGGCTGTACATATTTGCCAAATAAATGCAGGGATGATAGGTGCTCAAGATATATATATATATATATACACACACACACATTTTTGTTTGTTTGTCTTTAGGCCGACAAACAACCATCACTATGCTTCAGAGGAATTTCCCATAATGGCATCTGAAGCAACAATCAGAAAAATTTCTCCTAGCTTCTTCCTTCATTCACGTCCCGCTCTTATAGCCTAGAGTCCCTGTGTCAGGAAACCTCTTATGGTTCCCCTGATGGCACTCCTGCTATTCCTAAAGGAAACTAAACCTTTGCAGCAAGTGATTTGGGGCAGGGCAGTAGGAGCTTGGGGAGGAATCTGAGAATGTAACTGAGGACAAGTGGACTCAGGCTCACGTATAAAATTCATTGCCAGGCTCCTGATGTTTGTTTGTGAAATGCTACTGTGCAAGAGATGAAGCTTTATTTCAGGGCATTCTGGTTGGGAGACAGGAGGGAGCAGGAAAGGGAAATGATAATAAATTCTGGGGGATAAGTGGTTATTTACCTTGGCTAACCAGAAGAGTGAGGAAGCAGATATGGAATAATGGGATAACACACACACACACACACACACACACACACACACACACACACGCACACATGCACACAGACACACAGGAAAATGGGAAGGGCATTCTGCTTCCAGAGAGATGTTTTTACTAGGAATATATAGGCCTGTGTTGGTTATTTCTGAATGTTAAACACGGTGTGGCTACCTATAAACAATAATATTTCATCAGGGCAGCCTGGGTGGCTCAGTGGTTTAGTGCCGCCTTCAGCCCAGGGCCGGATCCTGGAAACCCAGGATTGAGTCCCGCATCGGGCTCCCTGCATGGAGCCTGCTTCTCCCTCTGCCTGTGTCTCTGCCTCTCTTTCCCTCTCTGTGTGTCTGTCATGAATAAATAAATAAAATCTTTAAAAAAATAATATTTCATCAATTTTACACACTACTGGAATCTAGAAGGTGTTAGTGACCAGCTCGACCTATTCAGGAGTGCTGTGATTATGGTTTCTGGGTCCCGTTCTTCCTGGATCATTCTGGAATGTGTCCTTTCTGTTTGTGCTTTTCTCACATCAGTTTTGCACATTAAAATGGTTTGGTACCTCTTGTACTCTCTTCCTCCTCCCTCCCCCTTCCCCACTGCCTCTTGCTCTCTGTCTCCCTCCAGGGCCTCATCTATGCCTCTGTTTCTCCAAGTCTGTCTCCTCCCCCTTCCTGCCCTCTTTCCCTCCTTTCTTTTCCCATCTGAAGTTGGAATAAGGACAGAAAAAGCAGTGCTTGCCTTCCTAGGGCCCTCTGCCAGAAAATGGAACAGGTCAAATTATAAAAAAGGATAAAAAAAGAACACTCTTTGGCAAAATGGGGGAAACAGATGTTCAGGGGTGGCTTTGTGTGCTGCCTGCTGAAACACTCATTACCGGCTCACTAGTTATGGACATTCATCATCATGGCACACATGTGTGGTTATTTTAATGTCAAATATGTGTATATATTTATCTCTGCTTAGTTCGCCTCTCCCCGTGGCCTTTGTACCCCCAAATCCACACTTGGCAAGATTACTGACCACCTGGTAGCAAGATTTATTTTCAAACTCAGAGGTTTGGTGTTTTTTTTTTTTTTTTTAAACACTGCTGGGAACAGTGGGCATGAGCACCACATATGCTTTCAGGTCACTGTTTAATAGTAAATATTTTATGGAAACTTCGGGTTTTTAAGAGAATAGAGAAGGGACTTGTGGGTGCAGAATCTGGTCTGAAATGAACCCTACAGAAAGTTTGGGACTGAAGAGGAACTAGATGAGGAAGGTCTACCACTGGGATGTGTAACCTGCCAGGGCATTGGTGTTTCTGTCACCCAGAGGTTTGCCATTCACTGGCCGTTAACCAAAAAAGAAGTCCATTATTGTAGCTTTTGTGGTTGTCCAGCCAGAGAACTTAAGACTATCTCCTTAACACAAAATATTTTCTTTTTGGCTTCTAAAACCATCCCCCCCCCCCAAACTCAAACGAGGAATTCCAGATTCTGAACATTTGCTGTGGACTAGAGTATAACAGGAGGTTTTCTGTCCTGTGGGACCCTCATGTGGGTTAGCCTCATGTGACCACCTGCTGCCCTCACCTCCAGTGGCTCCCCTTGTCCTGTAGGATCAAAAGAGTTAGCACATCTAAAGGGCTCAGTACACTGCCTGACAAATGGCCAGCATTTAGTAAATGTTAAACATTTTTGCTGCCTCCTCCGTGCCTGCCCCCCGACTTTCCTTGTCACTTTCAGATATGTCTTCCTTCTCTGAACTCCATCCCATTTCTCCTCTCCTATTCTGCTCATCTGGTGACACTGAAAGGAGAGAAAAGGGTAAAAGAATCAACCACAAAAGCTAGAGCCACCACAAGCTGAAACAGTGCATTTGAACAAATTAGAAAAAAAAATCATCCCCTCCAAGTTGATGAAGAGCAGAAGGGTTCCCAGTTTAGAGGGTAAAGTACAAGCTAGATTTCAGCCCCCCACCTCTACCTCATTCATTCCCTCGGCCTGGCACTCTGAACAGTGAACAGCCTACACAACTGAACATGGCAACCTTGATTGCACACGCCCAGTGTGACCTTCTCATGGATATTTCTTTCCTTTTCTGGGAACTCTTTCAGTGTTGTGTACATACTAAAAAAGACCAAATTCTCCTTTGATTAATTCTTTTAAAATAAACTTCCCTTGAATTATTTACGTGATAGGGTTTATTTTCTCCAAGTTCTGATCTTTTGAATAAAAAATATGTTCCAAACATGCAATACATATGCCAGTAGTTAACCAAAATGTGTTTACTCCAGTTGAAATGGGAGTTTTAAATGCACTGTTATAAAAAGAGCTGATACTCATCGAGTGCTTTCCACGTATTGAGTATCTTGCTAAGAAATTTATGTCAGTCGTCTTGAAACAATCCTATGAGGCAGGTACTATTATTTCCCTCATTTTACAGATGGGGAACTAAATCTTGGACAAGTTAAAGAACCTGCCAAGCCACACCTGGTAGGTAGCAGAGCCAGGGCTTGAGCCCAGCTCTGTTCTTCACTGCTAGGGTTTTTAAGCCACCATCCTCAGTTCTGGAGTAAGTTATGAGAACACAAACTCCTGATCCTCAGTGGCAGATTCTTGGCAGAACTGTGACTTGCAACCAGGTCTATCTGACTATAAAAAAATGGGCTGACCTATTTACAACACTTGCCAGAGGACTTGCCATACACCGCAGGCTAAGCTTGGGGGCATGAGGGTGAAAAGACAATCCTTTCTTCAAAGAAACAATGACCTAAGTCAGAGAGAAAGACCAATTAACAGAAAATTTACAAGGTGGAGCTCTGGCTCCTCCAAGCTGATGGGTACTTACTGACTGGGGAGGGTTATCTAAATTCTGTAGGCCTCAGTTTACTCAGCTGTGATATGGGAATGCAAATACCTACTTCATAGGGTAATTGGGAGGGATTAAATAGGATAACATATGCAAAGTGCTTAGCTCATAATTGGCATTCCGTGTGTGTTTGTAAGTATTATTGTGGGAAAGCACAATCAGGGAAGTAGCAAGGAGGGCCTGGGATCCCAGAGAAGAGGAACCTGATTCAATCATGGAGGTCGAGGGGAGGTCAGGCAGGCTTCCTGGAGGAGATCCGTTCTTCCCAGCGTGACCTGCAAGAGCAAGGGTACTGGGCATGAATAGCATCATATCTGTCTCAGAATAGCTGGTGGCAGTCATAGCTCCTCCTCTAGGGATGGAGGAACTGAGTGCTGAATAATGGAGAGCAGGTGAGTGAAGCTGAATCTGCCCCCCCCCCCACGCTCCCCCTCCCCGCCCCCCATACGTCTGGGGTTTGGCATGGAAATTCTACAAATGTAGAATGTAACCCCATTAACTCCTTCCTTAAATGCCAGGCAAGGCCTGATACCTCATGGAGTCTGTCCTGTTCTCAAAAGATCCTTATATTCTGCACAGTGGGTTCAGTGGGACAAAGCTCTAACAACACGTTCTTTAGAATTTCACTCCTTTTTCCATTATTAGCATCATTGTTGCTTTTTAGGACTATCAGCTCCTTGGCACTGACATTCCACATTGTTTACTAATGAGAGACTAGGAATCCTCTAAGTCAGATTATATAGGGACATAACCCAGTGTAGGCAGGTATTTGTCAGCATTAGCAAACAAAACTATAGGATAGCCAGTTAAATTTAATTTTAGATGAACAGCAAATAATTTTTCTTAAAGTATATGCATGTCCTCTTCAAAATTTGAGACATACCATATAAAAACAAATTTTGTTGCTTTTCTGAAATTCAAATGCAACTCATGTCACGTGTTTTTTCTGGCAGCCCTAGGTGTGGAAGTAGGATTCTGTTCTTTGCATTGGATTTTAGCTTGCTCTATTAGGGGGCATGATAAAACACAGCTCGGTTCCTATCATCAGGTGTTCAATCCACATAGGACTCCATTTAGGTGCTTCTATCAATGAGACCTGATTGCTAGTGTTTGAGTTATTGTATAACCTCAATTAGAAAAGGATGTTGGAAATTAATCCTTCCTACTGTAGAAGTCCTAAACAACTTCAGGGATTTGATGCATGCTCTGTTTGTATAACATATAAACACAGAGCAACCCTTCCTGGATAGGCCACGTGACTTCTGGAATCTGGATATTAAGGTTTTGGTTTTCTACATTCTCGCTTGTGACAGAAGCTCAGGTCTGTTCTCTTTTGGAGAGTCAGAACATCCTAGTGTCCTCCTAGGAGTGAACACTCAGTGCCCTCCTCCTGTAATGTATGGTCACTCTGTCTGTGCTAGATCACCACCAGAGCAGTGATGCATGTGGGGGGGGGGGGGTCCCGCTGCCTGAGGAAACCTGGTGTTGCTATGCAGTGATCATCATTACAACAGATTCTTTGCAAGGAACTAAAACCTGACTTTCTCTTTCTTGCACCCAGTTGTCCGTGTTTTGTCTTAAAGAGCTTTCAACATTTGTCTCCCTGTGACCCAGCATCAGGATACACTTTACACTGAGACTCACACCATACAAATTTTGATATACATACAACTGAGACAGAAGTTGTATGGGATAGTAATTGTCCTTATTAGATTGGCTGTTTCTGGTAGTTTCCATTATGTTGTTTTACTTCTTTAAAATGCTGCTTAGCCTGTTCAACTAATTTCTACTAATGAGTTGCCAACTACTGTTTGAAAAACAATGCTCTAGAGTGTTATATGACAAATGGAGAATAAGTCTGTTCTTCCTTTCAGAAAGCTACCAAAATATTTGAAGATTGCAATCAAATTGTATCTTCATCTTCTCCACACGATGTACCTTTCTTAATGCCTCTGCTTTCCCCATTCCATCCTGCTCAGCATCTGCTGAGTGCTCTCCAGGGGAAGATGGTTTCACTCTAACCTGGCATTGAAAACTGAGCAGTGGCCTCACATACAGATTGACCAATATTTGGCACAGTGTATCATTAGACCCTTGATCCCAACCTCCCATCCAAGTTACTATTACTCCGTTAATCAATACTCTTTGCTATGGTTACTTATTATTTTAAATTTACCTGAAATATCTAATCTAACCTATATTTTTCCTGTTTTGTCTCTAAGGGTATCTGGAAATGTTTTTTTTTTCCTAGTTGGGGAGAGGAGGTACTCAAATCACAATGCCCATCATTCACATTTCCTGGATCTACCAATGAAATATGCCCAAACTCTAGAAATGTAAACAAAAAGAAACTGTGTCTAGCACAACAGTAATTAAATCTCTTCTTACAATGACCAGATTTTGAAAGAAAATGGATAACAGGTTAGTAATAATAGCTAATAATTATGAAGTGTGTGCTGCTTGCTAAGCACAGTGCTGAGAGCTTTACAATTCACATGCAACTGACTCATGCACTTCTCACAGCACTTTGAGGTGGATGCTACCATAATTGCTACTTAGTGAAAGAAGAAAAACTGAATTTTAATTAAGTCGGGTAACTTAACCAGTGGTGTAACTGATAAGTGGCAGAGGGGAAGTCGCTCCCAGGCCCATCTGACTCCTTAGCCTCTATCTTAGAATACTTAACTTAGTATTGAGTGCCACAGATTTGAAACTACCTCTGGAACATTAATTATCTAGCATGGTGCTTTTGGGTGGGGGGCTCCATGGATCCTGCTCCCTCCCATAAGGAAAGGGAAGAACTTAGTATGTTACTAAGTTCAGGTCCAGACTGTCTAGATTCATCACTGCGTGCCCTGAGGATCAGGTCCCAGGGAGCTTCCAGTGGGGTGATGCTGCAGCCTGGAGGATGGAGAGGCATCCCTCCTGTCTAGGAGACCTGGGAGGAAGAACTGCTGGCTTGGGAAGCAACACAGTGCAGTGGTTAAGAACAAGAGCTCTACTCTGACAACAGGCTCGAATCCTGACTCTGAGTCAACCATGTATCATGTGATCTCTGGAAACTCACATAATCCCTCCCAGTCTCTTTCACTCACATGTAAAACATGGATAATAGCACGATGTGACATATCCATGAAATGAGACAAGGTACCAAACCACCTGCCACAGGAGAGACACTACTTGGTGCATGCTAGTTCAAGACAGAAAGCTGGGTCTTCATCCTTCTTCTACAACAGGCAGAGGCCTGTTCCCTCTTAGGCTGGGATTCAGAGTTCATAGAAACATGGAGGTCCCCAAGTACTACACCAGTGGTTCTCAAAGTGTGGTCCACAGACCAGAAGCATCACTGTCATCTGGGAACTTGTTAGAAATGCAATTCTTGGGCCCCATCCTGACCTACTGAATCAGAAAATCTGGGGGGAAGAGTACTCCCCAGACAGCTGTTTAACAGGCTCTTCAGGTGACTGTGATAAAGGTGAGGTTTCAGAACGACTGCCCTACTGGTACTGAGGAGCCTGGGTCCTTCCCCGTTTTCAGTAGGACTCAGTCGAAGCCTCCGGAGAGGCTACATCTTGAGTGTAGATACTTCGAGCAAACACACAGACTGTGGAATTCACCGGCAGGTGGTTTCCATTTGATCCTCTTGTTATTGTTTATCCCAAGTTATTCATTTGCTGGTGTTCCTTATCTCTCTCCCACTTAACTTGAAACTCATCTTGTATATGCCTTACGTCACAAAGGCTGAGTGGAAAGGAACCCTTCGCAGGCGCTGGGTAGAGGAGAGGGGGAACATTCCTGTGGAACTCTTCCAGGGCCTATCCCTGCAGGCTCTCTCCTCCCTTCATCTCCTGAAGGTCTTCCCTCTTGCTGAGCTCTTCTCTGCTTCAGAGTCTTTGCACACACTGTTTGCCCGAGCCGGAACGCTCTCCCCCTCTTCTGCACCATCTTGGAGATGCCTTCCCTTTCCAGCCACCTTCTCCCTCCTTAGTGCCTGTTCCTGCGCCCTGCCCCTGTTCCTCATCACACAGAGACCAAGGTGTCATTGTAGATTGATCTATATACATGTAAGACAGCCTACATGACGGCATTCACGCACCTAGCAGAGTGTGTGTGGCTTATTACTGTAATCAATTACATGTTTAGAAGGAATGAACGAATGAATATGCTTTCAGTAAATTATTTTACAGCATAAAATGGATCAGTTAATATGTGAATTTTAACTCTTCCACGCCACTCTGACCTTATGCTGTAACATTTTTTTTTTTTTCTCCTGAATTGAACCACTCGGAGTGGCTGGAGCCATTAGGAAGAGTGAGAGGTTCCCCACTTCTCTGTCTTGGGCATTTAAAGTAGAAGACATGTCATCTTTAGTGCATATTCTAGAAAGAACCAGAACTGCCATACAGGTTGTGGAGGGACTATCCTTCTCACTGTTGTTTCTAGCTAAGAACAGAAAGGTCATATTTTTGGAATTAAATGACCAAGCATCCTTTCCAGAATGGCAGTTACAGGACTTAAGTATGAACGTTTTGACCTGAGTTATCTTCGGTTACTGTGACAATCCTTGTTTTTAATAGTGATTTTATGTTGCTGTTGTTTCAGAAACTCAGTATGATTCCGGCTTTGGGGGTAAAAAACCCAAACGTGTCTATATCATAATTAAAAATAGAAAAAATATAATTAGCTTTTTGTTCATGGAAAGAGGAAAAGCAAGAAATAACCACATCATGATTGATATAATGTAGGATGAACAAAACTGAGGTGGTCTCCTGTTAGTCTGGATTGGATTCACCCAACAACTCAACAGAATGATCAATGTGGTCAGAAGCTTCGGACCCTGTAAATGGGCAACATTAATTACTCCGCTAACTCAGTGATTCTCAGCTGGGCACAATTTTACCCCATAGGAGACATTTGGCACTGTATGGAGACATTATTAGTTGCCATGCTTGGGGTGAGGTTGCTCCTGGCATGTGCTGGATGCTGCTAAAAACACCCTCCAATGCCCAGGACACTCCTCACGACAGAGACTGACTTGGGCCAAAATGTCAGTAATGCTGCTACTAAGAAACCTTGAGAAAACCAATCAACCGAAAAGTATGAGCTTTCAATATTCCCAAAACTTCTGTATTAAGAGTAGCAATTAATAATTAAAATGATCATTATTTATTAAATACCTGCTACTTGCCTGCTACTTGCCAGTAGTTCCTAGCTACTGAGTCAGGATCTGAGCTCAGTCTTGTTCGGGGTCACTGTCTCTACTCTCCCTCCTTAGTATTTGGGCATGTGTGCATTTTCCCTGGACATGATCGTGTCTACCCTCTGCTTGTTGGTTTTCTATAGATCAAATTAGGTGTTGAGCAAACACTAGGTAACCCACTCACAGGAGAAAGCCACTGGCAAGAAGAAAACGGTGTGTCGCTATGGATGGCGAAGCTAAAAACATCCAGACAGACAGGCCTCAGATCTGTAACTTACCAGATGAGCCTAACGCCGGGGTAGGACGGTAGCACCGAGCCTGGCCCTTAGTAGGTACTTCATATATGTTGGGAAATTTTTCTGTAATCAACAGAATCCTTGCATAATATTCAAATGGAGCAGAGTTTCCAAATGCCCTATTCTGTTATGTAACATTGAGTTCTTCCTAGAAGCAGTTTCCTCATCTCTAAGGCACCTGGTATTTCTAGAACTTCAGGGGTGCCTCACCTTGTGTATTTCCATTTGCTCTCTGTTTTTCACTCTTCCATTCTTAGTTAGAAGATGGAGCCCTCCCTAGCTCCTCCCTCTCTGCACACAATATTCCTCCCCTTCCCCATCTATTTTGAGGCCCTCCCAGGATTCCCTGAGTTTTGCTCCTGTCAGCAGCTTGCAAGATGGGGGCAGGGCATGTGTCAGAATCTCCAAAGGAAATATGTGCCATGTGAGAAAACTTATTTGAGAACATGATTTTGTATTTGGAAACAAGCAGGGGAAAAATTGACAACTATCGTCATGGCAAAACGGAGAACTGAAAGAAAAGCTTGGGAGAAATTGTCTTGCTTGGCAATGATATGGCAATGATCAGCTCTGCTGTGGGTGTGACCATTTATGTTTCTGAAAAGAAGAAGGAACTCAAAGGAAAATTCTGAGAAGCATGACGGTGTGTGCTTTCCTTTCCTGTGCCCATGTCTTCTCTGGTAGTACCCTCCTCCTCTGAGCACTTGGATTTCTTGGAACCTGCTCTTGGCCTGCTAGACAGAATCAATTACTCCATTATGCTCCTGTAGTGCTTTATTTTTAACTTCTAATATGTCATCCCTCCTCCTTTACCTTTATCATACTAAGCTCTGATATAGTGAATGCTTCCGAAAGGGAATCACAAGAGCACCATGGCCCCAAGGAGCCATTCGGGGACCTTAGCTCATGACCCTCAAGCTTCAGCATTCCGGGAGTCAGAATGGAATCTAGGATGTCCCCCTTCTGTAGAATTTGGGAGTGGGGACATTAGAAGCTTAACTCTATACATTTCTGGTTTATAAATCACACTTTGGGAAGCACTGCAGAACTTGGGCTTCAAAAAAATCTCCTGACATGTTCTGGAAGCAAAACAAGCATCTTGATAAGGACAGCCTGGCTACATTCAATGTTCATTTGTTTACTCAACAGGCATTGATTGGGAACTCCCAAATGTAGCAGGATCTATTTTGGGTGATGCTGTGTGGTAACTTTCCCTTCTGTGGTCATGATCACTCTCTTTTTGCCCTGTGTGTTTTCAGGCCCATTCTTAGGGCCCATCCTAGTCAATATATAGTAGTTGATAAGGACTTAACGAGGTGTGTTTGGAGGGTGCAGAGAAGAGTGAGGCGAAAGGAGGTTTGCATTTTAATAGAGAATTTCAATTCCTTGGTATTTTAGATCCTTGGAGGAGTAGAGAAGGGTTGCTTTTACTGAATTTCTATTGTGTGTCTAGTGCTTGATATGTATTACCTAATTTAGTCCTCACAATAAACCAGTGAGGTAAGTGTAATTATTCCCATTTTACAGAGGAGGAGGCTGAGGTTCATGTGATGCTATTCATAGCTGGAAGTAGATGGACCCAGGACTTGAAGTCAAAACTGACCCTAAGAGCACGTTCATCCTCCTCTACCTGACAGATGCCTCTGTCACCTGGTCTGGAACACCCTAGTACATGTCCTCTTTGGGGTTAAAGACTCTGAGTTTTCCCTAAGTGTGGGGGAAATCCTCACCTTTATAACTTTCCTAGGAGTGAGTAAAAGACAACTGGGTCACTTTAGAAAGAATGCTGACCTTTTGAGTGAGTATCTAGATTTAAAAAAACCACAGATGCTGATGGCGAACTACCTAATTGTTAGGAAAGCAGTGTTCAGGTTTCGTTGTAACCATTTTCAAAAAATTTTTTAAAGATTTTATTTATTTATTCATTTAAGAAAGAGAGAGAGAGAGAGAGAGAGAGAGAGAGAGAGAGAGCATGAGCAGGGGGGAGGGGCAGAGGGAGAGGACAAGTAGATTCCCCATTGAGGGGGGAGCCTGATGATGTGGGGCTCCATCTCAGGACCCCCGGATTGAGACCTGAACCAAAGGTAGACGCTTAACTGACTGAGCCACCTACGTGCCCCTGTTGTTGACATACCTTGTTTCTGTTTGGCCCCAACTACAGTTGGAATCTGCAACCAAATATACTGTAAAATGTTATTGATGACCTGCTGCTAGTCAAATGCAAAGTCTTTTTCTCAGGCCCTGGTTCCTGGATCGTAGGTTCAGATATATATTTTTTTCCAGATATATTTGATGTGGAAGATGATTCATTTTTCTATATTTGATGTGGTGATTATTAATAGTTGAGGAAATTAAGGCACATGGAGGGGAAAAATTAGCCACCATGTATTTGACCCTGGTATTGTTACTTAGTATCCAATTTGCAGAGCTCAGACTAGGTCCACCTGCTGGAGCCCATAATCAGGACCTACCACTTCATGGCAAGTTTAGGAATCCGTAGCCCTTGCTGGATGGACTGTCTCAAAACTTCCTCAGGCTTCCAGCCTTTAAACTTTTACACTCTTCTATTTCTCCAACTTTCCCTCTTCTTCCTCCTCCTTTCCCTATTGTTTGTTGTTGTTTTTGTTGTGGTGGTTTTGGTCCTGAGCATTCTCCAAGTAAACCGATCTTCATAGCTTCATTTCTACCTTTCCCTACACCTCTATTCTCCACTTCTCACCCCGGTTCTTGTTCCTTCTTTCCTTTTGCCCAGAGGGCAGTAAAGTCTTTCAACAACTTTCTCAAACCAGTTCCCCCTCTTCACTTGGCTTCTCCCAGCATTGGTCCAATGACCCATGCTTCCAGGAATGGTTGGTCCATTCTTCCTATGATCCAGAGTCAAAAGGTGGCATAACTTGATTACCTTGTTCTTCCTCCTCTCTAGTCACTGGAAAAAGTAAAATCTTGCCTCAAAGACTTGATACCTTCACTGTATGTGGTATCTTCGAAGATTTGGTATCTGCATGGTAGCTCGTTCTTCCTTTCCCATTGCCTTGGCCCCAACCTCACATGTCATTGCTTCCTGAGACAGTTTCCCACACTGGCTCCCTACCTCACAGGGGTATTGAAAGGTTGATTGAAATAATAATAGCAAGTATGCGTTCAGCATTTATAAGCATGGGTGCTAAGTATTTTATTTGTGACTTCATTCCATCCTTCAACCATCACTGTGGGATGGCTATTTCCATCACCTTGCAAATGAAACTGAAGTTTAGAAAAGTTGGGTAACTTGCCCAGGGTCATACAGTGAGTGAGTGGGTGAGTGGTCACTCAACTCCTACCTGTTTTGTTCCAGTGGATGCTTGTAACAATTACATTGTGCTGCCTCCTAGGATATAGTGTGTTATCTAGTGGGGGCAATTAATAAATGTTAGCTTCCTTCCTTATTTCTCTCCTTTTTTTTTTTTAATCCGTTACTTCTTTCCCACTCTAATTTCCTACAAATGCTACCTGCATCTGAGCCCCACCACCATTCAAGGCTCCCCTTTCTCCTGCCTGTAGTCAGTCCTTTATTCCATATTTTTCAGGCATCTCTAGTGGTTTCCTATTTTCTGGTTGCATAACTTGTCTGGGTTGACAAGTTATATGAACTAATTAAATGAATCCTAGAAAGGCTGGTTAGCTGCTGTTTCCTTTGTTTCTTTTATGTGCTATCAAGTACTGGGGTAGCTGACGTGAAATGGAGTAGGTATTCGGTAAATGATTGTTAAATTACTGCATTTGGGTTTTATCTTGGGAGCAGAGGTTACTGAGCCATCAGAGGAATCAGAATAGACTGGAATCAGGATGCACAACCCACCAGAAGTGACTGGAAGGGTACAACTGCTGGCAGACTAATTGGGTAATTACCACAGTCCAGGCAGGAATCCCAAAAGAAATCCTGGTCTGGTGAGAAGGGAAAGAGAGGCGAGGAGCACAAATAAGTGTGGTATGCGCCGACCCTCCTGTGGAGGTCTCTTTGGCAGCAACTGTTCTATTCCTGGGCCTCTCAACCTGGCGTGGCAGAGCAGGTCTCGGAGAGCGAGGGGAGAAACGTCGTGGCTGGGAGGTTCCAGGTCCCCGGACCGAGGCTCCAGGGGCCTGCCCAGGGTCGTTGAGCGAACCAGGATGGGTGAGTAGTGCTTCTTAACGGGGCCGGCAGAATCGGCAACATTTTTCCAGAGTCCCTTTCTGTGCTTCCACCAGGG
Organism: Vulpes lagopus; assembly: GCF_018345385.1. Classification (NCBI taxonomy): domain Eukaryota; kingdom Metazoa; phylum Chordata; class Mammalia; order Carnivora; family Canidae; genus Vulpes; species Vulpes lagopus. The sequence goes on from NC_054838.1 coordinate 43,592,750, forward strand.
CAGGTAACAGCCTGTGGGTTGTGACCACAGGGTATCCAGTTTTGCGGACACGTTTAGTACCCAAGGCGGTACGGTGTGTTTTGACCCTTCTGCTGCCAGCAGCCAGGCGCCCGCCCCGTGTGTCATAGACGCACCAGGGCCTGGAGGGTGCACAGAAGCGCGGCCACTTTTCACCTGGAAATTCCACTGAAGAAAAAAAAAATCCGGAATATAACCTAACCTGGATTTTGCGGGCAGACCGGGAAACCGGTGGGAAGGAAGAGCAAGTCGAAGGAGGGAGAAGTGTTGAGTCTGACGTTAACTAAGCCGAGGCAGGGACTAACCGGCCCCGCTGCCCCCTCCGGGAGGCTCCGGAGACACGTCAGCCGGCGACGGCCCGGCCCGGGAGGGGCGGGAGGGGCGGGAGGGGCGGCAGCGGCTGCGGGCGGGCTCTAGGGCCCAGCGGCCGGGCGCCGGGGCGGGGTGGGGTGTAGGGTTACAGGCTCCGGCCCGCGACCCTCCCCGGCGGCCCGGGGGCGCGGGGCGGGGGCGCGCGCGGCGGGGAGCGCGCGGGACGCTCTAGGACCCAGCGGCGGCCGGCGGCTCGGGCTGGAGGTGAAGCCCGGGCGCTTCTCCCCTTCCTGTGTGAACGCGGCTGACTGTCGGGCGCCGTTCCCCGCGCCGCCCCGCGCCATGCCCTGCGCGCTGCCCGGCGGCCGCCTGCCCCAGCCGCGCCCCTGAACGAGCCATGGTCTCCTCATGCGGAGGGCAAAGTTGCGCCGGGGAACTTGGGAGTCTGCGGTGAAAGGTAACCGGTCCCTGCCCCGGGTGCTCCGCGTGCCGCGGGTGCTCTGGGTGCTCCGGGTGCTCCGCGTGCCCCGGGTGCTCCGGGTGCTCTGGGTGCTCCGGGTGCCCCGGGTGCTCCGCGTGCTCCTCGTGCTCCGGGTGCTCCGCGTGCCCCGGGTGCTCCGCGTGCCCCGGGTACCTCGGGTGCCCCGCGTGCTCCGGGTGCCCCGGGTGCTCCGCGCGCGGGGAGGGTGCCTCCGAGCGCCGCTCCTCCACCCCTGGCCGCTCGGGCGCGGGGCTCCTCCTCGGGGCCCAGCGACTCGGGCAGCCAATTCGGCGCCGGCGGCCGGAGCGTCAGCCACCGCGGTCTTGCTCTTCTTTACCCAGATGGGGTTAAAAAAAAAAAAAAAAAAAAAAGCCGGAGCCTGTTTCCGCGCCGCCTCGCAGCCCCCGGGTGCCGCCCCGCGCCGTCCGCGCCCGGGAAGCTGCGCGGCGCCCCCGAGCTGGGCCCTGGGGTGCGCGCGCCCGACGCGGGGCCGGCCTCCCCGAGGGGCGCTGCCCTACGGCCGGCTCTGCGGGCGCGCCCGCGCGGGTCTCCCGGCTGCGGGGGAGGCGGCGGAAGCGGGGCCGGGGACTGTGCCCTCCGGCGAGACAAAGGCGCGCGCCCGGGCCCGCCCGACGGGATGCGGCGCCCCGGCCTGACCCTTCCTGCCCGCGGGGGCGCCTCGGCTCCGGCAGGGGCGGGGGCGGGGGTGGGGGCGCTGGCCGGGGGGTCGCGCTCCAGACCCGGGGCTCGGATCGCGGTAGCTGCTGCGCCTTTGTTCTCTGCAGACAAGTTTCTGGGACAGACACCGGGGAGTTAGACTTCATCTGCTCCCCCTTGATGTCAGCGCTGCCCTTACATAAAGACACTGGTTTCGGGGGGGATATTAAACTTTCCGAGTGGAACTGGTTTTTCTTGGAATGTGACATTTGCGGCGGGAGGGAGGTTGGCACGTTGGCGGGCGGCAGCCCAGCGGAGCCGGGGGCCCTGCGCGGGGGCAGGGGCCGGGACCCTTGGAACCGCCGGCGCCGCGCGCTCCCACCCGCGGGCCTCTGCCCCCTGCCCGCGCTCCCGGCGCGTCCCCGAGTGCCACCCTCCGGAGCCCGGGCTCAGGTCCCGGCTCCCACCCGCGGGCCTCTGCCCCCTGCCCGCGCTCCCGGCACGTCCCCGAGTGTCACCCTCCGGAGCCCGGGCTCAGGTCCCGGCTCCCACCCGCGGGCCTCTGCCCCCTGCCCGCGCTCCCGGCGCGTCCCCGAGTGTCACCCTCCGGAGCCCGGGCTCAGGTCCCGGCTCCCACCCGCGGGCCTCTGCCCCCTGCCCGCGCTCCCGGCGCGTCCCCGAGTGCCACCCTCCGGAGCCCGGGCTCAGGTCCCGGCTCCCACCCGCGGGCCTCTGCCCCCTGCCCGCGCTCCCGGCGCGTCCCCGAGTGTCACCCTCCGGAGCCCGGGCTCAGGTCCCGGCTCCCACCCGCGGGCCCCGCGCCGCGCCCCGCCCTGCTCCACTGGGGCGCCGGGGAGACTTTCCCTGCCCATTTTTGTTGGAGGGTTTTGCTATTTTGGCCTGGGTGTTGCTTTACTGTCTTCGAATGGCAGTGCCCTGGGGAATGCCCGGCTACTCTGTGGATCCCCCTCTGGGCGGGGGCTCGGGCAGAGGGTAGAGGGGCGCCCCGGTCCTGCGGCCTCCTAAGGCTCCGCAGGTGGGACCGAGAGCAGTTGGTCCACGGGGGCCCCCCAGCAGCTCGGCGGTGGTAACGTGGGGACATGGTTGCCCATTTCCTTCTTCCAAGCATCTTAGGGGACTCGAGTGTTTGTACTGCTTACGAAGCCCTCGAAGCCCTCGGTGGTAGCGTACTTAGGGGGTCCCGAGAGCCACTTACAACGCCGGAAGATGCTTTGGACTGCCCCAAACAGCAACGTTACTTGCCACAAGCGAGTCAAACCAGAATAGAGGGATATTAATAGCTACTATACCAAAAAACTTCCTTCCTTTTCGGGAAGTGGAAAGCCAAGGCTTGAAATGTTGAACAATTATGGCTCTCTGCAGGGCCTGTGGGTCCCTGCCAAACGGATTTAACGTTTCCCCTGGCTGCCCACCGCTGCTGGACCCCCACTGCTCCCGGACCCCAGTAGCTCTCTGTTGGTGTCAGACCCAGGACAAGGATTGGTTGGCTCTCTAGATTGCAAGTTCTTGAAGAATCTAGACCAATTTGAAATTTATCTCCCAGGACGGTGTTCTGAGGATTATAGTGCAGCTCGTATGAACATTCTTTATGGGAACTGTGTGGGAACAATACTTGAATACACTTTGAACTGTTTTGCAGAGGAGTAAAGGGTTGGAAACCACTGCTTTGGCCAGAATGAAAAGGAGGAAGATGTAAAGTAGAAGTTTTAGAGATGCCTCTAGTCTCCCTGATGGGGAGGTGTGGTTTTTGGATAGGTACAGGTTGACTTTTGTGACATACATTTTTCGAGATTGATAAGGGAACCCTGGTAAACTCTGCAAGTGGGTGGGAGGGAGAAAAGGTGCCGGCACTTAAAATCCACCCTCCCTCTTCTTTTTAAAATTCACAGAAGTCTTGGTCTTTTAGGTTCTGTGTGAATGGTGGAGGGTGAAGAATACTAATGCACTGAAGGGCATGTGGAGATCAAAGCATTTAAAAATACATCTTTTCATGGAAGCTAATGGAGGACTTTCAGTTTAAATGAGATTTAAAAGTGCTGTCCTTAAGAAAAGCACATGAATGCAGAAATGTGAGTAATTTTATGGGAAGGCATTCTGCTGTTTAGACATGAGAGCATCTGCCCTTGGCCAGTGAGCCTGGAGACTTCTGTGGGGTTTGTTTTGTTTTGTTGATGTCTACCCCGGTGGAGAAGAGCAGACCCAGGGCCTGGAGGAAAGATGGCCCAACTATTTGAAATTAGGAAGCAGCCCAGCTGGTGAGCGTTGCGTGGAAAGGTGCAGCCCCTAGGTACCCGTGTTGGTTTTCTTCATAGTCATTTGTGAAACCACTTTGAAAATGATAAAGCACTGTATAACGTGAGGCTCTTTAAAAAAAAAAAAAATAATGAATGACTTCCGAAACAAGGGATTGCTAGTGAAAACTGAAAAAATTGTAAAGATTTTCCAGGCCATTAAAATAAAAGGCAGTAACTTTGTAAGACCTGTTGGTAGCTCTGATCTGCAAAATTCTCCCAAAGTAGCATCCCACCCCCATGAAGCTAATCTGCGTTTCAAATGCATATGGAAGCTGCTCTGGTCAGGAAATCCTCTAGTGTTTTGAATAATTTTTCTTCTTCTATTTTTTTCATTAATTTTGGTTGGCTCTCCTATCCCAGAATTCACTAGGCCGTGGAATACTTGAAAAGCCAGGGGTAAGTTGGAGGTCAGCTAAGAGGACATATTTGATTATAAGGTTTGTTGGAAATTGTCTGAGGTTGTTGAGGTTTTTGTTTGTTTGCTTAGCAATTTTTTAAAAATTTTTATTTTGTTGGTTTGACTTTGTTTTGTTTTGGAAGAAAGGCAAAATTTAAATCTTGGCCATTGTGGGTAGGTCAGTACACTACTTTTGCTGAGGGAAGCCACGCCTGGGCTTGTGCGTTGGCACCACGCCGATTCTCTTAAATTGTGAGGCCCTTGGCCTCTGTTCTTGTGAAACAGGGTTTATTCATTCCAGGCACTTAGGATAGGACTCCTGGATTCCCAAAGGGACTCACACATCAGGCTTTTTTTTTTTTTTTTTTTTTTTCTTTTTCCATTTTTACGAGGGGGATGGGAAAGTAGCTCGAAGATGTTAGGAAATGTATCCCTGTTCAGACTCTGGAGAATTGGATTTCACGTTTTTAAAATAAAAATGAAGTCACATAGGCCTACTCTGTGCCTTTAAATCTGTGTTTGGGGTCTTACTGACCAGAAGTGCAGCCATATATGCCTCTGCTTTGTTCATTTTGCTTTGCTTTTAAGCAAAATGCCTATAGTTCACTTTTTAAAAAAAACTTTTTATTTTGAAATGATTATATAGCTTTATGGAAAATTGCAAAAATAGTAGAGAGGTCGTGTGTACTCTTCACCCATTTTCCCCCATTGGTAACATCTTACATAACCAAAGTACAGTAGAACCAGGAAATTGACATCGGTGCAGTCCATAGAGCATAGTCAGATTTCACTTGTTTTACATGCTCACTTGTGTTTGTGTATATATACTTCTTTGCAATTTTTTCCACTCTTGAAGATTCTAGTAACCACTATCAAAGTCAAGATACAGAACTATTCCATTAGCTCAAGGATGTCCCTTGTGCACCCGGTCATAGTCAAGCTACTCACCTCTCCTGCACCCAGCTGCAGTTACCCCTAGGAAGCACTAATCCCCACTCCCTCTCTATCATTTTGAGAATGTTACAGAAATCAAATCAGTGGTATGTGACCTTTTGAGATTAGCTTTTTCACTCAGCATGATTCCCTTGAGATCCACCCAGTATTATAGTATCAATAGTCTGGGTTTTTTTAAATTACTGAGTAGTATTCCCTGGTATGGATATACCACAGCTTGTTTAACCATTCACCTACTGAAGAATATTTGGGCTGTTTCCAGTTTTGAGCTCTTAGAATTAAAGTTGCTGTGAACCTTTGTGCACGGGGTTTTGTACAGACATGTTTTCATTTCTCTGGGGTAAATGCCCAGGAGTGGGATTTCTGGATTTTGGATGGTAGGTGTATGTTTTGTTTTTTAAGACATTGCCAAACTGTGTTCGGGAGTGGCTGTACGATTTTACATTCCCACCAGCCATGTATGAGAGAGCTGACTTTTCTCTGCATCCTCACCTGCATTTGTTTATTATTTTAGCTGTCCCAACAATTGTTCTAGTCTCAGCCTTGTTTTAATTTGCATGCCCTAATGGCTAATCATGTTGAGCATCTTTTCATATGTTTGCCATCTGTATGTCCTCTCTGGTGAAATGTCTGCTCATGTCCTGCTCATATTCCAATTGGACTGGGGTGGTTTTTTTTGTTTTGTTTGTTTTGTTTTGTTTTGTTTACTATTGAGCTTTGAGAATTCTTCACATACTCTCAATGAGTCCTTTGTCAGATATATGGCTTGCATATATTTTCTTCCAGTATGTAGTTTGCCTTTTTATCTTTTTAACCAGATCTTTTTCTGCTTTTTAACCAGATCTTTTAATCTTTTGCAAAATTAAAACGTTCTTAATTTTGATGAAGTCCAGTTTATTGATTTTTTTTTTTTCCATTTTATGGATTGTTCTTTTGGTGTCATATCTAAGAATGCTTTGCCTGGGCCTATATCCCAAAGATTTTCTCCTGGGTTTCCTTTTAAAAGTTTCATAGTTTTACATTTAAAAAAAAAATGATTTCTTTCTTTTAGAGTGAGTGTGGCTGGGAGGGGCAGAAGGAGAGGGAAACTTAAGCAGAATCTGTGCTGATTGAGGAGCCCGATGTGGAGCTCCATCTCATGACCCTGAGATCACCACCTGACCTGAAACCAAGAGTTGGACACTCAATCAGCTGAGCCACCCAAGGCGCCCCCATAGTTTCACATTTTATGTGCAAATTGTAGTTCACTTTAATCCTCTTTTAAGAATTTGTATGTCTGGCTTCTGATCTTAAAAACCATCTCTTAGGTGTGTATTATATATTTAGTGCTCTAGAAGCAGCACATAGTTGAATCAGGCATGTTCCCATCCTTGAGAGCTCACCTCTCAGTGCGGTCATTGTGTGGGCATTTCTGTGTTAAGTATGGTAAAAGAGACAAACATGATGCACTGTGGGAGCACTGAGCGGAGAGGGCTTGCTTTGATGAAGGGAGTCAAGGCTTCCCTGGGCATGTTGCCCACGCATGGTGGGAAGAAAAATCAATTCTTGCCTTTGATCCAGTTTTTGGATATCTGTATTGCCATCTTCGATGTGGGTTATCCTGATTCTTTTTTTTTTTTTTTTTAAGATTTATTTATTTATTTATGATAGACACACACACACACACAGAGAGAGAGAGAGAGGCAGAGACACAGGTAGAGGGAGAAGCAGGCTCCATGTCAGGAGCCCGACACGGGACTTGATCCCGGGACTCCGGGACCGCACCCTGGGCCAAAGGCAGGCGCCAAACCGCTGAGCCACCCAGGGATCCCCTGGGTTATCCTGATTCTTAAGCATGTGCTGAAAGACTTGGGATAAACTGAGTGTGGTTGAGGGCTTTTTTTGAAGGGGACATGGCATAATAGCTTAAGAAAATATTAAGACTGCAGTCCTTGAAAGTCAATAACATAAAGAGTCTGAACCACATTAGATAGCTTTAAAATAAGAACGGGTGTTAAAGTGAAAAAGGAGGTGATATTCTGTAGACCTGTTTTGCTTCCTGGCCTCAGGGAACCTGACGTGCTGAAGCCTCACGGATGAGATGGAGACAGTAATAGTTCTTACCTCTTGGAGTTGCATGAGGGTGAAAAGGAGCAGTGCATATATGCAGTGCTGGACTCATTGAAAGCCCTCAGTGAATATCTACTCCTATTATTATTACTAGTAATAGTATTATTAGTATTAGTATTATACAGAGAGACCAATGGTTTTAGAATGTTATGTGTAGTCTCACGTATGTCCTCTCTCTGAGAAACTGGAATCCCAGTTCTTACTTATAGAAACTTCGCTTTTCACAGTTGGGAACACTGTTTTCGTTTACCAAATAGTATTGATGAGGTGAGAAATTAGGAGGCTCCATTCACAAGCTAGCACTGGCTATGAAGTACACCTTTTTCTCACCTATCAACCAAGATTTTCTGAATAAAGAACAGTTTCCTCTCTGCCCCAGCCACAGGAGGTGGCAGGAGGTCAGTGTGCTCTCAGATCTAGTTCAGACTGGGCAGTGCTTGTGACCTCAGGTACAGTAAGTCAGGTCTGATGTCACCAGGATGTGTCCCACACTTCACAGTCGGCAGCTCCCTTTCCTTTGCCTTGATGACCACATTGTTTGTTTCCCAAAGGAAGTAGAATGGACCTTAGATGTACTGCTCCAGAGCAGTGGTTCTCAAATGTGGGTGGGCATTGGAATCACCAAAAGGGTGATTTACCATGTTTTAACAAAGACTGCGAGCCCCATCCCCCCAAGTTTTGTTTCAGTTAGCTTTTAGAGGGGCCTGAGAATTTGCATTTCTAACAAGTTTTCAAATGATGCTGGCTGGCCCTGCTGGTCTGGGGATTGCACTTTGAGAACCACTATTTGAGAGCAAAGTCTGCCTTTAATCGGACCTAGACTGAGGTGCTTAACTCTTTGGAACTGAATGTATTTATGTTTAAATGAGGGAGATTGAAAAAGATTGATTTCTCAGGTTACTTGTTAATCTGTGTAACTCCGTGCTCTGCTCTGATCATCCTTCTGTGCCTTCCCCCTTGCCAACCTTGACTTTTCCTTCTCACAGTTGTCTTTTGTCATTCCATGGAAGATAGGCCAAGTTGTGTGTGGTTACTATATACAAGCCATGTTGCCTTGGCTAAGTCACTTACCCTCTGTAAAATAAATAGGTTGACTCCATACTTGAGTTGTAAGGTTATTGTGAGGCCTCATTGAGATAATGCACAAGAAGAAACTACATACGAGGTAAAGCATGGTGCAAAATTTATTATTTTGAGCATCCCTGATTACCCTTTAGAATGGTATCCTTGGGCCTGAGGATGGACTTCTCCTGATGTTGAATCGTACAGCTGCTGGGCGCTTAAAAGGATTACATGAAGTTTGCAGGGGAAGGATCCCACATGGGGAAGGACCCCACATGGATGAATGGTCAGGCTAGGGTCTCCGAGGGCCTTCAAAACTGAGATGATTTGAAGGCACATTGATGTGTAAATGTGGTAATGACCAAAGAAGGGTTTGGTGCTGAGAATGAGCTTGAACAGATGCTAGACTGTTAAGAGTCTGCTTCCTCACAGTTGAGAACTATGATTCCATGACATTTTTTTTTCTGACAGATTTGGAAGATGTGATCTGGCCCCCATCTGTTTTTATTTTGAGTTCTTGATCTACACTGGCCACAGTGACCACTAGCCACATGTGGCTATCTAAGTTAACCAAAGGCAAATAAACTGAAAATTCAGGGCCTTGGTCATATGAGCCGCAATTCAAATGCCTAATAACCATTTCCATTAGCGCACCTGCCTTTGTCAACGCAAGGCAGGAGGTAGGCCTTGGGTCCACCGGCCAGTGTCCGGACTTGCTCAGATTCTGGTCCACACTGCATCATCCTGACAGTTGCCCCCTTTGAAAGTGTTCTGAAAGCTGTAAGGTTCTTTACCCTTCTCCCCATCCAGGTCCCTGCATTGACTTCTGAGATACTTCTTGCATACTCTACCTTCCTTTGCATGTGTACACATCAGGTGGTTAGGCGCTCATTACCTGGCCCTGGAACTCACGCTAGCCATACAACAGGTCTTCCCACTTCTGTTCTTTTGCACCTCTTTCTGATCTGCTCTGTCCTTCCTTCTTTTCCTCCGCCCTTCTCAGAAAAGGCAGAGAAAGACAAGGATGATAGATATCTTGTCTTCCAGGCTCTCTTTGCTTTCCTGCATCAGATGGGGCTTTGCATGCGCCCTGTGGCCCTGAGCCAGGAAGGAAGGAGGCACCTCACAGCCTGCTGCTTCTCAGCTGCGAGGGCAGCTCTGGTTAGTGTGACCTAGGAATGTGACCCCCGAAGGCAGGTGTGAGGCAGACCTTGTCCTTCCTGACATTAACTGTACTTCTGAAGGACTCTGAGAACCAAATGTCTTAAGAGGAAGCCACGTATGTCTAGGGGGTTGGGGGGAAAGGGGTAAATATGAGATTCTCTGGCAAGGGACAGTTTCCTAAGGAACCAGTCTCTTAAATACCACCGCAGTGAGTTTGATTCCTCATCCTGGTTAAAGCTTATCAATGCAGCAGTGAAATCAATGGTCACATTGATGACCTTTGTATTAGATTCAGACCTGAGATTCACATCTCCAGAAATGTTCATTATGGAATATTCACTGTGGAAGAAGAAGAGAGGTTCCCCCCTCCCCCCACTTTAAAGTTAAGTGGGAAAGTTTGAAAGATACAAGGGCAGATAAGATGGCCTGTCTGGGATCTTTTTTGAGCAATGGGGGATAAAAGAAGAGGAGAAATAGAAAAAGTGGCTAGGAAGCCTGCTTTTCCAGAATTAGGGAAACTCAGATACAATACATAGGGGATAGCATTAAATTCACTGCAGAACACATGTAACACCAGTTTAGTTCATGTATCTAAAAGAGTGAAAGAAAATGTCTTCTGAAATCAAAATAGCTTAAATGAAGACACGTGGGAAAGTAATCAGCATCACAAAACCATTTACACAAACCTTAAATATAATGGGGCTGTCAGTGGTTTGCAAAATATAATGGGGCTGCTGGAGGTTTGCAAAAGGACATAGTCCTGGCTGACCTACCTTCCTGTGGTTGTGACTCGCCTGATCACAAATGAGTAGTCGTGGTGTGAAAAGTGGGGAGTACGTTGACTTTAGCTGACTTTGAGATTTGATCCTGTAAAATATCCATCCAAAAAAAAAAATAAGAATGTAAGATCTAAAAATGTCTACTCTGAGATATGGATTATCTTAGTCCTGAGTTCAGAAATAACATTTCCTGAAATTCTGAAGTTTCTTACCTTCAGCTTTCTCCAAAGTAAATCCTAGGAATTTGGAGAATAAATTGAAATGAATACAAATACTTCTATTTTAATGGCAGTTATTAAGTGACTAAGATCACTTTATTAGTTTAGGAACATAAAATGTGTTATGTGTAATTAAACTTGCTCATAAAGTGAACAGATTTTGTGGTATTAAATTTAGTAGTTAGTAATCAAAAATATTCTAATTGAAATTTACTTTGAAATATTTTCATCTTCTCTTAAGGAAGGAACATGTTGAACGTTAGGAAGCATGAAATTTCTCCTTTTTTGGACAGACTATAAATTAGGCAATAATTGGGATCACTGCTCAGTGAATATCTGTTGAACAAGGAACTCTGGACTGTACAAGTCAATACTAAGGTGGAGGATTTGATGGGGATACAAGAATAGGATACAGTCCTCCATCTGACATTGGAGGCTCTGTCATGTGCCTGGAATTGGATTAGACATGGGATATATGTCCTTCGCTCCATGGAATTTGTATTTTAAAAGGGATGTAATGGGATAAGTCACTAGAAAACAAAAGATAAAAATGAACTGGGTTTATTCTGCTCTGAGAAGAGGATAGGAAACAATTTATAACTGCCTTTCTAGTATTTTATCTTCCCTGTGAACTGATTAAGAGGGAATGGGTTTCAGTTACAGATATCATGACTTCTAGAAGCGGAAGAGTTCCGTGCCAAGGAGCTTGGGAGGAAATGGATGTTGTAGATACAACTGAGGCATTACTAGAAATGGTGGGGGTGTCTCCTTCTAGAAATCTCTTTAAATTGAGTGAGTATGATTAATGTCCTCTGTGAATGTGGGAGGTGGGTGGCTAGTTTTGATGTGTTCATCTGTGGAGCTTTTGAGGAACTTGAGGAAGCTTGTGTGGCTGGAATAGTGAGTGATGTGCACAGATCAGATTTAGTAGGTTCTCTCGGATGAGGGCAGGGAGCCCTTGGAAAGCCACCAGGTGGGGTTGTGTCAGGCATGTTCTATGGCAACAGCACAGATTGTATCTACATTTGCCTTTCAGTTTCCTCTTGGATTGAGTGAGTTGTACAATCTGGGAAGAACAGTGGAAAACTAGCGCTAATTATGCATCATGATTTGTTGTAAAGTCTGCCTTATTTAATCATGAAGAAAAAGCATTTAGGAATCTATGACACGTTGTTTACTCTTTCAGTTTAATAAGTTAAAAAAAACAAAAACAAAACAGTCCCAGACTCTTAATTCTGTTCATCCTGCAACTTTACTGAATTCACTCACCAGTAATAATAGTTTTTTTGGTACCATCTTTAGGGTTTTCTCTACTTAGTATCATCTGCACACAGTAATAGTTTTACTTCTTACTTACTCATTTGATTGCCTTTTATTTCTTTTTCTTATCTGATTGCTGCAGCTAGGACTTCCAATGCCATATTTAATAAAAGTGGTAAGAGATGACATCCTTGTCATCTTAGAGGGAAAGCTCTGTTTTTTAACATTGAGTATGATGGTGTTTATCAATAACTATACATCTCCAAAAAAATACGTAACTATATCTCTCTATTAAACAAAGCTGAAAGCTCATCAGTGCAGCAGTGAAATCAGTGGTCACATCGATGACCTTTGTATTAGATTCAGACCTGAGATTCACAATCTCCAGAAATGTTCATTATGGAATATTCACTGTGGAAGAAGAAGAGAGAGTTTTTTTTGTTTTTTTACTTTGTATTTGTAATGCTTAGGGAAGAGGACAAATTCTCCTCCTTCCCCCCACACCTCCCAGTAACTATTCTATTGGCCTTCTGTCTGAAGAGGAGCTTCCAGCTGGGCATGTTTAAGTTAGAGCCTGGTTCCTGATACCTTCTCCAGGTCCACCTAGGTGACAGACAAGGTAGGAATACTGAAGAGCCTTTGGATGACACCATGTATTCTTTTGGTCTCTTGATAGTAGAACTGCACCATTAAGTTTATTTTCAGAGAAATTGTATATTGTAAGACCTCTCCACCCAAGTGCTTGGAAAATTGGAAATGTAATTTTCATCTTGTTTGTCAGTTTCCTGAGCAGTCTGACCTAAACAAAACTTTAAATGTGTTCGTCTTTGATCTGCTCTAGCATCGTGCTGTTTTGAAAAAGCTCCCTCATTTGATCATTTCTTGAAAGCGGATTTTATAGCACTGATTCCTGTTCCATTCCCCATTCTCATACAAAGAAGCTAAAATGCACTGAGCACTTACCATGTGCTAGAACACTGTTCATAGCCCTTTACATGCACTGTCTTATTCAATCTTCATGATGGCCCTATGTAGTAGGTCCAATGACTAGTAGGTCCAAATACTGTCTCCATTTCCTGATAAGCTAATGAGCGTCAAGAAGTTAACTCATTTGCTCAGCATGGAGGTAATAAATCGTAGCATCTGGATTCTTACACTGCTTAAGAAACAGATTTGCCAAGACAAAATGAGAAAAATTGGTTCCCTTTTTCTTTTCTTTCCATTTGGTGACTGTTTTTTCCTCTGTGTCTGTTATTCTTTAAATCTTTTAATACTCTGGTAATTCTGATTTCTTGGTGTATTGGGTATTTGGTAGTTGTTTTCTTAAAAAGGAAATAAATAAAGGGAGCCTGTCATTTAAAAAAAAAAATCAGTGGCCACTATTTGTTGCCAGTGCTAAAACTCAAACTTTCAAGTGAAAACTAGAATTTTGGAGAATATGGATTTGGCACTCTGAGCTTGATAGCTTCCTAATACACAGAAGACTTTTCTGATGATCTCAGTCCATGGTATATGATTTTGTTGATGTTACATACTTGAAATATTTCCTTGTATGGAAGATTTGCATGGTTCAGTGAACGATTGTTTTTCCAAGTGACCAATGTATGAAATTATGAAATCATGGGTAAAGAAAGCTCCCTCCAAAGTGAAAGATGGACCAATGGATTTAGAGGATTATCCAAGACAAGGTCACTGGTACAGTTTTATATTTCACATTGCAACCACCTTTAAGAAATTAGCACTTGCTGAGTTTTGGTATTATTTCAAAGAGTAGTCACAGTCATCTAGAAAGGCTATCATAATACTCCTCTTTTTTCCGATTACGTATTTGAATGAGGCCAGATTTCCTTCATCTGCTTCAGCTCAAAATCACATAGCAATAGATTGAAGCAGAAGCAGATATGAGACTCTAGCAGTCTATTAAGCCTGACATTAAAGAAGTTTGCAAAAATTATAACATAATAGTGTTTTGACTGCTTTTTGTTTTAGAAATGACTTGGGTTTTTTTTTTTTATTTTTTTATTTTTTTATTTTTTATTTTTTATCAGACAAACTAGATTTTATTTATTTTTTTTAAAGATTTTATTTATTTATTTTTTCTTTTTTTTTAATTAATTTTTATTGGTGTTCAATTTACCAACATACAGAAAAACACCCAGTGCTCATCCCGTCAAGTGTCCGCCTCAGTGCCCGTCACCCATTCCCCTCCAACACCCGCCCTCCTCCCCTTCCACCACCCCTAGTTCGTTTCCCAGAGTTAGGAGTCTTTATGTTCTGTCTCCCTTCCTGATATTTCCCAACATTTCTTTTCTCTTCCTTTATATTCCCTTTCACTATTATTCATATTCCCCAAATGAATGAGAACATACACTGTTTGTCCTTCTCCGATTGACTTATTTCACTCAGCATAATACCCTCCAGTTCCATCCACGTTGAAGCAAATGGTGGGTATTTGTCATTTCTAATGGCTGAGGAATATTCCATTGTATACAGTGACCACATCTTCTTTATCCATTCATCTGTTGATGGACACCGAGGCTCCTTCCACAGTTTGGCTATTGTGGCCATTGCTGCTAGAAACATCGGGGTGCAGGTGTCCCCGGCCTTTCACTGCATCTGCATCTTTGGGGTAAATCCCCAACAGTGCAACTGCTGGGTCGTAGGGCAGGTCTATTTTTAACTCTTTGAGGAGCCTCCACCCAGTTTTCCAGAGTGGCTGCACCAGTTCACATTCCCACCAACAGTGTAAGAGGGTTCCCCTTTCTCCACATCCTCTCCAACATTTGTGGTTTCCTGCCTTGTTAATTTTCCCCATTCTCACTGGTGTGAGGTGGTATCTCATTGTGGTTTTGATTTGTATTTCCCTGATGGCAAGTGATGCAGAGCATTTTCTCATGTGCATGTTGGCCATGTCCATGTCTTCCTCTGTGAGATTCCTCTTCATGTCTTTTGCCCATTTCATGATTGGATTGTTTGTTTCTTTGGTGTTGAGTTTAAGAAGTTCTTTATAGATTTTGGAAACTAGCCCTTTATCTGATATGTCATTTGCAAATATCTTCTCCCATTCTGTAGGTTGTCTTTTAGTTTTGTTGACTGTATCCTTTGCTGTGCAAAAGCTTCTTATCTTGATGAAGTCCCAATAGTTCATTTTTGCTTTTGTTTCTTTTGCCTTTGTGGATGTATCTTGCAAGAAGTTACTGTGGCCGAGTTCAAAGAGGGTGTTGCCTGTGTTCTCTTCTATGATTTTGATGGACTCTTGTCTCACATTTAGATCTCTCATCCATTTTGAGTTTATCTTTGTGTATGGTGAAAGAGAGTGGTCCAGTTTCATTCTTCTGCATGTGGATGTCCAATTTTCCCAGCACCATTTATTGAAGAGACTGTCTTTCTTCCAATGGGTAGTCTTTCCTCCTTTATCGAATATTAGATGACCATACATTTCAGGGTCCACTTCTGGGTTCTCTATTCTGTTCCATTGATCCATGTGTCTGTTTTTGTGCCAGTACCACACTGTCTTGATGACCACAGCTTTGTAGTACAACCTGAAATCTGGCATTGTGATGCCCCCAGATACGGTTTTTTTTAAAATTCCCCTGGCTATTCGGGGTCTTTTCTGATTCCACACAAATCTTAAAATAATTTGTTCTAACTCTCTGAAGAAAGTCCATGGTATTTTGATAGGGATTGCATTAAACGTGTAAATTGCCCTGGGTAACATTGACATTTTTACAATATTAATTCTGCCAATCCATGAGCATGGAATATTTTTCCATCTCTTTGTGTCTTCCTCAATTTCTTTCAGAAGTGTTCTATAGTTTTTAGGGTATAGATCTTTTACCTCTTTGGTTAGGTTTATTCCTAGGTATCTTATGCTTTTGGGTGCAATTGTAAATGGGATTGACTCCTTAATTTCTCTTTCTTCAGTCTCATTGTTAGTGTATAGAAATGCCATTGATTTCTGGGCATTGATTTTGTATCCTGCCACGCTACCAAATTGCTGTATGAGTTCTAGCAATCTTGGGGTGGAGGCTTTTGGGTTTTCTATGTAGAGTATCATGTCATCGGCGAAGAGGGAGAGTTTGACTTCTTCTTTGCCAATTTGAATGCCTTTAATGTCTTTTTGTTGTCTGATTGCTGAGGCGAGGACTTCCAGAACTATGTTGAACAGCAGTGGTGCGAGTGGACATCCCTGTCTTGTTCCTGATCTTAGGGGAAAGGCTCCCAGTGCTTCCCCATTGAGAATGATATTTGTTGTGGGCTTTTCGTAAATGGCTTTTAAGATGTCGAGGAAAGTTCCCTCTATCCCAACACTCTGAAGGGTTTTGATCAGGAATGGATGCTGTATTTTGTCAAATGCTTTCTCTGCATCTAATGAGAGTATCATATGGTTCTTGGTTTTTCTCTTGCTGATATGATGAATCACATTGATGGTTTTACGAGTGTTGAACCAGCCTTGTGTCCCAGGGATAAATCCTACTTGGTCATGGTGAATATTTTTCTTAATGTGTTGTTGGATCCTATTGGCTAGTATCTTGTTGAGAATTTTTGCATCCATGTTCATCAGGGATATTGGTCTGTAATTCTCCTTTTTGGTGGGGTCTTTGGTTTCAGAATTAAGGTGATGCTGGCCTCATAGAACGAATTTGGAAGTACTCCATCTCTTTCTATCTTTCCAAACAGCTTTAGTAGAATAGGTATGATTTCTTCCTTAAATGTTTGATAGAATTCCCCTGGGAAGCCATCTGGCCCTGGACTCTTGTGTCTTGGGAGGTTTTTGATGACTGCTTCAATTTCCTCCCTGGTTATTGGCCTGTTCAGGTTTTCTATTTCTTCCTGCTCCAGTTTTGGTAGTTTGTGGCTTTCCAGGAATGCGTCCATTTCTTCTAGATTTCCTAATTTATTGGCGTACAGCTGTTCATAATATGTTTTTAAAATCGTTTGTATTTCCTTGGTGTTGGTAGTGATCTCTCCTTTCTCATTCATGATTTTATTAATTTGAGTCTTCTCTCTCTTCTTTTTAATAAGGTTGGCTAATGGTTTATCTATCTTATTAATTCTTTTAAAGAACCAACTCCTGGTTCTGTTGATCTGTTCCACAGTTCTTTTGGTCTCGATATCATTGAGTTCTGCTCGAATTTTAATTAACTGTCTTCTTCTGCTGGGGGTGGGGTCTATTTGTTGCTTTTTCTCTAGTTCCTTTATGTGTAAGGTGAGCTTTTGAATTTGAGATCTTTCCAGTTTTTGAATGGATGCTTGTATTGCGATGTATTTCCCCCTCAGGACTGCTTTTGCTGCATCCCAAAGATTTTGAACGGTTGTATCTTCATTCTCATTAGTTTCCATGAATCTTTTTAATTCTTCCTTAATTTCCTGGTTGACCTTTTCATCTTTTAGCAGGATGGTCCTTAACCTCCACGTGTTTGTGGTCCTTCCAAACTTCTTGTTGTGATTAAGTTCTAATTTCAAGGCATTATGGTCTGAGAATATACAGGGGACTATCCCGATCTTTTGGTATCGGTTCAGACCCGATTTGTGACCCAGTATGTGGTCTATTCTGGAGAAAGTTCCATGTGCACTTGAGAAGAATGTGTATTCAGTTGAGTTTGGATGTAAAGTTCTGTAGATATCTGTGAAATCCATCTGGTCCAGCGTATCATTTAAAGCTCTCGTTTCTTTGGAGATGTTGTGCTTAGAAGACCTATCTAGTATAGAGAGAGCTAGATTGAAGTCACCAAGTATAAGTGTATTATTATCAAAGTATTTCTTCAGTTTGGTTATTAATTGGTTTAAATATTTGGCAGCTCCCACATTCGGGGCATATATATTGAGGATTGTTAAGTCCTCTTGTTGGATAGATCCTTTGAGTATGAGATAGTGTTCCTCTTCATCTCTCACTATAGTCTTCGGGGTAAATTTTAATTTATCTGATATAAGGATGGCAACCCCTGCTTTCTTTTGAGGACCATTTGAATGGTAAATGGTTCTCCAACCTTTTATTTTCAGGTTGTAGGTGTCCTTCTGTCTAAAATGAGTCTCTTGTAGACAGCAAATAGATGGGTCCTGCTTTTTTATCCAGTCTGAAACCCTGCGCCTTTTGATGGGGTCATTAAGCCCATTCACATTCAGAGTTACTATTGACAGATATGAGTTTAGTGTCATCATATCTATTCAGTCCTTGTTTTTGTGGATTGTTCCACTGAACTTCTTCTTAAAGGGGAATTTTAAGAGTCCCCCTTAAAATTTCTTGCAGAGCTGGTTTGGAGGTTACATATTCTTTCAGTTCCTGCCTGTCTTGGAAGTTCTTTATCTCTCCTTCCATTTTGAATGAAAGCCTTGCTGGATAAAGTATTCTTGGTTGCATGTTCTTTTCATTTAGGACCCTGAATATATCCTGCCAGCCCTTTCTGGCCTGCCAGGTCTCTGTGGAGAGGTCTGCTGTTACCCTAATATTCCTCCCCATAAAAGTCAGGGACTTTTTTTCTCTTGCTGCTTTAAGGATCTTCTCCTTATCATTGGAATTTGCAAGCTTCACTATTAAATGTCGAGGTGTTGAACGGTTTTTGTTGATTTTAGGGGGGGATCTCTCTATTTCCTGGATCTGAATGCCTGTTTCCCTTCCCAGATTCGGAAAGTTTTCAGCTAGGATTTGTTCAAATACATATTCTGGCCCTCTGGCCCTTTCCGCGCCCTCAGGAACCCCAATTAAACGTAGGTTTTTCTTCCTCAGGCTGTCATTTATTTCCCTTAATCTATCCTCATGGTCTTTTAATTGCTTGTCTCTTTTTTCCTCAGTTTCCCTCTTTGCCATCAACTTGTCTTCTATGTCACTCGTTCTTCCACCTCGTTAACCCTCGTCGTTAGGCCTTCTAGCTTGGATTGCATCTCATTTAATTGATTTTTAATTTCTGCCTGATTGGATCTAAATTCTGCAGTGATGAAGTCTCTTGAGTCCTTTATGGTTTTTTCTAAAGCCACCAGTAGCTGTAAAATAGTGCTTCTGAATTGGCTTTCTGACATTGAATTGTAATCCAGATTTTGTAACTCTGTGGGAGAGAGGGCTGTTTCTGTTTCTTTTTTTTGAGGTGAGGTTTTCCTTCTAGTCATTTTGCTCAGTGCAGAGTGGCCAAAAACAAGTTGTATTGGGAAAAGGAGAAAAAGAGAGAGAAGGAAAGAAAAGAGAAAAAGAAAAAAGAGAAAGAAGAAAAAAAAGGGAAAGAGAAGAAAAAGAAAGAAAAAGAAAGGAGAAAAAAGAAAAAAAGGGGGGGGGTGGGGGAAGCAATCAGAAATCAAGAAGAACGAAAGAAAAAAACACAAAACAAAACAAAAACAAAAACAAAAAAACAAAAAAAAAAAACAAAAAAAACACGGAGGAGTATCTTCGGTTCTGTATACTTTAAGTCCCTTGACTTCCCTTGGAACTGGTCCGTCTCGCTGGTCTTCTGGGGGAGGGGCCTGCTGTGCTGATTCTCATGTGTTAGCACTTGGGGGAGCTGCTCTGCCCCTGCCTGGTGCAGGGCTCGGTGGGGGTTGTTGACCCCGTGAGGCCCCGGGAGGAAGCCACAGTGGCGGGGGCAGCTCTGGGACCCTGGAGTCAGCTCCCGCAGTAGCTCCGGGGCTCTCCGTCTGCAGGGCCTGGGGGCTCCCGGGCGGGGCCGCTGATCTGCTCAGTTCCAGGCAGGAGCGTCCTCGCTGTCCTGGGCCCTCCCGGCCTCTGCCTGTCCCGGGGGAGGCCGGATCCTGGGCTGTGTCCCGGCGCCCTGTGCTCCGGGGCCTGCGCTGTTGGATTCGCTCCCGCCCCGCAGCCCCCTCCGCGGAGCCGCCGCCCGAGCCCCTCCGAGCTGTTCCCGGAGCCGCGCCGCCCCCTCCGCGGAGCTTCTTCCTCCGCCCGAGCCGCCGCCGCTGAGCTGTTCCCGGAGCCGCGCAGCCCCCTCCGCGGAGCCGCCGCCCGAGCCCCTCCGAGCTGCTCCGGGTCCCGCCGAGCGCTGCAGCCCTTAGGGAGCTCGGCGCATCTCCCCGGGGCGCAGTTCCTCTGTTACTGTCCCAGGGAGCCCGAGGGCATCCCCGCCTTTCTGGGGATCCTGCTCCAATTCCCGGGGAGCCCCTTTCCGCGGGGAAGGTCGGTGCAGCTCCTGCTCCTCCGGGCCGGGGCTCTCCTGTCCTGGGGACACTCGCCCCGGCCTCAGCCCGGCTCCTCGCGGGCCCCTCCCCCTTGGAGGCCTTTTGTGTCTTTATTTCTTTTTCCCCGTCTTCCTACCTGGTAGAAGCACGAACTCTTCTCACTGTAGCGTTCCAGCTGGTCTCTCTTTAAATCTCAGGCCGAATTCGTAGATTTTCAGGATGATTTGAATGTTTTCTAGGTAATTTGTTGAGGACAAGTGACTTGGAGACCCTGCTCTGCCGCCATCTTGCCCCTCCCCCCCCGGGTTTTTTTTTAAATGAGTTTTCATAAAAAATATTTCCTGTAACTTAGAATGGGGTTTTTATTATTTTTAAATGAATTAACATATGTTTAAATATTTCTTAGTTTCATTTTCTAACATGGCAAATATGGATAGATATGGTCCACATAAAAAAGTTTATTGAGTCCTCAGTAATTTTTAAGAGTGTAAAAGAGATCCTAAAACCAAAAAGTTTGAGCACTGTTGGTATAGGGATAAACACTGTGTATGCTCTGGAGCTAGACCAGCCGGGCTTGAATCCTGGTTTTGCCGTTTGCTAATTGTGTGACTTAAGGCAAGTTATTCTCACTGCTATAGTCTCCACATCTGAGAAATGAGGATAATCCTCATTTAGGCTTCATAGAGTTGTGAACTGTGTGAAATTAGTGTGTATGCTTTTGTGTAGACCTAGGGAGAAACTGTAACTCTTGACAGATTTAGAGGGGTATCCCTGATCTCGAATCACTAGGCCAATGAGAATAAAGAGGTAAGTGTAGCTCCTAAGCAGTTTCCGGAATCTTTGCCCTGAGATGGACTGCCATGCCTTCTCACCACTCCATGCCACCTTGAGCCTGTGTCTTTGCATTTGTGCACTGTTGGGCAGTTGTCTGTCTTCTATGTCTGCCTCTCTCACTAGCCTGTCACGTTTGGATCTTTTTTTTTTTTTTTTTTAAAGATTTATTTATTCATGATAGACACAGAGAAAGAGGCAAAGACACAGGCAGAGGGAGAAGCAGGCTCCATGCCCGGAGCCCGACACGGGACTGGATCCCAGGACTCCAGGGTCGTGCCCTGGGCCAAAGGCAGGTGCCAAACTGCTGAGCCACCCAGGGATCCCCACGTTCGGATCCTCATATCAGGCACTGTCTCACCCCTGGCAGATGCTAAATGTCATGGACCTTTGTGGAATGAATGAATGAATGAATGAATGAGTGAGTAATTCTGCATTTTGCTGCTCATAAAGTTCACAGACCGATGATCTTTTGTAATGTATATGAATTATAAGGAAACCAAATACTATCACAGATATCTAAGGTGCTTTAAAATACCACTTAAGTTCTGTGGAATGCTTTGAATAGTCACAGGTGAATTTGCATCTCAGCCCTAGGGCTGTGAGCTGTGTGACCCAGAGCATGTCATTTATGTTTTTGTTTAGGTAAAGAGGAAATAATGAGACCTAATTCTCAAAGATGTGAGAATTACCTGAGATAATGTGTGTATCATGTTCTGCTCCATAATGTTACCTTCTGTGCCTTCCTTCTGTATAAAATTAGGCAGCTGCCTATCTCGCATGACTCTGTGGCATAGTTGGCTGTGTGATTTTTGAGTTTCATATTTAGCAAGCATTTGTCATAAAATATGGTAGGCATTTTCACAGGCTTCATGACCTCATGGTTGCATTGGATGTATTTTTTGTTACACTTTATTGTATCTTTATAACAATATTTTAGATGTAACTGAAATAGTGCTATCCTTTGACCTCGTCACTCAGGTTAACAGTAATGAAATACAGGGACACTAAAATTATTGACTTTGAATCTGAATTTATTGAAAAGTAACAAAATTACACAAAGAATTCTTTACCAAAAGAGTCAGTGCAGTTTGGTTGGTTGGTTTTAGAAAGAGTCATCTTACTCATTTGGGTTCATCAGATCCATCATGTTTTGGCTATTCAAATGGGGTCAATTTACAAAATTTCAGTTTATCACAACTTTTCCAGAGTGCGTATGTTATATCAGCACTTGTATGGCAGAGAAGTATAAGCTTCCCAAACCTGACTCTGCATTCAAATTGACTGTGAAGAATTCATTTCTGGTCTGCACTTGTGGAGATCCTGATTTACAGGTCTGACATGGGGGCTTGGAAGTGACATTTTTAACATGTACCATGGGTGATGCAGACACAGCACAGGTTTGGCATGTGGCATGATGGTGGAGACACCATTGTGAAAACAGTATGTGGCTAAATGAAAGGGATGAGGAGCGGTGCCTTCATCAATTGCCTTGGTGTTCTGGTAATTGGCAAGGAGTGTGCCATTATTACAATAAGCTTTTAAGAAAAATAGCACAAATAAGATAATTCTGGTTCCCTTTCTGCCTCATATATTCAGGGAGAGAAACTTTCCTAGTACCTTTCCCCATTATCCACAAGCAAGAGCATATCATTAAAACCCCTAATTTTGGGGCACCTGGGTGGCTCAGTGTCTGGTTAATTTGGGGCACCTGGGTGGCTCAGTGTCTGGTTAATTTGGGGCACCTGGGTGGCTCAGTGTCTGGTGGTTAAGTGTCTGTCTGCCTTTGGCTCAGGTCATGATCCCAGGGTCTTAGGATCAAGTCCCACATCAGGCTCCCCACAGGAAGCCTGCTTCTCCCTCTGCCCATGTCTCTGCCTCTCTCTGTGTGTTTCTCATGAATAAATAAGTAAAATCTTAAAAAAAAAAACAACCCTAATTTTAATGTAAGAAATTAGGCAGAAATAAAGGACTCAGGATTAAGTGTGCTTTGTTGAGGGATTTTTGGAAGGCAGAATGGTGTTGCAAAAAAGAGCTTCGATTTTGTCTGTGCTGTTTGGCCTGTTCTGTGCCTCTCGGCATTACTTAACCACTGGGAGCCTAGTATTCCTACCTACAAAATGGGAATAGCATGATGATAATTAAACATGATGATTTTTGTACCATCTCTATACTTAATAGGCCCTCCTTAAGTGGTAGCTCCTGCTACTATTGATTATACTCTTAATGCTGAAGGGATGTTTTGTTTCTTGTGGAACATTGGTTGCTTTAAACTATGAAGTCCATTTGTGAGCCAGCGTTGACCTAGAGTAGAAGTCCCAGTCCCCAGGAGAGATGCCCCCCCAACAGACATGCTGTGCCTGCCAGCTGCAGTGGCCTTGCTAACAGGACCCCAAGAGCTGGAGGGACCTGGTGGCCAGCCACAGGTGTCTGAGCCTCTTCTCTCCTCGCTCCATTGAGAAGCACAATTATACATTCATGTTGCCATCTTGTGTCTTGGGGTTTATTTTAAGGCTTTACATCCTGTTTTGTTCAGAAAATCTTAAGTACTTACTGTCTACCTGCAGTGGTAGAAATACATTTAGGCAATGGAGCTCACATGCTAGTGATTGTGTTTTTTTTCTCAGTGGGAACATAATGTGTTCCACCCAAAAGAAGACCTTTATTATGGTCCTGAGACTGATTAAAGATTATTTAAATTTCAGTTATTTAAGTAAATATAGGGCCTATTTATTAAAACCTATCATAGTACGTAACTCTAGAGATCTACTCTAGAGCACGATGCCTATAGCTAACAATACTGTAGTTTATATTTATAGCTAAATACTATATTTTATATTTAATGCTTGCTAAGAGGTAATTCATATGTGAAATGTTCTTACCAGACAAACAAAAATTAAAAAAGGAGCTGGGAGAAGACTTAGGTGATGGATATGTCTGTGGCCTTGATGATGATGTATACTTGTCCCCAAACTTGTATCCCTATTTTGTATACATTATATATGTACATCTTCTTAAATGTCAGTGATACCTTAATAAAATGGTATTTTTTTTTAAAACTTATCTGAAGAAAGGAATTTCTGGAGTCCAGGTACTTTTTTTTTAGAAACATTTTTTTTTGAAGTACAGTTCTTTTTTTTAAAATATTTTATTTATTTATTCATGAGAGACACACAGAGAGAGACATAGGTAGAGAGAGAACCAGGCTCCATGTAGGGAGCCCAATGTGGGACTCGATCCTAGGACTCCAGGATCACCCCCTGGGCCAAAGGCAGTTGCTTAACTGCTGAGCCACTCAGGTGTCCCGAGTCCAGGTACTTGTAGTTTTAGATAGGTTAAATGCCAAATATATCAACATGAAATATAAATTCTGATATTATGTACAATTTGAGTCAAGATACTTAAGTAGTCTTTGGATTGTCTTTTAAAATCCAACATTAAAATAGGATTTTCTCTTTGTATTTAAGATCTTTTTATTTATTTTTTTTTTTTTTATTTTTTTATTTATTATTTATGATGGTCACACACAGAGAGAGAGAGAGAGAGGCAGAGACATAGGCAGAGGGAGAAGCAGGCTCCATGCACCGGGAGCCTGATGTGGGATTCGATCCCGGGTCTCCAGGATCGCGCCCTGGGCCAAAGGCAGGCACCAAATCGCTGCGCCACCCAGGGATCCCTTTAAGATCTTTTTATTATGGGATACTCTTGTATACTTGTGGTGACTCTGTGTGGTCGGTAGGACTGGGCTGATTCCTTTTTCTTATCGGTGTGAGGGACTGGGCACCCTCAGAGGTCTCCTGACTCTGTTCCAGCCCCCAGATCTGAAGAAGCATGAGCCAAGGGCTGCATTTGGGGCACAGACCCGGGACACAGGGCTCACTGGCAGGGCTTGGGCGGGATGAAAGAACACCTTCCTCTAAGTGCCAGCTTGTGTTTGAGCTGCAGAATCCCATGATGTGATTTCCTTCCAAAATCCTGTACAGAGCCCCTACGCAAACTGGATCATCGTATACTTGTAATTAACCCTCTTTAGCACTAGATGGCTTTCTCTTGTTTTTGTTCCCCAGGAACTTTTACCAAGCTTAGGTCTACCGATTAGTTTGAAAGAGAGAAAATCACTTTGAGCTAAGCTCCATAGAATAAAGAATATGTTTATAACTGGTTATTTAAAAATGTACCCTAATTCTGTTAATATATATTTATTGAGTTCCCATTACGTGCTAGAAACAACCAAGTACCATGAACATATGCAGATGATTCATTGATGCAATAAATGTGTGTTGAGCGTTTACTATGATTTTATTTGTTAGAAACTGGAGATACAAAGGAGATATAAGACACAGTCCCTGTTAGTCAACTTATGAGTTAACAGGGGGAGAAAAAATATAAACTAAATATGTAGGTAGTTTAGTAGTGGCATAAATATGTATGGACTGTGGGGCAGCCCAGGTGGCTCAGCGGTTTAGTGCTGCCTTTAGCCCAGGGCATGATCCTGGAGACCTGGGATCAAGTCCCATGTCAGGCTCCCTGCCTGGAGCCTGCTGTCTCTGCCTCCCTCTCTCTCTCTCTTTCTCTCTCTCTCTCTTTCTGTGTCTCTCATGAATAAATAAATAAAATCTTTATAAAGACAAAAATAAAAAAAAATATGTATGGACCATGATGGGAGCCTACAAACATTTGTGGGGTGGGGCAGATGACCTCCCAGAGGAAGTGGCACCTGAGTAGAGCTTCAGATGACTACTGGATAGTCAGCATATACATCTGGGCCTCTAATTATGTGTCCAGGTGTTTTCTGACTCAGAGAGAAAGGCCCTCCAGATGAAGGAACCTTTGGGGGAACTCAAGTTTTTCTTTAGGGTTTGTACAAAGGGTACTCGGGGCAATAGAGGTGAGTTACTGTAATTCAAGGCAGATTGTGCTAAGTCATATAGTACATAGGATACAGACAATGCTCAGCTTTTATGAGTGGGGTCAGAACAATTTTTTTTTCTAAAAGATTTTATTTGTTTATTCATGAGAGTCACAGAGAGAGAAGAGAGGCAGAAACTCAGGCAGAGGGAGAAGCAGGTTCTCCACAGAGAGCCCCATGCGGGACTTGATCCCAGGACCCCTGGATTGCAGAACTGAAGGCAGACGCTCAAACACTGAGCCACCCAGGCATCCCAAAACAACTACTTTTTTTAAATGTGAGTCTCTCTCAGAAGTTCTTGATTGTGAGCACAAAGTGACTTTGGCTAACTGAAGCAAAAGAGGAGTTTATTGGAAGTATACTAGGTAGCTCACAAATGGACAGGAAGGCCCAGAAAATGGGCAGGAACCTTGGTGATAATTCACCAGGAGCCCAGCCAGGGATATGGTGTTTGTCTTGTGAGGGTGAGCCAACATAGCCACCACTCTACTGCTGCCCCTGGAATCCTGGTGATAATGTTACCACAGGTAATTTATCAACATGCTTTGTCTTTGTGTCATTTCCTCAAGATTCAAAGTCTTTGGATGGAATATCCCGTTGAGTGAGCCTAGGAGGCTGTCCTAGTTCCTAGAACACAGAGAGAGAGCCTTCCAGCTTCTATAATGGGAGAGAAAACCTACCTCCAAGGTGTACACAGTGAATTCAGGGTTGCCTAACACTGGAAGTATTTAATTAGAGGCGACTGACTCTCAGGAATATGGTAGGAAGCAGTTGGCAGTTGAGTCACCTAATTTCAAAATTATTTTGCATTTCTGTAGTGTTATGAAAATAATATGCTAAAATTTAGGAAGCTTTTCAAAAGGTCTCTTAAATCATGGATTCTGAGTCGTCCTCCCTACCTCTACCTGAGTGACACTGAACTCTCCATTCCTTAAAAAAGATGAAAGGTTTCATGACTCAGTCCCTGTGCTTGCCCTTTAACAGCGTGTCGATCTCTCTCCTTAGCACCCTCTCCTCACTCCACTGCGGATTAATATCCTCCTCATTTTTCCCCATTCTGCTCACCTGGCTCTCCTTGTCATTTCAGCTCAGTATCACCTCCCTAATCAACAGGTATGATGAATTACTTCTGGGCCTCCGAAGTCTTGTGTCCCTTTAATAGAGCACTTACCCTGAAGTGAAATTCAGGTAGTTGTGTGCACATTTGTCTCCAGAGCTAGATCATAATATCCTGAGACCAAGGGTGTTCTTACTCATTTCTTGGTGTTTACAGCTCCTGGCACAGTGGCCTGTTGAACTCAATTGTTACTTTAAAGGTTAACCATACATTTTGCATTTTGGTTCACATTGATAATATCTCAGATATTTCTAAATAAGCTAATTATAAAGTTAAACGTTGCATCACTTTAAATCACAAATTCCATTTTGAGAAAGTCTAAATTAAATAGCTATTAGCACATTCATTATTCTACCTGTTTTCTACAACAGATAGATTGGTCCAGGGATTAGAATTCACATTTGGTGCCGGGAAAGACTATATCGTACAGAAGTTGGGAATCTTAGAAAACTTCCTCCCTCCCACCCTTCTTCATCATCATCTTAGGTTGCAAATAATGGTTCCTTGGAGAAAGAGCTAGTCCAGTGCTCGGAGATTCCTGTTTAAAAACCTGTGTGCTGCATGCAGGTGTTCTAGAGCAGGGTGCCATGACCTGTGTTTCGCTCAGGCCTCAGGCTCCTATAGCATGGATGGCCAACCCAGGTGAGGACTTGTGAACAGACTTGCCTTTATTTTTCAGGCACCAGTCATGGATTCTTGAGGCCACTTCTAGACATTGTTCCTAGGGCATCTGTCTCCCTGTGTGGAGTAGTCCAGTCCCCCCGGAAAAATCTCCAGTTCTGCCAGAGTCAGGCTTGGTTGCTTACATTTAACTTTGAGACCATTGGCACACTCAGCAAATTCCTTAGCTCTTTGAAAGGGATGGTAGAAGCCACAGAATTGTTTGTTGCTGTGTTTAAAATCTGTTACAAAGTTATAGGAGTTTATTCTAATCTAGATGGTGAAGTTGTTTTTAAATGCACTAAGAGGTTTTGGGGTACTTGGGGCTGGCAGAGAGTTTTGGGCTTTGGCGGAGTAACGCCTGGGAATTGTCTTGCAGTCAGTGGAGGGTTTGAGGAATGGGCCTCTGGCCTGCCTCTCAAAAAGCACCACTGGCAGGCCGGGAGAGGGGATGGGGGCGGGGGGGTGCTGCTCTCTCAGGGAACAGAAAAGTACAAGGAATCATTGGGAACTCTAGAGACTGGCTTTGGAGGAATCTTTGACCTTTTCTTTCCTTTTAAAGATTTTATTTCTTCATTCATGAGAGACACACAGAGAGGCAGAGACATAGGCAGAGAGAGAAGCAGGCTCCCTGTAGGGAGCCCCCTGTGGGACTTGATGCCAGGATCCTGGGATCATGCCCTGAGCCAAAGGTAGATGCTCAACCACTGAGTCACTCAGGTGCCCTGATCTTTGACCTTTTCTTTAAACTCTTACCTGGTAGTGAGACCATCCTAGAGGACGATGCCATGTTCTGCATCAGTCAGCAAGTAATAGGAGAGCATATCTTTTACATCCTCCCTGCAGAAAGTAGCAGGTATGGGTCTGGCACCTGCCTTCCAGCTTCCCAAGGAGAGCAGCACCAGTCTATATTAAATGACTGCTGTAAAATACCAGGTGGTTTGAGGTTTACATGCTAAGTTGTGTGCTTCTCATTATAATTGCTGCCATAGTTGAGGTAAGGAAGGCCATTGTGTGTGTGTGTACGTATGTGTGTGTGTGTGTGTGTGTGTGTGTGTGTGTGTGTGGTGTTTGACGGGAGGTAGAGTGAGTTTTGTTGGGGTGAACTATAAAGGACTTGGGGAGAGGAGTGTGAAGCTGGGGGATGGCATTCCCAGCTGGAACTTGGAAAATGAAGTGACATGTTCACAGGACTCTGGGATGCCAAGTGGACCGCCAAGGCTGTTGACAGCAGAGTCAGGGGCCTGGTAGCAGGCAGCCTTGAAAACCAAACAAAATTTGGACATGAAGCTTTAGCTAAAACGGTTTTGTGTAAGCAAGTGGTATTGTTAGTCATGAGATTTAAGGATAGGAGATTCCCCAACTCTGTGAGTGTTGGGTGATAGTGGGGTGATAGATTGAAGGTCCTCCAGTGTCTAAACGTTAAGGACACTTCTGAGCCTGTTCTCTTCACCTCTTTACAGACTCAAGATCTGATCTTAGGGAAGTAACTAGTTATGGTGGAAGTGAAGCAGATGAGGTCACTAGGCTCTTGTCCTTCTCGGCTACCCCAGAAAACTCACTTCATTTTACCTTAATTCATTTTTTCTTTCACACTGAGGTCCTTTGTTATGGCCATATTGAGTAAGAAAAAAAAAAGTCTTGTTCAGAGTCACGTTACTTAAAGGCCTCTGGACAGTTACAAAGAAAGTCACAGCATAAAACCATAGTGGGAGGGAAGCTTTCAGTGCTTTAGAAATAAGCCAAAAGCAGTCATGCTCATAGAGAGCAGCAAAGGATTCTTCTTGTTGACACATGCCATGCAGATTTGGTAAAGAAGAAGGGACCATTCTTGGTGAGATGGATCATCGTTAGTATTGGGCAAAAATGTTGATCCATAGGGATGGCACATGTGTGCCCCTCCCCAAAGAAAGACCCTACACAGAACTGACTCCTTTACACTGGCCTTAGCTTGTTCTCCATTGCTTTTCCACTTTCCCCATGTAGAGGAAAGCTGTGTCAGTGGTAATTCTGGGACAAGGACTGGTTTGAAAGAAGCAGGTGATTGTAAGTAAGTCAGGAGGACCTTATGTGGAAATAGTCTTTACACCCCTGAGACAACTATGAGTCCACAGAATCCTTGATTGGCTGTGTACTGCCTAAAACTGGTGCAGTTCCTGAGCCCCTGGGTGAAGGGGCTGGGGCTGGCTTGGTGGGAGTGTTATCTAGGAGTGTCCAGAAAGGTGGCTGCTTCTCTCTCCAGTTTTGCTCTTGGGTATGGATATGGAGAATGCTAACAAAGCCCACAGCATTCCCCTCATCTGTTATTGTATGCCACATGTTTACTTCCAGTTTCTCCTGTTAGATAGCCTTGACCCTGTGGGGTAGATCGCGAAATCTGCGATTGCACAAGAAAAGAGACTCAATTTGTGCTATAGGAGTTACTAGAGAAGATTCTGAAGGTGAGTAGGAAGGGGAGGATTATGTACCTGTGGGATTAAGGGTGAGGCCTCTTATATTTTTGCCATGTAGCCCAGGAATCTCACGCAGCAGACCGAGTGGCACAACATTCTTGTCATTTTACCTGCCTTTCAGGTGAGAAAACTACAGACAGTGATTCCTGCAGGGTGTGTCAGGGTTGGGAGAGTTCACGTGGTTCTCTGGGCCTAGCGGAACCATGATCCCAGGCCTGCCCATCTGCCAGGTCCATTTGGTCGTCTGCTGGGCTCTTCTTTCTGCCACTCCAAGGAGCGGGGGCAGCAGTGGGAATGCGTGAGACACCCGGGTGTACAAAAAAAGAAATCTTAAGTGATTGTTGATAGGCAGTTGGACATCCCGTCCCGCAGTCTGCGGTGTGTGAGAAGTGCTTTCGCTCTTTCATAATATTGAGGCCTTTGGACAAAATGGTGGGAGGCGGCGCATCCCTGGTGCCCTCTGTGCTGACGGGGCCGGCGGCGATTCCGGGCACTGCTCGGTGGCCTGGCGCCCTGGACCCCTGGCCCCTGCTCGCCTATGGCAGGCCCTGGGATAAGGTGTGGAAAGTCCGTTTGTGCCAGCGTCGTTGCTCCTGGTTCTTGGGCTGCGCAGGGATAGACAGGAGGCTGGACCCCGAGGTGAAGGGCACAGGCGAGGGGCCGCCGCTCTGGCTGCAGGGAGACTCCGCCCCGGAGAGCGGCCGGGAGAGCAGCCGGACTGGACGGGACCAGGACGGGAAGGGGAACCGCAGGGAGGCCCTGCTGCTGCGAGGTTCCCGCTCAGGTTCCCACGCCCGGTTAGTATGCTAATTAGGGGCGGGGCGGGCAAAGGGTTCCATCGTGATTGGTTGGAAGGGCCTCACCCTGATTGGTTGAGGCAGGCGATTCGGGCTTCGATTCGCCCATTGGTGCTTTCTGGAGCCGGTCCTGTGTGTTGGGTGGGGCGTCTTGGTTGTGCTGAGACCAGCGGTTTAACAGGAACTCCGGACAGAAAGCGCCGGGGCACAGGATGTTTTCGCTTGGGGCCTGTTCCCATGGTCCCTGTCTCACCGTGAGGATGAGAATGGCTTCGTGCAGAAGTTCTGAACTAGGGTCTATATTGAATGCATATATCTACACACATAGACCCTGCACACTCCTTAAATGCATGTGCACATGTACATATGTACCCTTAATTAGGCCTCAGTTTCATTAGCAGATTGCTCTCCGCTCTCACATTTCTGAGTCGCGTGACAGGTGGTGTTGCCCAAAGGTGTCGTATGCTTGGACATGTCGTTGCTCGGCCAGATCCACTATGAGAAAACACCACACTCTCTTTCTTCAACTGAAGTGTGTGGGCCCTCAGCTCCTCCCTCACGCTGATTTGGTGGGGGTGGGGCTAAGGGTGCAGAAAGGTCTTTATGTTTGCAGTTTTGCCTGTTGCAGTGCATTGTTCTCCCTCCAGCTTTGTGGGGAGTGCCTGGGCCCTGTCCCTGGAGATCCCAATTGTGGAAGTCTGGAGGAAACCTGATCACTGTAAGGTGCGGCCAGCATTGCACCTCCCCCTTCTCTGATTTCCCACCAACATTTCCACTGGCTGAAGTAGAAGCCACATCAGGATTTGCCTTAGGATCCAGGCCATCCACGATTCCTAATTTTAGTCTGTGATAGATGTGAGCACACATGCAAATACTACTTCGTGTTTTGAAGTAAAGAAACTGAGGAGGATGATGAGTAAACCCCATCTATGGCCTAAGAATAACTACTCACTGCTAGCTTTGGCCTTGTGAGAAATTGTGTGTGTGTGTGTGTGTGTGTGTGTGTGTGTGTATAAAACCTAGGAGGAGATTTCAAGTTACTTTCAAATTAGTTTGAAGTTATAGCTGAGAAACATTTTTTATTCTAATGGAATTATCATTTGGTCAAGGATTTTAATACAAAAAAAAGCATGATTCTTCCTCTAGAGTAAACTAAGCTCCTTTTGCAAAAACAAACAAACAAAAACAAACGAACAAACAAACAAACAAAACCCTTACATGTGGTGCCTAAGCAGAGCAGTCTGTGCACAGAGGCCAGAGAGCCTGGGTGGGTGCAGCAGAGCGTTCCCACGATGTTGTATGTCCATATCAGTGTTATGGTAGTGGTAACTCGTGTTCGGTGCCTGCAGGGTTGAATACTTTGTCACGTTTAATTAGAACAGGAAGCACACTCCAGTTTGTGTGTGAAGCAGATAAACTGGAGCTGAGAGGCCAGTGCTCGGCAGAGAGCCAGAATCCATGACCCTTGCTCACGCGGCCACATGGGACTCGAGAATCCTTGAGTGGGGCTTAGTGCTCTGTCCTGGGCTAGGAAAGGCTCTTGCTCACACATGGTCTGGCAATAGGGCCAGCCCCTCTCTGTGTCTTTTATGTATGTGGTGACACAACTGCTCTTCCCATTTTACCTTCCTTCTCTGGCCTCCCCACCCCTGTCCTTTCTGTTCTGCCCCTTGACCATCCCGAATTTTGAGGATGCATCGTGTTCAGTCAAGGGCTTGATTTTTGTTGGTGTTGCTGCTGGCACCCTTGGTACTGGGTTGTGTGAAAGCATCATGACTTCACTCAGTGTGTCTTAAAGGTTGTTATTGTGACCTCTCGGGTCATTTTGGGGGGTGGCTGAACTTGTGATAATTCTGAATGGTAACTTTGGAATTTTATGAATCAAAAAGACAGCTCTGAGTTGAATGTGGGAGAATGCCTCATGGGCTTTTATGAGTCACACAGGAAGGAGGAAAAGGAGGACTTTATTGGCACTGACATGCACTTTGCTTCTTCCCCAGGTCCTTCTCCTGTGTGTTACAGCCCTGGTAGTCCCACCCCAATTCTAGAAGATCCCAACTACTTTTTCCCAGACTTTCAGCTCTATTCTGGGAGACGTGAAGCATCTGCTTTGACGGTGGAGGCAACTGGTAGTAGCATCAGGGAAAAAGTTGGTAAGTACTTTTACTGGCATTTGGGTTGGAAAAACAAGATGATCATATGTTTCTGATTTTTAGCCTTTTTGCATAGTTTTTTCTCTATCCTTGTTTTAAAAATCAGCCAGTTGTATTATCAATTGTCTCTTTATTGGTAGGTGCCTTATTTTTAATGTTTGTGCTATGGTGTCAATAGACTATTTTACAATGATACGTGACTCTCTCAATAGACAGAGTTCTTATGTAGGAACTTGAGAGTTATGCCACTTATTCCCTAATTTTTCTCTAATTCCTCAATACTTTTTTGTATTCTTTTCCAGAATCTCTTTTTCCTTCTCCGCTTTCACTTTTATCTCCTTTTGCAAATAATTGAGAAGTTCAGAAGAAATTCAAAACTATAGTAGGGAGGGAGCTGCTTCCTTTGTGAAAACTTCCTGCCTATTTTTGAGGGCTTTTGAAATTGGTAAAAACTGGGAGGGAATCTTTAAAACCCCTGTAGGGAAGGATCTCCTGGTTCTTGGCAAATGTGCTGATGAAAAGAGAAATCAGTAGTTTTCATGCTTGATGAGACTCTTATTGCTTATTTTTTTGCCCCCCCCCTCCATCATTCTCTTTTGGAAATATATTTTTATTTGAATTTTTATTCAGGTTTTTCACAATGTTTTTATCTTTATTTTTTTTATTTTTTATTTTTTTAAATCTTTTATTTATTTATTTATTTATTTATGATAGTCACAGAGAGAGAGAGAGGCAGAGACACAGGCGGAAGGAGAAGCAGGCTCCATGCACCGGGAGCCCGATGTGGGATTCGATCCCGGGTCTCCAGGATCGCGCCCTGGGCCAAAGGCAGGCGCCAAACCGCTGCGCCACCCAGGGATCCCTATCTTTATTTTTTGAATGTGCTTGTGTCCCAAGCCTTGCAGAGCAATTATCCTGAGGGTAGGGACTTTGTTCTTTTTACCTTCTACCCCCAGCACCTGTCAGAATGCCTGGATGTAATGGGGTGGCAGGAAGGATTTGCACAGTAAGAGGGTGGCCCACTTCAGCCCACATCTATCTCTCTTTCCTTGGGTTCCTCTTTGCTCATTACAGCTTTTTGGCAGTTCATCTTACATGGACTTCCAATAACCTGTTTTTAGGGTTTGAAATTTTTTATTGTTGAGCTTTGGGTTTATATCTTCATTACAGTATACATTCTTGAAGGTAGGGAATAAGTTCCAATTTACTGCACATGTAGTCTCATGTTATAGATATGACATCTGCCCATTTTAAGAGAGAGATGTTCAGAGAAACCAGACAACTTGTCCGAGGTGTCAGAGGTATGATTTGGGGTGCAGGGGAAAGAGGCAGTGGTATGATTAGAGTTGAGCTTTGGGGAGCCAGTCTAAAAAGTTCTTGACTTGGCTGGACAATTATTTTCTGAATGCCTTCTGTGTATCAGGGTAGTGTTCTAGACACTGGTGATACAGCAAGTGAATATAGCAGATACAACTCTGCCATCCAGTTCTTGAATTCTAGAAGAAGAGGACAGATCATAAATGCCATGTGGACTGGAGACCAGAGGCAGGAGGTGTTATGAGGCTATTCAGGTCCTCTAGGCAAGTGGGAGGGAGAGCTGGGACCTGGGAAGTGGCTGAGGGCATGGAAGTTAGGGTTGCAGTGCTATTGCCAAGACACTAAAAATATCATTTAGTGTCACTTCTACTCATATTTTATTTTATTTATTTTTATTTTTTAAAAGATTTAAAAAATAAAAGATTATTTATTTAATCATGAGAGACACAGAAGGAGAGGCAGAAACACAGACAGAGGGAGAAATAGGCTCCCTGCAGGAGCCAGATGTGGGACTTGATCCCAGGACCCCAGGATCATGCCCTGAGTCAAAGACACATGCCCAACCACTGAGCCACCCAGGTGCCCCTTCTCATATTTTAATACCAAAAAGAGTAAGAGGGATGTAACCCTTCATAGCCTTTGCC
Organism: Vulpes lagopus; assembly: GCF_018345385.1. Taxonomy (NCBI): domain Eukaryota; kingdom Metazoa; phylum Chordata; class Mammalia; order Carnivora; family Canidae; genus Vulpes; species Vulpes lagopus. The sequence continues at coordinate 43,627,475 of NC_054838.1, forward strand.
AAAAAAAGATAGGCATAAACCTAATGACAAGTGTCTGTGTGTATGTACAATATACATATATGTATATATCTTATAGGCATATCTATTACTTTGTTTTTTTTCTCATTTCACTGTGGACTGAGAAAAACTAGCTTGGCAGTTGATCAAATGTGGGGAGAAAAGGAGACAAAGGATCAAAAGTCTGTCTGAAATTTCTCTCTGGATGGCTCATATGATAAGGATGCCACGTACAGAAAATACAAAACAAACAAACAAAAAGGCAGCCTTGGGATAGAAAGGTGGTTTGAGTGGGGAGATGATGTGTTCTAGGTATGTATAGAAACACAGAGCCATTGTTGCTTGGAATTGTAGAACTGGGCTGCTTGGCTATGACCCAGTTCAGTTTCCTCAATTTATCCATGAAGAGATCGAGCTCAGAAAGATAGGTGATTTGCTCGAGGTCATGCCAGTAGTAAGTGCTGGAATTTCTACTGTCCTCATGCTAATTTCCTCAATACACTACTTCCAGCATTGTTTTGAGATGAATAAGTCTTTTGTTTCATGGCACTCTTGTAGGAATTCTTTGACTGGTTAACTGTTGGATCCCCTATTACATACAGACACTGGCTTGTGTGCTAGGAAGGCCCAGATGAATTGAAGTGATCCTTGCCTTTTAGAAATAAAGAGTCTTGTGTAAATAAATTGTTGCCATCTGCTGCCATAATTGCTCTAATAGGATATGTACAAATGGAGTGGAGACTTAGGAGAAGGAGGGCTCCGGCCTGCTGGGCTGCAGCGGGACAGGCTATACTCAGAGGTAGCTGTGGAGCTTTCACTGAAAGCAGTCTAGGAATTTCCCAGAAAGATGAGCTGAGAGGCATCTTTCTCAGCAAAGGGAGGAATGTGAGCAAAGGCCTAGAGGTGAGAGAACTGGCATGTCTGGGAGCTCTATGGTCTTAGGTATTGCTGGATTTAAGCGCTGAGGGGTTGCCAGGGAAAGGAGGTGGTGGTGATGGCCCGAAATGTTGCTGGACCAGGCGACGTAGTACCTGCTACATCTTAGGGTAGAATGCCCATTTCATCTTGTAATTAATATGGAGGAATTTTGTGCAGAGGAGCGATGCAATTAGGTTTTCCTATTTGAATAATCTTTGTGGAAGATAGATTGAGGTCTAAGGGGTGGGTTTGGAGGTGGGAACGAGACTAGCAAAATAGAAAATAGATAAGGAGGCTGCTGGAATTGTCTGGGTATGAGACACCAAGAGCTTTGCAGTGTTGTGGAATGAACATAGATTGTGTTGTAAAATGAGTCAGACCCTGGCACTGGCTTTTCTGCTCTTCCTACCTCTGCAACCCCTGTCATTTGCCTTCTCTGAACCTTTTTCCTCTTCTGTGAGATAGGGGACATTGACATTTGTCTCATATGATTGTGCCTCATACGATTATACATGGAATAAATGAAATCACGTAAGGAGAGAATTAACACAATACCTGATATGTCATGTGCATTTTTAAAATGGTGCTTGTGGTTCTGTTGTGGTTATCAATAGTAAACTTGGAGATTGGGATGGGAATGAAGAGGGTTGGGAGAGGCATTTAGGAGTAGCGTTGGCAGGCTGAAACCGGATGTTGGGAGTAAGGGAACGGAAGGAACTTTGGAAAACTGCCAGGTTTCTGGCTTGGCGGGGAGTAGATGAGGAAGGGATATGGGGTTTGGTGGGTGGATAAGTGTTGGGGGTGAGGAAGACATCGTGAGTGTGGCGAACCAGCAGGCCATCTGCTGGTGGTTGTAGATGTGGGTCACAAGTCCGTGATTGAAGACTGGTGGCTGGTGTGATGCCCCAGGAGGTTCCATTAATTGAGGGTGGGAGAGCTTTCAGGGCAGAGCTAGGGGAAACACCAGAACTTAAGGGGCAGATGGAGAAAAGAGAGAAAGAAAAGAAGTGCAGAGGGAGGTAGGAGCCCAAACAGGGTGGAGTGTGGGGGTGGGAGACTTGGATACTAAATCAGGAGAGCATTTCAGGAAGTAGGTGATCAACATGCCAGATGCTTCAGAGAGGTGATGTGCGTCATACGGGAGATGGAAACTTCTTATTGGGCTTGGTTGCTAATCAGAGCTGTAGGGAGGGTGGTGAATGGGGCATTTGGAAAGTGGAGACAGGGAGTATAGACTGCTTGCTGAGGACAGTCAGAAGAGAGGGGGAGGACAGACACACAGGGGCAGTTAGAGGTACATGGGTAGGTTCACGGAAAGGGGATTCCTTTTTGTTTGATCTTGTTTTTTTGCTTCCTTTTTTTTTTTTTTTTTTTTAAAGATGAAGACTTGGCATGTTTATATGAAGAAGGGAAGGAGCTGGTGGGGAGTTTAAAGAAGGGAAGGGAGTCAAAGACACAGCAAGGTCCAGGAGGAAGCAGGCGGTGAGGGAATGGAGAGCAGTAGAGATGCTGTGAATGGGAGAAACACTTCCCTGAGAACCTACAGAGTAAACGGAGGTGCTGTGGTGTATTTAAGATGTTGTCTTTAAAGGCTCCCGTAGTGGCCGCCCCGGTGGCTCTGCTGGCTAAGTGTCTGCTTTTGGCTCAGGTCATGATACCAGGGTTCTGGGATAGAGCCCCATATCGAGCTCCCTGCTCAGTTTGGAGACTGCTTCTCCATCTCCCTCAGCTCCTCCCCTCGCTTGTGCTCTCTTTCTCTCTTTTGCTAAATAAATAATCTTTAAAAAATATAAAAAGAATAAGCTACCCTGCTTATTACAGCTACCCTGTAGCTACCCTGCTAATTACTGTCGGTGTAGGTCCAGACCTGCACCCCTGTGGCGCAACCTGATAACCTCTTCCCTCTGTTTGCCTCCTAGTCGAGGACCCCGTGTGTCACTTCCAGCCCCCAAGCCTCCTGAGGACCTCAGAGGTGGAAATGAGAGGTTCCGAGGATGCAGCAGCTGGGACAGTGTTACAGCGGCTGATCCAGGAACAACTGCGGTATGGCACCCCAACCGAGAACATGAACCTGCTGGCCATTCAGCACCAGGCCACAGGGAGCGCCGGACCTGCCCACCCCACAAACAGCTTTTCTTCCACGGAGAACCTCGCTCAAGAAGACCCACCAATGGTCTACCAGTCGGCACGCCAGGAGCCTCAGGGTCAGGAGCACCAGGTGGACAATACGGTGATGGAGAAGCAGGGGCGGTCTGCGCAGCCTCAGCAGAACAGTGAGGAGCTGCCCACTTATGAGGAGGCCAAGGCACAGTCCCAGTTCTTCCGGGGACAGCAGCAGCAGCAGCAGCAACAGCAACAGCCTGGGGCCGTTGGCCATGGTTACTACATGGCCGGGGGCAGCAGTCAAAAGGCCCGGACCGAGGGGAGGCCCACGGTGAACCGTGCCAACAGTGGTCAGGCACACAAGGACGAGGCGCTGAAAGAACTCAAGCAGGGCCATGTTCGCTCCCTCAGTGAGAGGATCATGCAGCTGTCCCTGGAGAGGAATGGTGCCAAGCAACACCTCCCTGGCTCAGGGAATGGGAAGGGGTTCAAGGCAGGCGGGGGCCCCTCCCCAGCCCAGCCTGCAGGCAAAGTGCTGGACCCCCGGGGTCCTCCGCCTGAGTACCCCTACAAGACCAAGCAGATCATGTCCCCCGTCAGCAAGACCCAGGAGCACGGACTCTTCTACAGTGACCAGCACCCTGGGATGCTCCACGAGATGGTCAAGCCTTACCCTGCTCCTCAGCCCGCGAGGACCGAAGTGGCCGTCCTGCGGTACCAACCACCCCCCGAGTATGGAGTAACCAGGTGATTATCTGTCAAGCCCATGGGTTTAACCTGGCTTTGCGAAATTCAGTGGTCATGTTCTTAGCACTTGTTTTCAAGGCACGTAAGGTTTTTGCCATAGGGTGGTTTTTTTTTTTTTTTTTTACATGTGATATTTAATAAGCTACTTCGTGGCCCAGATACATAGAGTAAAAGAGAACAGAGATCAATTGAGGATTTTCTCCAAATGTAAGAGTTGAGGGATGTAAGAGTTTCTGAGTTGAGGGATGTTGGCAGTCCTTGGGAGCCCTGCCTAGTGGCCAGGCAAAGCAGCAATTTTCCTGGCTGGCTCTGTGGAGAGCGTCCAAACTCCTGGAGCATATTATTACCGTGGGGTTTTATGGAGCCTTTCTTCATTGTAGATTTGAAAGGAAAGTGTAGTCTGCATGCTAGAAGAGAGAGGTTAAAGGGGCCATAGAAATCGTATAGTCTCACCTCTGTACTGAACAGTTGAGACACTAAAGCACGGAGAGACTCTACATTTCCACAGCCCATAACTCGGAGGCTGCTGGAGCTAAGGCTCAAGTGTCCTGACCCTCAAAATCTCTCCCCTCTGTTGCCCTAATCCTAATCCCTCTTCCGACGATGGGTGGGTTTAGCAACACTTACTGCGTGTCCACTCTGTGCAGTCTTGTACCAGGTTCAGAGATAAATAAGGGCACCTGGGTGGCTCAGCAAGTTTAGCATCTGCCTTCGGCTCAGGTTGTGATCCTGGGATCCTGGGATCAAGTCCCACACTGGGCTCCCCAGAGGGAGCTTGCTTCTCCCTCTGCCTGTGTCTCTGCCTCTCTCTGTGTCTCTCATGAATAAATAAATAAAATCTTAGGGGAAAAAAAAAAAAGGCTTCTGCCCTCAAGGACCTTATGGCACAGCACTGTCCTGGGAGAACCAGCACCCAAGCCCATCACTGCTATGTAGTGGGCTCTTTTGAAGACATGACTCAGAGTCCTCAGAACCCGAGAGATAGTATGACTCACAACTGGAGGCACTGGGGACTGCCCCACAGAGGAAGTGACATCCAAGTTGGGTCTCAAAGGACCAGGAAGAGCAGTGGGGAAGGTGTGCGAAGAGATGGGGTAGCAGGATGTGCTGTGCAGAGGGGGTGCTGCTGGTTTGGTCTGGGATGTGCCATGGGACCACTGGCAGGTTAGGGTGCAGCCAGCAGTGGCAGAGATGGGCTAGAACAGGGAGCTGAGACCAGCCGGTGAGGGTCTTTGAGAGTCCTACTGTGGAGTTTGGAACTTAGCCATAGGCAATTGTGAAAGCCAGTGTTTTCAAGGAGAGTCTCTGTTGATGTTTATTAGGCTGACTTTGGTGGCAGTGAAGGATGAATCGGAAGAAACAGGACTGGACGCCATGAAGACCTTCAGGGACAGTTTCAGTAGTCCAGCTAAGAATTGGTGATGATGCCCTATGCTGGAGGCTGGAGGTCTAGGGGAGTGTCATCATATGCTGTGAAAGGCAGAGAAGGAGAATTGACGGGATTTAGTGACTGATTAGACACAGAAGTTGAAGAATAATACGGCAGTTGGAAATCAGGCTCTCTCAAGAGAGAAACTGGGTCTGAAGGTACATTTTGGGAGCTATCAGCATTGAGATGTTGCCGAGCTTCTTGGTGAGAGTGTGGAGCATGAGAAGGCAGGTGACTATGGCCTATTATTGGCTATGTCTTCATTCTCACAAAGGACCTTATTTGTCTGTTTCTAAATCAGATGAGATGAGTTTTCCCTGTGTGACCCCAGCCACTGTGCGCAGGGCATACCTTGGCTGTACATCTTTTGAAAAGGGAGTGATTGGGCCTTGGCAGAGAGAGAGAGAGAGAGAGAGAGAGAGAGAGAGAGTGTGTGTGTGTGTGTTGGCTGACCTGCCCTTTACTTCCCAGCTGCTGACACATTTCCCTGCATATGAGGCAGGGAATGCCAGCTTGGAAGCAGTAGAGCACCTTTTAGACCTCTGACAGGCTGCAGAACTCATTCTTCCTAAAGGTGGCATAGTCTAACCCACTATATGGGGCCCACGGGGCTCTTGCTTCTTACCTTTTCTAGTTCATTAAGTCACAAGAGACATTTAAACTTCAAAATGATCAGGTTTGAAGAGGACAAGAATGTCTTTCCATCTCTGGTATTGGTGCCACATTGACTTAAGACACTTGTTTACAGTCACCTATGATGTTTATCGCAGAATCTTATCAGAGTAGGGTTTGTGGTATTTCACATCTTTTCCTGAACATTTGACTCAGCCTCTAGAGCTTGAGAGAAGGGGGGGACATCCCCAAAGGAAGTCTACTTTTTCTCTTTGGCTTTATAGTGATGCATTAAGTGGATCCTTTTGCTTTTTATCATCTGGCTATAGGTGTGATACGAGGTGGGAGACAGGGTAGGGCGGGGAGGGAAGCATCAGGAGGAGACCCACCCAGTTACCTGTGGAAAGTGTCCTTTGTCTCAGTTATGATGTCAAAAAGAAGAAGAAATGTATGAGGGATTGGAGCCAATTGCCAGGCTTGGCAGCTGGATTGACATGGCACATCAAAATGGTCCGGAAGACGTAACAGACGGGCCTTTGAGGCTTGGGCCCAGAGCTACAAGGGCCCTTTGTGAGCCTGGCCGTGGCTAGCCAGCGTGGCTCCAACAGCACAGCTCGGGCTGACAGAGTCAACAAAGTTGTATCCACACCAGTCCTGCTTCAGACATGTCCAGTGTGGTCTGGATTCCAAGGGTTGGATCTGGAACTCAGCAATGTGTCATGGTCAAGTTTTCTTTGACCCAGGAGATGAGCAGGGCTCCTTTTAATTTCATGGATACATTTCCCTCTGCCTAAAGTGTTATCTGTTTGTCATTCATGGCGATGGTGTTGGAAGCTGCAGACTGTTGGATCAATACATCATAGACTCTTGGCCTCCAAGGAATGGCTGCTGAGTGAGATCTCACCTGAGTGAGATCATCACGGAGTCATCTCCTGGCCTTGTGATGCAAAAGTGGGCTCAGTATGTGGTGAATATTCAGTGGTTTCTCCACCCTTAACATTGTTCAGATTTCGCTGCTTTTTGCACACAGATGAGATGGGAAGGTCCAAAAGATAAGACAGAGCATAGAGCTTATGGTATAAAGGGGAAGAACTTGGAGTTCTTGCCTTCCTTACTGACTCACTATAGCTTATTAATTCACCCGCCCTGACCTGCTAAGGATGGAGATGTGTGGTAGTTTATTGCAAAGCACTTTAGTCTCCTTAGGTGAGAAACCCCACGGAGAGGCTATCAGACAAAGCCTTGTTGACTTGCACCACCTTGGCCCTTTTCATGGGGGAGATGGGGAGGCTGGTGGAGATGGGGAGACCAAGGCCCTGCCAATGTGGCCAGTGGGAACCTCCAGGGAACATGAGCCACCCCTGGATGAAGGCTCTGGTTTTGTTCCTGCTCCAGCTTCTTTTATCCTCAACCCGAAAGTGGTAATGGATAGAAAGGAGGGCAAGGTGAGAATTGTGGCTGTTGTACTGTCACTGTCCTTCCTATATGATATGGGGATCCATGATGTTTGTGGTAAGCTCTCAGGCTTTAGACGTAAGCATAAGGAGTTAGATTTATGAATTTTCCAGGAGCAGAGACAAGAGGGGTAACTGTTTATTAATATTTTATTCCTCTATGAATGTATTAATTTGATTTTTAATGTGTAAACAGATACTTTATAAAGGCATGGAAGGATGGTGTTTGACCCAGCCCTCTATATGGGACTGGTAAAAACATCTTACAAGGTGACGTCAAGCAGGAGGTGATGTGGACTGCCTTGCATGGAGAAACTTGTTCATTTCTCCCCTTGGGCCATGCATCTCCACCACCCTCCTTCCCAGCAGGGCAGGGGGAAATGTGTGGAGTAACTAATGTCCTAAATCACCCATCTTTTCTTTTCTTTTCTTTTTTTCTTTTCTCTTTCTTTTCTTTCTTTTCTAAGATTATTTATTTATTTATTCGTGAGAAACACAGAGAGAGGCAGAGATGTAGGGAGAGAGAGAGGCAGGCTCCCTGTGAAGAGCTCAATGCGGGACTCAATCCCGGAACCCCAGGATCACCACCTGAGCTAAAGGCAGATGCTCAACCACTGAGCCACCCAGGTGTCCTGATCATATTTTTCTCTAAAAATGCACTGAGTGTTTTTCTCCAGAGAAATCTCCAGGGTTGGTTTTCTTTAGGATAGATGACATTATCTGGGAACATGCCAAATGAGGGTACAGTGAAGAGGAAGGGAACAAAAGGGGATCCAGCCAAGGAGTGCATGTGACAAATTAAAGAGAGACAACAACTCTCTTCAAGAAACTCATATCGATCCAACTGTGCAACCAGAGTGCAGTTTAAAACATGAATGAGCCCAAAGATGTGTGTGGGAGAGCAGGGCTTACTTGGTGGGCTTCAGGTTTGGAATGCATCATATTACAAGAAAGAATGCCTAATGGGCCCATCTTCAAATTGGAAATGCCTGGAACAGGAAGGAGAATTGTCAGAGTAAGAGTGTTTCCAAAGTGGTGATTTATACAGTTATGAAAATGAATTGCTGTGTAGGACAAAAGGTAAGCCAAACCCAAGGTTGTTGGATTAAAAACTGTGTGTTGCCCTTAACAAAAATGAGGCTATGGAGCTCTATTTAAATTACACCAGCTAAACATGTGTTTGGAATACCGGCATTAGAACTCAGGAGTTTCTACAGTTTTTAAGCTGAATCATGGCTGGGTGAGCCAAGTAAAATGCTGCTTATTCTGAGAAACAGCTCTGCAGTATGGGAATTTTAGAAGCCAGGATCAAATTCAGGTTACTGTCTCAGGAAACCTAACACAATTGCAGCTATAATGAATTAAATGAGTGACTTCTTCAAACAAGAGGCTTGTCTCTCTATTCATCCTGCATAGAAATAAATCTGATCTTAGTTTACACAAGATTTGAGTCTTCATTTGGACATTTAAGAGTATTACTGGTGTCTGCACAACCACCCGGTCTGGGCGGGGATATGGGTTTGGGAGAAGATTGAGGGGTTATGAGTTCTGGCTCTTCCATTTTGTAGTAAATTGTGTAAATTCTCTGAGTCCTTTCCTTATCTGCAACTTGTTACAGCTGATTGTTCTTAATACTGATTTTTCTTCCCGCAAAAAAAAAAAAAAAAAAAAGAAAAAAGAAAAAGAAGGAAAGTAGAAATTATCAGCAGTCCCATTATCTAGAGATAACCTGGGTTAGGTACTCTGTTCTTTGCGTTTCTTGGAGGGTCAGAAGATCAGAAGAGAATACTCTTAAGTGGGAAAACTGTGGAAATAGGAGGTATTTTTGCTGAAGGACAGGTCTTAACCCTTGAACCTCTTCACCATGGGCCAAGAAGCCCTTTATTATTTCATCTTGTTTTTAAATTCTTTTTATCTCATTTTGTTTACTTCCTCTGATTATCAAAATAGTAATGCAGATTTTTTTTTTTGGCTTGTCTTTAGTTTCTAATTTTCCACAATGTACATGTATCTAAGTAATCTTAGATAATGGATTTTTTAAAAAAGTAGCCAGATGTGTTCATTGTGGAAATCATATAAAGAAAAACAGGACAAGGAAGAAAAATCCACAATCCCATCACCTAGCATTAGCCACTCTGACTTTTTGTTATATTTTCTTCTAGTCACTTTTCTGTGCATTGTGTTTCATGCATACTAGGTGAAGTCCTTATATATAGAAGAGATACGATTTTTTAAAAGTCCTTTCTTGGGACTCAGTGAAAACTTACTGAACCGAATTGCTAATGTCAATAAACTGAAAGAAGTTGTTTTGATTTTATATCTCTGTTAATAAGTTTGCTTTGGAAAATGTATTTAGCTGGTGCATTTTCTCTTTTGAAGTCCTTGATCACATCCTCTATTTACCCATTGATGTTTATTTTCCTGCCACATTTAAATTTTTTTTTAATTTTTATTTATTTACAATAGTCGCACACAGAGAGAGAGAGAGAGAGGCAGAGACATAGGCAGAGGGAGAAGCAGGCTCCATGCACCAGGAGCCCGACGTGGGATTTGATCCCGGGTCTCCAGGATCGCGCCCTGAGCCAAAGGCAGGCGCCCAACCACTGCACCACCCAGGGATCCCTAAAATTTTTTTAATTGTTAATCACACAAGCCAAATATATTGAATGTTAGCATGATGGCCTAATTGTAGATGAACAGATAGTTTCATATGTTGAACATACTTGCTGATCACTCTTGACGCTTGAGGATATAGGGATAGCAGAGAGGGAACAGATCACTGGTCTGTTTGTATGAGTTGCTCTGATGGTTACAGAATTCTGGAATTATCTCCCAAGTGAGGCTTTTTGGTGTACGTGTGGTATGATCTACAGCAGTGCTGTCCAACAGAAGTATAGTTATGAGCCACATATGTACTTAAAAAGCAGCCACATTTTTAAAATCTTTTAAAAGAAAACAAGTGAAATTAATTTTAAAACATAGTTTACTTAACCCTCTAAGATGTAATATAAAAATATGTTTCTAAAAACATGTTTTAGTTAGCTAATACCATTATTTCAACAGGTAATCAACATAAAAACTATTAATGAGGGCAGCCCCGGTGGCTTAGCGGTTTAACGCCGCCTTCAGCCCAGGGCATGATCCTGGAGACTTGGGATCGAGTCCCACGTCAGGCGCCCTGCATGGAGCCTGCTGGTCCCTCTGCCTGTGTCTCTGCCTCTCTCTCTCTCTCTCTCTCTCTCTCCTCTCTGTGTATTCTCATGAATAAATAAATAAAATCTTAAAACTATTAATGAGGTATTTTACATTTTTTGCACTAAATATTCAGATTTTGATGTATATTCTGCACTTCCTGGACATTTTAGTTTGGACTAGCCACATTTCAGGTGTTCAGCAAATGTGGCTACTCTTTGGGACTGCACAGATCTCAAAGAAGGTAAGACTTTGTGTCCTAGAGAGAGGGCCCTGACATGTCCAGACATCACCTTGAAACTGCACTTTTATTCTGCATTGCATTGCAAGAAAGCTCTTCAAAAGTCAGAGATTCTGTGGTGCTGGAGTGTGGGATTCCTTATTGAGTTTGAGGATTAGGAACTGTGATTCTCATCACATGGTGTTTGAAGAGGAAGGAACACTCAGGGGTGGCACTTCTTGCCTTTCTCCTAACACCCATCAGCAGTGTGTACTAACAACAGACTAACAAGTATCAAGAACTTCCCTAAAGATAGACACTATGTGGGATGCTTTATATTCCTTATCTCATTTAATTCTTGAAACAATCCTGTGAGGTAGATGTTATCATCATCACTTAAAGGTGAAGTTAAAAACTCGCCCATGAGTCCATGGTTAGAAAAAAGCAAAAGTGGAAAAAAGAACCATCATACTAAGGAAAAGGGCCGTCCTGTACTAACATGGGAGGTAGCCTTGGCATGATGGGTTCTAAACCACCTAGTTCAAAGCCTTTTTTTTTTTCTTTGTGTAAAGAGTAAGATCTCAGTTTTGTGAATCCTAAAGTTTGTATACTTTAAAAATGGGGTAGTATATGGCATGAGAGCAATGAATGCCCAAGTTTGTGAGAAATCATTGACACAGTGGATATAAAATGCTAATGTGGCACACTTACGTACAGATGTCATGTAAATTCATATAAATTCATTCATTTATAAATGAGCTAGTGTATGAAGGCTTGTGGTGTGTACAGAGGAGCAAGTGGACTGTTGATTAGAGGTCACCAATGACCCTGTTTCCCCAATCCAAATGACTTTGTCTTAACTTCTGTCTTAAGTTTCATTTGTGACCCCAAATACATTAAGAAGGGCAATGATGAGGCATCTGGGTGGCTCAGTTGGTTAAACATCTGACTCTTGATTTTGGCTCAGGTCATGATGTCAGGGTCCTGGGATGAGCTCCACATTGGGCTCCCTGCTCAGCAGAGAGTCTGTTTCTCCCTCTGCCCCCTCCCCTTTGCTCATGCTCCTGTGCACTCTCTCTCTCTCCCCCTCTTTCCCTTTCTCAAAGAAATAAATAAAACTTTTAAAAAAGAGGGACAGTGACATGGAGCTATGTTATTTTATTGGCAACATCATGATTTGAGATTCTAACTAGAACCAATGATCCAGAACCAACCTAAACCCCCTAGATCTCTTCTTTAATGATACAATGTTGACAGTTTAGCCATTGTTTGAAAGCACATCAAGCATAGGTGGCTTCCCAACTTGGTCTTGGGCTTAGGGACCAAATCAACTGACACAAATGTATTGGGTACCAACCTAGTATAAGTCATAATTTTCTATCCTTAAAAAACATGCATGATAAAAATTTGAGAGAAAAGACACATGTAAAAAAATCAAATAATATTACATTTAAATCAAAATTCAGGGAACAAGAAATGTGATAGAGGCCAGTGGTGGTAGGTTGTCAGGATTGTGATTTCAGCTGATTTTAAGTTTGGAAAAAAGAAATGGATACCAAAAAAAAACAAAAAAAAAACAAACAACAACAACAACAAAAAAACCCCAAAAAACAAAACAACAACAACAAAAAGAAATGGATACCAATTCTGGGGTCAGGCTCTGTGCAGCATGATCCAAGTCATTGACGATGGAGGGCCAGACTATAAGACTTCCCCACATGACCCCCATTTTGTCTCTTAGATGTGACTCTAACTGCTGGGGGTTTTTGTTGTTGTTGTTTTTTGTTTTTGTTTTTAAATACATCATTGTGGACTTAGCTTTGCTCAGACATATTTAAGTAACTGGTCACTTACTGGTCAGTTGGATGGCACATGGAAAAGGTCACTTTCTGCAGTATTTCAAGGCTTATTGAGTTCCTTGAGAAAGGAGCAGGATCTGTTGGTGGTACCTGCCTCAGGTTTTGTGAGCATTAAGTCAGGTGATGATATGTGGTGCCTGACAGATAGCATAGACCCACAATAAGTTTTAGTTGAATGCTCTGCAGACAGGACACTAGCTTATGAAAAATAATAATGTGGACTGTAAGGAATAATCCACAAGAACAACTCAAACGCTGATTTTCAGCCTTCATGCTTCCTCTGAGGCTGCTTGAGCCTGCTGAAGGTGTGACGCTTTTGTGTTAGGGTATAATCCTGGACTCCTTCCTGGGCTGTGGTTGCTCAGACTGGGCCTCAGGAACCCAGGAGTGAAGGACCAAAGGGTGGCTGCCTTCCCTCCCTGCTCTCACCAGGCTAGGGAAATAGTGAACTGAGTGGACTCCTGAATCAGAAAGACCAGGTGTGGATCTCCTTTATGATCCTGTTATTTCTATGACATTTTGTAAAGTTACCATCCTATGCTTTGTTTTTCTCCTCTAAATGGGCTGACAATGAGACCTACTTTAAAAGGCAATTATAAAGGTTAAAATGAGTTACTGCCATAAGGGTTAGCATTTATTGGAATTCTCGTGCATGCAACACTCAGTGCTAGGCTTTTTTTTTTTTTTTAAGGGGCTATGGGATTCAGAGGATAGTAGTAATGGTGATTATAGCTCACATTTGTCCAGTTCTTGCTTTGTGCTGGGCTTTATCCATATTGTTAACCCCTCAAGTCCTGTAGCATTGAGCTAAGTAGTACATAGTCCCAGGAAACCAAGACACATGGTATCAAATAAGCTAGCTCTGTGACTTCACAAACTACAGGGACAGTAGGCTCACAAGTAGATAATGATAGCATAGAATTCTATACACAGGTGTTTTGCAATACATATTGGCTCCTATTCCATCTTTTTCCCTTTTCTCTGTGTCCCCATTGGTAGGGACATGACCGATCAATAGCAATATCATTGGAATCTAAGGATGGGTTGTTCCTCATATGATCTCATGGGCAATTGTCCTGTCCTGTCCCAACACTCTTCTCTCCCCCTCATTTACACTAAGCTTAAATCCACCTGGTCCAGATCTTTGATTTCACCAAGCCATTGGCTGAGTAGCGGAGCCAAGGAATAGAAGTTTGCTGTCCTGCCTGCGCATCAGCCACTGTGTTGTGGGATTTATTGAATGTGTAACTGAGTTATTTATGAGGTCAGTGTTCTCTTTAGTAGAAGAGTTCCCATTTTGAAAAAATAAGTTCTTTTCTGCCCTCTAATCCTGGCAAACACCTGTTTTCCTGCATTGCCACTCATCACCATCTAGTCACCATCGTGGATGGCTTAAACTGGCTTTCAGGAAACACTTCCTTTTTGTTCTAGATCAGAAAAAGATGAGAAGATAAACCCACCATTGACCGTAAGTGAGTCCCAAATCCCAGAGTTTAAGAAATGTTAAAAGATAGGTGCCCCAGCCCAAAGTTGCCTGGCTCAAAGGGAAGGCCCGTGCTTCAGCCTCATCTTTGCCCACCTTGGCTCCAAGGAGACATGCCACATTTGTCCCTTGCCTTGGACAAAGTGTGAAGGGAGTACTTGAGGCTGGGAACAGGCATCTGCCTTTGAATCAAGGCCGTGTAACATGTGGTGTTTGGCTTCTTCCAAGGCAACCTCTTTCCATACACCGTAGGATTTAGCCAGCCTGTAGGGGTACACTTCTTCAATAACAGATTTGGGGTTTGGGGAAATCCATACTTGATAAGAGTTCTTGTAATCTGGAGTGAAAACTGGGCCTTATGAATAACACTCAGGAGCATTTCACCCTTGCCATGGAGTTGGACGTCATACACATAGGAAAACACATATTCACATACACCTGTCAGCACAGAAGGGGCACAAATTTATCAAAATGCAGAAACATTTTATTTCTAAAGAGATAGATGGACAGTTATATATAGTACAGAGCGGGAAGGAGGAGGGGTGGTTCACATCTCCCCACTGACAGCATTCTTTCCTGAAATCTGAGGATGCCTGGAAGATGGAGGTCACTTAAGGATTCAAGGATCAAATTGAGCTCCGTGGTTCTCCACCTTGCCTTGGGGAACTTAGATCCAACAGGAAATGGAAGGGGCTTCCTGATTGGAGGCTTAAGGAAATCTAGTTGGGAAATACCTTCTGAGTGAGGTTGAGAGCTCTGGTCTTTGTTACCAAAGCAAGGCCTTTGGCAGGTCATGTTGTTAGGATCTGCTGGATTTCTTCTGAGGTCATCTTTATGAATGTCTGCATATCCACTTAGGGCTAAAGTGACCCTCGCCAAATTTTCTTCTAGAGTGCGATGCAACATTTAGCTGCCAGGAGGAATCCTAGCTACAAGAGATGCTTACAAAATGAGCAATATAGAGGCTGACAGGGTCCAAAAACATTCCTGCAAAATCTATTTAGAAGGAAAATAGAAGGCCAGGTCAGCCTCTTGGGGAAAGTGGGGGGGGGGTGGATACTCTGAGAGCTTTGGCTACAGCTGGCCACGAATCACGAGAGGAGACATAAGTGTCAAGAATTGGAAGCAGGAGCTGGATCTCCAGAGGACTCCACCCTGTGATGCAGAATGTGGGTAGTTTAGGGATGCTGATAATTCTTCACAGTCCAGTTCCCAGACTGAGAGACCTAAAAGGTCAGGGAGGTCACTAAGAAAATGGATTTTCCTGAGTCTGCAGAAGACAGGCAGCTGAGGTTGAAGAACTAGCCACCTAGACCATCATTGCTGCTTCCACCTGCAGAAGTGGTGGTGGGAGCCCTTGGCTTAGGCGAGAGAAAATACGACGATTCTTATGGAACAGGTAACAGAATAGCGATGAGGGGACAACTGGGACAAAGCCAGAGATGGCAGCTCATGGTTTCAGATTGAGGAGCTAGTGCCTGGGCTTTGAACCTTCTTTATAATATGGCTAAGAGCCCCAGACCTCTCAGCCTGGCAAATCAAAACAAAAGACTTGTCTCTTCCCTAAGACTTGTCCATTTCATTGGAAGGTAACCCTCGTCCGTCCATTGGTGTAAAGCCCCAAATCTAGGAGTGATTTTTAAATTTTCCTCACCTCTCTCCCTGTCCGTGATATATCCAGATGTATCTGGAAATCCTCCCTGCTTTCCCTCCTGCTACTGCCCCGTGAGACTCCCTGGGTTCTCCCCTAGGCCACACCTTGGCCTTCCTGCGGGGTGCCCTTCGTCCATTCTAGCCACTGTGCGTCCCATCCCCACACCACTCATTGGCCAACTCCCCCACAGGCCATAGGCTGCACCCTAAGCACAGGGTTGACCTTGGCTTACAAAGGCCCTTGCCCATTGCCCTGGTCTTACCTTGTACCACTTTTGCTGACGCTGCTTCATATTGGCGCTCTCTCTCTCTCTCTCTCTCTCTCTCTCTCTCTCTCTCTCATGCTTGGTGCTTGGCTAAGTCCTGATTTAGGCCCCATACACCTGCTAATTCCCCTACCTGGAATACTGTCTTCCTCCCCTTGGCCCCCTTTCCCCAGCCACTAATTCTATCCAGTCTGCCATTCAGACTTCAGCTCAGGCACCCGCGTCTCCTCCCCTGACCTCTCAGTATGAACTAGACACTCAGTCCCTCCTGTCCCATTACTCTGCAGTGACCTGGCTTTGCATGATGACTTGCCTGTTTCTGTCCCCAAAAACGTGAGCTTCGTGAGAGCAGGGCCTGGCCACCAAAATGGTGCTGATCCAGAGGGCGATCATGTTATCTGTCTGTGGGTGAGGGCCCGGACCTGCCAGCACAGGGCACTGATGACCCGTGGAAGCAGGGGCCTGTCGCTAGTCCATGTCTCATTGGGACTTTCTCCTCCCACTGCTTTCCTGGGGTCTCATGCCCAGTCTCCACTTCCCTTGCAGCCGTCCCTGCCAGCTCCCGTTCCCATCGACAGTACAGCAGCACAGCCCGATGTCTTCCCAGAACCCCCCTGTCAGTGGGCCACTGCACTCCGTGTCCTTGCCACTGCCGCTTCCCATGACCCTGGCTGCTCCGCAGCCTCCACCGGCCGCCTCACCCAGCCAGCAGCTTGGTCCTGATGCCTTTGCCATCGTGGAGCGAGCCCAGCAGATGGTGGAGATCCTCACTGAGGAAAACCGGGTGCTTCACCAGGAACTTCAGGGTTACTACGACAATGCTGACAAGCTCCACAAGGTATGTGACCTTCGTAGGAGGCAGGAGAGGGAGATGGTTCTCTGGAGGGGACAGAATTTTTTTTTTACCTGTTTATGGGGTGGGGGATGCACTGACGCAGTGGCCAGCAGCAGCCCCTTTTGATGCCAGGCACTGTGCAGAGCTTTAGGGAGATAAAGAAATAGGATACAGGGCCTGCCTTAGAAGAACTTATAGTCCCAAAGTGGGCAAGTCACCCAAGCTCCTACCTGCAGTAGAATGTTAGGCGCTTGCAGGAGGTATGGTAGGGGTGTGGCCTTGGGCCTGAGACCCACAGGTAAGTAGTATTTCCCCAGGTGGACGGTTGGAAGAGGTGCACTGAAGGGAACACAGAGGAGTGAGTTGGGAGAGACAGGTTTGTTTTGACATCCAGGAACCTCAATGATTGCTGTGCTGGTTTCATTAGCTGGTCTCTGCAGGAAGCAGCATGGCCTCAAGACCAAGAACAGGGTCCCAGTTACTGCCCACCATCCATCCTTCTGTTTGGCATTTGTCAGGTGGGGAGATGCCATGCAATTCCAGCCCATGTCAGTGTCATGGGGACACCAGGGTGTGTGGCGGCCTTCGTTCGTAGGGCTTTATGCTGAGAGCCATGTAGGAAAGCCTCCAGCAAGATGAACTGGCATAGGCAGTGATTTCATGATGACCCACGCGTCAGCCTCTGAAATTCCTCTGGGAGAACAGAAGAGTGAAGGG
Organism: Vulpes lagopus; assembly: GCF_018345385.1. Lineage (NCBI taxonomy): Eukaryota > Metazoa > Chordata > Mammalia > Carnivora > Canidae > Vulpes > Vulpes lagopus. Next base: position 43,644,960 of record NC_054838.1, read on the forward strand.
GGCAAAGGCAATATAGGGTATTTTGGGGCAGCAGAGCCACAGGGCACTAGAGTTTCCTTTCTGGAAGCCAGGAGGCCTGTGTGTTAGGAGTGGCCTTATAAGAGTCTAAGTACCTGGCTCTGTCCTGGACAATCAGGGGCTTTTATAAAGAGAAAAGGTAGGAATAGAAATGCTGCCTGACTACAGGAGTATTGCCATTTGGTCCCAAATGACAGTTAATGCTCCTGGCTAGCTGGCCGGTGGACTGTTCACCTCTTAGGTTAAGGTGTGGTCTTTTTGCTGGTCAGCATTTCGGAGTGGTCAGGGCCTCTGATTTCCTGGCACTGCATGGCTGGAAGCAGTGGGTTTGATGGTACAAATGTTCACAGACAGAATCTGCCCCAGCACGTTCGTGCAGAGCTTCCACCAAAAAGGTCTGCAGCTCTCTGGAGTCAAGACCAGACTTGGCTTAGAGAGCTCTGGATGCCTTCCCTGGAGGGAAAAAAAGAAATGAAAGCCAGAAACAAATGGGCTGTCCAAAGTTTGTGGCCTCACTCCCACCCTAGTCGTACCCCAGCAGCTAGGAAACCAGCACACTGTCTCGTGGCCTTGGCTGTAAGTCACTGCTCAGGCCCAAGCCTGCCTCGTATACCTCCCGGGGCAGCTTCCTTCCAGCCGCCATCTGAACTTTGGGAACTTTGAGAGGGAACTTTCCCAGTCCCTCCTGGGAAATAAGTAGACCTTTCTTCTTCCTAACGAAGCCCTGTGGCAGACCTGTCTTATGCAGACCCACCTGAGCGCAGTTTGGTTCTGGGTCTTTCCCTGGCTGTCTTTGAATAGTTATGTGGAAGGTGCAGAAATTGGGAGGTCTTGTTTTTCTTCCTTGACTTCTTTATTAACATGTACTTTTCACTGACCTGTTAAAACGTCTCCCTCTCGATTTCGGTGCACATGTCTGTTTTGAAAAACAAAATCAAATCTCCCAGGGACTCAGCTTCCCTGCACAGGGGATAATTCTTAAACATTGTGGCCAAAAGGATTTTGATGATTGAAAGAGGAAAAAATCAAAAGTTATTTCCCTTCTGGAACTCAAAACTCCTTCTGTCCCTTGAATATTATAAATGGTTCTATAATCATCACACCATTAACCAGTCAAACTGGACTTGTTAGTTTGAACACCCAGGTTTTGCTGGACGCTGCTGTATTAATCAGTAGTTCCCTGGCTGTTTGTTAACAACTTAGGAGCAAGAGACCCAACGGCTGCATGGAGTCTGTGACTTAACATTTTGTGGCTTGTCCCTGAGGTGGGCCTTGCTCCAGGTCTTCCCGGCACATGGGCTGCATGGCTTGGCTCATCTGTCAGCAAGTCTGGGGCGGGGACCATCGGATAAGATGATGACCTCACTTCTCGGTGAGGATGACCCTGCTTCAGGTGGAGACACGTACAGTGCCAGAGGATGTGGCCACCGAGTGCCAGCAATAACATCCAGTCTCAGATCCTCATGGTGTTGGGAGCCTTCGTGGAGATTCGTTGTAAGGGCAAAACCAGAAATAGATGAATTTTTAATGACAGGCCCTAGCCATGGCCTCGTTTTTTTTTTTTTTCAATGTTTCAATTTATTAAAGCACAAACTAGCAGAAATACAAAGCCAGTTCCATGAGGATATGAGAAATTTCATTTATATAGTCAGTGGAGAAAATGAATGCTGAAATAAGAGTGCCAGGTCAAATACAATGCTGATTCATGCACCACGAGGCAATTAAACCTTAATATCTGGGTTATATTCTCTACTGAACAAGAAAAAAAGTCTCTTCTTAGTTTAGTACAACTTAATTTATAACTTTTCAAAGCTGTAAAATAAATGGGATCTAGTCAATTTGTGAATAGCAAATCAAATAAAGCTATATTCCCTGAGATTCAGATGACCCTGAAGCAGGCTTAGATAAAGCTCTAGTGTGACATTTAAAATATCAGGAAATCATCTTTTTACTTTATTCCCAAGTTTTGGATAATTCTCCTGAACACTGTCTTTTTTCTTATTATCAATTAACAAGTACCTGTTTTTACTCTGATGGCACTGCCAGAAGCAATCCCCATATAAGCACTTGCACACATGCCCGTGACTTTGCCACCCTTACAGCTAGCTAGGGCATAACCATGAGGTTTGTTCTAGCTCTTCTGATGGACCTTACATATCACCTGGGTGGCGATCCCTGGGTGGCGCAGCGATTTGGCGCCTGCCTTTGGCCCAGGGCGCGATCCTGGAGACCCGGGATCGAATCCCACATCGGGCTCCCGGTGCATGGAGCCTGCTTCTCCCTCTGCCTGTGTCTCTGCCTCTCTCTCTCTCTGTGTGTGTGTGTGTGTGTGTGACCATCATAAATAATAAATTTAAAAAAAAAAAAAAAAGAAAGAGAGAAAGCACCTGGGTGGCTCAGTCAGTTAAGTGTCTGCCTTCAGCTGAGGTCATGATCCCAGGGTCCTGGAGTGAAGCCCCATGTTGGGCTCTCTGCTCAGCAGGGAGCCTGCTTCTTCCTCTCCCTCTGCCTGCTGCTCCCCCTGCTTGTGTTCTATCAAAAAAAAAAAAAAAAAAAGGCAGGAAGGCATGACTAAACTGAGAGTGTGAGCATGCCAGAGCGCGGCCTAGAGAGGAAGACCCTGTTTCCAGAGAAGTGCAAGGTGGTGATTATCGCTGTTGGTGTTGGAATGACGGCTGAGGACCCCCAGAAAGAGAAGCTATTTGTAGGTTTTCCTTTTGGTCACTTATTTGCTCCTCTTTCCTCCCAGTTTCCCTGAAACCTAATTAATAGCTAAACCTAATTAGTGGGACCGGACTGTGGGCTGTTGGTAGGGTCAGTCTCAGAAGCCATCAAGGCACACATGGGCATTTGAAGGGATGGAGCCAGTATTGATGGTTCCCTGGGCTTGCTTGCGTCAGGACCCTGGTCTGTGGTCAGTGCAGCAGCGGTGCATCTGTGGGGCCATCTGTGGCCAGTCTTTGTCCTGCAGGTCTCTGGGCTGTGCGCTTGAAGGGGCCCAGGGAAGATACCAGTATCTAGAGCTTGGAACGGCTCAGGTTTTCTCCAGGCTTCCCACTCTGCTCCTAGTTCTGTTTCTGGAACAAGGGAGTGCTTCCCTGTGGGATTCCGTGGCCTATGCCACTTGGCCTGAAAGCCTCCTGACATCGGCTGGAAGGTAGGTGGGTGCCGTGGAGGCAAACCCAGGGCTGTCTTCACTGGGTTGTACTGGGACTCTGAACTGGCCTGGGAGGCTTGAGGGTGGGTGGGTTATATGAAAGCCAGCCTGTCCAGCCTTCCCCTCATCTCTAACGAACATCAGGGGGGTTCACATGTTCCGGACATGAAGATATATGGTTCCTGTTCTGAAGGAGTGTACAATCAAATCATAGAGCTTTAGACTGAACATTCTTAAAATTCTCTGCCAGTTTCCGACCCCTTAGGGATCCTCGCTTCATGTCCTTGAAGGGAGATCATTCATCTTTTTCTTGAATGCCCAGAGGAGAGAAGCTCCCTACTGGGCATACTTCCAGAAAACATAGTTAGGAAAGTCTCCCTTCTGCTGAACCAAAATCTGCACCCCCTTGAACTTCCTACCTTGGCCATAGCTCTGTCTTCTCTAACCACACCAAAGGGGAGTAATGTCTCCATCATGACAGCTGGCACTTCCCACAGGAAGTACCTTGTCCTGAACTGAGACCCTTGGCCTTACTGCGCAGCTACAAGTATATCCCGGGTCCTGATGCTTTGAGTTTTGGAAGAGTAAACCATGCCACTGTAGGGCTCCTACAATTTCCTTAGTGTGCAAAGGGAAATTCTTTGCGGAAGGGAGCGAATGCACGATCGGGTGTAGTTTATTAGTGCCTGAGTCTATCTTTAAGAGTCCTATGTTTGAAGATTCATTCATTGATCTGTGTTTGTCAGGGAAAGGGCACTGTTGTAGGCCCTGAGGGATGTTTCTACACTCAAGGGGTTGACAGATGGGAGATGTGACAGTCACATGCACAACAGAATTCTGGGCAGGTGAACGAAATCAACTCCAGAAAAGTTCCTGTGTCCTGTGGAGTTAAGGGAAGGCTTCCTGGTTGTCCTGGATGGGAAGCAGGAGCATCAGCCTCCTGGGGGACGCCTCAGGGTCTGTGCTGGCTTCCCTAGCACAAGGTGACACCCTTTGGCCCCCGAAGGGAACTGTCCATCCCTGAGGCATGCCCATCTGTCTGAAAACAACGGCCATCTTTTTTAGGTGAAATTTACATAGAAATGGTGGTACATTTTGGAGCTATCTCTTTGGAAAACAAAAATTAAAAGGAAGGAACATAATTTGTGGGAAGGGCTATGAACAGGAGTCAGGACATGTTCTCTCTGCTGCCCCATTACCAATAATTCATGGTATCTTTGGAAGAAACAGAAAGGCCTATTGAAAGGAGGGGTCCCATGAAAGAACCAGCTCTGGTATGAGGAGACCTTTGGGAAGATCTCATGGTAGTTGGTGGCCACTCTGTGGAAGTCCCCATGATATCCAGCCTCCTCACTGGCCTCTTCCCAGATGTGTCTTCCTGGTTCCATTGTAACCTCTGGGGCACTGACCCCATCCTCTCTCCTTAAGTTTATGGCACTGCCGGCTTTCCATCTCGCTCATTGGCTCCTCTGTTGCACCTGCTGAGCAGTGTGGATATTCCACCCCCGCCTTCCATCCCCCCCATGCCCTCCCCAACACCTCCCCCAACTTGCTCCATCCTGGGCTCTCTCTCATCTTTTGCTCATCTCCCTAAGTGGTCTCCGCTTTCTAACTTCAGCTATCATCTGGACACAGCAACACAGTGACACAACCCCTCTCCCACTTCTGGTGGAACCCTGCTCCCCAGAAATGCTTGCCAGCAGCTCTGCAGGCACCTCAGACAGGGTGCCTCCAAACCTAGCCTGGTTTCCTGGCTCTGTGAAAGCTTCTTGTCACCTGTTTGGGGTGTCTCATCACTTAGTCTTCTAAGCGCCAAATGCTTGTGTGTGTGTTTGTTCATCCTTCTCCTTTACCATCCCGAGCACTCTCTCGAAGATCTGTTGACTCATCAGCATCTTTACAGTTTGTTCTTTCAGTTGTGCTGGTTCCTGCCCTTGTCATCTGTCATCGAGCTATTCATGTGAGCTTCTCACCTGGGCTCATTTCCTCTGGCTTCCTCTCCTACCCCCATGCACAACCTCTTCCTTCAGTGGTATCTCTTTAAAACCTCAGACAGGGTCCTGCTGCCCAGCTGCTTATAACCCTCCACCCTCCATAATCTACCTCCCATGCCCCTGAAGTCCTTCCTTTGGGCCGAGGTGCTTCCTAATGTCCCGCTCTCATCCCTGGACTACCTCTAACATCAGAGACACACACTTTCTTTCATGGCCTTGTGCCGTGGCTCTTGCCCTTTCTTTTGGCGATGGCACTCTTTGGCCTTTCCTGCTTGGCAAAGTCCTGTTCATCCTTCAAGGCTTATTTTAAGTGACATTTTCTCTGAAATCTCTCTCTCTCTTTTTTTTTTAAAGATTTTATTTATTCATGAGAGAGGCAGAGACATAGGCAGAGGGAGCAGGCTCCCTGCAGAGAGCCTGATACAGGACTCCATCCCAGGACCCTGGGATCATGACCTGAACCAAAGGCAGATGCTTAATCACTGAGCCACCCAGGCATATCCTGAAATCTTTTTTTTTTTTTTTAAAGAAACCTCTTCTTACCCCTGCAAAGTGACTTTATCTCGAGGCTGTGAGAGCATACAGAACTGCCACAGCCCTGACCATGTTGCTTTGGAGAAGTACGTGTGCCTGGGTAGAGGCCAGTGCTAGACCGTGAGCTCCCCAAGACCAGAAATGATGTTACTTGTTTCTGTATCGTTGGCACCCAGGCACATAGAAGACGTGCTGTAGATACCTGCTGTATCAGGATGTGTATTATTTCTAGGTATCTCAGCAGGGACTTTCTGATCTGAGCAGTTGGGGTACAGGCAGTGAGGGAGTCTGGCTCCTGGTGGCATGGCTCTCCTGTGGACCAAGTGAAAACACAGTGCAGGTCTCGGTGTCCAGTGAGGGGTGTTAGTGCTTCAGCCCTCCCCATCTGGCCTCTGGTCCAACTCAGAGCAGCAGCGCATGGAGGTTCCATGCTCCTCTCTCTTACATTTATGCGATGCAAGAGTAAAATGAGAGTTCTTGATGTCTACTTCAAAAAATGCACTATTGTAGAAGACTCCTGCTAGAACAATTACAGCTACTTGTTGTAGATTTAAATCTGCCAGAGATTAAAGGCATACAGCTCTTGACTTATTGAAAAACGAAAAAAGAACGATTTTCACTCCATATCTTTCAATTCATTCATATAAAGAGGTTTTCTGTCATGCGTTTGTATGTAATTAGATACAAGTCCTTAGTCCTTATGTAGGTAAGTTCATAGACAAAGGGCTAAAAATGCTGTGTACTGATGCCTCTTCTCGTGTGGGTTTTACATTCCTTGGGGGGTAGGGGGGAGGTCCCTGGAAGAGCAGTGCACTTGGAGTCTGGAAATGCAGGTTCTGCTTGTGGTCTTTTTCATTGTTCTGTACATTAATATTTTCCCCTTTCCTAAAGTGAGAAGAATAATACTAGTTATAAATTGCCATACAAAATACAGGAGGTTGAAGTTAGGTTTAAATTCACCCCTCCCTGGTCCTTGTACTGAGAGACTTCTACCGGTAGCATCAGGTGGTCCAGCCAAACTTGAGAACCTGCTGTTTACAGGATCCTGATGTGGCCCTTAGCGGGCAGAAGGGGTGTGGAATCGACTGTGTGATGTGTAGACATGCAACATGGCCTTCACACCCGGAGTATCAGAGAGGCAGGCTAACAAATGCAATACTGGAGCATGCCAGGAATCTCACTTTCACGTCACTTCTTTCTTTCAGTTTGAAAAAGAACTTCAGAGAATTTCAGAAGCCTATGAGAGCCTGGTCAAGTCCACTACCAAGCGAGAATCACTGGACAAGGCGATGAGAAACAAACTGGAAGGCGAGATCCGGAGGCTTCATGATTTCAACAGAGACCTCCGAGGCACGTCCGGCCCCATCTGCATGCTCCCCACCCCAGACTCCTGTGTAGCTGTAGCCTGGCTTCAGGTTCACAGTGTGTCCAGTAGTCTTGGGAAGTCCAGCCACCTGGGGCAGGGGTGCTCGAAGAACAAGATTGTTCTTTTCTCCTTTGTGGGTTGCGGGTTGTGGGTTGCTGCCCTAGGCCCGAGAGGTGGCAATCTGTGCACGAGTTCCTGAAGGTGAGGGAGTATACGTGTGCAGCTCCTTCTCTGCTTTAAAAATACCTAATGATCTGCTTCAGATTTCCTCAGTAAAATAAAAATAAAAACATAACTTCAAAATCTTAAAAAATAACAAAATAAAAGTACTTAGGCATAACTTTGCAAAGGAGATTGTGTGAAAACACCAATGTTGGATGCCCAACCCTTCTCACACCAGGCTGAGTCATTTGGTAGCACTTTGAAAGCCACCACTCAATACTTGCTGGATGTAGCATAGAAGATAGAGCTAGACAGTATCCCTCTTGGAGGGAAAAAAAAATTCCCAAGTTGTGAAAAGAGTAGACATGTATAAATTCCTTGAAAGCTGGAAGCTACCTGCTATAGGATCTTGGCAGTCTCCAACACACAGAATGATTAACCCATAACATTCTACTTGTCTTCCAGCGAGCCCAGGCACTTTTTGGTTGCCTTGTCTCAAACCACGTGGTTTGAGCAAAGATAGAACTCAGTAGATAGAATCTTCATCCATTGGGTCCATTTTGCCTTTTTAAAACAATTTTGGTTTTTACATAATTGTTATTTCTATTTTTTGCTTCCCCACTACTGGCTAGACGTAGGACTGGTGGTTGGGGATAGACTAGGGCTGGGTTTGAGGCCAAGGAGATACAGCCCCTTTTCAAGGACTTCCAAACAGTTTTGCTGGCCTTCCAGGCAGAGATGCAGTTGTCAGATCCTGTGCTCAGCTGCCTCTTGCTGCTGACATTAGACTGCAGGAAGGCACAGAATGTGCGTCTGAAGACTTTTCTCTGGGTATTTTGGAAAATGTTTTCTCTCCCCATGAGTGATTCAGTTTGGGATTCCTGCCTTAGCATCTGCATACTCAGCTCTTGGCACCTATGTATGTCATTTCTGGTTGGGATGGTGACTTAAATCCATATGCATTTCTTCATGACCATTTCTTTTCTGTTCACAGATCGCCTGGAGACTGCCAATAGGCAGCTGTCTAGCAGAGAATATGATGGGCATGAAGACAGAGCTACAGAGGGGCTTTACGCTTCCCAGAGTGAGTCTCCACATTCTCCAAATTGGTATTCTTAAAAACTGAGGGCCTGAGGAAAGAGTCGTGTTAATTTTAAGTAGGTTTTTAAGTAGGCTGTTTGCTCCTTGTTGGTTCATGTAGCATAGAAGCTGTTGCAGGGGGCCTGGGTCTGCCAGACACAAAGCCAAGGTTGATTTCTATTATTTCAGCAACGTTTATTCTGTCCTTCTGACCTATGGTTCCTCTCTAACATCCTCCAGGAAATAGCAACATCATAGTCTTTCCTGGCACTCACCACTTAAATAAGGCACCACTCTCCCTCATGGAGAGGGAAGGAGGCCCATGTTGGGATCTGGTCCTCCTGGCCTGTTTTGTGCTCCTCAGGTTGAACAGTTCCGGACTGGCTGCCCCTAGCAGCATCAAGGTACCGAGAGTCTTATCATGCATCTCCATGTGTGGTGCTTGTTTCCAAAAGTCACTGAGCCCACTGCAGTCCAGAATAAAATGATCATTGGAACCCTGGACCTCTAGATATATTGGGAGAATATTTTATTCATCTAACCAGAGGCACATGATAGAAACAAATAGGTTTTGAGAAGCCATTGATCAGAGATTGAATCTCTGCAAACCCATTATATATCATAAATGTAAAAATCCTACTCTTATCTTTTTTTTGAAGCTGTTTAGAAAATTGAAGTTATTTCTGTATCAGCATTCTTTTTCTTTTTTTAAAGGTTTATTTATGTATTCATGAGAGACACAGAGAGAAAGGCAGAGACACAGGCAGAGGGAGAAGCAGGCTCCTCGCGGGGAGTCCGATGTGGGACTTGATCCCAGGACCCTGGGATCACAACCCGAGCCAAAGGCAGAGGCTCAACCACTGAGCCACCTAGGTGCCCCCATATCAGCATTCTTAGCAACATTGTGGATCAAGAGCTCACAAACTAAAGATAGTTGGTTCCCACCACAGAAAGTCATGTGTTCAGACACTGGCCATGCCTCTTACAATGGTGGTATTCTGACGCTTGACCCCTGAGTACAGCCATATGTTTTCAAGGCTGGGAAATAATCAGTTAAATTTTCTAATTTCCAATACTGTTTGGTTGGGTTTGAGCTCCTTTGGTTCCCCCAAATTTATTCATGGTAGCACTCTAGTTATTGGTCTCAGTTTCGTGTTTTAAATTCTGTTTTGGCAAATGGACACTGATACTTCAAGGGATTTTGCTGCAGACTCCTTGAGTGTCTTATAGTAGATGACTTGGCCTATGTTCAGATTTACATAAACAGCTGTATCAGCGTCTTGAATTATTCGCTTCCTAACAGAGTTTTTCTCTTCTTGTGGGTGCAGTCGATCTACCATCTCATCTGAGCTTTCATTCAAAAGAAGAGTCATCTGTGCTCTTTGCATTTAGGATTTTAAAATATGGCTTTTGGATGACCATGTGCCTGGGCAGAGGAAGTGTCCTGCTGGTACTCTGCCTTCTTGTCAAGGGATATTATTTTGTCACTTAGTTCAGGTCAAAATGGAAAAGCCAGTTAGTTTCATCTGAGGGGCATTGGCTCCAGCCTCCTAGCCCAGACTCTGCTGATGGAATATTAAGATTTGGTGTTGTGTGAGTTGAGAAATGTTCCTGAAAACTTTAACCTTCTGGCAGAAAGCCAAAACATCAATAATGAAGGCAAAGAGGGCCTTCCAGTTTTACAGGGAATGATTTGTTCTGTGCAAACATGCTTCACTGTTCCAAAGGCATAAACAAGAGAGTCCAGAGGCATTTTTCAACCTCTTAAAGGTATCTCAGTGTCAGTGTGTAATATAGTTGAATCTAGGCAGGGTATTTGAAGCAGGTTTGCTACCAGTGATATCTAACAAACTTTTCAATACCTAGTCTTTACAGGATAGTTGTGCCTTTATCACAACTCTGTAATTATTTGCATAGCTCTTCCTTTCCTGGTGTGGCAAGAGATGGACTTGAGATGTTATTTCTAATTTGCAGATTAGTGAATTGTAAGAACTCTTTTTATATGAAAGAAATTAACATGTTCTCTATTGTATATGTTGCAGATATTTTCTTCAGTTCTCTTTTTAATCTTTGATTATAATGTTCTTTATGTTATAGGAGATATTTTTAAGTAACCATATTTATGCCTCCTAGGCTTTATATCATGCTTAGAAATGCTTATCATTCTCCAGGATTGTAAAAATACCTATGTTTTCTTCAAATGTGTTTATAATTTCACTGTCCACAAGGTGTATATTTTTGAAGCTAATTTGGGAGGCACAGTAGAAGAGAAACTTATGAGGGACTACCTAGAGGTAAGGAGACAAGTTAACAGATATTTTGGTATCTAGACAAGAGGAGTAGAAGTCCTCACCTAAGACAGAAGTAGTGATGGCAAGTAGGGGACAGAGAAGTAAGTGACAAAATTAGCAGGACTCAGTGACCAGTTGAATAATGGCAGTGAGAGAGCCAGAGAAAGGGGTGTGACTGAGCAACTGGATAGATGGTCACCCTTTACCAAAAAACAGGAAGAGAAGCAGGTTGGGATGAGCTAACGAGTAAAGGTTTGGGTGTGTTGAGTCATCTCTCGCTGTAGCCTGTAGCTAAGTGAACAGGTGTAACAGTAGATGCAGACATACCTAGAAGGCTGGTCATGGGCAGTGTCCTCTGTCAGGTTTTGATGTGACAGAAGGGCAGGCTGGAATTACCATCTCTCTTCGTCATTAATGTGTCCCATTTCTGTATTCTTTTAGAAACTCTATTATTAAAAGACTTTTTAAGTGCTTAGTAATAATAGTTATAAACATTGTGCACTCAAAAGGAACCATCCTTTTCAAGTAAATCTTTTGAGATTCTAGCCCTTGGGTAAGAGAAATAAAGACTGCTGACCAAACAGTGGTAAATCCTCTGGATAACACAAGCCAAGGAGCTAAGGCTAAGTTGTGAAGCCCACAACAAACACGTTGGCCAATGGAAAAATTAGAGGGAAGGAGAAAGTAGAGACTGGCTCATTTGGACTTCTTGTTAGGTGTTCATGTTGAATCTAGGAGTCCAGGGCCAAGAAGACCCAAGGAAATCTTGTAGTACAGTTGGCCAGTAGGGCTTTTGTAAAGCTCTCTCAGATAATGAAGGGCCCATCACTAAATATCCCTGTTGCCCAGATTAGTTTGCCTTTGAAGACACTCAATGCTCTTAAGTTGGAGCCCAACAAAGACCTTTGTAGATTGCTGGTGTGCTTACTACTTAGCTCTACAGGTTGAAATGAACACTAAACCGGAGGATTATTCTGACCCCCTTTGGTCATGAAATTTGTCTATATTAATAATCGTACTGAATGAAGTCTTTAGGAGTTTGATGACTGTGAGGAGTTGTTTTTCTCTATCACCTCATGGTGTTGCATCACTTGCTTTGGAGGAATTCAGTTTTATTTGTTTTCTGGATTTGTGTGTTTATTTTTCTGAATATTTTTGTAACTGAACTGCTCCTGAAAAACAGGACATCTAGACAATCCTTATTTTGTCTGTCTGTGTGAAACTGGGGCTTCTTTGTCCTTTAAAGTCTTTTACCTTGCTGAAATCCCTGGTTTTCCCATTTGTTTGTCTTGCACCTATGCACTTGTGCACATTCTCACATGCACACACACACACACATACACACACACACACAAAGCAGAGGTGGGCCATTGGCCACCAAAGGCAGTGTCCTGGGAATGTCTGTCGTCATTCTTAGCTCTGTCTTCTCAGTTTCTTTCTGAAAACTGATAACTCTGCAGAATTCCCATGCCCTTCGGCCAGAAAGCCAAAAATAAAATATTAGTTACAGGGAAACTAGACTGGTAGAGATTATCTTATCACGTTCTCGAGTTGAGTGGGAGCTGATTAGCTGTGGCATATGTGTGTGATTCCAGGATAAAACCAGCCATGTTTGGGGCACCTGGGTGGCTCAGTGGTTTAGTGTCTGCTTTTGGCTCAGGTCCTGATCCTGGGGTCCTGGGATCGAGTTCCGCATCAGGCTCCCTGTAGGGAGCCTGCTTTTCCTTCTGCCTATGTCTCTGCCTCTCTTTCTGTGTCTCTCATGAAAAGATAAATAAAATCTTTTTAAAAACCCAATCAGCCATGTTCCACAATGTGCAAGAACTTGTCTCCATCTCTTTGGGGTTCTTGAGGCCTCATAGGCTCATCATATTTGGTTAAACCTTAGTCTATGTAAGTTAGATAGTTAGATTCTGGCTGTTAAATGTGTTCCTCTCTTACAAAAAAAAAAAAAGATGTTTTGGACATTCAGTTATTTGTCTAAGTTTTTGAGTAATGGGTGAATAAGTCAGAACCATATGGATTTGATTTCTCCTGTAATTCTCACAGAGTTGGAAATTAACACCAAAAACTGTCTGTGACCAACTTATTTTAAGAATGACAGTGATTTGCCATGTTCTGTGCATCTTGTAATCATCATCTTTCTCTTGAATCCTGTTTGAGGCACTGATTTTCTGTCCCTTGTAGAATATAAAAGAGACTAATGTAATTTCCTGGAAGAACTCCCATTTAGTGTTGGTGGTTCCCAGAAGGGCTTGTGTGAAACACAAGACAGAAGTTACAATGACATAAACATTGGTTCCATTGACCCACATGGAGCATCGGGAGATTGTTCTGAATCCTCACTGGGTTTCATTATATCCCGTTGTAGGTTTCCATCAGGCTTCATTAGGAAGGACAGGTTAGATGTTGTCACATATGGATGCTTGGTTTTCCCCTCCTCTGGGCCTGCTGGTGCTTATAGCTTCTCCCAACTTGGAGCAGAGCCCACTGCAGTGCTTTTTCCACCTGCATTCCATATGGGTGGGATTTATTTGCACGGATGCCCTCCTCTAGATGGGAGAACTGTAGACATTCTTTACCAGTATCCACAGTACCCATCCCCAACCCTCACTGAAAGCCCTTGAATCTTTCCATGCACCTGCCACTCAATAAATGTGTATTGAGGGAGTGAATGAAAGTGGAAAAATCCTCATAACAATAAGGCTGGAAATTCTCTTTCTACATCATCAGTATCAAAATGTACTCTTTAGCTCAATATCTCCCAGTCATATTTAGAGATAACTGGGTTATCTTCAGTTACTTAAAGACATGAGGCAAATTAGTAAAAGAACTGTCAGAATAGAAGCCACTTAAAAATGCTCAGGGGGCACCAGGGAGGCTCAGTCAGTTGGGCATCAGACTCTTGGTTTTGGCCCAGGTCGTAATCTCGGAGTTGTGAGGTTCAGCCCTGTGTTAGGCTCCATGCTCAGTGTGTAATCTGCTTGAGATTCTCTTCCTTTACCTCTCCCTCTAACCCCTCTCCCTGCTCCTGCATGTGCATGTGCTGTCTCTCAACTGAATAAAATCTTTTAAAAAAATGCCCAGATTCCCTTTTTGGCTTCAACCCTCCCTCCTTCCTTTTTTGGTATATAGAAAGCTTCCTTTTTTGGTATATATAGGAAGCTATCCTGGTAAGGGAAACCTTTTACTAGTAAGGACAGAATTTAATAGTATTTTTTAATAGTATTTTTCCTGAAAGTTGGTATTAATACAGTTGACTTTGGTTTCCTTGACTCCTTCTCTTTGACTCTACTGTGGTTGTATTGAGGATGCAAGTTGGCTGTGGTATATGAAGATTTTCATAGCAACCGGCCAGGTGCTCACATTGACCAATCCGTATACCATTCCAGACACCCCAGATGAGAGCCTAGGCAAAGGGAAGGGACCATGAAGTCTGCCAAGGCAGTATCATTTAAGTAGAGAAAATTTTCTTGCCCTAAATTAACTGACTTTCTTTATAGACAACCCCTATGTTTAATAGGACTGTGCAGTCCTAAATATCAAAGTTTTGTTAGGCATAGGCTTAAGCAAATAATTTTGGATCAGTTGCTACATCTTCTAAATCTTAGTCTCTCACTAATATACTCAGTGACTTGAAGACAGATGCTTCATGTCCCTATACCTCCATTTTTTCTAAAGAAATAGAACAAACCTGATTCAACCAACAGGGCTCTAAGGGATAAGCAGTGCTGGAAAGGCAAAGACTTTATAAAATGCATTTATTCTGTAAGGCTGCTTCCTACCTCCTTCCATCTACCTCAGCACCCACCTTCTCTGCCATGGCCTGACAGTTTTGGGGGTGGGGAAATGGGCCATGTTCCTGAAGAATGCCTGCATGGCTCACCGAGCCTTGCTGAATTTGGAAAGCAGAGCAGGTGCATGCTGAAACCACTTGATCAACCTTGACAGGCAGTGCTGAGAAACTTCAAACCTCCCAACAATCAGATGCACACTCAGGCTGCAGGGCATCTGTTTATGTTCAATCAAATCTCCCCAAGTGTGAAAATTAACATTATTAAATTTAGGCTGATTTTCTGTGCTTCAAGAACCAGAGCTGATTGAAGAACTGTCTCTTGATTGTGCGTTGACAGTGGTTTCTAACAACTGAACATGAGTTATGATCGTCATATTGTTGGTCTTAAACTTTTTTTGTTGCTTGGCATTCCTCTTAGGGGATTGAAAAATCAAATGCCTTTGACTTTATTAGGGTCCACATTTCTTTAACTAATTCCTGGATGGATGGATGGATGGATGGATGGATGGATGGATGGAGTAAGCCCAAAATGAAAAACATGCTAAAGTCTATTTGCATTTCATGTGAAGTCAGGAAACTCTCATTTTCCCTGACTGTTCAGAACCAAGAAATCCAGGATTCTAGGTCTCAGCTCACATCAAATGGTAATTGCCAGGGAAGTCTTCCTGAGAATAAAGTGAAGTCTTTTATATCCTCCTCCTACTCCTGGTACTCTTCCCCCTTGTAAATGCTCATCACAGTTGTACATAAATAACTGTTTGGACGGTCATGTTCTGTCTTTCCTTCCTAAACCACATGCAGCATGAGGTTTGGGGCCCCATCTCTCTTCCTCACCGTTGCAGTCTCAGATCTTTGTATTTCCAGAACCTGGTACAGCGTTTGGCCCTTAGAGTCATTTAATAAATATTTGTTGGATAGTCAATAAAATAACGATGATTGTTATTTAACCAAAGATATTGGCTGTCCACTCTGAGCTAGCCGTGTTCTAGGCCACAGATGGTAAATAATTTTAGGCTTGGGGGCCATACCTACTCCAGTCTGTCCCTGTGGCCTGGAAGCTGCTGTAGATGCTCTATAAGCAGGTGAGCATGGCTGAGTTCTAGGGAAACTTGATTTACAGAATCAAGAATCAGGCTGTGGGATTTGGTCTGGAGGCCATGGTGTGCTGACCTCTGTGCCAGGTACTAGTCAAGGAAGGAGAGAAAAAACAGGAACCTCAGTAAAAGGAGGGCAGAAAAGAAAGACCTCCTGAAGTAGTCCCTAGATCTCACTCTATGAATTGCCCAAATTTGTAAACCAAGATATAACTGTCAATGTCTTTCCTGGGAGTCATCTTTTACTTGATCCCTAATCTGGTGAGCATGATGATCATCATTTTAGATAAACGGAGACATGTAGGAATGCAGTCACTGGGTTTAGCTACCAGTGAGGATCCAGAATTTGCTAATGATGGGTATACAGCTGGGCAGGATCAGCCTGTGGGTGATGGTGGAGAAGCAACCGCTGGAATACTGAGGTCTTAGTACCAGTACCAGGAGTTTCTTAGTACCAGAAACTCCTGTCATAAGCAGCCTTCTGTGAGATGAAGGCTGCAGATTATGGAGAGGACCTTGAAGGTCACAAATATGGTCACCAGCAGTGCATGTATGCTCTGAACCAGAGCTCATTAAACAGCCATCTGAGGGGCACCTGGGTGGCTCAGTGGTTGAGTGTCTGCTGTTGGCTCAGGTCATGATCCTGGGGTCCTGGGATCAAGTCCTGCATCAGGTTCCCTGCCTGGAGCCTGCTTCTCCCTGTGCCTGTCTTTGCTTCTCTGTGTCTCTCATGAATAAATAAAACCTTTAAAAAAAAAAGCCATCTGATTGCCACTGTGAGCGACAATGTTGTCAGAGGCTGTTGAGCTGATGGTTAAAAGTTTATCCTTAAGTGTAGCTGCGATTTGCTCCCTTGTATCTGTTCTTCAGGTCATGGTTCAGGCCAGCCTGGCTGTGGTCATCAAAGAACAGTAACAGCTGCCAACATTAATTGAACACTTATTGTATACGCCAGGCACTCTGCTAGCCTCTGTAGGTACATGATGTCTTTTAGTCCTTCAACCTGTGAGTTCAGTATTACAGGTATTTTACAGACAAGGACCTAAGGCCCAGGAAGGCTGAGTGGCCATTCCATGGCCATACAAGGTGGTGAGTGGAGCAGACAGGTTTTGAATACAGGTCGTTCTGAGTGTGGAGCCCAAACTTGTATTGAGCAGGTGTGGGGAAGCCCTTCTTGTGTATCAGGAGGCACAAAGAGGTTGTAATGTCAGCCGTGGCAGTGGTGGACTCCCAGTGATTTTAGAACTCGTTTAGTGTAGCCTGCATGTTTAACTAATGAAGAAACTGCAGCAAGAATGATCCAGTAGTTTCCCCAAGGCCCCATAGGTGTTTAATGGCTAAACCACGATGAGAATTGAAACTTCCTTATTTTTTTTCTTCCTCTCTCTAAAGGTAATCTCTTTTGACTCTAGAGGTGATGAAAGATTTCACATTTTTTAAAAAGATTTTATTTATTCATGAGAGACACACAGAGAGAGGCAGAGACACAGGCAGAGGGAGAAGCAGGCTCCCTATGGGGAGCCTGATGCGGGACTCCATCCCAGGACCCCGGAATCATGACCTGAGCTGAAGGCAGATGCTCAACCACTGAGCTACCCAGGTGCCCAAAGATTTCACATTTTTATCTCAAGAAGAATCTGGGTAGTAGGAGGATGTAAATAATTCCTTGCCAGAAGTGTTATTTGGTTGCAAATTACTAAGCCCAGCACTGTGACTTAATAAAAGTAATAATAATAATGATAATAATAATAATAATGTCTTTGGGTCTTCTCAAGTGAGTTCTAACTACTGGAATTAACATTCCGTGCTTCTGACTTATACATCTATCTTTGAACCCTGGCCAATTATAACAGAAGGCTTTGTTGGATAATCCAGTATCTCTCTTCAAATACAAAAACAAAAAATTGTTGAGACCAGAATAGAGCTTAGAGTCTTAAAAAAAAAAGTTCTCTCAAAATATCTATGAAATTAAACTTTTTGTTCTTGAGATGATGAAAAATAAAAAATAAGCAGAGTACAATGAGTAATTCTGTGGTGCAGTTCCTTTACAATTCATTTCTGAAACTATTTTTGGTTCACAAATTGTAGTGAGAGCATACAGCTGGATCTTCATGGAATCAGAGAACTTTGAGGGGACAAAGTATTTGTTTTAAATCCAGAAAATTTGGTCTTAGACCATTAAAAATAAGCTTGCATCTGTTACTAATTTTCTTTTTGCTTACAAAGACTGTGGTTTGGTAGAAAGAAGAGAAAGAAAAGGATCAGTTCAAAGCAAGTTACAAAAATGACAATGAGAGGTGTTACCGAAGTCGAAGGAGGCAGAAAATGTAGCTGCAGACAACACATTTCTTTGTCCTCGATCAGCCCTAGAAGGAACCACTTGTTGCCCAGGGTAAAACAGCTTCCCCAGCATAAATGTCTCCTTGGGCCAGGCGCTGGTGTTAAACCTTATCTGCCATCCAAAGGACCCATTTGAAAATCATAGCTTTCTATACATACATATTCTTTTTTTCCTCCTTAAAAAGATTTTATTTATTTGACCGATTGAGAAGAGAGCACAAGCAGGGGGAAGGGCAGGCAGAGGGAGAGGGAGAAGCAGGGAGCCTGACTCAGGGCTTGATCCCGGGACCTGAGATCATGACCTGAGCAGCTGCTTAATCAGCTGAGCCACCCAGGTGCCCCACTATGTATATATATTCTAATAATGCCTTAATGAATGTCTTAACCAAAACAGATAGAAGTATATACTGTGTACCTATATACATAATAAAATTTATACACTTCAGGTATGCAGTATGAGGAAACGTAGCAACCACCACAATCAAGGTAAAGCACAGGTGGATTCTGGGGCCTTTTCCTTGCCTCTGCCCCTGTGTCTGCTTACTCACTCTCCGGGTCTTCACATCACTGCCCCCTGTATCATGTCCAGGTCTTATGGTGGTTTTCTACACAGGGAGCCACACTATCTGGTAGGCCTTTCTTCCTGGTGCCTGGAAGTAAAAGTGTCTGTGGTTCATCTTTATATATTAAGAAAAAATAAAAACAAAAAATAGGCTTCTGTTCTCTGATGGTTATAGAAAGCTTGGTTTATAATGGATTCATAAATATGTGTACAGTCAAAACCAAGTGCCCCGTACCTCCTATATTTATGTGGTGCTATTCATTGCCTAATTCGTTATTTTGCTGTCAGCAGTGACAGGGAAGTAGCAGTACATTTTTATTTCAAGTAAAAAAAATAATAAAAGTTGAAGACTGAACCATACCTTTGGAAGCTGAGTGAATGCATGGGTGTCTACTCAGTCAAGCAAGTTAGTAAGCTGCATAGGTCATAAATTTGAGTAGGTTCCAAAAAACCCCACACCTATCAATTATACCTGAATCACGTAAGTACAGTTTCCAGCACTAAAATGCAACATGAAGACCAAATCAGAGAAAATTGTGTTTTAAAAGATTATGTTGTATTCAAGAGAACTGTATTTATAGAAAATTAAATTGAAGAGAACTACTGGTATTCAAATATTTCTAGCACATCATAGCTAAGGTAGCTTGCTTTTGGTGCTACAAATTCCCTTTGAGGCCTGGACATTAAAGAGCAACAGATAACTTATATAAAATATAAGTTGTATGTTTTATATAACAACCTATATATTCTGTTGTATAACAAAAATAGATGTTAAGACCAAAATGTATTATTTTTGTTCATTAGATGAATAGAAAATTTTCTGGTTAGGTTTTGTCGCTTTCTGGTGATAAGGACCTGAAACTAGCATTTTAAACTTTTATTTTAAAGACTGAGTTAGGGGACCCCTGGGTGGCGCAGCGGTTTGGCGCCTGCCTTTGGCCCAGGGCGTGATCCTGGAGACCCGGGATCGAATCCCATATCAGGCTCCCGGTGCATGGAGCCTGCTTCTCCCTCTGCCTGTGTCTCTGCCTCTCTCTCTCTGTGACTATCATAAATAAATAAAATAAAATAAAATAAAATGAGCTGACGGGCAAAGTATGAGAAATAGGCATTTAGAAAACCAAGGGTTGCATGCAAGTAGAGAAAAATATGACATCTTACCAATTTCGCAGGGCATGCTTTAAAAAAATAAAAATAAAAAAATAAAGATTGAGTTAGAATTTGATATGTGTCAGTAACATCTTCTTCCTCAATAACCTGCCACAGCTTCTGACCCGTGAAATACTCCTGTTGTCTTAGATTCTTACCATCCTACAAAGGTAGTGTGAAGTACGCTCAGTAGGAAGAGTCAGACAGGTAGGCGTGGGCCACTGTCTGTGAAATACAAGGCAGAAGATGGTAAGGACTCATTGGACAACTCCCTCCACGTGGTGCCCCCTCGACAAAATGTAGGAGTCTGGGCTCTCCTTTGTAGGAGAGATCTGCTTTATGGAAGCAATCAGAAAAGCCTCCCACAGCGAGTAACCTTCAGGGTGGGCCTTGAACACTAATTAGTATTTTAGAGTCATTGTGTTGCCATAGTACTGTCTAAAAGGGACACTCTCTTTTCCTTTTAAATTGAAAGTAAATTCTAATTTTTTAAAAAGATTTTATTTACTCATGAGAGAGAGAGAGAGGCAGAGACACAGGCAGAGGCAGAAACAGGCTTCTCACGGATAGCCCGATGTGAGACTCGATCCCAGGACCCTTGGTAAAGGGCAGTAGCTGGCAGTAGCTGGACTCTCCCAGCCCCCCAGTTACATTGGGCTCAGGGAAAAACTCCTCAAAAACCTGTTATATCAGGAAAGGCCTAGAAATTGATACCTACTTAGGAAGAGCCAGGTCACAGCTTTGTTTGCTCACCAACTCCAGCCGTAAGTTGGAGTGCTGAATTAAAAATGAGCAGGGCAGCACACGGTGCTATGAAACCACACCCCCACACACCCCGCCCCTGCCATGGATTCCATCCTTGGAATTCCTCAACAGAGGTTGCTAGGGCCCACCATGCCATGGTTCAGCCAGCAGTCAAGCTTGGCAGAATAAAGTTCTGTTGTAAAGCTCAAGACACGGTGCCCAAGGCATCGTAAGCCCCCAGTAATATGTCTGCTCTTGCTGTTTTTTATAGAACGTCTGGTACGTGCCAAGTGCCACAGTAGGTATTTCACAGTGAGCCGCTCTAAAGCTCACATCAGTCATGCAGAGGACATCTCACTAGTTCCATCTGAGGAGATGGAGTCCGGCATATCTCATGTGTCCAAGGTGAACCACTGTGCGAAAGTGCCAGAATCAAACCAGGTCGGCCTGGCCACAAAGCTGTGCCACTGCTGTGGTTTCCAGAATAAACAGTATAGGAGCAGACATCCTCTGTGTAAATGGGACGAGAGCCATTGGCTAAACAACCCCCCGCTCCACGCATTTCAGGGTAATTCATATCCACTGAGTAAACAGACCATTCTGGGCAAGAGTTCTCTTGTGTCAACTTGCCTGTTCTAGGAATTCTCAGTATATACATTGGAGCCCAACCAAAAATTCAGTGTGAGGCTGGTCTTTCTTGAGATATCCCAAGGGGATTAGCTAATAATAAGCTGAAGGGACCTTCTTACGCAGTGGTTTTGCCCATGGGACTCTTCCCTTGGCATCTCCTAAGAGATGGCCTTTAATCTAGAATGGCTCTGACATACCTCCGACCTGTGTCTCCAGGGTCACAGCTCCCCCCCCCCCCCCATCCACAGGCTCACTGCCTTGACGGCCTCTCCTCCCTCACATGGTAGCTTGAATTAGATGTCCTCTCTGAGCTCTCATGGCACCTGTGTGAGTGTGTTAGAGAAGCTTGTCCCATTGCCTTCGCCTGTGTCATTGTTCTCTTCCTGCTTGATTAAGAGCAGAACACCACGACCGACTCATCATCTTGCAGCTCCAGAATTGATCAGACTTTTAGAAACACCAACGATAACCACAGGATTATCATAGTCGACGTTACCTGGGTCCTTAATAACCATTTGCATCTGTCAAGTAGATACTGTTGTGATCCTCCCTGTAAAGGCAAGGAAGCCAAAGGTTCCAGGAAGACGTTCATTTGCTTCAGAGTCACAGAACTGTCCATGGTGGAGCTAAACGTGAAGCGGGCAGTTTGCTTCTAGAACCATGCTTTTCTCAACACTCTCTGATGCCTCCATGTACTAGAGGCCTAATGAATTCATAGTTGTAAATGGATACTCATGTGATTGCTGGGTTTGGAGAAACATGATATGGCCAGTGACATACTTAAATCCCTGCAGTAATGAGCATCAATGAGCTCTCATGCACTTTCTGCTTCTCTTATTTTGCAATTCTGCCCTCTGCCTGCTTGTGCGGGGGAGGCATACAGCCCCGTGCTCTTGAATGTAAGCTAGAGAGACACAGAGGCATGTTTGACTCTGCCATTGATTGAGCACTCCCACTTCTGTGCACAGGTGACTTAACCCAAGGGTCACTTTCCTCATCAGGAAAGTGGCAATAATAGCAGTGCCAGCCTCCCCCAGTAAACTGAGAAGAAATGGAATAGTTAAAAGGAATAAAGTCACCATTCTTGGAATGCAAGCAGGTTTTGTTACTCTAACTACTGTAACAAACGTTGTTTTTAAAACTTTGCCATGGCGAGCTCTACTCCCTATCTGTGGAGGAAGGGAACAGGAACAGGAAGTTCAGAACAGGAAGTTCTGAGCTAGTGTGAGTGATACCAAGTGATATTGCTACAGCCTGAGGTCCATGGTCACCAAACTCATAACAGAAATATTTCCACCCCTGAATTTCAGAGGGCTGGACAGCAGTCCAGAGTTCATGGAGTCTTCGTTCAATACCCACGTCTTTGTCTCATGGTGTACCCTGTGAGGTTTGGGGAGTCTGAGCAGAGTATTGAGCTGAGGGTGTCCATGGTCAGTCCATCAGCCATCTGATGAGTGGTGGCTTCAGTGGTAGAGTATGACAGCTGTATGACAAAGGCTGTCAGGAAATACCTAGTAGCTAACAAGAACTACCATCTTTATACAGCTGGCAATGCACAGTAGAGAATCATCCATTCATTCAACAGTTTTGAGCCAGGTGCTGTTCTAGGCCCAGGAAATCAATAATGACCAAAACAGAGATCTAGGATATTGAGGTCCTTATGCTTTATATGTCTCATTTACAACAACAGAGTCATCACACAGCACTGTGATGTAGATGTTATCTTTATCATGTGGTAGAGAGATTAGATGAGATTTGATTAGATGAGGTTGCTGAGTCTCAGAGAGGTTAACCATACCTAAGATCTAGAGCTGGAAAGTGGTAAGCTTGGGATTTGAATTCAGTTTTTTCTGATGTTGGGGTGCGTGCTTTAGCCACAGTATGATATTAAGGAAATAACAAATATTGGAATCCAGGGTGTGGGGGTGCATGCTTGCGAGTGTGCATGTTGGGGGGAGGGATATTTAATTCAGAAATCTAAATAGCTGTCATGGTGACACAGCAGTAATTGTGACCATCAGTTTGCAAAACTCAAGAAGCTCTGATTGTGGCCTCTAGTCTTGAGCTTGGTCTATCATTTTACTGTCTTCTGGTCAAAATTAATGTGTCCTTGGCTGCCCTTAGCAAAGAGAGTAACTTTTACACTTAGGTTGATAAGCACGCAGAAGCTCTGAAATCCAGTGGTTCATTCCCCAGCATGCTGAGTAACTCCTGGGTGCCCTCCAGAGTCCAGACAAGGCCACTGGGCACCATGCCTATTGAGATGCTGTCCAAACCCATGCAGCTAGTGTTCAGATGCCATTGACTTTGTGCAGTGAAATGCTCTGGGTCACTAGGGCTATGGATGGTGGGGTGCAGAGGCAGCGAGCTGCTACTGACCCACTTGTTAAGGCCTTTCACATGGCCATTCTCCACGGATTAGGAAAGAAGTTTCAGAGGCAACATTTCAAATGCTATTGAAAAGGAGAACAAGGGAGGGCAGTTGGTTATTGCAGTGAGGCACACAGATAGGCCAGGAGAAATTTCGTGTTCAGGGTCAGGATCTTGGTGGCCTCCTTTTGTTCCCAGGGCAGGCCATTGTTTCTAGGCAGTACATCTACTGCTGAGCTGTACAGGGCTACTCAGTCTGCCAATGTGACACTTTTCCGTTTGCACTCGGATCCCATTGGCGTGACCTCACAATGCAAGGGCAGTACCATCAACGGGGAAGGGCGTTGTACTGGGACATCGGAGACCTGGATTCTGGCCGTGGCTCTGCGCCAGCTGGCAAGGGGACCTGGACAAGTGCCTTTGCTCCTGGGCTTTCCTTTTCTCACTCATCAAAGCAGCAGGACTGGAAGTGGAGGGGGATATTTCCTATGATCCCTTCCGGCTCAAAAATTGTGACTTTGTTAGTAGATATTTGCAGGCTTAAAGTGTCTTTTTGAATTCTCCAGCCCTGTATTCAAAGGCACATTTCCTGCTCCTTAAGCACAGCATTTTTTTCCATTGCTTCAGTGCCCACAGGGCTGGTCCTTAATGTTTGATAACTTTTTGTTAAATTAATGGGTGACTCCACCAGGAAATATGAATGAATGAAACCACTGGCACATGCAGCGGAGCTTCCAGACTGTGGTTCTGTGTGTTTTAATGTGGGTTGCCAAAGGATCCAAGCAACCTGTCTGAAGCCTTTGAGTGGTGTGGGCCTATAGAAACCAACCTCTAACTCTTATTGCTGTTGTTGTAATCATATGCCTTGTTTTCGACAACTGTGGAATAGTATGCACCTGGTTTATGTAACCACTTTTTTTTCAATAATGAAGTTTTTTTTCCATTTCACAAATATTACTTAATAATTATGGATGCAACCTAGTCTCTTGTAGAGTTTACAGTTGTTTATTTAACCAATCCCTTAATCTTACACATTGAGTCATTCACGTTTTTCCGTGTTATGAACAACATGACTAAATATTCTAATGTATTTTAAAATATTTATGTATTTATTTATTTATTTATGTATTTATTTATTTAGAGGGAGAGAGTGAGCAGTTTAGAGGCAGGGGGAGGGAAAGCAGACTCCTTGCTGTGTGCAGAGCCTAATGCAGGGCCCTATCCCAAGACCCTGAGATCATGCATGACCTGAGCCAAAATCAAGAGTTACAGGCTTGAGGGGCCTGGGTGGCTCAGTAGGTTAAGCATCTGCCTTCAGCTCAGGTCATGATCTCAGGGTCCTGGGATTGAGTCCTGTGTCTAGCTCCCCTCCCCGCTCAGCAGGGAGTCTGCTTCTTCCTCTCTTTCTACCGCCTACCCCCTGCTCCTGCTCTAGCACTCTCTCTCTCTCTTTCAGATAAATAAATAATAAATTAAAAAAAAAAAAGTTAGAGGCCCAACTGACTGAGCTATCCTAGTACCCCTCTAATTTATTTTTACAATAAAATGTATTGCTTTTTTTTTTTTTGCTTATTTGAGAGAGAAAACACAGGAGCTGAGGGGAAGGGCAGAGTGAGAGTGAGAAGCAAACTCCTTGCTGAGCAGGGAGCCTGACGTGGGGCTCAATTCCAGGACCCTGAGCTGAAGGCAGACACTTAACCAATAGAGCCAACCAGGTGCCCCTGTATTGCTTTTGTTAACAGGAAAAATGTCTTCGATAAATAATACTGATCCAGTGACACCATTAGCCATCCCATCTTAAACCAAGATGGGAGTTAGTCTGCAGGAAAGTGGTTTGGATGCTACTGAATGCAGGGCAGCTTAGGCTCTCCATGTGCAAAGGGACTGTGATCACCATCAATTAGTCATCGAATGAGAGGAGAGCCATTTCCTAAATCCAGAGCAATACTCCTAAATTCCTTTAGGCAATATTCCTTACCCTTCCTGAACAGAACTAGGAGAAAATGTGGGGGGGCCAGGTCATAGGGGACGAGAATCCAGCCCAGATTTGGAGGACTGGATTGGAGCTCATTCTGCTATATGGCCTCAGCAAAGAGCTGAACCCTCTACACCTTGGTTTATTTTTCTATGAATGAGAATATTAGTATTAGTTAGTCCTGCCTGCCCTTTCATCAGGGGCTCGGAAGACAGAAGCAAGGGAGGTTGTGAGCATAAAGTGAAATTGTAGGTAGAAGGTTAATGTGAAGCATGAAAGTAACTGTTGTACAGAAGTGAGTTATGGAGAATATCCGTCATTCCTTATGTACCCTTCATCTCTGGAACTGTGGCCTGGAATGTATCTAGAGTTAACAGTGGTTTTTGAGTAAATCCTTAACTCACACATCACCACTATCAAGAGGGAGCAAAAGCAGTAATTCAACCCTCCACTCTCTGCATGCTCTGTTATTACTAATCCCTGCCAGATGTAGACTGGCTGGGAGCCCAGAGGGTAAGTGCTTTCTGATAGAGGTAGTTTTGTTCTTGTCTCCCTTCTAGACAAAGAATTCTTGAAGGAGAAGGAGAAGTTGGAAATGGAGTTAGCGGCAGTGCGGACTGCGAGTGAGGACCACCGGAGACACATTGAGATCTTGGATCAGGCTCTGAGCAACGCCCAGGCCAGAGTCATCAAGCTAGAGGAGGAGGTGAGACGGGTGGGGGCAGAGCCTCGAGGGCCTCCACTTCCTTTTCCTACCCAGCACCCCGCACTGGAGCCCACTCCAAGTCTTTGAGTCGGGGGAGGGATGTAGGAGGCTTCCCAAAATAAAATTAATACCAACAGAGTTTATCCAACCCAGAGCCAGGCAAAGTAGGAAAGACAGCCATGAAAGAGCTCGCTTTCTGCCTGAAACCTGGTCTGCATCCCATTGGTTGGCAAGTGGCCAGGGCTGGAAACAAATGGAAGGACTGGAAACCACTGGTGCCTGTAGAGAAAAGAGACTAACAATTTAAAAAAATGGTTTATCTGCTCTTTGGGCTCTTGACTGCATTAAAAAAGGGCAAAAGCCTTCTGATAGGGTGGAATCAGGGTGGCATGCAGCAAACCGATCTCCCATTTCCAAAAGTTGGCTCAGCTGGGCAGTGACTCCCCTAGTCCAGGAAAATTCGATCCGTCTCCAGCATTATGGATTTAGTGGTTCTGATTAAATCAGTCCTTTGGATGAGGTCTCATGAGGTAGGCTTTGCCGTTAGGCCTGACTGGGGACGTGCAAAGACCGTTTCTCAGCTTTAGGCTAGGGGATTCAGGCTACAGACACGGTGGCAGAAGAGGAGCGGCCACCGAGGCGGGTAGACAGGAGCCCACACCTGGCAGCCCCCGGCTGCAGTGCTCCCTACGCCTCCCCCCCGCCCCCCCCCCCCCCCCCCGCCCCCGGTCTGGAGTTTGACCTGCACAGAGCCATCCTGGAAGGTAGAAGCACAAAGTCTGGAAGGGGCGTGAGTGAGATAATCCACACCAAGTGCTGGCCTTGAGGCTTGGCACACAGCAAACAGTGTTGTCATCAATCCAACTGTTGTCGAAAGGAAAAGCTACTCCTTTAGAAGACCTCTCCTGATGCCAGGTCTTCTGGCGTCTCCGCAAACGCAGCATCATGGTTCAAGCAGCCAAAGGGGAGGGTTATGAAGTTCACAAAGATCTTGTCCACTAGGAGCTTCCGAAACCCACAAGTCCTCTGTAGGAACAGCAATTTTAAGACTAGCATGAGGACCCCAGACAGCAGCCCCAGAGCATCTTCCCTGTTACCGATGTGCAACTCATTCACTAGCATGTAGGTTTGGTACAGAAAGCCACCTTAATCCTTACAGGACATGAGGTCTGCTTTGAGGACTGGAGGCCACGACTCCTCATTATGGTTATTACTGAAATTACTTATTCAGGCCCTATCTCCATGGTTGGAGCCAACGGAAGTTAATAATTTTAAAAATTTATTAATTTTAATATTTCTAATCCAAGTTAATTGCGAGCTCCTTAAAGACAGGCTTTTGGTAATCACTACTATGGATCTTCTTGGCATTCTAGAAGATGTTTGCGTGTAGCTTCTCCCAAATCTCTTTTTTTGTGTACCTTTCACTATGACTCCCTGTTCTTGTTAAAGTTTCTTTTGAAGGGTCTTAATTCAGTTCAGAGGGCTCATACTGAGTGCTTACCCTGACTTCCCACAAGAGCTAGGGCTTGGACTGTGGTGAATTAGGATCCTGACCCTGGGGTATGTCAGTGTGTGACCTTAAGCAAGTCTTGTGACCTCTTCCATTCTCAGTCCTCTCTCCTAAATGGAGATAATAGAGTTGTCCCTTTCCTGATATTGGGAGGATTAAATGAAATAGTTAAATATAAAACATGATGCTTGGCATGGAAGGGTTTCACAAACATTGGTTGATATTACCTGTTAATCATTCTCATCCTAATAGACTCCTTGCTAAGACTTAAGGCTGAGACAGATTGTTTTTTTAAAGATTTTATTCATTTATTCATGAGAGAACAGAGAGGTAGAGACATAGGTAGAAGGAGAAGCAGGCTCTCTGCAAGGAGCCTGATGTGGAACTCAATCCCAGGACCCCAGGATCACACCCTGACCTGAAGGCAGACGCTCAACCACTAAGCTGGTGTCCCTAGGCTGAAACAAATTAAATGAGACAGATCCATGCCTTCAAAGATCTTGCAGTTGATTGGGGAAATAATAGTTCTCCATTTAACAAATATTTCTTGCACACCTATTGGATCCCAGAGACTGTTGCAGGGACTGGGGACATACAGTGTACTTTGGCCCAGCAGGAACCAAAATGCACAGATCTCATGGCCCTTCTGTTCTAATGGCCACACACCCAGGAAACTGTATACGGTGTAGGATGGGGTAGGTAGTGTATGAATGGGACTCAGAAAATATTTTCTCAGCTGGATCGGCTTCTAGCACAGGAACCTGCAGTTAGTAGGTCCTCAAATGTCTATCCAACCGAATCAAGTAATCAGAAGCACAGCAAATGAAAGGGCCAGATGAAGATTGATGCCCAAAGCAGATTTAGAGAAGGCTGTGAGGTTGCTGCCCCCCATTGAAAGGTCAGAGGCACCTCCATTTTATTCCAGTGGCTTTGGCCAGAATATAGGCATAGCTCCGTACAGTACTGCCTGCTAAGTGAGTAACCACCTTTTGCAGCAAGCTCTTAAGTCACTAGCATGTTCCAGCTTGCCGGTGTGATCAGGGACTGAACTCAGGATCTGAATCACCTGGAAGGCATAAGCACACTCAGGTGCGGGCAGGAACTACTATCTGGTGTCTTCTCTCCCATGGCCAGATCAAGACAATGCCCCAGCCTGGTTTTTGGCACGAGCCGATTCCCAGAAAGTTAGAAATGGGCCTGGGGGGCAGCCCAGGGCGTGATCCTGGAGACCTGGGATCGAGTCCCACGTCAGGCTCTTTGCATGGAGCCTGTGTCTCTGCCTCTCTCTCTGTGTCTCTCATGAAATGGGCCTGGGATTTATGGATGTGAGCCGGACTCCTAATTGGGAGAAAACAAAGTCTGAGAGTGGGAGTTGAAATTGTCAATTGTGATTCTAAATCAGTGCCTGATGTGACATTTACATACATCCTTTCTACCTGTATTTCCATCTCCTCAGTTCTGGTGGTGTTTGAGTGTTCATTGAACCCTGCCTGTCTCTCCAGGGCTGTCAACCACTCCACCGTAAAGGGCTCTGAAGTCTTGAGGAGAAAGTTACTCCACAGGATCTATCGTAGGAAATTTTATATTTATTCACACAAATGTGTACATACACCAGTTTCTCTGTGGTAGTAATTTACAGTTATTTTAGAAGATTTGAAAAATTCTGAAAAGAGTAAGGAAGAAGAGAAATTATTATGCTGTACTTGGGGGATCCTTTTAAGTATTTCCTTCCAGTCTTTTTTCACACATAGATCATAGGCAGGCAGAGTTGTGAGCATGTATATAATTTTTGATTCTGGATTTTTTAGTTAAACGTTATAGAATAAGCTTTTACTTATGGCACTAAAAACCCTTTGCTAACTTCATTTTCAATGTTGCCAAATGCTGTCATTATTAAGCAGTCACCAAGGATGGAGCTCAGAGCTGGCTACACAAGGCAGGTGCCCTCGTAAGGTCTTTGATTCCAAGCATCCCAGCACGTCAGAGGGATGACAGTAGGGAAGGTCCATGCACTTGTTTAAATGCAATCCCCAGGTAATCTGACCACCCCCACCTCCACCCAGGCTTTGAGAACTGCTGGTCTGAGTTCTCTGCTCTTTCTTCCCTTTCCTCTGCTTAGTTACGAGAGAAGCAAGCCTATGTGGAGAAGGTGGAGAAGCTCCAGCAGGCCCTGAGCCAGCTGCAGTCTGCATGTGAGAAGCGAGAGCAGATGGAGCGGAGACTACGGACATGGCTGGAGAGAGAGTTGGATGCTCTGAGGACCCAGCAGGTGAGGCCGGGCCCACACAGTCATGCAGCACCCATCTGGCAGCACTGCACCTGCCGTGGCTCAGGCTGTGCACTGTGCATTGAGGACTCAGAGGTGAATGGGAACTCCCTGTCCCCAACAAACCAGCATTACTGGCAGTGGAGGAGCCAGGTAGTCCACTTGTTGCAGTGACAAAGTCCCTAAAGAGAGAAAGTGCTGACTGCTGGGGGGCTAGACAGGGGCACGGGGTTATAGGACGTTTGAGGTGGACTTGGAAAGATGAGTTTGTTTGACATTCTGGGGGAAGAACATCAGAGGTAGAAGACGTTTTTGCGTAGGAGAGAGGTACGAAGCAGCATGGCACATTGCAGATGGCTGGGTGCGGCTGGCTGGCAGAGAATGCACAGGCGGTGGCTGCTGCGGAGGCAGAGGCCAGAGGGGAGGCATTTGGTCAGGTGGAGACACTGTACTGCTTCCTGTAGTCAGCAGAGGGCCAATTCCTGGGAGCTTTTCAAGCCGGACAGGAGCATGGCTCAGAGGATCAGAGGAAGAGCCCTCTGGTGGGGTCAGGAGGGTCTGGAGGGGTGGATGAGGACACGAGGGAGGCCAGCCTGAAGGCGGTGGTGTCGTCTAGGGTGTCATGAAGTGGGATTCCATGCAGGAGCTGGTAAGAGGGTGAACTGAGTCCCACATGATTCTTTACCTCTGAGTTTTCAGAGGTAAAGGAGAGAAAGGAGTTCAGGACTATCCCTGGGACTATCCCCCCGTTATAAGTATCCCGATGTAATATTGGCCATAAGCTCCGAGTTCTTCTGCCTTTCCTTCTTTCTGCCAGTAACAGCTGTCAATATAACTTAGCTGCTAATAAACTTGGGTCCGTGTGTGCCTCAGCAGGGAAGCTCTGCAGCTGGGCCGGGCTCCATTATACACTGGTCAAAGGCTCCTGACTCCAGAGAGAGCCTGAGCTTGTGTGTCATCAGCCAGTGCCGTGGGCAGAGCCCTCTGTGCAGCTGGTGAAGGGTGTGCTCTAAGTTGGGAACCAGGGAAAAGCAAGGCAGGGTTCCATGGAATTATCTACTGGATTGAGCATAGTGGTTGTGGTTGGAATACTTGAAAACACTTGAAAGCATCTGTTCAGGCCAGCTCAGCTCTTTCTCATGGCAGGCGCACACATTTCACTCTGGGTGTGGGCTTGGCTAGGGAAGGAGGTGTTAGTGAGATTGCCCAGAAAATTAAGGAACCCACCCAGTCTCCCACCATCTTGGCTTAGTTGACAGCTCGTAGGAAGGGTGAGTCTGCCTCTAGACTCCATCTAACCTGTGCCTTATGCCCTAGTACTTAAGGCCCACCCTTAAGTATTTCTCAGTACTGAGATCTTACCCTCCCCAACTTGAGGATGGGCTTCTCGGATGCCTGGTACCGTGCTGGTATCTTATAGATACTTAGGAGTCTCTGGCCAACAGAAAGAGTGCATCTCAATACTTAGAGCAAAAGAGAATGTTCTTTTCCAGTTAATGTGCCACCCACACCCTTCAGTTAGATTACTTATCCTTGGATCTCCTACTCTGAATGCTATGAAACCAGACTCAACTGCATTATCTTTGTTATTATATGTAATCTCCCTCCACCATGGGAAGGGAAAGAGTACTTAGCATCATTAGAAGCTGAGAGGAGGTAAAGGAGAAATGAAGATAAGAAGAAGGGAAATGAACATGTTTAGGAATTCACCATCTTCTCTTTCTTGCAAAGAGCTCAAACTAATTTTCACATCTTACTACCACAGGAGTCCCTTGGGGTAAAAGAGAGAAGGGGGAATGTTCTTGAGGAAATGAGGCACAGGGCACTTGAGAGATGAGCCGAAGGTGAAAACATGAAGGACAAAGATCCTATCTGTATTGTTCACTGTCATAACCCCAGCACATGATAGGTGTTCAGTAAATATTTGTGAACTAGTTGAATGGGCAGCAGACACTGGCCTGCCTGACCCTCAACTCATTTTTCTGGTCTGCATACGGATCCATTAAATCATGCTGTCTTTGTGTTCTTGACCATTGAAATCCATGCTTTCATTTAAATAACTCTTAATGACCTGAATCAGAGGTCCTGTAAAGAGGTACCATGACATGAGGTGAGGTCAAGAGGATTTTGCAGAAATAAGCCAGCTGAGATGCCATTACAGGGGATTGAGACAGAAAATGACAAGCATAGATGGCGACTTAGCCAGGCTGTGGGATCTTTTCTTGGAATGTTTCTAACAGCAGGGAAGCAGCTCATCTCCATGGATTGGTTCATTTGTCCCCCTGCATGAGGTCAGTGCCTGGCCAGAGGAGGCCTGTGGCTTTCTGTGCAGGTTGATGAGGACAGTTCCATACTTTCTGCCCCATTCTTGCTTAAATGTTGGTTACTGGCAAACAACTGCCAGATTGGAGAATATTTGTAATTCTAGCTTTAAAAAATTGAATAGAAGCATACGGATTACAGAAAGCCCCTGGGCCCATTTGCTCTGGTCTCTCTGGTAGGATTAGATCCTCTGAGTGCAGCTCATGTGCCAAGCTGTTGCTCTGGGTTGTGGATGTGGGTCCGGGTAAAGTGTTCAGGCTCCCCCCTCCCCCCACCTTGCAAGCAGCTCTGCATCTACCGTTTGTGATCACAGGGACACATGAGGGCAGTGTGCATCCCAGGACATGGAATGATGAGGAAATCATGCTCTTCTGAAGGCAGAACCTCCTCAAACTCACCCACTATCCTGCAAGTCCTGCTGTTTAGAGGAAATAGTATACCTGAGTTGAAAGGGAAGAATTCTGAAATGTCAGTATCCCCAGCTTGCGAGCAGTCCAGAAACCACAGCCACTTTATTTCCTATCTTCCAGACACAGATGAAAAGAAAGGGCTGAAAAATGAGCTTGACTTGCATTCACGGGTTTCCGGTAGCACTTTACTCTGGTTAGCCCCTTTAAGTTGATGAAATGCTTTCATGTGGTTGCTTCTGAGGCCCCTCAGTGGGACAGACACTCATTCCTCTGTGTCCCCGATGAGAGCCTTACATTCAGGGGAACATGCACTTGGGGACATCTCGCTCCCCTTTCTTTGCCTTTCCATTTTAACCTTCCATCCTCAGGGACAACCAAACAGTGGGAATTGCTTCCTTGAACTCCGGAGAAAATGCTCTTGTCCCAAAGGCTAAGACTTAGTTGCTGTTTTAGCTTTTGGTATAAATTAATGGCAGGACTTGCAACAAGCTGCTTGTCCTGCAGGGCTGTGTGGCCATTCAGGCCCTGGTCTGATCCTATTTCTGAGTAGCTGAGAGAGACTGAACAAGCCAGTTCATTCATTTCATCTCCCAGAAGCTTCGTTTTCTCCCCTCTAACATTAGGATAAGGTTGTCTTACGGAATTCCACAAGAATTAGGGGTGGAGGAATTTAGAAGGTGAGGTGGAGGCATTTGGAAGGTGACCCTACTTAGCAATAGGATCTGTAGGATTTGTGTCTTCCCTGTAGGAGAGGAAGCAGGAGCAGGGGGACATTGTGGGTTTGTGCTGCGGGATCTGTGAACCCCATGTGCCCCTTCCCTGCATCATGCTGCATATTTCTCTTGCTTCTCTAGAAACATGGAAACAGCCAGCCAGCCGGCATGTCAGAATATAATGCCCCGGCCCTCCTGGAACTTGTGAGGGAGAAGGAGGAGCGGATCCTGGCCCTGGAGGCCGACATGACCAAGTGGGAGCAGAAGTACCTGGAGGAGAGTACTATCCGACACTTCGCCTTGAACGCCGCAGCCACTGCAGCCGCTGAGAGGTGAGGCCTGCCTGCGGTGCCTCCAGAGCATTCGCTCAGTTGTGAGGACCTCCACACAGTGGGATACTAGGTGGTCTTCAAGAGCGATGTTGCACAAGTACATGTTACACTCTCTTTTAACAGCGCGTGTCATGGGCCAGATGAGATTAAGTCCTCATTAAACGTGGGCCTGACCAGATGATGGGGCTGCATCCCCTCCTCACCTGGTTCAGGGGCCGCCTTGCCAGAGGGTCCAACAGGAACTGTTAGTAGCTGGAGAAACGTGGCTCAGAGAGGTACCCTGGTATATTCCCAGTCATGCTGGCAGTGAGCGTTGGGGCCGTGTGTCCCATGGAGCTGTGTGTGACCCGAAGCCTGGTTTCTTTTGGTTGGAAATTGTTGCTTTTGTCAGCTATTACCTCTGCTGCTTTATGTCCTTTTTGTGAGCACACAGCCTTATTCTTCCTTTGAAAATGAGCTTAGAATGCTCAGTAATTGACACAGGAATTCTGTTACGTCATCCTCTTGTCTGAATGAGGAGGTGGTTTCCCCCGACTGCTGGGGCTCACCTGTGTGTGCCCCCCCCCCACTTGAGTGGTAGTGCATCCCACCAGTTAGGGCTTCTGTTGCCTCCCTACCCCCCACCAGTTTGCTGTCGGCTCATAGATGACATGAGCATTGCATTCACAGCTGTTTGGGATTTATTGAAGTTTAAGGTTACTATCTGCAGAGGAGATCCTCAAATCTCAGAGGCTCATCTGTGAAACTGGACTTAATATGGGCTGTTGTTGGAGCCTGTGGGGGAGCGTCAGACCTGAACCAGGTGAGGAGCAAACACCGAGGATGCAGCCCCATCTTGTAATCAGTTCCATGTTTTGGGGGATGTGTTCTTTCTTTAACGAGTAAGAGAAGGCTTGTTGGGGTGGAGGAGACTCTGTAAGGTCTTGTGAGCTCTCTCATTCATTAATTACTCATGTAGAGAAGAGTCCCCAGGAACTTGGAGAAGGAGCAGGGCCAGCCCTATGGGCACAGGTGCCTCCACTGGGCAGCACAGTGCATTCATACCTGGAGAGACAGACCTTGCAGGCTCGTGTGGGAAATGACCCTTAGGGGTCAAATTCTAGTGCTTACATGTTGTTTATGTATGTCTCTGTGAGGGAAAACAGCTCCAGTAGCCCCTCCAAGTGACACCCAGGAGCAGGAATAGACATTTAGAGGTATGACGTGTGGCGGGGCCCCAGAGGCAAGGCAGGAACGCTGGAGGAAGCTGCAGTGTCTGGTTCGGCCCTCCTGCCTATGGGTGACAACAGCAGAGCCTGGATTTCTGCATAGTTGAGAGGTTTTTCTTTTCAGCTTTTTGTTGTCTAAGGCAATACTTCACCTCTATCTTGAGGAAGAGCCCAGACCATCATAAAGTTATGGAGAAATTCAGCCTTCTTTGCCAGATTTGGTCCGAGGCACAGCATGATTGCCTTGGGAGCTGTCTCACTCCATGGGGTTTTTAACGGAAGGAACAGTCCCCAGTCAGGTGGGGCATCGGTGTTCAGGGCTTCTTCCTCTGCTGCCGACTATGGGTGCGTGATTCTGCATAGGCTTTTCTGAGTGTCATTGACTTCCTTCAAGATTGACCTCATCTCTGGGGCACCTGGGTGGCTCAGTGGTTGAGCGTCTGCCTTCGGCTCAAGTGATCCCAGGGTCCTGGGACTGAGTCCCGCATCGGGCTCCCCATGGGGAGCCTGCTTCTCCCTCTGTCTATGTCTTTGCCTCTCTCTGTCTCTCGTGAATAAATAAATAAAATCTTAAAAAAAAAAATTGACCTCATTTCTGAAATGGAAATTGTCATTCTTGGCTGGTTATGAGCAAAGAACCACACCATAGTCCACCAGCTGAGGACAGTAAAGCCCTGATAGTATAAATGTG
The DNA here is from genome assembly GCF_018345385.1 of Vulpes lagopus. NCBI lineage: Eukaryota > Metazoa > Chordata > Mammalia > Carnivora > Canidae > Vulpes > Vulpes lagopus. Next base: position 43,680,380 of record NC_054838.1, read on the forward strand.
GTACCTTGGAAGCATGACATGGAGGCCTTTGTGGGTCATCTTTGTCTCTGCTCCTAGTGCTTTTATCAGGACAGGTGCATGTTTGGGATCTTAGGCCCTGAGGGGACAAATAGGAGTGGGTTGTCAGATCAGGAGTTGGGGAATGAATGGCTCCTGGGAGAGGGAAACAGGGACAGGCCAGGGGTGGGGGTGCCACCTTCAGCCACTCACCTGTGCTAGGACCTGCCTTGTTCGTCATCCTCCAGGCAAGGGACACTGGTCTGTTGCCTACAAAGAGTGGGAGTCCTATGGGATTTACCCAGCCCTGCTGCTTACTCTGCCCAGTTAGAAGTCTCAGATGCACAGGTAAATCAAGGCCCTTCCCCTACCCACCCCCACTCCCTTTGTTGCTTTCTGTGTATTTATTGGGCATCTGATTATTCTGTAGGAAATTACCTTCCCCTTCCTGGCCACTCTTTCCCACAGTCTTGGGGAAAGTCAGCTCAGAGGAGGTCGGGTGTTTAGCTCCAATCTTAATGCTCTATAATTTTGCACTGCTTTTCTTTTGATAGAAAGGGAGAAAGGAAAAATGAAAAATGAATTTTTGAGAAACGTCAAAATTCTGAGCTCTTGTCTGGATGCTTATGTGGCTGCCAGTGAACTGGTAAAAACGACTAACTGTTCATTTTGTGACTTTCCAGCCAGTGATGCATACTTCACCTTTATAAGCAATGATTTTTGTTTACCAAGTGCTTTACCCATCTTGGTGCATTTTGGCACCATTGGTCAGAATTTTGAGGGGTTAGGCCTTTTTTATGGCTTTGAAAATTTTACAGATTTTAATGCAATGTAGTTAATTTTTTTAAAATTTTTTTGTCTTATGTTCATTTACCTTCTGAGTTGTTTTGATCTGATTCTTCCTGCTATCTTTACTTAACAGCGTAAACATGAGTTTTTTTTTTTTTTAAGATTTTATTTATTCATGAGAGACACACACACACACAGAGAGGCACAGACACAGGCGGAGGGAGAAGCAGGCTCCATTCCATGCAGGGAGCCTGACATGGGACTTGATCCCTGATCTCCAGGACCACACCTGCAGGCTGAAGGTGGCGCTAAACCACTGAGCCACCCTGGCTGCCCAAACATGAGTTTTTTTTTTAATTGGTGTCTGGCTCTGTGTGAATTTTCCAAAAGTAAATTGGTTGAAAATGTTTTCTCTAGGGACTATTTCTGCATTGATTTTTGTGCACTGTAGGATGAATTCATTATCTACAGAATTCACCTCAAAATTTTGCCTGCACAACAACAGTACAGCAAAAGCCACCACCAACCTGTGATCCTCGAGAGCATTTCTTCCAAAGTGCCTTTTTGGCTATCCATATGTTAACAGCTTTTGCTTGTTTTCTGTGTTAGTTGGTCTTGTGGTTTATTTTCAGCTGCATTTCCCACAAATGCCACACTCTCATGTGCACCCACTTTGTTGGTTTATCTTCATTCCTTTTACTGAAGCCTTCTTCATAAAGACACAGGAAGTGGGCTGCCTGGGTGGCTCAGTTGGTTGGGCGTCTGCCTTCAGCTCAGGTCATGGTCCTGGGGTTCTGGGATCGAGTCCCAGGATGTTGTCGGGCTCCCTGCTCAGCAGGCAGTCTGCTTCTCCTTCTCCCTTTGTTTTGCCCCCTGCTCATGCTCGAGCTTGCTCGCTCTCCAATAAATAAAATCTAAAAAAAAAAAAAAAAAAAAGAGTCAGTATAGAATGATGGCTCAGGGCATGGACAGAAATATCTGGATTTGCATCTGTCTCTACCTTCACTAACTAGGCGTTTTTACAAAGTCGCCTAGCCTATTTGTTCATCTGTAAAATGAGGATGATGATGCCAACTACCCAGGTTACTGTGAGGACTGCATGAGAGGCTGTGTGTAGTATGCTTTACTACTAGTATGCCATCCTTGGCATAAAGGAAATGCTATTCATTGATAGCTGTCATTAGATGAAAGGAGTTCTCTTTGCTCTTCCTATTTTAGAAAAAAAGCTGATTTTAAATATGATTGCAGCATTGGAATAAGAAGTTAAAGAGATGCAAAATCTTTGCCTGGATCATTTGTCAATTTGGCATTCACTAGCCCAAGACACTAGTGTGCCTTGCCGTGAGATATACCTAGATCACCTAATTGGCTCAGTTATCTTCTTTTTACCAATCATCCTTAATTAGGAGTAATTAAATCACCAAAACCAGTGGAGGCATAGTTAACTTTGACCAGTTATTTTCCGTCAGATACCTGCTTCCAGCTACCCTGAATCTTAACCTACTTTGTCGCTCCCCTTGCTTCACTTCCTTGGTTAGACTTTCCAATGACAGGTATATGTCTTTGTCTTTTTGCTTTGCCACCCGGTGTGGCTGTCACATGGGGGCTTGTAAAGCCAGAAGTGAGCTAGGACGCAGGCCTGAGGGAAGATTTCAGCTGAACCGCCATCCGAGAGGACCAACATGTGTTTCCAAGTATTTGCTGAGTCTCCTTTTTACTGTAAACTACTGAAATAGCTTCTAGGTGGGTGAGAAATGGAAATAAAACTTTGACTATGACTGAAAAAGGATAAGTACAAAGGGGTATGAGCATGGAAACACAAATACAATGACAATGGCCCCCCTCTCTTAGGGTGCAGTGTCCACACCAGGCCTTGTAGCTTAATACACAAGGTCATTAGTCGTAGGAACAGGGAATTTTCATCTTTGGATTTTATTTTGTCTTCCCTAGATGCTTTCTTAATTCTGTCAAGTTTAAGGTAACAATTGGCCAGGATGTAGGAGAGGGAGAGTGAGTAAAGGAGCTGGTGGAAAGATATGCCTCAGCAGGAGCATCCACATCATTGTCTGTGTGTCCTGTGTTCTCAGGGACACCACGATCATCAACCACTCAAGGAATGGCAGCTACGGTGAGAGCTCGCTGGAGGCCCACATCTGGCAGGAGGAGGAGGAGGTGGTGCAGGCCACCCGGAGGTGTCAGGACATGGAGTACACGTAAGGGACAGCCGTGTGCATGGCTGCGCCACCAGGCTCCACTGTGGCTGTGCTCAAGACCCCCATGGGACCCGCTAGTCCCTCCCTGCTCTGAACAGTGGAAGGTCTCAGCCATTTATACCCAAGCAACGAAAAGAAACCAAATGCTTTCTGATTTGCGTTTTGGGCCATCAGGGATAAAATCATCTTTTTCCAGAAAACCTGTCTGTCTTTCGTTTTTTTCTTTTCTCAGAAAATGGGGTGAGGCGCCTGGGTGGCTCAGTGGTTGAACTTCTGCCTTTGGCTCAGGTCGTGATCTCGGGGACTTGGGATCGAGTCCTTCGGCTCCCTGCGTGGAGTCTGCTTCTCCCTCTGCCTGTGTCTCTGCCTCTCTCTCTGTCTCTCATGAATAAGTAAATAAAATATTAAAAAAAAAAAAGAAGAAGAAAGAAAGAAAGAAAGAGAAAAAAGAAAAGAAAAGAAAAGAAATTGGGGAAATTGACTTTAATGGAAAACCAACGCTGTGTAAGACTTCAGCGTTTTTGAGTTTCCCTCCTGAGCACACCTTGGTCCAGGAGGTCCCTGCTGCGAGGCCACAGCCATTCTGCCTGTGTGTCCTTGGGGTCCCAGGAGGTCCCAGATTCTCCACAGAGGCCAGAGAAGGTGTGCCCCTCTGATCTACTATAAAAGTTTCATTTTATACAATTTGCAGATTAGAAATGTGTAAAGACTTAAGCTGCACTTAACTCCTTTTTTCTTTTAAGATTTTATTTATTTATTCATGAGAGACACACAGAGAGAGGCAGAGACATAGGCAGAGGGAGAAGCAGGCTTCTCGCCTAATGTGCGACTTGATCTTGGGGCCCTGGGATCACACCCTGAGCCAAAGCAGACACTCAACCACTGAGCCACCCAGGCACCCCTACACTTAATTCTTCATCCCTTAGTTACAATTCAAGTCCCTGGGACACCCCAAGAGCATTGTTTTGAGTTTTTCTAGCCAAATCGTTTTTGATTATGAACGTTTGGTTTTGTTCTGTTACATAGTATTAAGAATCTCCATGCCAAAATCATAGAGAAGGATGCCATGATTAAAGTCCTGCAGCAGCGATCCCGGAAAGACGCTGGGAAGTCAGACTCCTCAAGCCTGCGTCCTGCCCGCTCCGTCCCGTCCATTGCCGCGGCCACCGGGACGCACTCCCGCCAGACCTCACTGACCAGCAGCCAGTTAGCTGAAGAGAAGAAAGAGGAGAAGACCTGGAAGGGGAGCATAGGTGAGCCCCATGCCTCCTTCGGTTCAGGACCTTGAAAAGCAAGAATGACACAAACTCAGAGAGGTGACCTCATCTGGTGGAATGGGTTCTGACCTTCTTGTGGCACGCTGGCTCCACCGCTCGTGGAATGCTGAAATGTCCCTGACTATCTCCACATATGTGTATTCGTCTGTAAAATGGGGAGGATCATCAGTGATACTTGAGTTGTGGAAATTCAATGAGATACGTGGAAGCAAAGCCACACAACGAGAGCAGCCATCAGCCGCGGGTTGATGCACATCATAATTGGTATCAGTATTGCACAAAGTTGTAGTGACCCTTACAACACATGGTGTTCTAATGGGAACAGCCCAGAGCCTCGAGGCTTCTGAGCTTGGCTCCAGTCCTGCCTCTGTGTCTGGAAAAGCCAGGCTGTGTCTGCCCTGCTTTATGCCGTGTGCCTGAGGGGAGGGCAGAGTGACAGTGGGGAGAAGGTTCTTTGGAAGAAGCGCTCTTGAGCCTGAAGGCGTTGGGTGGTGGGTGGTGGTTTTTGCTGTGTTGTAGTTACACAGGCAGACCTTCGAGCGGATTCCACAGATGTGATCGCAGCCTTGGTAGGCCTCCCAGGGCGAGGGCGGCCGTTGACGGGGCTGGCTGAGTCAGGGAAGCAGGCAGCACTCCAGAGGCCCTCATCCTCGCGCTTCCCCTGCACTCTGTGGGCTCCAAGGGTTTGGCCCCACACTGAGGCCTTTCCTCGGCTCGGAGTGTGTTCTGTCTATCTCAGAGCCAGTCTTCCTCAGTACAGGACCCCAGGGAAGCCTGGCTGCTCTGTGCCAAAGGGGATAAGAGCTTCCAGAGCGGACCTGACAGTCGGGGGACCAAAGGCGCCTAGCCGGAGTCTCTGAAGTCCCTCCACAGGTCACTTCAGCAGGGCCTGACCCCCGGGGAAATGTACTTGAAAGAGGAAGTCTGTGGACAGCAGCTGGGATCAGCAGAGACCCTCCCGAGGACACGTAGCTCCATCCCCTGCTCAGAGAGCCGAGGGCGGGTCTGGTAAAGGAGTCTGAAACGTGCTGGAGCCCTCCCTGGCAGAGGTGGTTTGTGATGTCCAGCCGGGCAGGCATTCCCCTCCAGTCTGTGCCTGTAACCACTAGCGTTGGGCACGTCTGAGCCAGGCCCGGGAGCCTGAGGACCTCAAAATTCTGTCTGTGCAGCCACAACACAACACACTCAGAAATCCTCAGACGTTCCCATCATCTCTTACTTCATGGGCTCTAGAAAGAGGTAGAGGTGACAGTGGGTGCATTGCGGATGGCTCAGGGCTCCCCAGTGGGATGACTGGCTAGTGACTTGCTTGTACCAGGGCATCCTTGTAGGACTGTGGAGGTTAGACAGGCAGAGCAATGAGGTGGAAGGGACATGGGTTGGACTTGGAGTCAAGGATAGCTGCATTCGAATCCCGTTTCTGTTGCTGCTTAGCTGCGAGCTGTTTATATCTCTGAGTTCCCATGTCCTTTTCTATAAAACGGAAGGTAACAACAGGACCTGTGTCACAGGAGTGTTGTAAGATAGAAGGAGGGCTGATGTGCAAGAGGCAGCGAGCTGAAGACCCTTGTTCCTCACATTGAGGTCCGTGGGGGCCCCTTCAAGCAGCAGAACCCTAGTCCCCACCCACTGAGTCAAACCTTTGTTTTGACGATACATCCAAGTACTTGATCTGCATGTTCTATTTCGAGCAGCACTGCTGGGCACCTTGAAAAGCCCTGGCAAGGATACTGTGTGAATTGCTGGCTCATCAAGTGAACAGAGACCTGATCGTGCTTACCACCCTTTCTCTGGGCTAGTGTTCCGGAGTGCTGGCGCTTTGCTGCACGTGCACCCTATTTCACCACTTAGAAATACAAAAGTTGTTCTGGCCAGCACGTCCCCTTTCCACCCGAGCTCTACTGCCCGGAAGCCCAGCTGGCTCCCTGCTTCCTGCGGGCCACAACTCTCTGCTGCAAGGGCTCTCCTTTGGAATAACAACCCAGTGTGGCCCAGGCCTGGGAGCACGTTAGTTTTTGAACATGGGCCTACCTACGGAAGACCATCCATTACCCAGAGGGGGGCAGTTCTGTGGGCTGCTGGGACCATGTCTCAGATCTAGGAAGGCTTCAGGTTTCTTAAGTGCACCCCTGCTGCTTAAGGCTCACCACCCCCCACCCTCCCACCCCACCCCCAGGCCATATTACAGCATGGTCTCTAGAAACCCTTGCAGGAACACCTCCTCCTCTCTGTGCTGGCTGTTAGGCATCTCTTACTACCCTGGGCATAATTTTATCCCACTTTTCTTCACAATTCATCATAACCAGTTAACTTCTGTTAACTGTCCTCCAAAAAAAAAAAATCAAAACCCATATAGTTTTAGAAAATGGGACTAGGTCTTTTTTTTTTTTTTTAGTCCCCTCAGTGCTTGCCGTCTTCCCAGGCACATGGTAAGTGCTTATAAATGCACGTGGTCAGTGAACCAGTGAATGAAGGAAGCAGTGCTCAGTCAAGAAGGAAATGGTCTCCAAGACTGGGGCAGCGGGGTGTGTGGGGGGGTTGGTTGGTTTTTGTTTAAAGACCAGCATTGTAAAAGCTGTCCCTGTGCCCTCAGGGTTGCTGCTGGGGAAGGAGCACCACGAACACGCTTCCATGCCCCCGGCCGCAGCGCTGTCCCCCAGCGCCCTCACCAACTCGGCCGGCAGCGCCCACGCCAAAACAGGCAGCAAGGACAGCAGCACCCAGACGGACAGGAGTGCTGAACTCTGGTGGCCCAGCACAGCCTCTCTGCCCAGCCGCGGCAGGCTGAGCGTGACCCCCTCCAACAGCCCCATCCTAAAACACCCGCTGGCCAAGGGGACTGCGGAGAAATCGGGTATGAGGCTTTTCCTTCCCTTTACCCTTGGAAAAACCATACAACACTGGCCCAAGAGGGCACCTTCAGTGGGGACCTGGCCGGGGGGTGGTAGTGGGGGTGGGAACAGGAGCACCACACAGCTTGCACTTTATGGGGTTTTGGGTTTGTTTTTTTTTTTTTTTTTTTAGGTTTATGCTTACCCTAATGCACTTCTTATGGGAATGAAATGTGTGTAGACCCTTCTAACTTGCTACCATGTATATGAATATGCAGCTTGAATACCCCTTTAATGTGTGTTTTGTAATCAGCCTTTTCCCAGAGTGTGGGAATAGACCCCCTTGGAGACATTAGAGAATCGTCTCCCCCGCAAGGTGTTTGGGATCTCGTACCAGGCACCACAATAGAGGCACCGAGTACATAGGTGTTGCCTTCGAGGGGCTTACCCTTCTGGGATTCAAGGGTGCAGGTATCCTCTTGACTGAAGGCAGGTAGACTTCTGGCACACATCTCAGGCCAGACCAATGAGGTGCTTTAAATATTTAGGAGGAGAAGACAGCCTGGGTTGAGGTGAACTTGCCATGAGTCCAGAAGCATCCAGGGAAAGACCAGATGTGCCTTTGGAGCAATCCGAGTCATAGGGAGAGCCCTCTTGAGTTCTTTTGCGGAGGTGGAGCCCTCGGGGGCATGAATTAACCGTGTCCTCCAAGGGCTGCTTTACTTTCATTCTCCAAAATACACAAGGCAACAGAGCATTGTCATTTATTGAGCATTGAATTATTGAGATGCACTTGCCTAAAACAGGGAAGAGCTGAAAAGCATCTGGCTTGTAGGTGCTTCAATTGTGCCCAGAGGGGGAGTGGCCTCGAGGGCCTCCCGCACACATCTCCAGGGTCACCCTTGCCATCCCCACCCTGGTTCTGTCATTTGTGTCTGAATCCCACGGCCCATCACTTCCCTTGTCCACGCTGTGGGCCTTCCCTGCAGACGCTGGTGCTGAGCGCCAGTGTTGGGAATGGTTCTGCTTTAGACAGAGCTGGCCAGGCCCACACCCCACTGTGGGGCCAGGCTGCTGACATCCCGTTCTGTTTGGCAGAGAACCCTCTGGGCCACGGGAAGTCCCCTGAACACAAAAGCCGCGTGAGCAGCGTGCTCCACAAACCTGAGTTCCCTGACGGAGAGATGATGGAAGTTCTCATCTAGTGCTGGCGTCCCTGCTGCATTCTGTAAGGGGACTTGACCAACCTGGAACATGGCCGAGACGGAGAAGAGAGATCAAGAAAGTTGTGGATGAGAAATCAGGAGTGCTTTGAACTGACAAAGACCTTAGATTAGTAAGAACACTTTTGTAAACATTTAAAAACCTACATGACTGAAGATGAGGGGAATGCTGTGGATTCCTATCGCGTATGTTGAGAAGAGAGAAGCCGCATGTAGGTTTGGAAACCAAGAAGTCACCGGAAGTGGGATTTTTACTGTATAGAAAATATATCTCTTGGGGAGGGAGGGTCTATGTACAGTGGCTTTCTAGTTATAAACACATAAACCTGAACATGGATCTTCCTTGAAATACCCCCATTCTCCTTGCCTCTTAGCATGTTGTTGTCGTTTTTTAGAAGAATCTTCCAGAAATCTCCAAGAGCCCATCTTGGCACCAACGTAAATGTCACCCGTGCCATTGGAGTTTCCTGTGAACATGGCGGGGGGTGGGGATGGCAGTGAGAACACGTGTCTGTAGGTGATGGGAATTTAGAAGACGGTTTGCACCCAATTCCCTGCTTGGTTTGTGTTTTCAGGAAATGATGAGGCTTCTTAACTTCTTTGGCTGTGGCAGTAAATATGGAAGAGGATGGGAGCATTATGATCTTGGTGCTCAAACTCCCTAACTGCTCCTGGGTTTCATCACTTCCTATGCTTCATTCTCTTTAATTTCACTCCTTTTCTTTCACTTCTCCTTGTTCATGCAACACAGTGGAATTCCTTAGGTCTGGGATTTATGAGAGCAGAGTCTGATCTCTGTTTAATAGTGACCAGTGGGACAGAGCTGTGTGCTGGCTGCCTGGCCGCTTCCTCCCCCTTGGAGTCACTGGGCTGCAGCTGCTAATCTCCTGGCTGGGGACTAGGTAAGTTTGGATGAGGCGGAAGATTCCGTGGTCACTGCGACATCCTGCATTCAGATGGGGGCTCTGGCTCTTCTCTCTCATATCTGCTCTCTCACGCAGAGCTTGGCAGCTCCACCTCAGTGCTCTGTTGGGCTGAGACTTTCAGGATTGCCCTCCAGGCAATGAATGACACTTGACTTGGTGGCCTCCAGAGAGTCACCAGACAGCTTGTACGACGTTTTCGAATCTGTGGCTCATGACCATCATCACCACTCTCCCCAGCCCCTCGCCCTGTGGATGAGCACGTAGGTCTCTGTGTTAACACATCAGTGTTTTTCCGTCGTGAACTTGCTTTGTGACTTAGCAGGCCAGGATTTGTACAGTGAAGTCACGTTTTTCGAGGTTTCGGTTTGGGCCAAGTTGACCGGAGTCAGGCAGAAGGACCACGTTGAAGATCCAAGAGTGAGTCAGAGTAGTGGGCCTCTTACCCCTGTGTGTGACGGCATGTCTAACTCCTCAGACGTGGGCTTGCTTTACAGATCTAAGAGGGGCTAGATCAGGAAAGAGAAGCTAATCGGGCTGCCACATGTTCTTGTAGGCTCCTGCGGTTTTCCTCCCTCCAGGTCAACTGGATCCTCTTATCCCAGGTCCCCTTCCCTGGGCTTCGTTAAGGTAACAAAGAAAAGGGGCCTGGGTCAGAGACTTTCTCCTGTGACATTTAGGAGCATTGAGCACAACGCTCTGCAGGGAATTTTGCTTGGGTGACTTACCTTAGAGTTGGCCTGTGAGGTGTGAGGCAGGTGGAGTTGTAGCCTCCCCAGATTGTCGTGGTGGGAGAAGGACTGAGGTGTAGACTGGAGAGGGGGAGGGAGGAAATCCGTGGCCTTGGCCAGAGGGGGCACAGTGAGTGGGACATAGCAGGAGCCACCTCTTCCCGAGCTCCTCTGCAGTGGGCAAAGCTTTGTGCTTTGTGCCTTTAGCCTCCTCTAGTCCTGTCAGGCCGGGAAGCCAGAGCAGTTCTGCAGGCATCAGCAGCCTGCCTAATGCCTGGGGCTGTGTGCATGTGGATGCAGAGGGTGGGGATAGGGCACAGGAGGCCCCATCCCAGTCCCTGTTCCCATCACTTTGGTGAGGTGTAGATGACGGCAGCTCTTTCTCTTAAGGGTATTTTGACCTCTTAATTAATGTTGGAAATGGACCAGGAATGAAAGCAAGGTGTGGACATAGGAGGGCAAGTCTCCTCTGCCTGTCCCTGCAACCCACACCTGGGCCACGGCAAACTGAGCTGTCTCCCCTAGGAATGGGTAATGGGGGCAGCCCCCGTGGCGCAGCGGTTTAGTGCCGCCTGCAGCCCAAGGCATGATCCTGGAGTCCCGGGATCGAGTCCCACGTCAGGTTCTCTGCATGGAGCCTGCTTCTCCCTCTGTCTGTGTCTCTGCCTCTCTCTCTCTCTCTGTCTCTCTCTGCATCTCTATGAATAAATAAATAAAATCTAAAAAAAAAAAAAAAAAAAAAGGAATGGGTAATGGTGAGAGCCACAGCCCCCTGTCCCCCGAGCCTCGTCTTTCTGCTCCAGCACACCTTTGGCACCAGGTTCCAGGCTCGTATACGGCTCTTGTTTGCCCCCATCGCCAAGTGTATTGTCAGAGTGCAAACACAGACGTCACCAGTTTTTGGTTGTGCTGTGCTCTTTGGCAGTCTTCTTTCTTCTAACTTGCTTAGACTCTCCCATAAGAAAAGGGACCTCTAGCTTTTAGGTGTGTTCTTTTCTGGGAGATTTCCTGCCACGCCAGGGCCCCCTGATGCTTTTCATGTTCATAGCTTTCTCGAAGCCTTGCTGGCTGACACGTAGGAGCAAGGGATTGCAAATACCGAGCATCTGCTCTGCAGTTCTAGGCAATTTACAATCATTTATCTGATTTGATTTTCAGAAAAATAAATCCCAGCTCTTTTTTCGTGCTGGCTGTAGGCAAGCAAGGTGGTGAGCATCTTTTAATGAGTCCTTGAGCCATCTGCAGAGCAAGGCCTAGTTCAGCCTTCTTTCATAGTGGAAGAAATGGGCTCAAGGAGTTTCGGTCCCTCCCCAAAGCCTCACAGCAGTGGCATCTGGACGAGGGTCCAGCGAGGGGAGCTGTGCGCCTGTCACAGGCTGCAGCACCACCAACATGGGTCAGAACCATGTTTGAGGCCATGTCTTGGCCCACGTTGGCCTCGTCTATGGTGTGTGCACAGGCACACGCACACACACAAACACAAAGGTACACACACATAGCTGCCACACCTCTCGGGAACTGAGGAAGAGGACCACAGCCCCAGACTCTTAGAATTGCCCATAAACACGAGGAACAGACGGACGTCTTAGTGTTCCATCATCGCAGGGCCACAAAATCCATCTCAAAAACACTTGTGTGTTATCCAGAGGCCTGGACTTCAGGACTTGCCCGTGGAGTCTGATTATGGACCTCACAAGCCCCGTCTCGGAGTGAAGGGTAAAAGGCTTTGGCTTTGTGTGAACACCTGCCAGGGTAATCGGGCTTCTCCCGGGATGGGCCTTCTGGTGGTTTCTGTGTGCTGACCGGGGTATCTTATGGAATAGATGCTACTGGATTCTAGCCACTCGTTGCAGAACCTTTTCTTAGCAGTTTCTTCTCTTGGCTTATCTTCTGCCTACCGGAGCTCGGCGGCCAGTGAGGGTGTGGAATCCAGCCCATTCCAGGCAGGCCTGTGGATAGAGAGTGGTGGGGCCCTGTTCTGTCCTGTTCTTCAGGGCTGGCTCTTGGATGTGGCTGCACCAGCCTGGGGTCCAGTCGCGAGAGAGTTGCTCTGTGGGAATCCTGGTCTCGGAACAGAGACTGCAGTGATGTGTTGCTCGGGGGACAGGCTGTGGGATTGGCCACTGCAGAGGAGCTGGCCATCACTCCCTCTCTCCCCCGGGGTCACCCTCAGGCCCCTGTGTCCTCCTGATGGGAAGACAGACCTGCTCCCGGGCAGCCTTCTGACTAGCAGAGACTGCTGCGAGCACAGATGTCAGGTGAGGCTGAATGCCCGGGACGCAGTGAAGAGTAGATCGGGGCTTTAAAAGGTCTCAAAGCAGGGAGCTCATGCATGATGCTCGGAGCTGATTTTCCAGAACCAAAGTCGTGTTCCAGCCTGTGCTTGAGTCAAAGGGTATGCTTCTGTGTGCTGAGAATGAACTTGCACCCCTGAGCAGAGCAGTCCCGTGGCTGTGGGGAGTGGGAGCCCATGGATACTCTCGAACAGTAAAGCCGTCACGTAGCCACAGAGAACCTAGCCTACAGTCGTCTCCTTCCCACCCCTGAGCCTGGGGCAGCCGTGGTAGAAGCTTTAGAAATGTGGTTTTGCTTTTCTTCTTTTTTGCTAATTAATTGATGTGTTTAAAATGTCTTCCTTCAATGTGAGGACTGTTTAATCAGCTTGCCTCTGATGTGTGGCTTGGTGGGAGATGGGCAGAGTAATTAAGAAGCTTCCAGAAAAAAAAGAAAAAAAAAGAAGCTTCCAGAAGCTGACCAACTTGGGAGCATTTAAGGTCAGCATTTCAGTAAAGCATTTCTTCTGGAACTAATGAGCAGATTTTTCTCTCTTCCTTTTAAGTAGTATATCCTTTTCTTGTTTAATAATGATATATAAAGACGTGCGCATGTCCGTGCATACGTATGGATATGACTCCAAGGTTACGTGTCAGGTTTTCTTTCTTAATATGCGGAAGATCCGAGCATTTCATCTCACCTCTTCCTCAAGCGCTGACCCTTTGGGAGACTCTATGCTGATTGCTGCTCCACTGCCCCAGGAGAAACAGTTTGCGAACACCTCTGTTAGAATGGCCTTTGGCACCTGGGACATTCGTTTGATTATCCTTACAGATGAGAAATCTTCATCCTTTGAGGGTGGATTTAAGTTTGGAAATCATCCCAGTTGAACAAATAAAGATGGGTGATGAAAGTCACACCATTTTAGCTTTAAAAAAAGAAAATCCCAAAAATGTTCCTTGGAATGAGTCTTTGGACTCCTAGAGCCTCTTGAAGTGACCACTTCCAAGGACTGTGGTCATCAGTACATGTAACTTCAGGTGGGTTCGCTTTTAAAAATCTCCTCTCTTGCCATGCCTTGTATGTGTTCACCTCTGTGCGTACACACAGACGGAATGTGTAATCCTTAGTATAGACCTCCAGTGGGTGCTCTGTAAAGCCCTGTAATACTTAAGTGCATGTAATTGCCATGTAACGCGATGACCAAGGTGTTTCTTTGTCATAAAAGCTTGCTTCTTCACAGAATTAAAATACTCTTCTCAAAGTAATGGGGTACATACACAGCATTTTCTCGTATCAGCTCCCTAAACGTCAATGCCCAGTTGTGTGTTTACATGTGATTTTACCTAGGATTCCGGTCCCCTGTAGACACCTGCAAGTATTTATTACAAAACAGAATGTAAGCAAGTGTATCTGCTGTGGTTTTCTTTGCATTAAGGTGTTTTCCCTGGAGGGACCCTGGAACCGCCTCCTCCACAGGGCACTGACAGAGTCTGTGTGAAATTCTATGAACCCAGGGCAGGGGCGGGCACCGACCTCAGCCAAAACTCGGATGGCCCTCGGGCCACCACTCACTCCACTGGCCATGTGAGTCATTGCTGTACATGGTGGCAGCGTGCGGTGTTCCCTCCAGCAGCCTCTGGTGTGACATTCTGGCATCTTCGTCTGCTGGTGTGTATTGAAGGGGGGCGGGCTGCAGAGCTGCACAGCCCAGGTGCGTATGTGTACAGGGGCAGGGGGTGTCCAGGAATGCAGCGGGTCCCCCACGGCAGATGTTAATACTGTTGGTCAGCCAAAGATTTTCCTATTTGCTGCTTAAACTTGTGCCTTAATATTGTATATAATAAAGGGATAAAATGGCCCTTCTTTCTCTCATGGTTGTTCTTTTCTTTCCCAAAAAATGTGTATATGTGATAAGTTTAATGTCACCTTGGGCAGCCAGCGTGGCTCAGTGGTTTAGTGCCGCCTTCAGCCCAGGGCCTGATCCTGGAGTCCCGGGATCGAGTCCCATGTTGGGCTCCTTGCATGGAGCCTGCTTCTCCCTCTGCCTGTGTCTCTGCCTCTCTCTCTCTGAGTGTCTCTCATGAATAAATAAATAAATTCTTTTAAAAAAAATGTCATCTCGCTGCCTGGAGGCAGTCTCGCTTGCTGTTTTGCTTCCAGAAGCATCTAGTACCCCTGACCCCCCACCCCCGGTGGGCCTCGTGGTGCTTCCACCAACACCCGTTCTTGATTCTCAGAAGGAAGTGAGTCATCCAGAGCCCTGGAGCTGGTCATCCACCCACTCCCAGCTCCTCTAGACAAATAAGGAAAGGGGAAATGCAGGGAGGCTGGGCTGGGGAGATGGTGTTCCTTTAATCACACAGAGTGTCCTCTTCTGGGGTTCCTGCTTCAGAGCCTGCCAGGGACCACTGTGATTCCGGGAATGGACTCACACGGCTCAGCCTGGGCTGGAGTCAGGTGTGTCTCTGCACCGCATGATGGACAAGGGAGGTAGATCTACCCGGTTCGTGTCTTGGGGTCACAGGAAGAGGGAGGAGTTGTGGGAGAAAGGAGTCATGTGGTCAACTGGTGAACCCTTGGCAGGAGCCCGGGCAGCTACAGCAGGAGAACAGGATATAAATATGAGAGGCCCCAGGGACCCTGTGAGGGGAGGAGACGATGCCCTTTGCTCATCCTCTGCTCATGCCTCTCTCAGGGGTGCCTCTCTTCTCATGCACCCCCTGCCCTAGCACGGGAGGAGCTGCCTCGAAGCGAGCCCAGAAGCAAGCCCAGAGACGGCAGGGGATGAGCCTCTAGTCCCCCAGTAATGGCTGGGGTGCCTTACACACATCACCTCCTCGGTCCTCACAACCTTATCATCCCCACTTTAAAGACAAGGGTTTAAAGACACCCCTGGGTGGCTCAGTGGTTGAGCATCTGCCTTTGGCTCAGGGTGTGATCCCAGGGTCCTGGGATCAAGTCCCGCATCAGGCTCCCTGCAAGGAGCCTGTTCTCCCTCTGCTTGTGTCTCTGCCTTTCTGTGTCTCTCTCGAATAAATAAGTCTTAAAAAATAAAGAAACTGAGACAGAAACAACTTTAAGTAATGTGCAGAAGATGGCAGAGCAGGATTTGAACGCAGGTCCACCTGACCCAGAGCCCGCAGTAAAAGGAGGTAGGTGCTGGGACGTGGGAGAGCTCAAGCTCCCACCTGCTTGGGTTCTACCCTGCCCTGGCTTCTACTCAGAGGGGTTCTCTACAGGAACCCCAGATCTCTGCACCGTGGGGGTGTAAACCGTGCAGCCTATAGGACGAACTATGCAGCTCCCCAGCCTCCACCTGTCAGGACCACTCTGGGAAGACGGCCTGAGGACGGCTCAGATGGGGCCCCTTCCGAGCCATCCCCTCACCCTGACCTGGTGCTTGCAGCTCGTGTGAGGGTGAGGCACCTCCTGGCCTCTGACCTCTCTCAGCCCCTTATGCACCACAAGGGAGAAGCCCCTTCAATCCCAGTCTTGTGTGGCTGCTCCCTGAATTGTACCCTGAAGGATGCCATCTCTGTCCTGAGATCCTGGGCTGGGGCCTCTGCACGACACAGGTAACAGTGCCTTTTAGATTTCTAGGCTCATCATAATCAGGAGTTAGGTCCAAATGAGAGATGAATCAGGAGCCGTGAAATCCCCTTCTTAAAAAAAATGTGATGATGGAATAAAAAGAGCTGTCTGTCATCAAACCATGTTGCTGTTTGTTTCTGTCATCCTTTTATCCAGCAAGGAGGGGACATCCGGTACCATGTCCAGGTGGCCTGAGCTCTGTTGACCAGACGACATTTCGCCTTCCAGACTCTTCCCTTATGGCGCCCAGATGAGGCCCTCCCCATCTGGTGTGGATTTCTGTCCAGGTCTCCATGTGCAGACAGAGCATCAGGCTCACAGACTGGGGGGTCAGGTAACTTGGAGGAAAAGAATGTGCACCCCCAAGAACACAGCTTCCCATCCTGCTTGGCCTCAGCCCTCTGACTGTGGAGTGAAAGCGGACCTAACAGCCACCGAGCTGGCTCTTGAATGTCATGGCTGCCACAGCACCAGGCTGGGTGTGACCGTGCTGTCACCTAAGTTTCAGATGAGGAAACAGGCCTGTTCCACCCACCGCCACCACCACCACCACCACCCCCCAACCCCCCGTTCTCTCCATGTACCATACTGCAGCCTTTGGCTTTCGGGAGTTTTTTATTTTTAATTGGTTTATTTTTGTTTGTTTGTTTGTTTATAATAGTTCTAGAGAGAATTGGTAGGCAAATGGCTCATTAAAAAAAAAAAACACTTTTGAGGCTCTTTTTGGAAACCTGGCATTTCCCGCAGAGGGCCTACACCGGATGGGAGGCTGGATCCAAGCCTCTGGTCTGTTTGTGAGACACAGACTCACACTAGAGTGACATGACTGTTCACACAGGGTGAGCCTGCTGGGCAGCACGGGGAGAGGGGACCCTGCCTTAGACACCACCACGCCGCCTGCTCTCGGGTCTTGTTTCTCCTTAGCCATGTCCCGAGACCTCAGAGTTCATGGCCCAGAGATGTTGAGTGTAAACAAGCAGAGGGCTTCGGTGTTCCCGTCAAGTGAAATCCTCGACTGTGCTGAGTGATCTGTGCGCGTGGCCTCCCCAGCGCCCAGCCGGGGCTTCGCGGCCTGCCGCAGCCGCAGCCCTAGTTCTCCTGGGCTCCTCCCCCTTCCCCCTGTTGGCCAGTCATTCCTGTCCTGTTCACTTGCCCCATCTTGTTTCCGCACTTTGACCCTCCATCCTCACAGGCTTCCTTCGAGCCCTCATCCCTCCTGCCGCCCGTCAGCCACCCCGTCCTGGACATGGACACCCACACTTCTCCTCCCCTTGACCCCGCCCTCCTGCGAACCTCACCTCTGTATCAGGACATTGAGTTCTTCCAGCTGCTCTGAGGCCCGAACTCTTGACACGTCCCCATGTCACACTGGGAGAACCCAAGAGGCAGGGAAGTGAAGTCTCTTGCCCCAAATTCTAGAGCTTGTGAGTGGTCGGGCTGGGAACCAGGGCCACGCGGGCTGGCTCCGGAGAGAGACTCGGCAAGGGCAGCGCTGTTCCCTTCCAGCTTTCTGAAGCTCCGCTGATCACTCACCACCCCCCTGAGGGAAACAGCAACAAAATTCTTAGTTCCCTGGGGCCCCAGGATCAAGCTGCTGAGAAGGCTTTCAGGCCCTACACAACGCCCGCAGGCCCCTCCCCAGGCTGGCTTCTCTCCACTTCCCCTCCCACCCCGCCCTCAGGTCCCTCTGGAATCCCCCCACCTGGCCCCAAACTGCTCTCTGCGTTTCCCCGCCCCTGCCCCCCAGGTCCTTTGGCGGGGAGTAGCTTGTTGTCTGCCCAAGTCTTACTCATTCTTTCAGGTGAGGCTGGATGCCGTGTCCCTCAGGGAGCCGGTCCAGATCACCAGAGTCCGAAACAGTTGCCCCTCTTCCCTCACAAGCCGAGTGGCCTTAGGAAAGTTCTCCAAACTTCTCATCCGTAGGGTGACTTGGAGCAGGTACCATGTCTGTTTCTTCACTGCTGGGAATCAGGGTCTGGCCCGTGTCGTGACACCTAGTAGGTGCTCGAGTATCTGCTGACTCAGGCCTAAGGATTTGGTGAGAGAAGGGTTGAGCCCGCGAGCAGGAGGCCAGAGGGCAGATGTCCGTCGGCGACTCTGGCTGGTCTCCACAGTAGATGCTCAGTAAAATTTGAGCCAAATGTGAATTTTCCCAAGCTGTTTATTGCCTGTGTTCAAGGGTTGTTTTCAGGGAACCTGGAAGAGGAAACTAAAGGGAAACCTTACTTAAAAATGATGCAAGTAATGCATGTTTGTTACAAAAACAAATGATACAGCAGCGTACAGGATGAAGCCACTCCCTCTCTAGCCCCCGAAACCGGTAACAGTTGTATACTACCATATAGAGAGGTTTTGTTTTTTTTTAAGGTTTTATTTACTCATGAGATACACGGAGGGAGAGGCAGAGACATAGGCAGAGGGAAAAGCAGGCTCGCTGTGGGGAGCCCGATGCGGGACTCGATCCCAGGACCCCAGGATCACGCCCTGGCTGAAAGCAGATACTCAACTGCTGAGCCACCCAGGTGCCCCATATAGAGAAGTTTATAGCTCTGTATGAATGGATATTAATTTTCAAAAGAAGGTCGTGCTGATTCGTCCCACTTTGTGCTTTCATTCAACAAGAGATCGTAGGCAGATTTCTCTACGGACTTACATAGGTCTGTCTTATTATCTTTGGTGGCTGGGTAGTGTTCCTTTGTATGGAAGAGGGGGGATTTATTGAAATCTGGGGTGTGCCCCTTTGCTGCCACCCAGCTTCCCCACGCCATTCCCCCAGCAGTTGAGGGAGAGCTGAGCATGGGGACGATGGAGAGAGGTCCATTTGCTCTTCTAAGAGGCCAGAACTTGAACTATATGTCAGGCTTGACCAAGTGTGGCCTCTCGTTCCTCAGAGGAGGCTTCCATCAGAGCCTTCCCACTTGCCTATCCAAGCACAAATTGGTGAGTAATGTCATGATGACATTGGAGTCCCAGGGACTTGACCGTGCCATGGCCCCAGCTTCATGGCTCAGGCTCAGCCTGGCCTGGCCTGTTTTCTATCCAGAAAACCTCAGACTCTGACTGAGGGGCTGATTTTCTATCCAATGTTCTACCTTCTGATCGGGAGAAGAACACATTTTCCTGGCATAATCAAGTCAGAGCTAGCCGCAGTCTGACTTTGCTCAGGGACGTTGATGGCATCGATCCCTCCCTTGTCCCTGGCACTTTCATTTTGCAGAGCGTCGATCAGACTTTTACAAATATTTAGCTTTTAGGAGAGCCGGTAAACAGAACCCCAATGCATGATTCACTTGTCAGTGTACTACGGAAAGTTAATAACGGACCCAGCACATTGCAGATCCTGGGGAGGGGAAGCCAGAGGGTACAAGTTGCTCTGGAGAGCCCTGCCCTGAGAACTGGCCACCTACTGTGTGCCAAGCATTTTATGGTCATCGCTGTGCCCCTCAGCACAGTTGGTGCTGGGAGATCAGGGCAAGGAAGCAAATGACTCACAGTCCAGACTTAACCCATGTGAGTGCCACCCTTAGTCGGGTGATGAAAAGTCACGATTTTCCCACTGTCTCCTGCATGTCTAAGTCTAAGGTCACGAGATAAGTACAGAAAAACAATTTGCTCCTTGTCCATGCTTGTGGGGGTGTATACACCAGGCTCCCTGAACACACCCTTTAAGACCCTGCCACCCTTGGTCCATGGAGACAATTTGGCTGGTGATGCCCAGCCATGCCCCAAGGTGGGAGCAGACCGAGGTACCACCAGAGTTGGCATGTGGCAGCCTGTCAGGTGGGACACATTTAGAGAGCCCAGACCAAATCTTGTCCCCGTCGTGTGAGCTCTGAGGGTGCCACCACCACCAACAGGGGCCATCTGCTGTCCTGTCCTGCTGAGACCCCCTGAGAGGGGTCTGGCCAGAGCCAATGGTAGTCTCTGCCCTCCTTTCTCTCCCATCTATTTGTCTTCTCCATCTCATTTTACTTGGAAGGGAAGTAGTCGCGGGCAGTAGCCATAAGTATCTTTACTTATTTTTTGAAAGTTGTGTTCTTTAGATGTCAACAGTTTATATCCTGACAAATAAAACCCCCTTCCCTGTTTCTTCCCTCTCACTGCTACTCTGCGCATGTTACACCTTCCCAGGCATGTGCCACTGATGCTGCCAAACAGAAGTAACACACAGAAATGCAAAGCCAGCCCCTTCTCCAGTTGTCTGTGTGTCTGTGCCCCTCAGTCTTCCCTTGCCCTCCCAACACTGTACTGGTCCTGACCGAGGGGCACAGTGTTGGGAGGGCAAAAGGAAAGCCCATGGTGTCAGGACTTCTGGAAATGACCAAACCAAAAACACCACCGCCCACGTCTGTTTTCTGTCCAGCAATGTTGGGCATCCAATGAGTGGCCGATCAATGCGAAGTGTCTACATCACATTGCGTCTACATTGTCACAAGTGCCTACAAGTGTAGCATCCCTCCTCCTGTGCATAAGGCCTTGCTTCTAAAGAGCCTATGGATGTCTTTTTTGGCCGGTAGCACTGTCTAGAGACAGCTATCAGGATTTCTTTTTATCCGGCTGGGAGAAACCAGGCAGGAAAGTGGGGGCACCTTCCCAAGGTCGTGGTGAAATGCCAACAGAGCCAGCTTAGAGCCAGGCTCTCCTGCAGCCCGCTTAGCACATGTTGGGCAGAGCAGCCCATCTGTGCTTATGCCGTGTGAGCATCAGTCTCTCCAGAGATCTGCACCCTTCCCCACCTGGGGATCAGGGAACTGAGAAGTGATGGGCTTGGTGTGGGTTGGTCAGGCAATCACCTAAGGAGGGCTTTGTGTCCAACTTGTACGTCTAGAGCCAAGCAATCTCACAAAGGCGTCACTCCAAACTCGGGAGCTGGAATGTCTCCTGGTGGCAGAGCCAGGAGGGCTAGAGCCAGTGCTGTGAGATTCCCAACAGTGGGAAATGCTTGGGGACTCATCTGCCAGCCTCCAAACCCATGGCCTTACAGCAGGGTTGAGAGGAGGACAGCTGTGGCCTGCAGCATGGCAGGTGGCCATCCCCAGGGATAATGGAGCTGATGGCAAATTCGAGTAACTCACACTGAGAAACATGCTTGAATGTGACACATGTCCACACAGCGGTTCGGTACACCTTCATCACATTAAATGAAGGCGGCAAAGGCGAATAAGACGTACACCTGCCACCCCCACCCCCAGTTCACAGTCTAGGTGAGAAGACCAGGGGGGACCACAATACAGTGTCAACCACCAGCAGGTTGGACAGGCTGCTCGTGGTCTGGAGGAGAGGGCAATGGGGAAGCAGATGAGTTGTGAGTTGAACTTGGATGGGGGAGAGGGACAGGCCCGAGGCTGGGGGCAACAGGAGCAGCAGGTGCAGAGGCTGGGCATGCTCACGACACAGGGCTCTGCTCTGCAGGAATGGGATCCAGTCAGTGCTATGTTACAGAAGGAGAAAGGACTGCAGAGTCCACACTAGTAGGAAGGGACATATGAGCACCGGGTGTTTAGTCTTTATGGCCATAACAGTTACCCCAAAACTTAGCAGCTTAAGAAAACCGTTTATTATACTCAAAACTGCAATTTGGGCAGGGCTTGGTGGGGATGGTTCATCTCTGCTTGGCCTGTTCGGGGCTCAAAGGAGGGGTGATGACAGTGGGAAGTCCTGGGGCATCTCCCTTCCCATGGTGTCTGCACAGGGTCTCTCTGGAGGGCAGCTGCAGGGTGGCTGGACTTCCGACACGGTGGCCCAGGGCATCAAAGGCACAAGTGGGGGGAGCCAGGCAGAAGATGGATTGCCCTTTCTGCGCCGGCCTCAGAAGCCTCACAGAACCTCTGCCACCATAGCTCTTCATCGAGGCGGTTTCCAGGACCTGCGGGGCCTCCGGCGGGAGCGGGAAGGGCAGGGTGCCTTTAGTCTCTTCTGGTGGAAACGGCAGCGTTCTGGAAGAGCATGAAGGATCAGAAGTCTTGCTATTGTGTGATCACTTTGGAAAATAAAGAAAGTCTGCCGTGCTGATACAGGCCAGGCCCAGCACCCAAAGTTTAAACACATTTTTCTCATTTTATTCTCCCCTCTACACAAGAGGTAGGTATTATCCTACACACGTCCTATACAGGGAATCACAGGAGGCTGCGAGAGGTTAAGTGGTCTGCCTGAAGTCACACACCAAGAAGAGATGGGGGATTCCGTGTGCAAGCCTGGTGGCCCTGTGCCCCATCCCTGTCCCCGCTCCTGGCTCCCCCATGGGAAGGAAAGCAAGGATGAATTCAAAGGTCATTGTTCTGCCCCAGAATGTTGTCACCACTAAAAAGGGGGGGGGGGTGATTTCTGAGCTGAATAGGAGGCTGAATCAACAGATCTTGAAGACCAGTTGAATTCTTGCTGTATCTTCTCACAGGTGACCTGTGACAAGCATTTCCTGTGGCAGTTGAGGCAAATACCAGGGAGTCAGAGCTAACAGTTGCCACTTCCTGAGTGCCAGGCTCTGTGTGAAGCACTTTATGCACATTAATTTCACAATAACTCTATGGGACAGGTATTATTATTATTATTATTATTATTATTATTATTATTATTATTTATTGCTGTCAGACCTCAAGGAATGAAATAATGTCACAGAGAGGACGTCACCCCATGGCCCCCACCTCTCTGCCATGCATCTGTTCCTCATCCACCATGATAACAGGAATCGATGAATTGATGGCCCCACTCTCGGGGTGGGGGGCAACACTGGCTTCAGAAGGCCCCCTTGAGTTGCACTGGCCAAGCTGGGAGCCAGCCCCACATTTACCAGCTGTGTGGGCTTGAGCCAGTCACTGAAGCTTGCAGGGCCTCTGTGTCCTCATCGGTGACACAAGTGCCCAGCAGGAGTGGGAGACTAGCCTGGGCGGTTTCAGGGCAGACCTTGGCACAGAAGCAGCGCCCGATGGAGGCATGTCAGCTACTGTTATTGGCAGAAGCTGGTGCTGGCGGCTCTTGGGAGTTGACTCGGGCATCGAGGCTTCTCCTGGTCCTGGGATTGGCATTGCTTTCTGCAGAGGGCCAAGAAGCAGCTTGTTGCTACTTGTCTTGGAAGGGGGTGGTGGTGGGTTAATCTGCCCAGCCACTTGCAAGGGAAAAATGAACCAATGACCAAACAAACCAGTGAAATGAGGAGTGAAGTGAGGGTGTGGAGGGAGGAACTTGCAGACACTGTGCAGCATCATGGACACTGGCCCCAAACCCAGGAGCTCCTTTGATGCCCAGAGTCAGGGCCCACACAGCTGTGTCCCCATGAGGCTGGGAGTCTCTGCATTTAGGTTAGCCAAGAAGCTACAAACAAGGAAGCAGCCTTGTCAGCATCTTACCATCTTACCACCTAAGACCTTCATTCTTAGTCAAACCCACTTCTGCTTCAAGGAGAAAGGGAGCTCGTACACAGGGAGGGACCTACCTCAGACTTGGAATTAAGCCCATTTTTTGCCAGCTGGGCCCCTGTCCAGAGTCTCTCATCACCCGAGAGGAGTGTCCTGTGTGGGGTATCATTCTGCTGCTGACAAAGCTACGTGGACAAGCTTCTCCCCAGACCATGGGGGAAGTGACAGTGAGGAATCGGCAGCACAACCAGAATGAAGGGAGACCTGGAGCCCCCAGAGGGCTTGGCAGGCTTCAGAAAAGCTTCCATAGGTACTTTTGGAAGACTGCAGAGGGAGCCAAGACCCCAGAGCTCCAGGGTGACCCTTCCCTTTGGCTCATACCCTGTGGAGGACATCCACTGTTCCGCTGCCTGGAGGGCCCAGCTCCCTGCCCCCTCTCTGGGACTCTAGTCTCAGGGTCTCAGGCCATCCCTCCTTCTGGGGCAGAGCCACCCAGGCAGGCCCCCCTCTGCAGCTCCTCCTCCTCCCCTCAGATGACACAGGCTTCTGGGCAGGACCGTTCAGTGACGAGGTCCCCTTGGCATCCTGCATCCCCTCCGTGCAGACCTGTCGGCTCCCACCAGGCTGTGGCCCTTCTCTGGCCCTGGAGCCCGGCTCTGGAGGACAGCTGCCCAGAACTGAGGAGCAGGGGCTGGGGGAGAATGGAGAGGGATGAGCCACTGGGAGCACCCCGCTGAGTCAATGCTCACAGTCCCCTGCCCAGGCACACTCCAGTCCTCCTGGTATTTTGGTGATTTGACTGTAAGTCAAAACATCTCTCCTCCTGCTCAAGACCTGAGCTGGTCTGGCCACCAGAGGAACCCACCACTCAGAGTCCTCGGTGATACATGCACGGAAAAGTTCTGGCCCAGCCTCAGCAGCTCGCCTCCTGTGCCCACAATAAGGATGGTTAGAGAACGCAATTATGGCCTCGCCCCTCTTCCATAAAACCTTCCAAATGCTTCAAAACCAGACAACTATGTTGGTCCCATTTCCCCATCCTTTGAACTCCTCAGCATCACTCAGGAGATCCAAATGCGGATTTTGTGTCTTTCTGACATTTATTGGTCAGCTTGTTTTTTATCTTTCATCTTTCCCCAGGATTCCAAGTGGCTAACAGCAAAGTGCACCTACCCACAGGACGATTAAAAGAAAAACAGGAGACCTTGGATGTTTGTGGTTTCAAAGCCCTATTCTTCTTCTTTAATAATGCTGAAGATTCATGACAGGATACTTTTCAAATCCCTTGAAATTCAAGCCACTTGGCCTCAGCCCCTTTCCTGGGAGGCAGGAGAGGCTGCACACAGCCTCTAGGTAGAGGTTGCATCCTTCCCTGCTGCCTCCTCGAGGCCAGGCTATCCTCTAGGGCTCACAGACCCAGGTGTGGCCAGGGTTGCCTGACCTCATCAGGGAACGCACCCACCCGCCTGCCTCAGAAAGCCCTGGCTGGGGGCACCTGGGTGGCCCAGTGGTTGAGTGTCCGCCTGAGGCTCAGGGCGGGACCCCGGGGTCCTGGGATCCAGTCCCCCATCGAGTCCCTGCAAGAAGCCTGCCTCTCCCTCTGCCTGTGTCTCTGCCTCTCTCTGTGTGTCTCTCATGAATAAATAAATAAAATCTTAAGAAAACAAAGAAAAGAGAAAGAAAGAAAGAAAGAAAGAAAGAAAGAAAGAAGAAAGAAAGAAAGAAAAAAGAAAAGAAAGAAAGAAAAGAAAGAAAGAAGAAAGAAAAAAGAAAGAAAGAAAAAAAGAAAAGAAAGAAAGAAAGAAAGAAAGAAGAAAGAAGAAAGAAGAAAGAAAAGAAAAGAAAAGAAAGAAGAAAGAAAGAAAGAAAAGAAAGAAAAGAAAAGAAAGAAAGAAAAGAAAAGAAAGAAAGAAAGAAAGAAGAAAGAAGAAAAAAGAAAGAAAAGAAAGAAAGAAAGAAAGAGAGAGAGAGAGAGAGAAAGGAGAAAGAAAGAAGAAAGAAAGAAAGAAAGAAAGAAGAAAGAAAAGAAAAGAAAGAAAGAAGATGAAAGAAAGAAAGAAAAGAAAGAAAGAAGAAAGAAAGAAAGAAAGAAAGAAAGAAAAAGAAAAGAAAAGAAAGAAAGAAAAAAAAGAAAGAAGAAAGAAAAGAAAAGAAAGAAGAAAGAAAGAAAGAAAAGAAAGAAGAAAGAAAGAAAGAAAGAAGGAAAGAAAAAGAAAGAAAGAAGAAAGAAAGAAAGAAAGAAAGAAAAGAAAGAAAGAAGAAAGAAAGAAAGAAAAAGAAAAGAAAAGAAAGAAAAAAAAGAAGAAAGAAAAGAAAAGAAAGAAGAAAGAAAGAAAAGAAAGAAAGAAGAGAGAAAATAAAAGAAAGAAGAAAGAAAGAGAAAGAAAAGAAAGAAAGAAAAGAAAGAAAAGAAAAGAAAGAAGAAAGAAAGAAAGAAAAGAAGAAAGAAAAGAAAAGAAAGAAAAAGAAAAGAAAAGAAAGAAAGAAGAAAGAAAAGAAAAGAAGAAAGAAAGAAAAGAAAGAAAGAAAGAAGAAAAAAGAAAGAAAAGAAAGAAAGAAAAGCCCCGGCCAAGGCGTGCGGTGCCAGTGGGGACTTGTGTGGGGCGGGGAAGATGCGGGGATGGATTTCAACGTGTCCCTCTCCTCTGACCCTGCCCTGGGTGTGTCTGGGCGTTAGATGCAGCTTCAGAAAAAAAAGCAGCGTCTACATTTATCATCCCCCCCCAGTCCCTCCTCGCAACCAGAAGGCTCCCAAAGCCCCTGTGGGTCTGGGATTCCCCCCTGCCTCCGAGGTAACGAGCTAGCCTGGGCCTGTTTCACCGACACCGGACACTTGACCCGCGGTCAGAGGCAGAGAACGTGGTTCTCCGTGGCCGGAAAACGGCGTGAGCATCGCGGGCGTGGGGGCCGCACACCGCAGGTCGATGCTGTTCTCCGAGCGGGTTTGGGCCAGGGCCGAGGACCCCTAAGCTCCAGGGGCCGCTGCTTTTCTGGAGAGCGGTAAGCCGCCTGCCCTTGTCCGGAGCGCGACGTCACCCCCTGCCTCTGGGGTGGCTGCTTGCGGCAACGGCACCTGGACCGTGGTCTGGGCGAGCCGTGGGCCCTGCGCCCGCAGCACCCTCCGGGCGGCGGGCGGGACGGGGCGGGGCCGGGCGGGGAGGAGGGGGCGGGGCGGGGGGTGGAGGGGGCGGGGCGGGGGGGTGGAAGGGGCGGGGCGGGGCGGGGGTGGAGGGGGCGGGGCGGGGGGGTGGAAGGGGCGGGGCGGGGCGGGGGTGGCTCTCCGCCACGTCCAACCTCCAGCACTTTGTACTCAGAGTAACCGGGAGAGACATCCTTGAGGCTGTGCTGTCCTCCTCTGATATCTGGAGGGAAAGTGGAGGGAGGGAGGTGGAAGGGGCGGGGTTGGGGGGCGGGGCGGGGCGGGGCTCCGGGCTCCCGCGGGTGCGCGCGTCGCCCGCCGCTCGCCTGCCCGCTCCGCGCCGCGCCTGCACGTGCTTCTTCCCGCGCGCCCCGCGATCTCTGACAGAGGCGCCCCCTCTTCAGCCACTGTCTGCAGATGAGGAAACTGCGGCTCGGCCGGCCGGTAAGCGGCAGAGCCCGGGTGGGGCCGTAGGCCGGCTGCAGAGTCCGTGTCCTCGTGAGCCCACGGGGCCTCTGCTCCTCTCCGTTCACTAGACAGCGGACCGCTGCTTTCTATTATTGTTTTTGTTATTACTATTGTTAGCAAATTCTCCTTCATGAAGGGCATTTCCTCTGACCTCCTGCGTCTGTCTCGACCCCGCGTCCTGACCGGGGTTCAGAAGGTTCTCAGCAGACTTTGGAATTAGCCTGAGCAAAAGTGCATGGGGAGGGGCGCCCAGACGCTGCGTCGTCGGTTAAGCATCTGCCTTGGGCCCAGGTCAGGAGCCCGCAGGGAGAGCAGTCTGCTGCTCCTCTGTCCCTCTTCTGCGCCCCCTGCTAGTGCGCTCTCTCCTCTCTCTCTCTCCCTCTCTCTAATAAATAAATATATTTTTAAAAAAGTGCACGAGGAGGCCAGCCGAGCAGGGCAGCCCTCGAGGAGACCTTCAGACTTCTCAGACAGCCCACTGCCTCTGCTTCTGTGTAGAGGAGTGACTGAAGCCACGCTGGGGCTGCTGAGGGCTCAAATGGCACCTTTTATGAATTAGAAAAAGGGCACCTTCCCTCAAGACACTTGATTGCCATTTTCTGGAAAATTATGACTATACATATACACACCTAAGGAGCCGCCTGAGTGCATGTCCCTTCCTGCAATGAGATAGTGCGTAACCTGTGCAACCATACCACTCAGGCTGAGTCACACAAACCTGGGTCTATACCGATTCTGTTATTTACTAGCTGAGTGATCTTGAGAAGGTCACTGGGCTCTCTGAAGCTCAGTTTCTGATAGAATGGAGGCAGTGTCCTCTCCCTGTTCAACTTGCTCATAGTTTGCAACAGAGAAATAGGAAAGAGCTATTACTTAAGATCCAAGGGGAGGGCTTTTCTTTTGGAGATAAGATGGAGATATTAAAACTCAGAGACTGAGCCCCTGTCCTGGAAGGACCCGCCCTGCCTAACCACGGGTAGGATAATGGGAATCCTAAGTCCTCTGTGTTTTTCTCATCACAGTGGAGGAAGAGTCGGACTAGTACTGAGGCTTGTCTTCAGTGCCCTCTGCTCCTCCCTTTCCAGTGACCTATTCCTTCTGTGAATCTTACGCTCTCCCACCCTGCCCCTCTTCCCATCACTCTCCTAGTCCTTCCTCCTCTCAGTCAAGCTACTTTCAGGGAATGATGGGTATGCCTAAATGATACTTTGGAAATTTGCCTCTAAAGAACTAGGTCAGAAAGTGCATCCAGACCTCAGGGAAAGATATTTTGGAACGACATTCCGCCTGTGCATGACATGGAAATAGCACCAAGAAGGTGGCCATCTCTCCTACCTTTAAAAGGCACATAATTGAGGGACGCCTGCATGGCTCAGTGGTTGAGTGTCTGTCTTTGGCTCAGGTCATGATCCCAGGGTCTCGGGATCAAGTCCCACATCAGGCTCCCTGCATGGAGCCCACTTCTTCCTCCGCCTGTGTCTCTATATCTCTCATGAATAAATAAATAAAAACTTTTAAAAAATAAATTAAATTAAAAGCACATAACTGAGGGAACTGACCGGGCGACAGGGCCGGCTGCTCTGACAGCTGCGCCCTCTCGTGGCCCAGCACCCTTCTCCCCAGGATCCTGGCTTGGAGATTCTGGGAGCCCATGCTGGCTCTCCGCACCTGTCCAACCTCCAACACTTTGTACTCAGAGTAACCAGGAGAGACATTATTTAGGCTGTGCTGTCCTCCTCTGATATCTGGAGGGAAAGTGGAGGTGAAGCTAGTAGTACCTCTCCTAGAGGCCCTGAAGTTCGTTCAGGTCTTTATCCGTAACTCGCTGTGACTTTTCCCTGGGGCTGGGGAGAAAGCATATGCTGATGAGAAGGGAACAGACATTTAAGGTGCACTTCACATGCATTAGTAATTAAATTAAACCTCTCAGTCCTGTGTGTTAGGTAAAAAAAACCACCCTCCTCTGCAGATGAGGAAATGATGAGGTGAGCCAGGGTGTTTGGGTCACTTGCCCAAGGGCACACAACCAGGAACTAGCTGCCCTGGGATTTGAACCAGGTATAATGAGTCCATGCTGTCTTGCATTACATTGTGCCAGCTCCCTGCTACTGTCCCTCAACTGCTCTAACTCCCAGAAAATGCATGGGATTTTGCGATTTATAGAAAATATGTATTTGGTCCCACAAATGATCAAAATATATTTCTCATATGATTTGGTCCTTATCCACTGTTCTCGGCTCCCAGCTCCCCAAATCCTTGGAATTTCCTGAGCAATAAGAGCAATGGAAGCATCTTTGGTTTCAACGTTTGAGCTCTTGTCCTTGGTTCCTGAAAACAGTCATAAAGGCAAAATGGGTATCAGGGCACTTGGGTGGCTCAGTCGGTTAAGCCTCTGCCTTTGGCTCAGGTCATGATCTCCGGGTCCTGAGATAGAGCCCACATAGCTCCCTGCTGGGGGCAGGGAGGGGGTGTCTGCTTCTCCCTCTCTCTCTGCCCCTTCCCCTTCATGCTCCCTCTCTCTCTCAAATAAATAAAATCATAAATAAATAGATAAATAAATAAATAAATAAAATCTTAAACAACAACAACAACAAAAAGGGCAAAATGGGTATCTTGTTATTCATAACAAGCTCCTTTTCACCACAACTGGGTTTAGGTTAACAAGGTGACTTTCAGAAAGCACAGAAGGATAGGGGCTGGTCACCAGGAGAACCAGCCAGGAATAGAGTTGAGACTTTCAGCCCCACTCCTTTGGCCTCTGGGGAGGGACGAGGGGCTGGAGATTAATTGGTTTATGATTTAATCAAGTCTCTATAAAAACCCCAAAGGAGAAGACTCAGAGTGCTTCCGGATTGGGAACCAGAACATCTCCATGTGCTCCCGTGCTGGATCCCAAACTCCATGAGGACAGAGCTCCTTTGTTCAGGACCTCACCCTAAGTATCTCTTCATCTGGCTATTGATTAGAAATCCCCAATATCCTCTGTAGTGAATCAGTAATCTGGTGAGTAAAAGGTTCCCTGAGTTCTGTGAGCTGTTCTAGCAAATTACTCGACCCCCGGGAAAGGACAAAGTCACGAGAACCTCTGATTTATAGCCTGTTGGTCAAAAGCACAGATAGCCACCAGGCCTTGTGACTGGTATCTGAAGCCTGCTCTAGAAAATAGAACAGACCCTAGGTGGGGCGTTCACCAGAAGCACAGGTGATAAGCTGGATTTGTGATTGGTATCTGAAGTGTGGGACTGGGGGCAGCCCTGTAGGATGGAGCTCTCAAACTGGAATCTGATGCTATATCTGGGTGGAGAACGTCAAAATTGAGCTACATTGTAGGATACCCAGCTGGTGTCCTGAGAATGGAAACCACACCCACACACACTGGAATGGGTCCCAGAACTTTTCGTGCATTTAGCATATTTCAGAAAAATCACAGGAGCCAGGCATCCAGGACCTCTATTCACGGGGTCTCTGCTGACCCAGCAGAGCACAGGCCCGGGGCAGCGACTGCCTCAAGGTCCCCAGGGAGCACCCTTAGTCAAGAAAACAGGCACCGTCTCTGCAAGGTGATTTTATCTGTGTCTCCAGAGGACGGGCTCTGGGGTCACAGATACCTGTATTCAAACCTGGAATTTGATGTTCCTACAAGCTTTGGGCAACTCAATCTCCTGAGTTTCAGCTTCCATGTCTGTTTGGGGATGACATCTCTTGGCATTGCTGGCGGCACCTGCAACCTATTCCCCAGATGACCCACCAGAAGTTCCCAGTACAGGCCTGAGAGCCACTGAGCACCAAATAAATGTCAGGTATTATCATAACTAATTCTGTGCTGTAGAGATTTGGAGGATCTGCATGTGGGGAAGGCAGCATCGGAAAGAGAGGAGAGCAGACAGACATAAAAGAGGAGCCCTTTCTCTCTCTGCCTTGAGTCTCCTGCAGCTACCAAGGGAGACAAGCCAGGCAACCTCTTTCTGGCTACAGATTACTTAGGGAAAATGGGCCCAAAATGGCCCCAGAGAGTCCCTTGGCTATTAAAGAAGAAAGTGCTGGAAGGCTTACTATATATAATATATAATATATATAATATTTATTTATTTATTTATTTATTTATTTATTTATTTATTTATTCATACTGCTCCCCAGGCCTTCCATTCCCTGGGGAGTACCTGTTTCCAGACAGCGATCAGCTTGTATGAGGATTTAAAAACTTCTTTTTGAGCATATCTGTAGGATGATGTCCCTAGGTGTCTTGTTCAAGTGACGAACTTATTTATCAATAGACCCGAAGGATGGCGACACCCACGGTAGACCTCATTTTAGCAAAGTCTCTTAATGATTGTACCTATTAGGAGGCAGGGGATGGTGCTTCCTCTCCAGAGTCTCTTGGGGGTCTGAAATGTTAATGCTTTCAGGGGTTCCTGGGGGGCTCAGTGGGTTGAGCGTTCAACTCTTGATTTTGGCTCACATCATGATCTCAAGGTGCTGAGATGGAGCCTCACATCCAGCTCCACACTTTTCATGGAGCCTGCTTGAGATTCTCTCTCTCCCCCTGCTCCTGTCCCCACCCTCTTTCTCTCTCAAAATAAATTTTTTAAAATTTTAAAGAAAACAAGAAATGTTGATGCCTTCATTTCATTAATGACAACCTCATAGGCCAGCAATTGGAAGATCTCAAAAGCATTTATGAGTACTGGAAACAGTGGGCTTCTGATACCAATTTTCCACTCCCTTCCCACTGGGAACAGTGCAGGGTCTGGAGCAGGTCATGGGGAGCCGTGGGCTGCAGGCTCTTACACCCACAGTCATGATGCAGGGGCGGGGGTGGGGACAGAAGAGAAGAAGAATTTTCTTCATCACAAGGAAGGGCACTGACTCCCCGGTGGGGTGGGGGAAAGGGGAGCAGAGAGAGGGGTGGGCTCCAGGCTCTGACGCAGACTGGCCCAGGGCTTGGTAGGGGGACGGGGCCAGAGGCCTCCTGAGCCTTGGGAGGAAGGCCTGGCGGCTTCCACCCTCACACTCTTGGGCCAAGCCCAGCTACTCCGCATTCATCAACTCACACCCACTGCACTTCATCCACACCTTCATCAAGCTCCCCCTCCTCCTATCATTTTGAAGCAACTCCCAGACATTATGTCATTTAATCCATAAATATTTCACTATGTCTTCCTAAAAGATAGAGGCATTTTTTAAAAAATAAAACCACAATACGAATATCACCTAAAGAAACTTCATGGTTTCTTGATACCAAAACGGGCAATGTTAAAACTGCCACTGGTCTCAGAAATGTAATAAATGTTTATTTTTCACAGTTGGGTTTGAATTGGGATCCAAACAAGGTGCACTCAACTGTGATTGGCTGATGGATTGTTTTGTTTTGTTTTTTTTAGAGAGAGAGATGGCGAGGGGAGGTACAGAGAGAGAGAGAGAGAGAGAGAGAGAGAGAATCTCAAGCAGGCTCCATGCTCAGCACAGAGCCTGATGTGGGGCTCGATCCCACAACCCTGAGATCATGACTGGAGCCTTGATCCCATGACCCTGAGATGATGACCTGAACTGCAATCAAGACTTGGAGGCTTAACCAACTGAGCCACCCAGGCAACCCCAGCTGATGTGTTTTTTAAGTCTCTTAATCTACATGTTTCTGCCCCATCACTTCTCCCCCCACCTGCCAGCCACTCTATTCCTGCAACTTATGTTTTTGAGAAATAGGGTCATTCATTCTATAAGATTTCCTCGGAGTCCAGATTTCACTGATTGCATCCCCAGAGGTGTGTTCTGATGTGTTCCTCCATATTTTCTCTAAATCATGAATGAGAAGAGTCTTGAATGTGAGAAGATGGAGGATGGCATTCAAGAAGAGAAGGAGAAGATAGTGATGGCTGTGCCGGGAGCGAGAATGGAGGAGGTGAGGCTGCAAGTCGGTTGGAGACACATCAAGGATGTCTTTATGTCCCTTCTGGAGGAGGAAGGGGTTCATCCTTTAGCCACAGGCAGTAGTGAATCACGGAATATTTTTAAACAAAGCAAGAACTTCATTCATTCATTCATTCATTTGCTCATTCATTTAGGGAATACGGAGGCTTCTCAGCCACGGGAGCACCCAGGGCCTGGTGCCGGACCAGCAGGAGGGAGTGAGAACGGGCAGGATTCTGCTTTCCGGGAGCCTACAGTCTAGTGCAGGGCAGCTTCTAGACAGATCAACCCACAAAGGATTGTAAAACTCCCACCAGGAAGGGCACCAGAAAGAGGGGGCCTTTCAGGGGCCCTGGAATCCTTCTCTGGGGAAGCGACAGCAAGCTGAGGTGAAGGGTAAGGAGGGAGTGACTGGGCAAAGCCACAGGGGGTGACTCCGAAGAGAAGAAGAGAAGGTGGGAGGTGGGGAGCATAGTCAAACGGTTAAAATTTGGAACACAGGGCAGCCAGGGTGGCTCAGCGGTTTAGCACTGCCTTGGGCCCAGGGTGTGATCCTGGAGACCCGGGATCGAGTCCCATGTTGGGCTCCCTGCATGGAGCCTGCTCCTCCCTCTGCCTGTGTCTCTGCCTCTCTCTCTTTCTCTCTCTCTCTCTCTGTGTGTGTGTGTGTCTCATGAGTAAATAAATAAAATCTTAAAAAAAATAAAATAAAATAAAATTTGGAAAATAATACTGAATTTAGTTTTTGCTCAAACAAGAACAAACCGAAAGCATTAAAGCAATCTCTCTCTCTCTCACAAAAAAAAAAAAAAAAAAAAAAAAGCAAATGCTCTTGGTTTGATAGAAGTGTGATGTTCAGGCTAAATTTAAATAAAGCAGCATTTTGAATGGCACAAAGTGAATTGGCTTTAAGAGAATGATTGACAAGAAAATGACTTTGGGGTTCTGTTTTCTGGGAAAAGACAAAGTTAAGGTAAATGTAGGATGTATTTATTGGTTGTCAGTGAAACCCTTTCTATAGCCCTCTGATAGGGAGCTTATAGGGCTTGGGGGCACCTGATCTGATAAAGAACTGGGCAGTGCTATGACCTGAATGTTTGTGTTTCCCTAAAGATCATTGAAACCTCATGCTCAGTGTGATGGTATTAGGAGGTGGAGCCTTTGGGAGGTGATTAGGTCATGAAGATGGAGGGGATTAGCGCCTCCCTTTTAGGGATCCTAGACAGTGTCTTTGCCCGTGCCACCATGTGAGGACAGTAAGAATGTGCCATCTGGGGACCAGAAATCTGGGCCCTACCAGACACCGAATCTTCTAGCCGCAGGGTCTTGGATTTTCCAGCTTCCAGAATTGTGAGAAATAAATTTCTGTTGTTTATAAATCACCCAGGCCATAGTATTTTGTTATAGCCGCCCAAACAGCTTCGCAAGAAATCTAAGCTGTGGCTTTTCTGTGTCAGAGCTCAGACTTTTCAAGCAGGAGTAAAAAATATCCCATGCTCAATGGCCATGGGGTACAACACAACATGTTGCATTTAATGAATGAAAGAAGACAAGTAAGGCTAGAGCTCAGGGGAAAAGCTTGTGCAGAGGGAGGTGAGACCCGAAAGGCAAGCAGGACACAGGACCGTGGATACGCTGCATGTCATGTGGGGGATTTTAGAGCTTTAAACTTGCCTGATAATGTGAATTACTGGGGTGCTTAATTAGTAAACAGATTGCTAGGCATCCATCCTGAAATTCTCATTCCATAGATCTGTATTGAGCCCGTAGAAACTGTTTTTAAAAAATTTCCAGGTGACCTTTATCTTCAGGAGGGTTTGGGAATCCTAGGGAGAGCTCTTGATTTTTTAAAAAGTTTTTGGGAGTGGGTGACCCAATCAGATCTGCAATTCAGAGGGGAAAATGGATTTGGTAGAAAATCCAAATGGTTCATGGAAATCTGCTGAAAGGCTGTTGTAATACGCCAAGTGACAGATGGTGGACATTTGCTCCAGAGTAGTAGTGATGGAGATGGAGACTTGGTGATCAGCAGACAAGGGGCTGAAGAGGACTGTGGTGAGATGACAGTTGGGTCTGCCTCGCACAGCTGAATAGTTGGCAGGGTCATTGGCTAAAATAGGTAATACTGCAAAAATTTTGAACAAGTGGAGCTTGAGACACCACCAAAATATATTTTTAAAGATTTTATTTATTTATTTATTTATTTATTTATTTATTTATTTATTTATTTAAAGAGAGCATGAGAGGGAGTGGCAAAGGAAGAAAGAACCTCAAGCAGACTCTGCACTGAGCCTGGAGCTCCATTTGGGGCTCAATCTCATGACCCTGACTGAGATCAGGGCCTGAGTGGAAGCCAAGAGTTGGATGTTCAACCAATCGCACCAACCAGGTGCTCTGATGCTACCAAAATATTTAAGTGAAGACCTCAAGCAAGCAGGAGATTCAATGAATGCATCTGGAGGTTAGAGGAGATATCTGGGCTGGAGAGTCCATACTTAGAATATACAGAGCCCACTTCACCCATCTCCCTGCCTCTAATCATCCACCACACAGGGGCCACACGGGTCCTTCTAAAACAGATCCAGTCGTGATTCCTGGGACACCACTCTTCTAGTTTTCCTTCAACCATTCCAATTTTCCCTTCTCTGTCACCACGGAAGGCTCACTTTTGCCATCAATCCTTCCCCTGGAGCATCAGAGCTTCAACCTAAGCACCCCCACCCCAATACTCTTTCCACATCCTCTCCTACCTAGAGGCTCCGTTCCCACCTACAAACACCTGATGACCTGTATATTCTAAGCATGGACTTCAGCCACAGCAGGTAAGTAGCGCCAGCCTCGGGAGCACTTCTGGTTCGCTGTTTCATTGATGTACCCGAGGTCCGCTGCCTGCAGCAGTAAGAGACTCCCAGCAATCAAGCTACTGGTTAGTGAATCACTCAAAAGAATCTTGATCTTGGGTTTCTCTTTCCTTGTTTTTTTCAAATATAACTTCGCTACACCGAACCCATGTAAAAATCCTTATGCCTATGGAAAATCAGGGCTAGAGAGGGACCCGGGATGCTTTCGCTTTAAACTTCTAATAGTTTGTTACACGACACAGTAGCAATTATGCTTTTCTGGGTCTGCTCAGTTTTCAAAGCACATCTGAAATCCCCTCCTATGGAAGATGAAACCGTTAAACTGAAAAACGAGGACAAAGCTACATTTTATTGAAAGGTAACAAGTTCTTTTTAGCTTCACCTGCTACGTGTAAGGACATTTGATGCCCAGGAAATAAAAAGTCTCCTGAGAAACGGGGCAGTGCCAAGAAGTCCAGGAACCTTCTTCCACCGAAGCGGCAGCAGGCACGTGGTGAGGCTATTTGTAAGTGTTTGGTAGGAGGTGGTTTTCAGAGGCATTATTCAGTCAGTATTTCTGGAGCACTTCTTTCGGTCCGGGCACTGGGTAAGGCACTAGGGTGATTAAGGCATCGCCAACATTCCCTTTTAATGCATGACTCCACCGTTGCAAACGGGAGCTGAAGAGCCAGAGCAACCGAAGTGTGCGCAATCAGACGCCTCAGCACAGCTGAGACAGCAAATCTGAGTGTCCAGAGACTCAAGCTGTCTGCAGCTACTCCTCCATCATGACTCAAGGAAGTCCTCTCTGTTGTGGACCGATAGGTTCCAGAATGGAATCCGGACTGGTGAGGGAGCCAGCAACAGGGTTAGTGGAAGGACAGCGCAGAACCGGACGTGCACAGTTTGAGCCACTTGCCTCACCAGAGGACGCTCGTTTCCAAGTCTCGGCATGTGGCCCTGGTGCTGTGCACCGTGTGCAGGTGGCTGTGCATTCCACCAGTGACAGGAACGTCGACCCTGCTAAGAAGTGCATGAACACTACTATCTAAAATACTCACAGAAATCGGGACGCCTGGGTGGCTCGGCGGTTGAGTGTCTGCCTTCAGCTCAGGGCTGGGGTCCCGGGATCAAGTCCCACATCAGGCTCCCTGCATGGAGCCTGCTTTTCTCTCTGCCTGTGTCTCTGCCTCTCTCTTTGTATCTTTTATGAATAAATAAATAAAATCTTAAAAAAAATACTCACAGAAATCCTCTGAAATGGCTATCAGCAGAATTCCCGTTGTAGAGAACAGGAAACTATGACCTAGGCAGATTGGCCATTTGCCTAAGGAGACGTGATGGCAGAGCTGAGACTTGGCCCAGAAGCCCCTGATTCCCAGGCGCACGTCCTGAGCTGCCAGGCGATCTCCAGCCCAGATTCCATAAGCCAGGCCACACTGACTCCACGATACTGGTTTCTTTCTGCTCCACTGGCCCTTTTGCAGTTCTTAGGGCTTCCTGAATTAAAGCTCCCTTTCAGGCAGTGTTCAGGAAGTCTCTGACAGGACAGAAGGACAGCTGCAGGTGCCAACCACCAGCCGGCGTCCCCATGCCAGGGCCAGGCCAGGGGCAGACAAGGAGAGCCATTCCGACCAGGCCCTCTCCACCACTTTCACATTTTGTCCTCCCACGCTCGACGTTACCACACACGCGGAGGCTCCGATGATAAATTTCACAGCTGGTGACCCGCGTCCTTTCCCAGATGTTTGCGTGGGCGAGGAGAGCTACTTGAGACTTCTGACCATGGGGGACATTCTAGAAAACCTGAGGGTCAGGTTCCCCTTCCCTCTCTGGCCTCCCTGCTGCCATTCTGTGGAAAGGAGGGAGGGCTCCATGTGGCCGTGCTCCTGGACGCTGTGTGCTTGGCCTGAAGGCCATAGCCACGAGCCTTTCCCTGGGCCGACAAGGCCTTGCTTGTTCCCAGGCACCCATCTTGCTTTAGGATGCCAGGCACAGAAGTTCAGAAAGTCTGATCATTCCCTCATGGGCCCTTGGGTCCTGGTCTCTTTGCTTCTGCCATGATAGCTTGTGCCATTACTGAAAATTAGTCCTTTCTGAGAGTCCTCTAATGCTGCAATAGCAAACCACCAGCATCGTGGCGGCTTAAAACATCACACATTTATCCTCTGACAGTCCTGGGGGTCAGAAACCTAAAATCAAGGTATCCACAGGGCTACATTCCTTCTGTGGGTTCTGGGGAAAAATTTGTTTTCTTGCCTTTTCCAACTCCCCGAGGTTGCTTGCCTCGCTGGGCATGTGGCCCCTGCTTCCATTGTCACTTCTTTATTTCCCTCTGCTTCTGTTGTCACATAACCCTGATCCTCCCCTGCCTGCCTTAGAAAGACTCTTGTGATTACACTGTGCCTCCAGGATGATCTAGGATCACTCTCCCCATCTTAAGATCCTAATCCCAATTATAAAATGCCTTTTGCCAAGGTAAGGTATTCATAAATTCAGGGTTTAGGGACATCTTCGGGGTGTCATTACTCAGTCTACCACAGGTCCACACAGCTGCTGCACCTTGGCATCCTTGTTCACTGCTGTGAGGAACAGCCCCTCGCCTCATTATTGGTGGGTGAGCCCTGCTGGTTCTTCTGGAAAGGCCAGTTCCACCCTCCACCAGTCATACCGTGGAGGGGCTTCTGAGGTATGGCTCTTTCAGTTCCCACCAACGTACTCAAACTATTTTCAAAAGTATGTTCTGAGTCACAGGAGTAAATGAGGGGCTTCCAGGCTCAGATACAGATTTGTCCTCGAGACTCTGCCTGGCTGTGGAGCTGGGGTACAGACTCACCCTTCCATTCAACTATTCCTAAATTCCACCTATGGAAGAGGCTGGAATCCAGTATGTGTTCATATTTATTTAAAAAAAAAAACCAACAACCATATCAACAAAAATGCTTGGACTTAAAATGCTCAGTTATGCTTCTTTTAAGATGACATTGTTGCCATGGTGACCAGAGGCTAGTGAAAGAAACTCCTTTTCCCATTTCCTGCCCCTCGTACATTTCCTCAGCAAATCTCCCTTGTGTTCGTTTATGGATATCTCAGGGGAACTCTCCTACCTAAAGAGACTCCTCTTTCTGCTTCCTGCAGGTGAGCATGTCTGTGGCCCGTGAATCAGCCCCCAGGCCGACCGGGCGGAGGTTGGCACATCTTGACCTGCCTCTTCCAGGCAGATGGAGAAGAGGGAATCTGCTGATGTGCGCTCAGTGCATAAACAATACGTATCCCGCCGCCGGGCCTCTGCGTGCTGGGAGTGTTAAGGCCTGCCACAGGGCGTCCTGGGGAGAACAGCGCTGATCCAGAGCCCAGAGACAACGGGAACCATGGAATCCAGCTGTTAGACGCTGGATTCTGCCTCCTCTCCAGGATGACACAGCAGGTTCTGTGGCCACATACCCCCACACCCCCCTCCATTGTCTGCAGCCCAGTCAAGGCCTCCGGGACTGCACAGGAGGCAGCGAGGTGTCATATAAGATCTGGGATGGAAAGAGGTGATTTTGCCACCTGCTATGGGACAGTAGGCCAGGGCAGCCTCCCAGTCACAGCTTCCCACTTGAAGGGGGATCAAGACCTCTTCCCTGCCGGATTTGTGGAATTCTTTTGAGGATCAGATCAGATCACTGCTGCGATGGTTCCTTCTGAACTCCGTATGGGACTGCAGAATGATGATGACGATGACGGCAGTGCCATAAAATTGGAACTGTACAGTGTGCAGCCTTTTCAGATTGGTTTCTATCACTTAGCACTCAAGGTTCCTCCATGTCTTTTCTTTTTTTGAAGATTTTATTTATTTATTAGAGAGAGAGAGGGGGCACGGGCAGGGGGAGGGGCAGAGGGAGAAACAGACTCCACGCTGAGCAGGGAGCCCGATATGGTCCCAATCCCAGGACCCCAGGATCATGACATGAGTCAAAGGCAGCTGCTTAACCAACCCAAGTGCCCCTCTTCCACGTCTTTTCATTGCTTGATAGCTCATTTCTCTTTGTGGCTGAGTTATATTCCGTTGGGTAGATTTCATTTACTCATTCACCTATTGAAGGACATCTTTGTGGCTTCCAAGTTTAAAGTGGCTATAAATATTCATGTGCAGGTTTTGCATGGACATAAGTTTTCAAGTCCTTTGGGTAAATATCTAGAAGTAGGATGATTGCTGGATCATATGGCAAGCTTATTTTGTGCTTTGCAACTGCCAAATTGTCTTTTAGAGTGGCTGTACATACCATTTTGCATTCCCAACCGCAATAAATGAGAGTTTCTGTTGTGCCACATCCTCGCAGGCATCTGCTGCTGTCAGTGTTTTGGATTTCAGCCATCCTAATAGGTCTGTAGTGCTCTCCTGTTTTGATTTGCGGCTCCCTAATGACATATGATGTCGGGTGTGTTTTCATCTGTTTATTCCCCATCTGTATGTCTTCAATAGTGAAGTGTCTGTGTAGATTTTTGGCCACTTAAATATTAGATTACTTTCTCATTGTTGAGCTTTAAGAGTTCTTTGTGTATTTCAGGTAATGGATAGAAGTTTTGCAGAGATTTTTCTCCCAATCTGTGCTTTTCTTTTCATTCTCTTGACAGTATCTCTCACGGAGCAGAAGTTTTTGATTTTACTGACACCCAGCTTGTCAATCTTTTCTTTCAGGAATTGTGCTTTTGGTGTTGTATCTACAAAGCCAAGCCCAAGCTCACCTGGATTTTTTCCTATGCAACCTTCTAGAAGTTTTATAGTTTAGCATTTTACATTTAGGTCTATGACCTATTTTTGAGTCAATTTTTATGAACGATATAAGGTCTATATTTGGATTCTTTTTTTTTTTTTGCATGTGGATGTCCTGTCGTCTAGCACCATTTGTTCAGAAGACTCTCTTCTCCACTGAATTGCCTTGCTCCTTTGTCAAAGATCAGTGGAGAGTATTTGCATGGATCTATTTTTGGCCTCTTTATTCTGTCCCATTGATCTATTTATCTCTCCCTTTACCAAAACCACACTATCTTGATTGCTGTAGATTTGGAGTAAGGCTTAAAGTTGGGTAGAGTTAGTTCACTAACTTTGTTCTGCCTTAGTATTGTGTTGGTTATTCTGTGTTTTAGAATCAGTTTGTAGAAAACGCACAAATAAGCTGCTGGGATTTTGGTTGAGACTGCATCGAATCTATAGATCAAGCTGGAAAAAACTGATAACATTATTGAGGCTTCTTACCCATAAACATAGGCTATTTCTCCATTTATTTAGTCTTACATCTTTGTTATCAACATTTGGTGGTTTTCCTCCTACAGACCTTTTACAAATTTTGTTAGATTTACAACTAAGTACTTCCTTTTCTTTTTTCTCCCCGCCCCCCCCGCCACACATTTTTTTTCTGGTGCTAATGTAAATGGTGTTCACTTTTAATTTTAAATTCCAATTGTTTATTGCTGGAATATATGGAAACAGTTGACTTTGCATCCCACAAGCTTACTACAGTCATTTATTAGTTTAAGGAGATTTTGGGGATTCCTTGGGATTTTCTACACATCAAGTCATCTGCAAACAAGGAAAGTTTTATTTCTTTCTTCCCAATCTGTATTCCTTTTATTTTCTTTTCCTGTTTTATGACATTAGCTCAGACTTGCAGTGCGATGTTGAAAGGAGTGGTGATTGGGACATCCTGGTCTGTTCCTGATCATAGGGGGATAGCATCTAGTTTCTCACTGTTAAGTATGATATTATCTGCAGGTTTTTGTAGACATTTTTATCAAGCTAAGGAAGCTTCTCTCTGTATTTTTATGAGAATTTTTATCATGAATGGGTATTGGATTTTGTCGAACCCTTTTCTGCATCTATTGATATGATCCTATGATTTTTCCTCTTTAGCTTGTTGATGTGATGGGTTGTACTAATTGATTTGGAATGTGGAACCAGCTTTGCACCCACTTGGTTGTGTTATATAATTCTTTTTATACATTATTGATTTGATTTGTTAATACTCTGCTGAGGATTTTTGCATGTATGTTCATTTTTTAAAGGCTCCCCCTAGGGACTCCTGGGTGGCTCAGAAGTTGAGCATCTGGGTGTGATCCCAGGCTCTGGGAATCAAGTCTCACATTGGGCTCCCCACAGGGGAGTCTGCTTCTCCCTCTGCCTATGTCTCTGCCTCTCTCTGTGTATCTCTTATGAATAAATAAATAAAAGCTTTTTTTATAAAAAAAAAACTCCCTCTGTGAGTCCAATATACAGTTTGGTTGAAAGACACTGACATAGAGAAATAGCCACGTATTCTGAGGGGCATGTCCTGGGATACTCATTGCAGTATTGTTTATAATAGCAAAATGTTGGAAGCCACATAAATGTCCATTAATAGAGAACTAGTTAAATCAATTATGGTCTCTTCACACTGTGGAATACTGGCATTTAGGACAGAGGCACCTGGCTGGCTTAGTCAGTAAAGCACGTGACTCTTGACCTCAGGGTTGTGAATGCAAGCCCCATGTTGGAGCTTGAATTAACAATTAAAAGAAAAATTAAAATGGATTGGGTAGACTTAAACATATTGAGTTGTTAAGATGTCTGGAAGATATTTTTAGTGAAAAGGGGCATGTTGTAAAGCAATTAATAGTATAATTCTATTTTTACTTACTACCTCAAAATTATACATTTCTCTGTGTTTGTAAGTAAGGTATGTAAAGGCATAGAGAAAGGTCTGGAAGGGTGTATAAATATTGATTACTCTGTAAAAGATAATGAGATTGAATTGGAGTCAAGAAGAATTCTTATTATCTTTATTGTTTGAAATTTTTACAGTGAAAATGTGTTAATACAGTATATGCACTAACATACGTTTTAAAATTACAATGGCACTTAGTAAGTCCCCTGTGAAAAGTTGTGAAAATTCAAAAATCTATA
Source organism: Vulpes lagopus (assembly GCF_018345385.1). Classification (NCBI taxonomy): domain Eukaryota; kingdom Metazoa; phylum Chordata; class Mammalia; order Carnivora; family Canidae; genus Vulpes; species Vulpes lagopus. The sequence continues at coordinate 43,722,863 of NC_054838.1, forward strand.
ATATATAGTTCCTGTCCTAAAAGATTTATAATCTGATGTGAGAGATAGACTTGTAAATAAAAGAACAGTAAGATATTATACATATATTTTTAAAAGATTTTATTTATTTATTTATTTATTTATTTATTTATTTACTTATTTATTTGAGACACACACAGAGAGAGGCAGAGACATAGGCAGAGGGAGAAGCAGGCTTCATGCAAGGAGCCTGATGTGGGACTTGATCCCAGGACTCTGGGATCACTCCCTGAGCCAAAGCCAGATGCTCAACCACTGAGCCACCCAGGCACCCCAAAATAGTATACATATTACTGTGGAAAGCTGTACAGGTCGCAGTGGGAGCTCAAAGGAGGAAAGAATCAGTTCTACCTTTGAGTGGATGATGGGATAAGGAAAGGCATTATAGAGGTAACAGCCCTTAAGCGGAGTCTTGAAAGATGAGTAGTGTTAAATTAATTAAATCAAGAGGTGATTAGACTGGTGTGGCTCTAATGCTGTGGCACCTGCATATGCAAACCAAAATCTAAGCCTGTTAGGGCCTCAAGGTTACAAAATCAAAATCTAAGGGCAAGCAGTCACAAATAGCCAGCTGGGCTTTAAGTTAGAGCCAATCAATAATCTTGCTTTGCTTCTGACTTTTCTCTTTAAAAGTTCTTCCCTGAGCCTCTATTGTTGGAGCACTCCTAACCATGTCTAGTTTGGCACTGCCCTACTCAAATCGATAACTGTTTAAATAAACTCAAAAATTTTTAATACACCTTGGTTTATTATTTATCAGTAGATAGTTGCCAGCCCACTGGGGCATGGGGTTGGGCAGTGTGGTGAACACTGGGAGAGAGGCTGGGTGGGAACCAGGGCCGGGAGACACGTTTGGCATGTTTGGGAATTGTGTAACTATGCCAAATGTTCGAGAAGAGCAAGACAAGGGACCAGAGGGAAGAGGCCGACCCAGAGCTTGGGGCGTGGAGCAGGGGAGGGGCGTCGAGCACAGCGCACAGTGTGGGGTTGGCCTGTCCTCCAGCGAGCGAGCCTGCAGAGCGACCCTCAGGAGAAAGAGGTTTGCTGCGAGCACAGAGTCGACTGGACACATTCTGAATCCAGTGCCACCACTTCGTAGCTGTGCTCCTCCGTGACACCCTGCACAGCCCTGCGCCGGGGTCCTCGTTCTGAGACAGACACAGGTACTGCTCCCTCACAGCCCCTGCACGACACGGCTATGGGACACGCTCAGCCGCAGCCCGCGACAGCAGAGGAGCCCTGAAAGAGTTCCCCACGGCCTTCTCCCACACCCCCTCCGGCTCCCCAGAAGCAGAGCATTTCCGCACACAGACCCTCCTCCCTCTTCCTCCCACCCCCAGTTCAAGTGCTCCCTCAGGAGGAAGTGGAAAGTCAGTGTGGGAAAGGGCCCGGAGGGGCAAGGACTTCCTGACTCTGGGGATGAGAAGCTGGTGGTGGCAGCAGAGATCTGGGCCAGCTTCCTGACCCCGGCCCTGCTCCCCGTGGGAGCTCTGGTTTCTCCTCTGGCTGTTTCTGGGAACGGTGCCTGCAAATATTTCTCTGGATTCATCTGTGCTTTCAAAACCTCTGCATTAAAACGTTCTAAACTACTGTGACCTAAGAACCCAGCTGGCTCCTTGTTTAAAAGGTCACCTTAAAATCCTTACAAGCAAAGACATTCAGCTTCCTCTGAACACTATGCCCCTAATGATGACATTCGGGGGCACCTGTCTCCAGGTTATACTTTTCAAAATGTCTCCACTGACCTAATCTGATTGTCATAAACTCCACAAGGCAGCTGGGGCTGATATTGCCAGCCTCCCGCCCCGGATTACAGATGAAGAAACCACAGCCCAGAGAGTTTGTGTCTTAGAGATGAGATCATTTTGGGATTCTTGCCCTCCATGTGGGCAGGACCTGGTCCTCACAGCCATGGGGCAGTGGGGACCAAACAACCTCTGGACACCTTTGGTGCAAAGGGAGCCCTGACCCGGGAGGCACGCAGTGCAGGCAGCCCACGTCCGCCTCCATCACCCGTGCGGTCCCAGACCGATGCTCCCTGCTGCTTTCTCTTTGTAGAATGGGAGCGATGTCCCGTGCCTCGCTCATGGACTTCTATAAAGACCAAAGATGATGCTGAGGAGAGTGCCTGTCACTCTCCACGACCGAGCAGCTGTACGGAGGGACGAGGGTACTCTTGGTGTCGTGGGTGCTATTATCATCAATAAGAAGCTGCTTTGCGGGATCCCTGGGTGGCGCAGCGGTTTGGCGCCTGCCTTTGGCCCAGGGCCCGATCCTGGAGACCCGGGATCGAATCCCACGTCGGGCTCCCGGTGCATGGAGCCTGCTTCTCCCTCTGCCTGTGTCTCTGCCTCTCTTTCTCTCTCTCTGTGTGTGACTATCATAAATAAATAAAAATTAAAAAAAAAAAAAAGAAGCTGCTTTGCTTCTGGTTGGAGAATTGAGGTTATGCAGAGAGCCTGGGTCAGTGCCTGGCACATTGTAGGTACTCACCGGGTGGCAGTTACTTTCATTCTGCGCTGTGGCTTCATCACTTTCCAGTTGGTCTCCTGTTTTATGGCCCCCAGAACTGATCCTGGCATCAGCTGGAGACAGCCTGGTCTCTATCTCACGGCTGAGCTCCACAGAAAAATTGGTAATTTAACAAAGCCAGAGGAGCAGTCATCCACACCCCAGACCTTATAGAGAAACCAGATGACCTGAGACCAGGTCACCCGGACTTAGCAGAAATTCTCCTCACGAATTCATATGGTGGCATAATGCCAGTCAGTGCCTTGGGATTGATGAAGAATCTCTGTGCTCAGTGCTTCATCTTCTTTCTACAGGTCTTATTGTGGCTCTTTGACCTCTGTGACTTGGGGGACAAGAACAGGGTGAGCATCGGAAACACAAATCCATCCCTCTGGCATGAACAGCTTTTACTATTTGGGGAGGCTCTCAAATTCTGGGCTTAAATGAGGCTTGGGAACTCTCTAGACTTTTCTCTATTCATGCCCCAATTGTCAGGGACAATAAAGAGTTGTTTCCATGTGCTCCTCCTCAGAGCCAAGCTGGAGGCATCCATTAACCAGTGCCAGTGATGGGATTTTGCTTCTGGGAACCCGCCTGTTCTCTTGACATTAGTATTACAGGACTGGAATACAGTTATTCAACACTGACTTATTGGGCCCTATTTTGAGCTAGACATGAGGCTGGATTCTGGTAATACATCAGTAGATAAGGGGTCCCTGACTTTAGGGAATCCATACTTTAGTACAGACTGCCAATAATTAGTGAGCCAAGTGTAATTCAATGGGCTAGGGGTTCTAGAAACATGAAAAGAGGTAGTTTCATCAATTTGCTGGTGGGTGGGGGTGTGGTGTGTCAGGAAATGCTCAGGTGAAGAGTGGGAGGAAAGAAGGTGAAGATATGAGACAATACAACATCTAAGGGACAAACGGAGCTCAGAGGAGCCCCGGAGGAGCCTGAGTGGTAGCAGTAAAACCAGGAGAAACTGGGACATATAAGCAGGGAAGGAGAGACAATGGAAGGGGGAAGTGGCCAGTAGGGAGCTACAAACTGAAATGTGTTTGCTGGATTTGGCTCTCAGATCCATGAAGACACATAAGGGAGCAGTTTCTCTGGAATAGTGAGGGGGCCCCCAGACCTCCGGGGTTGTGGGTGGTGGGGGAGGAAAGGACCACTCACTCCTCCCAGAAATCTGGCTGGTGATAAAACAGCACACAAGCTATTCTATCCTTGTTTGAAAATATTTCTAATACTAAGTTTGTTGTATTGGTCAAAGGAAAGAAGAGCAGTAGAGCAGAGGCTGGGGTACACGTAAGGTTAGGCAGAAGGCTTGTTTTAATGGGAGAGGCTTGAACAAATTTAAACCCTCGTGAGGTGGTGGGATGGGATGGGAAGAGAAAGGACTGGGAGGATGATTAAGGGAAGAGGATGGGGGTGGGGGGAAGGGAATCACAAACACAGGATCTGTCTTAATGAGCAGGAGGGACACTTCTTTTGAAGATGGAAGACAAAGAGGAGAAGGATGAACGTTTGTTAAGAATGGGGAAGGAAACTTTATGGAGCCTCCCCTCAGTCGTCTCTACCCCTCTGTCAAGTAAAGGCAAGGCTGTCAGTGGAAACGGCAGCCAGAAGGAGGTTCTCAAACAGTGACTGGAGGGGGCAGAAAAGGCAGAGCAAGTGCACTTGTGTAGTTTGGGATTTTGCAAAGACACTCTTCCAAAGTGATCCCAGGCCCGCCCCCGGCCCTGTGGTCTGCATAGTCCAGAGGAAGGGACAACCTATCATTTGCACAGACAAGCCTTCTGTCTGTGACAGCCATGGCCTGGGCCTGAGCTGTCACTAGGGGCCTGTAAAAGGCTTGCCGGCTAGCACTGTGGCCCTCCCGAACCGGGAGACCTTGGATTCATTTAGCAATGACCTCAATCTGCACTTGAGTCTGACGGTCTCTTGCTGTGTTTTGAAGTCCAAGAGTAAGAAGGGGGAAATCAGGTGGACCCAAATCATCCAGAGTCAGGGTTGTGCCAGGCGAGTGCCAAAATAATGGCAACCGGGTAAGAGAGTCGGAAGTGTAACCAGAAAGCTAGCGAAGGTCCACGGGACCCGCCCCGCAGCCTGGAGGACAGACGTAAAGGCAAGCTGCGAGATGGGGTGGGAGGACACAGGGAGTGGGCAGGGAGCCTTTGAGGAGGTGCAGAACGGGTGAGGCGCACGCAGGGAAGTGAGAGTTCGAGAAGGAGGAAGATCGAGATACAACGTTAATTGTGTGGTATGTACAAGCTGGGGGGCTGTGGTCCTTCTGTACAGGAAGGAGTTCCAGGGCGTGACAAGGTCTAGGTGTGGCCGTGGAGGAAAGGGCTGCCATGGGGTGGAGGTGAACAGAGATGACACTGTTAGGGGTACGAGTGGGGGTCGCCCCCACCCCCTGCAGTGACACTGAGCCTCCTTGGTGGTGGCCTGGTGGGAGTGATGAGGACACATGGGCTCAGATGCCTAGTCCTCAATGTCTCTGTCTGTCTGTCTGTCTGTCTGAAGTCCATTAAAATATTGAAGCTGTTTCTTGTCTTTCTCATGACAAATTTTGTTACTTGATGTCAGCTGGTATTTCAGAAAAGTGCCAAGTAGGGAAAGCTTGTCTTTGGAATGCTCTGCTGTTTTCTCTGCAGAGCAGGTTTTGACTATAGTCCTGTATCTAAGACCTTCACGCAGAAGTTAGAATGTGGACATTTCTTTTAATTCTCTACATTTCACCCACTACAGGAGGCTAAGATGGAAATTCAAGTATTTGCCAGTAGGGAGGGATGAACTTGAAGTGAACAGCCAGAGAGCAGCCAGCTAGTCTACAAAACAAGGTGGGGACAGAGCCTCTAAACACTCTTCAGCCAGGCTTACAAGACTGTCTCCTACCATGGGACGCACACCTTGCCCCGGTAATCACTGACAGCCTACCGTGCAGGCTCTGGTGACTCCCCAGAGAGGATGCAGCAGGAGAGCCCCTGAGGTCCCTTCCAATTCCAAGCTTCAAGCATCCTTCCAGATTCTGGAACTTCTAAGGCTAATGACCCAACAAATCATGCATGGGTTGAGTGGGGAGCTGAGAGACAGCTGGCAAACTAATCTCCAGAAAGATGACCATCCCTATGCTCGCCGTGTCTAGCTTAGGTGAGGCTTCTGCATGAGGAAATTCACTAGGTTCCTAAAAGGACGTTGAGGACAGGTGGGCCTTTCAGAGCTGGTGGGCTTCCTCTGCTGGCCAGCACGGCCCTGCCACGGGGCTCCGCGGTGCTCTCCAGCGCTGGCAGCGGCACCCAGGAACCTGTGGCAGATACAGCTTCTCAGGGCCTCCCCAGGCCTCCTGAATCAGCCTCTGGAAGCACAGGGCCCAGAAGTCCTTGTCTCAAGAAGTCCTTGCAGGTGAATCTGATGCCAGCTGCAGAGTGGAACTCACTGCCACAGCGATTTAGGGCTCGGTCTCACGTAGTACATATACCTTGATTCGAATTCCAGCTCTCTCCCCTGTGTAACTCTGGACACGTTCCCTAAACTCTGAGCTCTGGCTTTCTCATAGGTTGAATGGCAATAGCTTCTTTGTAGGTTTAAGAGAACTGAACAAGGAAATATTTGTGAGGAACTTGGGACAGCACCTGGCACATAATGGACACGCAAGAAATAATAACAACACCCAGCTATTATTATTGGGCCAGTGGTGGCCAGTGGGCTCTTCCACACTGGGTGCTTTGAGTCGCCACCCTTGAACCTGTGGCTTCTGCCCCCAGCTTCTGGGCCCTTCCAGAACCCTGGGGCTGTGGCAGACCAGGCTTCCCGGCTGATGCTGGCCTCGCAACTCGATTCTGCCCCCTACACAGCTTGCCTGATTCCCTCCGCAGAATGGAGAGCTGTCGGCCCCACCTGGTGCAATAAATTCGGTCAGTTGAGGAGATGGAGCAGCCTTCTCTGCAGAGTTGCTAGGCAGCGGTGTGACTCCAGAAATGGACATGAAAGCTTCTCCAAACCGGGTGGCCTGGACTCCAGAAAGTCTGCATCTTTGTCTGAAATTCCCTTGTCTCTACTGGAAATCTTGTCTCTTGCTGCTCTGTGACCTAATTTTCTCTGGCGCAGGCCTCAGTGGAGGAGAAGAAGCTTTCGGGACAACAAAATAAGAAATTCCTTCCCTGCACCTCAAGTCTGGGTCACCATCTGTTCCCCTGACCCCATGACCCTTGGCTCCCTGGAGAGCCTAGCATGGGTCGGGTCGGGCCTGCTGCACCACGGGAGGTGGGGCAGACCTGGAAGCTTCGGGCTGTTTTGCGAGGGTCTCCCTCTCTGATGTTTCTGTGAGAACCCAACACCTACTATGGATAGGAACCTGTTTTTACTGGGCTTATACAATCATTTCCTCTATAAATATGGTAACAACCTTTCTGGCCTGCCCTCATCCGTGCCTTGATGTGGGGATCTGGCTGGGTGGCAAGGCCGAGGGGTGGGGTTTGGCCCTGTGGTGACAGAGAGGGACACTGTCTTTCCTTTGGAACAGATGTTGGCATTCAGCAACATGCCAAAGCCACATTCAAGGTTCCCAGCCTCCTTACAACCCACTGGTCAGACTGTGGGAAGGAAAGGTGGGGGCTAAGAGTTGCTGATGACATGTGTGACCTCTTCTGTCTCCTGCTTCTCCCCAGACTCAGAATATCAAACTTCTCTCACTCTTTTTAAAAGATTTTATTTATTTATTCATGAGAGAGACACAGAGAGAGGCAGAGACACAGGCAGAGAGAGAAGCAGCCTCTGTGCAGGGAACCTGATTCAGGACTCGATTCCAGGACTCCAGAGATCTCCAGGATGCGTGCACACACACACACACACACACACACACACACACACACACACACAAAACACTATTTGCTTTCCAGCTCATAAAGTCCAAGAGAGCCGGGCTTCAGGTTGTTCTGTAAGGAGTGTCTGACGTAGGTTGGTGGCGGCCGAGGGGACACCTGAGATGGGTTGCAGGCCTAAATGCCCTGGTCTGGCTGCTGCGTGACACTCCTGGTTAGCAGGCGGTCCTGTGGCAGGGATGGGGTAGTCTGTGCCCAGGCCTCAGCCCCGGCCTGCATGGCCACTGCCACAGCCACTAGGCCTATGGCTGCTAAGGAAACCCAGGCCTGCTTCTGCACAGACCAGAAAGAAGGCAGCTTCAGGGCTGGGCCCTGGCTCCAGCCTTCTCTGTTTCCCTCCCAACTTTATCCCTGACCAGTCAGCTCAGGCTGCTAACAAGTCTGGAGGGCTTCACCAGAAATTTCTTTCCCCATAGTTCCGGAGGCTGAGAAGACCACGGTGCTGGACAATTCATCCCTGGTGAGGACCATCGTCCTGGCTTGTAAAAGGCCTCCCTGTGTCCTCACATGGGCTTTCCTCAGTGAGTGCACTCGGGAAGACAGAGAAAGAAATTCCGCATATGCATTTTGGGGACACAACATTCAGTCCAGAAGAGTCCTTGATTGCCCTAAGTGCTTCCAGGCCAGGGAGCGAAATGTGGGTGGGGGACTGTTCTTCCATCATCCCAGCTTTGCAATCACTTGGTCTTCACTGAGAACGTTTAGTAAATGTTACAAAAGCCAACTTTAAAAATAAAACCTGATCACAGTCATTTATTCATTTTTAAATGCAGAGCAAAGCCCTTAATATGCATCAGGATGAAAGAGCAAGTGTTCCGTCTTAGGGCAGCTCCGTGGGGAGGGGAGCTCTCACACGGGATATGAGGGAAGCGGGAAGCAGCCCACCTGGTCAGATGAACTGAACACAGCTGATTTTCACCTCGACCTCCTTCCTTCTGAGTCCTGGTAGGGGGAGCCAGCTTAAATTAGCCACCGGTAGAAAAAAAAAAAAAAAAAAAGCAACTGGGCAGAGGGCAGAAAACTCCAGGATCAGTGGCAAACTTTTAGCCAAAGAAATATGAGATTCTGGGGCCCCTGGGTGGCTCAGTGGTTGAGCACCTGCCTTTGGCTCAGGACGTGATCCCGGGGTCCCAGGATCGAGTCCCACATTGGGCTCCCTGCATGAAGCCTGCTTCTCCCTCTGCCTGTGTCTCTGCCTCTCTCTGTGTGTCTCTCATGAATAAATAAAATCTTTAAAAAGGAGAGAGAGAGGTTTGATATTCTGAGTCTGGGGGCCAGCAAGACCTACATCCCTCCCATTCTGCAGGGGGATGTTAGCAGTGAGGTTCATTACCCGCAGGAGGGTACACCTACCTCTGCGATCTGTACCCCCCAACCGCTGCTCTTTCAGAACAGGAGGGGAGGAGAACCAGGAGCTCCCCTGGACTGTGGAGGGTGCCCCGCCGCCAGCAGGTGTGATGGCCAAATGAGCAGCCACGCGGAGCCCAAGTAACTGAACTGACGCCCCCTGTCATCTGGGCTCGCCCAGGTGAGATGCCCTTCCTGCCACCACAATCAATCGATGTGGTCCTTCTATAAGGATTTCTTGAACATCTGAGATGTGGGGGGCACTGGGCTGGCATTAGCTGAATGAGCAGAGCCTATTATCAGGGGCTCGTAGTCTAGAGAGGCCAGCACGTCCATAAGCAATTTAACACAGTGCAGAGAGAGATGGAGCAGGAGCAAAGAGAAGGAAGAGGCACCCTGCCTAAGGCTACCTGGGGGAGGCAACACCTGATGGTTGTCTTCAGGGAGGGAAAGGCTTTCTAGAAAGAGCGATGAGAGAGGGGTAAATAACATCATGGTGCATAACTGTGGTGCATCTTTTTGAAGTGCAACAAAATGACTTGTTGAGAGCAATAGAGCTCTGAGTGATACGAACCACAACTACTTATCTGTACACTGTGTGTGCTCATAGCCACACACTGTGCGGTGCTCCCCCAGCGCCGTTCCCACGGAAGGCTGTCCAGGAGCAATCGTCCGAGTTCATGAGTGCCCATGGTGGTTCTGCTGGCGTTCTGGTCAGCTCTGGCCTCCTGGGGGGCTGGATGCGCCCCCAGGCTGCATTTCCACTTACCTCACTGGCCTGGGTGGCACAGTCAGATGGGGTCAGCCTGGAATCCGGTCCGGGCGCTGGCTTCTCAGCTGGACTGGCCGCCCTGCGCCCTGTGTGATGGTGCCCCCTGCAGGCACACAGGGCAGGGAGGACACCCCACACCTCCCCAGTGTCACTGAGGACCCATGGCTTTGTTAGTGGCTTTAGAGAGTCACAGCTACCAGGAAGCCAAGTATGTGGTTTCTCCAAGTAACTGCGGCTCTGAGCAGGAGGCCCTGGGCACCCCCAGCCCCCTCGGCCACAACTGCTCTGTCTTTTCAGTGGTATATGATTCCACGGTCAATGTCATAGGGAAGTCACAGTTCTGCTATGGAGCTGGAAGGATTTTGCAAACCTCCCTGAGGCTAGCCAGGAGAACAAACACTTCTGAGCTGACGGCTGCCTGCACTATTCACTCCCCTCTCTACCCCTGTCCTTTTGGTCCTTTCCTGTTCACCCCCCTGCCTGGGCTACCCTCACCCTTGCCAATTCCTTATTATCTGCAAACACATTGATTTAGGAATACTACAGAGCCTCTCAGCCTCACTGCAGTGGGCTGTTAAAACACAGATTGCTGGGCCCTACCTCATTCACGAGGTCCGCCGAGGTGGTGGGGGCTCGAGAATTTTCATTTCCATCACATTTCCAGCTGATTCTGCTGCTGCTGGTCCAGGGAGCCACACGTGGAGAACCACTAGCTTATAGGGATACAATCTAAAATTAGCACAAATTGTTCCCTGAGCTGTCAGGAACACATGAACTTGACACAAGGAGGGAGGGACACTGAGTGGTGGATGGTAACTTTGCTCAGTTGGAGGCAGGCCTAAAGAAGTGGGTGGGCGAGTAAGAAGAGGGGGGTCAGTAGAAGTAGGGACTGCAGGGGGAGGCAAGGTTAAAGATCATATGTGTCGTCACGTAGAGTGTCTGCTCAGCACCTTTCAGACAGTAGGAACTCATTATGTTACGTCTCACATCACATCATAAAGCTATTTAGCACTAAAGGTGGCTTTAAAATATTATCATGCACATTCATTCATTCATTCCATAAAATATTTGTGCCTACCAGGGCATCTGGATGGCTCAGTTGGTTGAGTGTCCAGCTCTTGATTTTGGCTCAGGTCATGATCTCAGGGTTGTGGATCAAGCCCCACCACATAGGGCTCTGCACTGAGTGTGAAGTAGGCTCATCCCTCTCCCTCTGCTCGCAATTGTTCTCTCTCTCTCTCTCTTTTCAGCAAATACAGAAATAAAATCTTTAAAAAAATCTATTTGTGTCTACTCTTTTCAGAACACCTGGTGGAGACACTGGACACAAAGACACAGACTTCCCTTCCCCATCTTTGAGTTGTGCTTCCTGTAGAGGCGAATGAACTTACATGATGCGGTGTGGCGGAGGAGGCAGTGGTGGTGAGGCGTGCGGTACAAGCGGTATAGTTTTTGGTGGTGGTAGTGGCGTCATAACTCTCTCTACCAGGCTCAACCTATGTTCCAGACATAGGTGTAAGCATTTCCAAACATTCTCTTATTTACTCCCCAACAACACTAGGAGACAGGTATTATGCCTATTTTATAGGTGGAGAGCCCAACTCATCCAAAAAATTAAGTGGCAAAGCAAAATTAACAACCTGGTCTGTCTGACTACAACTCCCTCACCCTCCTGCCTCTGCCACAGTTTTCTTGCTGCACCAGATGTTTGCAATGGGAAGGGTCTCAGATTTTGTCTAGGGGAGACTTTGTGGTCATGTCCCATCTCCCAGAAGATGTACTCCTGCTTGAGCCACCGCCATGATGGACACAGTTGAGGAAGGGCCTCCAACAAAAAAGCAGCATTTACAATTTGAGACTTGAGTCTACATAATGAACACTGCTCTTTTTAGAGAGCAAAAAGGTTAAGGAATGCAAAGGCAACTTGTCTACCTAGGACAGACTGATTTCTGGAGCCAGTCGGAAGTCTGCTTCAGTGCATGATGAGTGAGTTCCTGGGGAAGTGGCGAGGGGCATGAAGTTGTCCAAGGGCCAGCTGTGCTCACATAAGGAACAACCAGAGCATCCATCAATGCAAAGGCTGCAATCTTGGAAAAGTCTGGAATTCAGAGTCATAGGGGAGTTGGTAGGGCATTTGCCAAAGAAAATCATGATTTGAGAAAACTCCAGGGAGAGAAGCTGTTTCTAAAAGGTGGATTCCACAGAGGGATTGACTGAAGTACTTTCATATTTGCAAATGGAAATTCTGTTACTATGGCCACCTAAGAAGTTGCTCCAACCTGGTGACATCAAACAGCTATTTATTATGCTCGCCGTGTCTGCAGGCCAGGGATTTGGACAAGTCACGGCAGAGACAGCTTGTCTGTGCTTCCTGATGGCCTCAACTAGATGACTCCAAGGCTTGGGGCTTAATAACACCTGAAGGTTCTTGCTTGTTCATGTCGGGTTGTGGATACCGGCTTGGGGGCCTCAGCCCCTCTCCCTCTGAGGCTGTCTGCACAGGGACCCCTGCTGCACTAGTTTGGGCTTCCTCACAGCTAGCTAGGGGTTGGGTTCTGAGGGTGAAAGTTCTAAGAGAGAGCACCAAGTGGAAACATATTGCGGGACACATGGGTGGCTCAGCAGTTGAACGTCTATCTGACTTTGGCTCAGGGTGTGATCTCGGAGTCCCAGGATCAAGTCCCACATCGGGCTTCCTGCATGGAGCCTGCTTCTTCCTCTGCCTGTGTCTCTGCCTCTCTCTCTGTGTCTCTCATGAATATATAAAATCTTAAAAAAAAAAAAAAAAAGAAACCATACTGTTTTGTATGATTTGGTCTTAGAAGTCACACAGCATCATGTTTGTCAAGCACAAAGGCCAGCCTGGGTTCCAAGTTTACTTGGTACAAATGGTAAGATTCCAGAAAATACATGGGGCTGGAAATATTGCTTTGGTGACTTTTGGAAAATGCAATCTGTCACAATGAACAAAAGAAGGAGATTCCACAGCAAAATTAATCTAAGCATAATTTAGTCTTCCCTTTGAATTAGCCTAGCTGTGGGGACATGACTTGCTATTTTATTTATATATATACTTATATTAGTATAATAATAATTTATATAATAATTAATTATTAAATAATAATTTATATATAAATATAAGTAGATATATTTATTTATATATAAGTATATATTATATATACTTATACGTATATATATTTTTATTTATATATAAATATAAGTATATGTAAGTATACTTAGTATAATAATTTATATAATAATGATAATTTAATTATTATTAAATTAATTAATTATATTAAATAATTCATATATATATATATATACAATCTTGATTCTGCAATCTTGATTCTCACACAGCCTAAACAAAATATGTAAGCAGGAGTATTTTGTTTAGGCTGTGTGAGAATCAACATTGCAGATCATCTTTAAAAATTAGCAGTTCTAGCAATATGAGCTGAAATTCTTGCATGTCAACATTTGCCAGAGCAGGGTATCAGCTGCTCTTTCTAAACCGGGTATGTACTCTCCACTTGACCTGTTCACTCGAGACTCTATCACTTGGGTGTTTTCCATGCATTTCAACCTATTTTGTTATATCCCTGGCCCCCACAGATACTGAGTTTCTGATCCTTGGCATAGAGAATCTGGCTGCCCCTCATCTAACCACTTAATGGTAACTAACAGAAGATATCAGATCTCCACTTGAGCTACAAAGATAGATATAAGTGAAATCATTCCATTCAGTACACATTTGAATTGGTGACTATGTCTGCTTGTGTTTGTCCTAAGTTTGCCTCTTCGAGAGCTTGTAATACAAACATTATTTGTTCTTACTCTACTTTTCTTTGATTTGAATAAACATCTGAGGAGGGTTTGGGTCTGGGATAAACAACTGGGGTATCAGGACCTCTGTGTTATAAGAGATGAAGGAAACTCATTAGATGAGCCTTGAGTAAGGCTTTATCCACCTGGGACCACGGCTGAGGGGGCCTGTGAACCCCTGACATTATAACCCATAACTTTGTGTGCAGGTGTTGTGCACGTGGAGAATCAAATATTTATACAGGCTTCTCCAAGAGTCCTTGACACCAGAAGGTTGAGAATTTCTGTAATTTCTTCCAAAACTTCCAGAGAGAAAATCCGGATGGTAACAAAGAGATTTCAAGGACATTTGTTGCAAGAGAAAGCTGAGTATGATGCTCAGGAAGAGAGCAGAGGCCAGAGTTGGCAAGGGGCTGACACAGAGCCAGAATCCAGAGCAAACTCCCCTGAAAGTGCTCTTGTCAAGTTCACCAATAGTTTCCACGTCGCTGAATCCAATGGTCATTTTTCGGTCCCCGCCTCACTTGACTTACCCCTAAATGAACATTCCTCCTCTTTGAAACGCTTCCTTCCTTTGGCCTCCAAAACTCCAATTTTCCCTAGATTTTCCCTGCCTCATTGACTACTCCCCCTTAATCCTCTTTGCTGGAACCTCCTCTTCACCCTGACTTCTAAACTTTGGAAGGTCTGGGATTCTTCTCTCTCTCTCTTCCTTTTAAGATTTCATTTATTTATTTGACAGAGAAGGAGAGCACAAACAGGGAGAGTGGCAGGCAGAGGGAGAGGGAGAAGAAGACTCCCTGCTGAGCAGCGAGCCCAATGTGGGACTCCATCTCAGGACCCTGAGATCATGACCTTGGCCAAAGGCAGTCGCTTAACTGAGCCACCCACGTGCCCAGGACTCCTCCTCTCTATAGACATTTACTTCCTTGGTGATATTGTCCAGTCCCGGGGGTTTAAATAACTTCTATATCCTGAAGGTTTCCTAATTTATCTCTCTTTATAGTACACTTGACCTTAACCTTTTTTTCAGAACTCCATACTTGGATATTTAACTATGTTTCCACTTAGATGATTTAAAAGGAGTCTTAGACTTTCCAAAACCCAAGTCTAGTTTCTTTCCCTGACCTCCCCCTTCCCCGACCAATTCCTCCCTCAGGCTTCCCCATCTCAGTGAAGGGGACCTCTAGGAAGCTCTGGAGGAGAGCCCTCTTTTGCCTCACCTGGCACCACATGCTGCCCTGAAGTTTTCCTACTTGGGAATCAGGACAGCCATGATCAAATCAGGAAGCCTAAATGAGATTGCCCAGCCAGTCCAGCACCTCCTGTGAGTATTAAAGGTAGACAGAAACTCCCCCAGAGTTTCCTGCTCTTCCACAAAATGGATCCCAATTGACACATGGCCGAGGACCAGCACATCTTACTGGAAACTTCACTCATGGCAGCCTCCCAGCGGGGCTTTGAGGAACAGAAACACAAAAACACAACGATGTGAGCCTTCAGTTTGCTTTTTTTTTTTTTCTGAGAAGCCTAGTGGGAGGGCATACATGAAGTGCAGGTTGTGAAGGTAGAATGTGAGCAAATCAAAAGAGCAACACAATTTGAAGCAAATTCAGGCTGAATGGGAGACAGGAGGTAAGTCCCCCGAGGATGGAGTCAGCCCTTTGATGGGGCCCTGGCATCTCATGTAATTTCTCTGTTAATGAACGGCAGTGGGGGAAGGAGAAGCCCTGACACGCTTCTCCATGGGTCCTAGAAAAACACTGAGATGAGCATTGTTTATAAAATGCTTGAAAGAACCAGATGACAGGCTAGAAGCTATTGTTGTTTCGGATTTGCTCTGTTGCTCTGCCATGTCTATTTATAATACAATCTGAGAGGCAGCTGGTTCCTGAAAACACCCCCCCCCCCCCCAGAAGACACACATAAATTCCCCAGGCTGGGCGGTGGCAGATGATCAACATGATGCCCTATGTCCTTCCCTTTCCAAAGAGCTGTTTCAGCACATACGCAGCCCTGGTGGCCCTAGATCTCAGCATTTGGGATCTAGGTGAAGGTTCTGTTTTTCCTGAATGTTCTCTCTCACACCCGGCTGGAAGCCGGTTCTCGCTCTTCTCTGCTCTCTTTGCACTTTATCCAGCAAATGCAATTCTCTACTACAATTCTTGTGATTGGGGCACCTGAGTGGCTCAGTTGATTAGAGATCTGACTCTTGATCTTGGCTTAGGTCTTGATGTCACGGTCGTGAGTTCGGGCCCCAAATTGGGTTCCACGGTGTGGAGCCTACTTAAAAACAATTCTCATGATTTTCTGCTCTTCATGGTAGTTACTTTGTGTAGAGTTTGGTCTTATGGAGGATAAGAGCTAAGGCTGATTAATCTTTGATTCTCTGGCGTTCTCCAGTGTCTGACACCCACAGATGCTGAATGAAGGTTGAGTAAATGAAAGAATAAAAAGGAACAGTTGAGGAAGAGACTGCCTTTCACGGTGCTCATGGTAAAAATGTAGGTACCATTTGGGGTGTTTGTGACATGTTAGGCTTTAAGCTTACAATTTCATGTCTGATTCCAAAGCCAGAATAGATGCCAGCCTACAGGAAACAGTATGAAGCATTCCCTGAAACCTCCTGCAGTCTGAAATGCCTACTAGACACCTTCAAATAGGATACATTGAAAGGCAGAATTTCCAAGGCGAAGTGATAAGAGGATGCGTGGCATATTAATATGTTAACTTTGAGAACTTACGAATTTTTAATTAGTTAATTATTGTCTTAGTTCATTTGGGCTGCTAGAACAAAATACCATAGGCTGAGCAGCTTATAAATGACAGACGTTTATTTCTCAACACTCCTAGAGCAGAAAAGTCCAAGATCAGGTGCCAGCGTGGTCAGGTGAGGTGTTCTGAAGGGTTGCAGACTTGTCCTTGTGGAACAAGGCAGAGGGAGCCAAGGAGCTCTCTGGGGTCTCTTGCATAAGGCCTCTACCTTCACGACCTAATCACATCCCAAAGGCCCTATGTCCTAATACCATCACCTTGAAAGGCAGGTTTCAACACATGAGCTCTGGAGGGAACACATTGAGACCATAGCAATTGCTAATGAATATTGCCTAAGAAAACTCAGTACTGCCAAAGCTCTGTTCTCAGTGCCTTACATGTACCATTTTTACGACAACCCCATGAGCTAGGTCTTATGGCCATATTTTTATCAATGAATAAACTGAGTTACAAAGTTCACTTTGTTTCCCAGTTCCCACAGCTAGCAGGCAGTGGATTCGCAATCTGAACCTAGCCTGGTCTGACCTCTGAAACTTGAGCTCCTAAACAATCTCCCATTGCCATCATTTCTCGGATCAAGGATCAAGGTTCTAAGAAAATGGGACACAATATCTTAAGAAACAGAAGGCATAACAGGTAAGTTTAGGTGAGGAGAAAAAACTAGAAGGTGTGAGACATGCACAGAAGTCTCTTTAGAGACTTCTGAATTGCAGTGTATTGAGTACCTGGTGTATGGTTAGCTGGTGGTGTGGGTGCTGCCTGAGGTGTGCCATCACATCTCTCTCCAAGAGAGCCTGCAGGTAAGAGGGTAGCCGGTGAACCGCCTCCAGCTACTACATATTTGGATATCCTCATGCATTCGTGTGAAGGCCATGCCCTCCCAGGGCTCTTCCCAGCCTGAGACAAGGCATGGCAGGAGCAGAACAGCCTGGCTGGCTCTGTCCAGTGCAGGCTCCTCTGGTGGAGAATATTTGCCCTGGGGCTTCCTGTTGGCCTGGTTGAGACTTCCTCAGAGCTCAAGTGGTTGGAGGCTCCTCCTACCCAGTGTCTTTCCTTCCCTCTCTCCTTTCATAGGTGTCAGACCTGCATCAGGGAGTAGAGCCCTCCCTACTCCCGACTCTTCCTTGCCCCTTTATCCTTCACAGGTTCTCCCCTAATAAGAGTCTTTCATGTCTAATGCTGTCGTGGCCTTTGCTTCTCAGAGGACCCAAACTGACTCACTGAGAGATACAAAAGAAGTGAGAAAAGAATTATCCTTCGTCTACCTGGCTGCTATAACAAAATACCATACACCGGCTTCCCTGACACCTTTGTTTCTCACAGTTCTGGCAACTGGGAACACCAAGATCAAGGTGCTAGCAGATCTGGTAAATGGGAAACCCCTTTCCTGGTTGAAATGGCTACCTTATGCTGTGTCCTCACATGGTCTAGAGATGATCTCTTGTGTCTCCTATAAAGGCACTTACCCATTCATGATGGCTCCACCGCCACGACCTAATCACCTCCCTAAAGTCTTGCCTTCAAATACCATCACACTGGGGATTAGAGCACATATGACTTTTGGAGCCACACCACTCACCTCCTGTTTTGACTATAATCTACTTAAGAAGATTAAATATACAGACAAGAAGTGGTTGGGAGACCATTCAAGGCATCTTATAATTTCTGAAATGTTTCAAATTTATAATTTCCTCTTTTTTCTAGAAAGGTCATAGAGTGCTCACAAAAATACATAGGACCCAAAAGCTAAAAATAAAGAGTGGAGGGGATCCAAGTGAAAGGAAAATAGGTCTGGAGAGTGACTAGCGAAGGAAATGTGAAGATGAGGACATGCAAGGCGTATGTGAAGATCTGCCTCAAAACTCCCCAGGGACCCAGCACAGAGGAGCTCCTGGTCTTCATAAGACTCACGGAGACTGAGGTAATGGTGAATTCCTCCAGACAATGCCATGCTCCATATGATGCTCTGCTTTTCTGGTTGCCAAGATCTGGTGCCATGAGGAATGCTCCCAAGGATCCTCCTCAGAGAGGCTCATTATGATGACACTCAGTTAACACTCTGTAAAAGCTACAATCAGATGTTGCCCAGGGATGCTTCTCCTGGCAGCTCTATCTGGGGAATGGCCCATTCAGAGCAACTGTTTGGTGAGAGTGCATCTCAAGGGGGTCAAACTCACTGGTCCAAGAGCACAGCTCTTGCACGATCTGCCTCATCCAATGATAAAACTCATAACATGTAGATGATGGGAGGAACTAAGTGCTCTTCGTTCATCCATTCATTATCACAATCTCTCATAAATCAGGCTCCTATAAAATGACTGGAATCAAGAGTTTGTGGTTGTAGCTTTTGGGAGGACCTTGAGACAGGGTTCAACTTCTTGGCAAAATTAATGGACTAAATCAAGACAAGTGGTGCAAGGAGAGATGATCTCCAAATAAGTGCTACATTTATGATTATGGGGAATGTGAAGAAAATAAATGGGAAGAAAGAAAGCCTGAACCTCCCCCCCAACTGGTTCTGACAGGTTTGATCTCATACTTGCCCTACTGTTGTCAGGATGGCACAGCAGCAGTGCCCTGCCTGGGGTCACCCAGACACAAGAGAGCCAGTGTGTTCCCATGTTGTCAATCTGAATAATAAGCTCAGGCACCGACCACTTTGGGTTATGCGGTGGGCTCACATCTCAAGACCAGCTCAAGTCACTACTGACAATTGGGCTGGACTTGAGAAAAGCAAACGGAGTTTAGTGGAGAGCTCAGGTCAGGAAAGCAGCAGCATCCCGGGGCAACTGAGTTATTTCTGTATCTCCCAAAGCCAATGACTCATAATCAGATCAGTTCTACTGCCTCTGAGGCCACTTTTTTCTGAAAGGTATTTCTCATGGAACATTACCTCCACATGGGCTATTATTGTCCTTAATCTCTTTTCGTGTTTTAGCAATGGAAAACTGACAGCTCCTTCTCCTCTAGAAAAATGAAAGTAGATGAAAGGGGAGTTTAAATGGTGCCTTGGCTTTGCAGGATTCAAGCTTTTCTCTTTTTCAGAGTCAGAAATCTTAGGAGAGGAAGTGTGCTTTGCAGGGATGGCAGGCACGGGGGTGGAGTGGGCCAGCTCCCTCAGGGTCCTTTCTGAGTCCCCATCTGGGTGGACCAGAGGCAGCGGGTGAGGCAGACTCCTGCCCTTCTCAGGGCGCATGCTTGGCCCTCAGTGCTTCACAGGGAAGATACTATGGCACCAATGCCGGTATTGACCACCAACACTTGTATGGTCCTTTGCATCTTAGTGGATTTGCACACCATCCTGAGAGCGAACTTGTCATCCACCTCGTGTCATGGCTAAGGAGAATGAGCCCGGTCCCCATGGCCTGTTACTTTGTGGAAGGATGCCCTGTTAGTGTGTGTGTGTTGGGGCTAGAACTTGAACCCAAATAGGCAAAATGGTGCTCCTCACTACTGCAGATGTTTTGGGGGCATAGTTAACAAATGAGCAAGAGAGAGATTTGGGGAGCTCAGACCGTGCTTAAGCGTTGGCCCACAATCAGTCATTACACAGTAATAGTTGCAGAGCTCTTTCCTCTTGGACCCAGAATATGGAGAAGCCATGGGAGACGGACAGAAATGGATACAAGTTGGACTTGGATTTTGCTTGCTTGATTTTGCTCTGTTTTCATTTGTCTGTTTTTGTCGGGGAGAGGATAGTAGGTAGTAACTTGCCCTCTTTAAGCAGTTAAAAATCAAATATTAGGCACCCATTGTTTTTTCTGAGGATGGGAGGCCAGAAGCTCCTGTCTCTTGCAAGACAGTTATTCCTGTGAGATCTCTTGTACACCTAGAAAGAAGACCTGGTGAGAAGATAAAGAGGAGGGGCCCATTGCACCTCCAGGGACCTGGGAAGGCTCCTGACAGGCTGAAGCCAGAGTCATCACGTGGAAGGGCAGTGGGGGAGGGCAGATGGCACTGGAGGGAGAAGGGACTGGGGGAGTGAGGGAGAAGCAGGGAGAGCACTGGGGCATTTGAGAAACTACAGGCAGACCACGCAGAGGGGCCAAGGTTGGGGGTGTTTATTCTCATCTTGCGCAACTAGGTTTGCACCATTCTTATGGAGTGGAAGACTGCCAGAGAGGTTTGGAATGGCCCCAAGTGACAGCCACAGACCTTAGGTGACTGTTTCCCTAGAGTAGAGTTCTCAGAATCAGAGCCTTCAGGTCCAAAGCAGGGAGAAGCCCCCCTCCGGGAACTCCGTTTGCAGCCACTGGGCTCTGCCCTGCCTCCACCTGCCCCATCCCGGACAGCTCCGCCAGCAGAAGACACTTCCTCCCACCCAGCTGGCATCTGTCTGGGTCTAGGCTCACCGAGGCTCATCCACACCAGTGAATACAGGCTTCCCACCCTTCCCAGACAAACACCAAGTCTTCTCTTATCTGGACAAAATGGGGGGTGGGGTGCTTTCGACAGTGCCCCTTCATCATTCTTGGGTTTCCTTGCTCTGCCCTGAACACGTGCACTTATTTCTCCTCAAGTGGGTCTGTGTACCCTGACATCCTGCCAGCCCCCACCGCCGCCCCCTCCTCAGCCCCACCGTGTGCCAGCGTGCACTTCTCCAGGCTCTGGGAGTAGAGCAGGGAAGAAAGCAGCTTGTTGATACGGGAGGTGGGAGAAGGTAGGCTGGGCGCAGGGGAGAACTCAGGTTCTTGATTGTTTACTATGTACCAGGCATTATGCAAAGAGCTTTACACATGGTACTATGTCTTATTCTTACAAATATTCTTGTTCTTACAAAAATGGGATCATTATCCACATTTTGCAGATGAACAAACTGAGGCTCAGGGAGATGAAATGAGTCAAGCGAAGTTAAGTGAATGGTGGAGCTGTGATTTGCCCCCCTCTGCGTCGGACCCTAGACACGCCAACTGATACGTTGGAAGACCAGCCCTGTGTCTTGAGCATCTTTGAACTCTACATTTAAAGATCTTATTTATTTAAGAGAGAGCAAGAGAGATCACAGAGGAAGAGGGAGAAGCAGGCTCCCCGCTGAGAAGGGAGCACGACACCGGCTCGACCCCAGGACCCTGAGATCATGACCCCAGCCGAAGGCAGACGCTTCACCCATGAGCCTCCCAGGTGCCCTGAGCCTCCACATTTAGAACCGTGTCTTGACACAGTAGGTGCTCAGCGCTAAGCTCTGAAAGCACTGACTCACTATTATGAGCAAAACACATTCTAGCTGTATTTCCTCTAGTTTCTCTTCTGGCTTCAAAACCACAAGCTTTTCCACATGAGCAATCTCTCATTTTCCCTGGTGTGCTGCCAGGCCGTGGTGCTCCGGCTTCTGACAGCCTATTAAATAATTACGTTCTGTCTTCACATGTTTCATGAGCTTTTTCCAATGACCCAGCTCCGGAGATAACGGGACGATGGATGCAACTGTGTTGGGCCAGGGCTGATGGATGGTTTGCCTTTGGCAATTTTCAAGTGGAAGAGAAACAAACTCAGAGGCAATATGTTTTTCCTCTGACTTGGATGCCTTCCGCTGTATCACACCGGGCCAGGGTCCTAAGGTGCCTAAGCAGCTCTGATGCTCTGGACTGGAGCCCCTTTGCGGCTGGTGCCAGGAAAGCCAGGGTGAGCCCGGGCTGCCCCTTGCTCAGCACCCACCTCATCTCCCTTCCCACTTACATTTTGGTCAATAAAAAAGTGGTAAACCATCTCAAGTCTGAGTGTCCTTTCCTCTGGCAGCTCTCTCGCTTGGCTTCTCTATCTAGAGAATGTTTTCTACCTTTGAGTGCGAGCACATTCTCTTTGGCCACCCTCTGAACCTTCCTTTTTCACGGAGTTGAGACTGCTCTTCCTCCAGAAAAGCGAGAAGAGAGGAGGGGAGGAGAGGGAGGCGAAGGAAGGAAAGGCGCTGACATTTGCTGGACCCATAGGCTTCTCACAGGCATGTTGTTTAAACGCCACAGAGATTGCTGGTTCTGGGGTGCACACAAATGAAGAAAGGCAGTCGCCCCAAGTCGTGGTGCAGGCAAAGGCAGAGAGGGAAGAGAAAGGGCTCCACTGTGGAGATGTTTGCTGAATGTGAGGCACTGGTGGAGATGCTCAGCATCCAGGGAGACAGGAGCCAGGAGCTCAGGCAGGACACACAGGCCAGAGATCAAGTTACTGCAGTCAGCAACGTAAGCGACCCCTGCTTTCTGAAAGGGCTTGAAACCACGTGAAACCAGCAGCTTCCTGTCTCTACCCAGTCCCCACACCAATCACAGTCCACAAATTGGCACATTTTCAAAACCCAAGGGACTGTGCCTTGGTCCTTCTATGTGGGTTTCCCTCAGAGTATAGGGGGTAGAGGAGGCAGCTAAGGACAAGGGCAGGAAGGGCTCGAGTGGGGGAGACGAGGACATGGAAGGAAGGACGAGAAATCAACACCATGGAAGACCCTCATAAGAAGTGTCTACAAAGAACATTCTCGAAAACCAAGGCAGGAGGGGAACAGTAAGGAGGCTGCCGTCAAGGTCTGAGGCCCAGCACTCCCTTATGCTCCTGCCCAGCCTGGACTCAGAATGACTGTGGGGTGGCTGCCCACCCCTGTTCAGAGCTGCTCAAGTCCTCTGAGTTTATTATAGCATTGCTCATAGTGGGGGGAAAACAGAAAATAAACAGAAGAGGAAAATAGAATGAATAGCCAGGGACACCTGGGTGGCTCGGTTGGTTAAGCATCTGCCTTTGGCTTGGGTCATGGTCTCAGCGTCCTGGGATCGAGCCCCACGTGGGGCTCCCTGCTCAGTGGGGAGCAGCTTCTCCCTCTCCTTCCACCCCTTTCCCTGCTTGTGCTTTCTCTCTCTCTCTCTCAAATAAATAAATAAAATCTTTTAAAAAATTAAATAAATAAAATGAACAGTCAAAAGGTGATTACTTGAATAAACTACTCTGAGCTTTCACCAGAAGCCCCCATCTACAATGTTCACCAGTTTCCATTGTGTAAATTCTCCTACCGTGGATTATTTGAAGATACTTATGATTATAACTAGCTTACAAAATTCTTGAATATTGAATGACTCGCTCTTGCAAGAGGAGAGTGCTAAATACTAGATGGTTCCAGAACACCACTGAACCTTCCACACTGTTACTAAGAAGAATGAGTTAGAGGTGCCTGGGTGGCTCAGTCAGGTAAGCGTCTGCCTTCGGCTCAGGTCATGATACCGGGGTCCTGGGATGGAGCCCCCCAGGGAGCCTGCTTCTGCCTCTCCCTCTGCCTGCCACTCCCCCTGCTTGTGCGCTCTCAATCTCTCTCTAATAAATAAGTAAAATCTCACAAAAAAAAAAAAAAAGAAGAAGAATGAATTAGTCATCCGTGGAATATAAGAAACAGTGCAGAGTATCATAGGGGAAGGGAGGGAAACCTGAATGGGAAAAAATCAGAGGGAGACAAACCATGAGAGTCTCCTAACTCTGGGTAGCAAACTGAGGGTCACTGGAGGAGAGATGGATAGGGGGATGGGGTAACTGGGTGACGGGCATTAAGGAGGGCACGTGATGGAATGAGCTCTGGGTGTTATATGCAACTGATGAATTACTGAACTCTATATCTGAAACTAATGATGTTCTATATGTTGGCTAATTAGATTTAAATTAAAAACCAAGAAGAATGAGTTAGAATCATACTAGTTATCTTGGAAATATTTCTATTAAATTTTGTTGAGTAAGAATAACAAAGGCAGGGAATTATGTCATGTGATCCCATGTATGTAAAACAAGTAAATATGTGGGTGCAAGCATATGGGTGATCATATGAGTGAGGAGAAAAATGCGGATGATACACATTAGGCTGCTGGCATGGGTTATCTCATGGGTGCTAACATGGAAGGAGAGGGAAAAGAGAGAAAAGGGAAAGCAAGAAACAAAGTAGAAAAATACTGGGTCTTTCTATCTTAGTTTTTAAAAAGCACACATAATATATGAAACACAATTAAATTCATTTTACATGAAAGTGCATATGTGTAACAAAAATTTTTACAAACCGAGGCAAAGTAAGGCAAAAGCAACATAGATGTGCTCAGTGGTGAACAGTATGTATTAACTGACATATGCTGAAACTTTTACATGATAATTATTAAAAAGGAAGAATAAATAAATAAAGCATTAATAAAATAGTACATTAAATTAAAATTTTTTCTCCTTAGGCAAAGATGTGTATTCTGTTTGGGAAATAAAGGGAAGGTGAGCAGGGAAATATGGAGGGGTAACCCTTCATCTCATGGATGTTGACTTTGTGCCCACAGTGGACCACCAGGCAGAAGGGGATGCTGTCCTGGAGAAACAGTAAGAGGAACGCTGACTTACTCTGCCCTGAAGGTAGCCAGTCAACCCTGGGACAGAGAGGAGGAGTCCTATTACCCAGGCTAGTCAACTGATCAGGAAATAACTTTTACAACACTTTTAAATGGACTATAACATGATTTTTTAAAAAAGATTTATTTATTTATGATAGACACACACACACACACACACACAGAGGCAGAGACACAGGCAGAGGGAGAAGCAGGCTCCATGTCGGGAGCCCGATGCAGGACTCGATCCCGGGACTCCAGGATTGCACCCTGGGCCAAAGGCAGGCGCCAAACCGCTGAGCCACCCAGGGGTCCCCTATAACATGATTTAAATATATATTTGTGGATATGAAAAATCAAGCCACATAGTCACAGAAGTTCAAGAGCTGAACCTCTTGGAATTTAAATCTCTTAATTACAGTCTGAGTGACAGAACACAGCAGCAATAATTTTCCCCTGATATTAGAACATTCTCCCAAGATCAGAAGCACAGAATTCCCAATACTTTGGGCTTCTCTGTGTATCTAGAATTCTCACACCAGATGTAGTTAGTCGAGCTCTGGCCAGGCTACACTGGGGTGTAGCCCATAAATCAGCTTGAAGACTGCCTCGGTGTGGGTTAGAAATACCTTCAGAACCTACACAGTTTCCTAACGTGATAGGGCATCTTATCCTCCCTGTTCTGAAAATGGGCTACAAGTACCAGAGCCACCTAAATTGTAGGAAGGAAGAACCGAGAGCTGAGTTTGGTTTCAGCTCAGTCCAGTGCGACCTCATCATCGGCCCTGGATCTGGGAGGTCATTTCTCACTGTCCTGTCTTATGGAGCAGTTAGTGCAGCCAGGACACATGCCACCCCCTAGATCACAAGGAAGCAGCCAGGCTGGTAAAAGCTTCACGCACAGTGGCAGTATGGAATAGGTTAAAGAAAAAGGATGATGTGTACCTGTGTGCATGGATGCGCACCTGTGGGTGTGTGTGAGGGAAAGCACGTGTGTGTGCTTGACTGTAAAACATTTTATTATAACCACTCTGCGCATTAACACTTGCCCTGATATATAGACAAAAACAGAATTCAGTTTAGAAAAAAAATGACTATGTAATGTACCATGCTGGGAACTTGAAATGAGTAGCATACAGTTCTTTCTAGAAGGAAAAATACAGTCTATGGGAGGGATAAGACAAAGGCACAAATAAATTTTTATAAAAGACAGAATACATGTGTTAATATATGTGTTGTATCTGAACCAGTGACATCTCATTTCTAAGAATAAAGAAAGCTAAGAGGAAAAACTAAAATGGTGATGGCCCCATTTCATTCTGACACCCAATAATTTATCCAAAGGTGCCTCAGTTTAAAAATAATGACCAAGTGCATTTCTCTCCTCTCCATAATAAGTAGCGTAAGAGAGATTCGAAAGATATTGCATATAGAAGCTCAGAAATGAAATAAAAATTGCATGGACTAAGATTAAGTTTCTTCTGTCTGAGAATAGGGGCTGGAAATAGAAATAAAATTGCATTATGGTAAAACAAACAAAAAAATATATATATTTCTGCATATCCGAATCTGTAGCCCGCGAATTATACCTTCTAAATATAGGCCAGGAACTGAGTTTTTTTCTTTAAAGATTTCATTTATTTATTCACAAGAGACACACAGAGAGAGGCAGAGACACAGGCAGAGGGAGAAGCAGGCTCTGGAGGGGAGCCCGATGTGGGACTCGATCTTGGGACTCCAGGATCATGCCCTGAGCAAAGACAGATGCTCAACCACTGAGCCACCCAGGTGCCCCCAGGAATGAGTTTAAGTAGATAGTCTATCTACCTATCTCTCTAGGTAGTGTGTATATTTGTGTGTGTGTGTGTGTGTGTGTGTGTGTGTGTGTGTGATAAACATGTTAGATATTAATATAATTTTGAAGAATATTCAATACTCATATAATATTGAAGGAAAAGATACTGTGGGGTCTGAGACAGAGACAGGATAATGTAGTGGTCCTCAAACTAGGATAAAGATTGGTATCAATCAGCTTGAGAAAATATGGATGTCCCAAAGATTTTGATTTAATTGGTTGCATGAGCATCAAGGTTTTTACCAAGTTCCAGGTAGTTCTAATGTGCAGTCAAGGTTGAAAATCACTGAGAGCAGGAGAGAGGTTACAAGAGCAAAACAGAAATTTTGAAAATTTTAAACATGATTGCTAAAATTAAACAAAAAAAAATCAGCAAAATAAATGAAATGAACTGCGGTAAAAATGCCCTAGGAAATAGAGCAAAAAGAGACCAAGACATAAAGAAAAAAAATAAAAGAGAGAAGGATGATCTACCAACTAGTTAGAGTTCTGAACACAGAGAACAGGAGGAAATACAGGGGAGAAATTTTTACCAGACCTGAAGGTGGTGAATCACTAAAGACTCACTTAGAAACCAAATAAAATGGTCATAGACTAGTATATCATTATGAAAACCATTATGAAACAGCCAGAGTGAGAGAGAACATCCCAAAGGACCGCACACTTTAAAGACAAAATACTACGATACATATAAAGGAATATAAAGGAGATTGACATCAGTTTTCAGGAGCAATACTGAATTTAGAAAAAAATGGACCAAAGCTTTCAAATTCTAAGAGAAATTTACTTTAAACCCATATTCTGGAAGATCATCAATGATGTGGGAAAGGCGGTAGGAGCAAGGCGTGTGTGGGGGCAGGTAGGGGTGCAAGTGGGTGGGGCTGGGGTTGGCGGGGTCGGGGGGCGATGACTAAAGCTCAAGGTAGACACACAAGGACTCACCTGTGTTACCTCTCATTCACCCTTCCCTAGGAAGTTCCTGCATGTTGTAATCCCTGAGAACAAATCAAGGAGAAAGACATAGGACATTAAAAACGTTAGATTCTACATGGGAGAGCGTTAACGGCAGTCCTACAGTTACACTCAGGCGGTGACCACTATTCCATCTGGAAGGGTACAGAAAAGAGAACTTGACAGCTAATCTCATATAATGAAATAATTTTTTATTTTTAAAAAAATTTTTGTTTATTATTTATGATAGTCACACACACACAGAGAGAGAAAGAGAGGCAGAGACACAGGCAGAGGGAGAAGCAGGCTCCATGCAGGGAGCCCGACGTGGGACTCGATCCCGGGTCTCCAGGATCGCGCCCTGGGCCAAAGGTAGGCGCTAAACCGCTGCGCCACCCCGGGATCCCCAATGAAATAATTTTTTAAATAAAGATTCATGAAGATACTGATGAAGAAGAGAAAGGTAATCAGAAACTAAGAAAATAGAAAAGCGTCTAAGCAAGGAATTTAATTCTAATACATTTTAAATTCTTTGATCTATGAAATCTTCTTTTATCATCAGTTTACCTCTTTTATTTTTCTTTTGTACTTTCTGCTTTTGATTATCATTCTCAGTAAGGCCAGGGTGGCTCAGCTGGTGAAGTGTGGGACTCTTGATTTTGTTCAGGTCATGATCTCAGGGTTGTGAGATCTGCAGGATCAGAGCGCAGCACCGAGTCGGTCTCAGTCTCCGTGCTCAGCCCAGGTGGCTCCCGAGCCTGCTTGATTCTCCCTCCCCTGCTCCCTCTGCCTGCCGCCCCAGCCCGCCCCTGCTCACGCGCTCTCTCTAACTCTGGCAAACGAACAAGGGGTAGAAGGGGAGGCAGGCACGGGGATGGGGGGACTGGGTGACGGGCACTGAGGGGGCCACTGGACGGAATGAGCACTGGGTGTTATATCATATGTTGGCAAATCGAACTTCAATTAAAAATATATTTAAAAAAAGAAAGGAACTATTTTTCTCTATTGTATCTGCAGTGGCTAGTGTAAATAAGTACTGATAAATATTTTTGGATATATTAATATTTTATAGATGGTGCTGATGAAGGGATTAAATTTTTATATACAGCAATGATTTTTCTTTAGGGCTACCAACAGGCGTTTCCTGGCTAATAACTTTTGAGCAGCACTGGCTTACATCAATGGCTTTTAAATTTTTCTGACTGTAACTCACAGAATGAATTACTTTGTATGTAATGATCATGCATACACATAAAAATTTTAAAAGTTCTACAAAGGACTGTAGTTAATACTGTATTGTATATTTAAAAGTTTTTAAGATAAAGATATTAAAAGTTCTTTTTTCTTAAAGATTTTATTTATTCATGAGAGACACACAGAGAGAGAGGCAGAGACACAGGCAGAGACAGAAGCAGGCTCCATGCAGGGAGCCTGATATGGGACTCGATCCCAGGTCTCCAGGATTAGGCCCTGGGCTTCAGGCAGGCGCTAAACTGGCGAGCCACCCAGGGATCCCTAAAATTTCCTATCATAAACAAAAGTGTGTAACTATGTGTGGTGGCGGATATTAACTGAACTTACTGTAGTGATAACTTTGCAATATGTATAGACATTGAATAATTATGCTATACACTTAAAACTAATACAATGTTCTATGTCGATCATATCTCAATACAAAAAAAAAAAACATTTCATGAAATAACTCACATACTTACAAAAAAAAAAAAGAAAAGAGAGAGAGAGAGAGAGGCCATCTCACCTCAAGATCAAACACACATTTATCTATGTTTTTCCCTTGTACGTTTATCTGTTCATTTCCTTTAAATCTTTAAACTACCGGGAATTTCCGGCAGAGGACTCGTGAGGAGCTGTGGGGGACCGGCTCTGTGCAGGCACCCAGGACCTCTCATGCACCTGCACAGGCCCCTGGGCAGGACTTGAACACAGCTGATGTGAGGCTTGGCAGCAGGCTTTGGCATCTTTCCAGAATGTGGGAAAATGGGAGACTTCAGAGAAGCTGCTCCTGGCTTCACTGTGTCCCAGGGATTTGGTCAGAGACAGCTTCCCACGGCCTCCTGGTTCTGATGGGGTTTGAGGCTTTCTGCCTCACCTCCTTAGGGTACAAGCAGGAAGCTGTGAAACTTAGCTGCAGCCTGACGCCTGCTCTTCCAGTCATTCATGCCGCGGTCACCTGGTCCACTTTGTAGTCAGGATCGCTCTGTTTAAGGGCCACAGGGACCGAGCACCCTTGGTTACTTCCTTTCTCTGTCTAAATACTGAATTTTCAGGATCTAAAAAGGGCGTCTTGTTCCCTGACCAGCTAAATCTATGAGCCTTACCCTGCCTTCATGCTAGATGGTAGTAATTTACTTTCTACCAAATAGTTACTAAACTATCTTGGCACCATTCACTGAACAGTTCATTCTCTCCCTCACAGAATTTCTTCTTCGTTATTTCGTTACCTTTGAAAGATCTTCTTATATGTGAGATTATTTTATGTACTTGGCATCTGTTTCTGAACTTTTCGTTACATTCCATTTTTTCCCAGCTATCTTTTCTGGTGCCAGAACCACATTAATTTGTGTACATTTATAACCTTGTTTAAAATGGGTGAAGAAAAGAAAGAAAACAGGTGAAGAAAACCCTCTTACTATTCTTTGACAGACTTTTTTTCAGGATGTTCTTACAAATTTATTTTAATAGAAAAAGTTTAGAAAAGTAAAAAATTCGGTCAGATCAGCCATTTAAAAAAATCCCAATTCTTATGTCAACTGTATTTCACTTAAGAATAATAATAAAATAAATGCTAAAATCCTGACCTGGAATTTTATAAATTATAAAAGTAATAATAAATGTTAAAATCCTGACCTCCTGGAATTTTATGAGAGTTTTTTTCATGTGGAGACCTGACAGCTTTAGATTACTGCATCTTCCCATCTGGGAATAGATATTTCTCCATGTTATTGACACTGTCTAATGCCCCACAGTAGAGTATGAGAGTTTTCTTCAAAGAGGCCCTGCACCTTTCTTGTTTCTGGATACGTGTTTTACAGTATGTGGCTGTCAGGAACGGGATTGTTTCCCATTGCATATCCTAAATGGTGATTGTTGGGGGTTTAAGCAGGGAGGTGACTGGTTGTAATTCTGGGCTGGGGCAGGAGTAGGGGGGCAGCGAGGCACTGCATATCTGTAGGGCCCCTGCCCTAGCATGGCCACTGGTCTTACCCTCTTTCTCCGAATCACCAGCTTCTTCTCCCCAGGTAGCTCCTTCGGAGTCAACTCTTCAGGAGAGTGACTAAGTCCCAGGAGTTATTTAGCCCACCCCCTGGAAATAGCCCTGTGGGGATCAGGAGTTAGACTTTCAAGGCATTGAGGAAATCTCAGGATGACATTCTGAAGCCAGCAAATATTGAAGGTCCCACTTCTTCCTCCTCCTTCCTTCCTCAGACTCTGGCACAGGAGAGATGGCCCAGCTCCCAGGAAGCTGCTTCTAATTAGTCTGGGGCCTCAAGGACCATTTGTCTGCCTCTTTCTCAAAAGGCAGGCCGCTTGAAAATGTGCTGAGATGACAAGGTCTCCCTGGAGAGAGGGAACCTGGCAGATGCCTCTTTAGGGTGTGAACGTCACGGATTTCTCACTCCCCCCCGTGCCCCTCCTATGGTGCTTGACAGCGAGGCCAGTGCCTAGCAGGACATTTTCAAACAGGAAAATGGAAAAACACCTAAAAACTTCAATATAAAAATATTCCAATCGCTCGGAGGTAGTAGGGGCCTGTGCAGGAATGTGATTTAGAGAAAGGTGTGGGAACCACATCCCCACAATACCACAGACACAAGGGCACCCAGTGTCTGTTGAAGGACGATCCCGAGGCTGGTCCTGTGTCTTCCATGTGCCGCAGACCTTGCCCCCAGAAGAGGGATTGGCTTCACAGGCAGCCCGCAGGAGCCCCGCTGAGCTCCTCTCCCTTTGAGTCCCTCCATCTTTGCTCCTCAGAGTGGTTGGATGGAAGTGGTCCCCCAGAGCAGGTGTCTCAGACAGGCCAAGGGGCCCCCTGCTCCCTGGTGCTTCTGGTATCCAGTTCCAGACCCAGCAGGGAAGCACACTGATCCAGGGAAGCCAAAGGCGGGAAAGAATGACCTCTTAGTACTCGGGTGCAGACATCTAGTTTTGCAGAGGAAGTGGCTGCACAGATGAATTGACAGAAGCAGAATTGGAGCAGGGAAGAGGAGGTGCCTTTTTAAGTATTCTTAAGAGAAACCTCTATTTCACTAGTTTCTGTTACTGGGTTTCTAATCCTAGCCACCAAGCATAAACAATTACTGTATCTATTGCCCAACCCAAGCTCTGAGGGGTTAGGGAATCTTTTTTTTTAAGATTTTTATTTATTTATTCATGAGAGACAGACAGATAGACAGGCAGAGGGAAATGCAGGCTCCATGCAGGGAGCCTGACATGGGACTCCATCCTGGGACCCCAGGATCACACCCTGGGCCAAAGGCAGGCGCTAAACCGCTGAGTCACCCAGCGATCCCTGGGAATCTCTTGATTAAAAACTAGACAATTAGGACAGAACGACAGACCGGGAACAACAGACTTTGTTAAATATTAGCCGGCTCCTGCTATATGCCAGTATAAGGAACGCATAGGAAATCCCTACTACGTGCCTGCCAGATACGCACACCTTATGGTATTAGTTCCTACCAACTCCACTGTGATTGTCTCATTGCTGTCGCTTTGTAGGTGAGGAAAGAAGGGACAAATGAACACAAAGAGACTATAAAGCCTAGCAATTGGGAGGATGGGTTTTAGAATGAAGGGAGTGGTGAACAGGGAGTGGTGTTGCTGGAGCTGGGCTTCACATCCAGATCTGTGTGGCTTCAAAGCCCTGGCTCCTTGCACTCAGCATGGGCCCTTAGAGAGAGAGATAAAAGTTCTCAGTAAGATGTTTTTCAAGATTGCAAGGCGTTTTAGCTAAGAAGGCTGTTCCCTGCTGTGAGAGCTGAGAGCTGACACTGGATCCTTATGGGTCTCAAATCTGACTCAGGCCACACAACTTGTTTTATACGGGAAAACCACAGGCAAAGAGAGAATGAAATCACTGTAATGACCTTTACTGCAATTCTCCCTGAACCAAATAGGGAACCTGAAGTTAAGTGCACCTGCACTAGGCCCCTGGGTATGTGGTGGGCCTTTCAGATCCCAAAAAGGAAAAAAATTCTGATTAAGTGCTGCTGCCTCTTTTCCTCAACACCTTACCCAGACTCTCAAGCACTAGTTTTGGAAATCTAATGTCACATCTGGAAGCACCTTTTCATGTAGTTTAAAGGCACTTGTACATGTCCCATCATGTATTAACTGTGACCTAGTGATTTGGCCTGTTTCATTGTCCTTCACTTGGAAGGCCCCAGGTCTTCATCCTATGGAACAGTGGTACTATTTAGAAAATTGAAAATGAACGTGGAAGCATCTTATTAATTGTAAAGCTGAAGGTCATTTAATCAATCAACTTAGTGCCCAGCATGGGCCCAATGCAAGGCTTCAATTCACCACCCTGAGATCAAACCCTGAGCTGAGATCAAGAGTCAGACACTTAACTGACTGAGCCACCCAGGTTCCCTAAGGAGATATTTTAAAGATTAGGTTTAGGGATCCCTGGGTGGCGCAGCGGTTTGGCGCCTGCCTTTGGCCCAGGGCGCGATCCTGGAGACCCGGGATCGAATCCCACGTTGGGCTCCCGGTGCATGGAGCCTGCTTCTCCCTCTGCCTGTGCCTCTGCCTCTCTCTCTCTCTCTGTGTGACTATCATAAATAAATAAAAAATAAATAAAAAAAAAATAATAAACTATTACAATTAAAAATTAAAAAAAAAATAAAGATTAGGTTTAAATATTATTAAAGGCTTTTAAGAAACACTAATTGAAGGATTCAAAATTTTGTGTAAATGGATCAACTGGAAAAAATAGATAATGTGAATGCGGAGTCAAGACTTGGGCACCACGTCCAGCTTTACTCTTGACTCAGGCTACGTATGTCCTGTGTCCCAGCTTCCATTGGGAAATGATGGAGCAGTGAATGAGCTCTTAGAGAGAAGGGCTTAAAGAGCCACTGATAACAGCATGTTATTGCTTTAAAACTTTTATCTGTAACCATTACAACTGAGGGATCCTATGATCAAGTCTCTGTAAGTGGCTCAATTCCTGGTCCCAATTTCCCTACCAAAGTGGCATCCTCCAATCCCAGTCCGGGCTCCGAAAAGCTTCATTTCCCAGCTATATAGAGACAGCCCCACCTCCCACACATATATCCTCCAAGATAACAAACGAACAAACAAAATCCTATTTCCCAAAGTTTTATTTTGGTTTGAGGTTAAACTTCCCTAGGCTCTGCATCTCAAGTGTGCCAGTGGCAAACTACCTCATTCAAGGCACATGGCCGTTGAGTATCCAGGAGAACGCAGGAGAGCCACATGTTCCCTGGGCATGCTTACGGAGCAGTTTTGGGCCAAGAGGAAAAAAAGGAGCGCTTGCGGAAGGGAAAGATGCTCCATGCACTCAGGATGCTGAGAGCTCGATGATCCTCTTCCATACCAACATGTAGGCCAAAATAGAATGTCTTTCATCCTCCATCACACTCTTAAAAACACCATCGGCAAAAACACAGAGAAGGTATCACAAATTAACTGACCTTAAATCAATGCCAAAGAAACAAGAAGTCGATGCATAAAGAAATACAATTCACAAAAGAAAATGTGCAACGTTTTGTAAGCTGTATACATTTCAACAAAAAAAGTTGGGGGCACAGATTTAGATATTTCGAGTTTTGAAAATATTTATTACAAGAAGATTCCCTTTCCCATATTAAAAGGAAAGCATATTACTGGAAATACTCAGAGGATGGAAACTAGGTTAAACCAATTCCCAAGTCCTCATCAAATAAAGTTATCAATAAAGGAAAAGATAGTTTGGAACTTAAAATTAGGGAGGCCTATACACAATTTAGATGGGGAAAGAGAAAAACAGAACAAAGTGAAAATGATCGTTTACACCTTACAGTCTTTAATTAAGCACATAAAACTGTACTATTTAATATATTTCTCCATGAACTTTTTGTGAAATTCAGATCGCAGTGTGTCATTTACAAATCTTTTGTCTTTCTTCTGATCATCTACACCTTTTGCACAGTTCTTGAAAACAACATCATCATCCCACCTAAAGAGGAAAAAGAAAACAGAATGTCTTCTATGTCTGTATCAGGAGACAAGAACAAGTGAACTGCAAAGCTTGGTCATTACCCAGAAAGATGCTGAACATGTACATCACCTAATACAGCAATTACACCCAAAAGAATAAAGTAATTCTTACTAGGTTGTAACCCTGCTTTATTACAGCAGGAAGGGTAATTCCTATCTAACACAAACATTCTCATTACTTCCCTTGTATAGGAACTTTGAGTTAAAAAGCAGGAATACATTGGCTTAATTACATAAATATTTAATGTTTTCAGGTCTAAAACAAAGAGGCAGCACCCTGATTAGCATAGATACTTCTAAATAATAACTGACCAATTTAGTATAGTTTAGATTACACAGTTTTATGGATTTTATGCTCTTTCATCAGTTACCACTAGTAATCATCCACTGTAGTATTTGCATTTATGGCAACAAAAAGGAGAAGAAACAACTGGGGTATAGCCAGGAAGGCTCCCAGACTTGCCCCAATCTACAATTCAGTCCTAGGGGAAAGAATGTGCTGGGCAACCGCTCATAGGAGGGACAGAGCATAAGGAAGTGTGCAAATGGATTCCTCCAGTAGCTTTCTCCCTTACGTGGATCTTTGTATCTTTACTACGTTAGTCACAAGTACAACTCTACACGGAGTCCTCTGCGTCCTGCTAGTCTCTGAATATGATCCTGGGGGCTCTTCACACATACATCTACAATGTAAGCTCTGTAGGGCCAAGAGCTCAATGTACTATTCCATCCCTGGTGCTTAGGACAGTATCTGCCACAGAGCTGGTTATCATAAATATCTACTGAAAGTAAGTACATTTTCTGTAATTCTGCTTCTTCCATTATTCTTGTATCTGCTGGAGAAGAATTATCAGTAAAAAGGGGGTTTTTAGAGGCTTTACATAATAGTTTGGCATAAAACGCACAATTTGCAATATACATCCAACTGGGTTGTGTAAAGTACCTTCTTTTAACTTTGAAGTTGGCCTGAGGCTGGGATGGACCAGTGAGATTAAGGAGAGGGTTTCCACTCAAAATGTTTTCCATACGTATTCTTTCTTCCTCAGCTTTCTGTTCTTGTTCCTGTCAATGACAGAGGAGGACTCATTTACTTACATTAGTTCTGGGGTCAATCTTCTTTCATAACTCAAATTTTAAAAGACTGTTAGGATTTTATTATGGAGAAGGAATAAGCATCAAGGTAGGTTGTTTATTGTTTTGTTTTTTAAGATATAAGAAATACCAGAAAAGTTTCACTTACCAAAATAATTTGGCCTTATAATAAATAGTTCATGCTTGTTTACATTCATTAGTCTGACTCTGAAATTCTATGAATGCCTATTTAAATGTTTTCTTTCTTGAAGTACACAAAATTAATTGCTTATTTTAAGAGCCCATCAATAATACATTCTAGTCATTTAAGGATATGTTAAACATCAAAGAAACACATTTAGCAAAGCTATTTGATTTTTAAAGATGGGCTATATAGAACTATGATTAAAAATAATTTTATTTTGAATTATTAACAGTGTAAATTTGCACTTCCAGGACTAGTTATAAGTTATTATTAGCCCATAAGTAGCTAAAACTATCATGCAAAATATTATATTCAGTTAACATGCATTTCTACTAATCTACCCCATGTTTATCCATTTTGTTCTTATGATTTGTTACTAACTTTCCATTTTCATACCTCTCATCCTTCATCAGTTATGAGCTTGTCTTTCTTTACTTTTAATTTAGCATTAATTTCTTTAAACTCAAATCAGCCTCAGGTTCATTCTTAGAATTAGAAATATAAAATGCCTACAATTCTTAGCCATAACAACTGCTAGATCTACCTGTTCATGCTCTCTTAAACCAAAAATAAATCCCACTTTATTGTATTTTAGGAAGGGGAAAACTGATGACTTAATAGATCAAGGAAAAAGAGACCTTCACTTTATGTTTTTTAAAGATTTTATTTGAGAGAGAGAGCGCGCATGTGCGCAAAGCAGCAGGGAGAGCGAGAAGCAGGCTTCCCACTGAGCCAGGAGCCTGACATGGGGCTTGATCCCAGGACCCTAGCCTCATGACCGGAGTTGAAGGTAGATGCTTACCTGACTGAGACACCCATGCACCTCCCCCCGCCCAGGGACTTCCAATTTAAAACGAACCTAACAGGGGCATCTGCGTAGCTAAGTTGGTTAAGCATCTGACTCTTGATTTCAGCTCAGGTCATGATCTCAGGGCAGTGAAATCTAGCCCTGCATCAGGCCCCACCCTCAGAGGGAAATCTGCTTGGGATTCTCTCCATCCCCTGCTCACATACAGACTCTCTCAAATAAGTAAATCTCAAAGAAAAAAAAAACAGAGCCTAAGAAAGTTTAAAATTTTCCATACAGGTTAATGATGTTTCATTTTAATATCCAAATGTGAACAACAGATTTCATTTTTAAGAGGCCAAATGACTGGAAAGTGAGAAGATGCAATGATCAGGGAAATAAACAGGTAAATTCCTTTAGGTCACTACTCAGACCTTAAGCAAACAAAATCAGGCACATGTGTTCCATCACAGATTAAGAACAGATAGCTTTCTAAAAACAATGTATTTTTTTGCAAATTATATTGATATTGAAAGTGAAAAGACATTTCTCTGAGATTCTAAAAAAAATAAGAGCTCAGGGATCCCTGGGTGGCGCAGCGGTTTGGCGCCGGCCTTTGGCCCAGGGCGGGATCCTGGAGACCCCGGATCGAATCCCACATCAGGTTCCCGGTGCATGGAGCCTGCCTTCTCCCTCTGCCTGTGTCTCTGCCTCTCTCTCTCTCTGTGACTATCATAAAAAAAAAAAAAAAAAAAAAAAAAAAAAAAAAAAAAAAAAAAAAAAAGAGCTCAAACATACAACGTATCCATCTTATAAAATGTATGTGATATAATAAAGTTCTGGCCATTTTATATTTGGAATATTACTTCCTTTAGAGTCCTGGCTAGCTGCCACGTAAACCATTGGAAAAAAAAGGTGCCAACTCTTTCCATATTCAAGTCCCAGAAACATTATGGTTCACAAACACAGGCTATAATCAGCTTGCAGATGAAATCCAAACCACCCCATTGTTGTTAACAAAATTTTACTGGAACACAGTAAACTCATTCATTTCTGCATTGTCTATAGCTGCTTCCACACTTCAGTGAGCAGAACTAAAGAGCCACACTAGAGACTGCATGGCCTGCAAGCTAGGAATATCCTGAAATATTTACCATCTGGCCCTTTACAGAAAGCTTCCTAGCCCCTGACACAGGCTAACTGGTTTGAAAATGTTATTTTGGGACACTTCAAAAATCAGCCGCTAGAAAACCAGCCAGGGAAATAGGAACAAAAGTAGAACTGTCCTTCAACCCCTAGGAACACCAATATATTTTTGTACAAAGAGAGTAGAGGAATCTTACAAAATTCCAAGACCTTCTGTCTAAAATATTTATCCTTTTTAAGGGTCAACCAAATGCACCTATATTTCTTGTCTATGGAATACAACTGCCCTCTAGTGGTGGGCAAGTAATATCTACTATCAGGAAAGTTCTTATAATTCTTTGATTTTTAAAAATTAAATGACAATTATAAGCTATTATGGGAATTACGCTATCCAATGCCAAACTTTGATGGAAATCATATTTAAAATATTCTTCTTGGGCAGCCTGGGTGGCTCAGCGGTTTGGCGCCACGTCAGCCCAGGGTGTGATCCTGGAGACCCAGGATGGAGTCCTGCATCGGGCTCCCTGCGTGGAGCCTGCTTCTCCCTCTGCCTGTGTTTCTGCCTCTCTCTCTCTCTGTTTCTCTCATGAATGGATAAATAAATTCTTTGAAAAATAGATAAATAAAATATTCTTCCAATTTGAATTCCAGCAATCTTCTACTCTGGATTCCTCACATGAACCCAATGTCAGTCTTTCCCCACTCTTTAAACAGAGTAATTCTTGGTTCAAATGAAAATTTACACAGAAGCTCATAAAAAAAAGCTGAGCTGTTCTGTTTGAATTTCTGTTTGAATTGTCCAATTTCAATTTCACTCCAATTGAAAGTGGAGACAGACATCTCCATCTAAGTATCTCATAATGTGTCAAATTCCACACATTCCAAACAGAGCTCATCATCTCTTTTCTCTCCACCTAAATATGTGCATCCTTCTGCCATCCCCTGTATTAGTTAATGTCAACAACATCTACCCAGGAACCGAGGGTCATCTTTGCTGCCATAGCTAACCAGTCACTTTATCTGGTCAATTTTACCTCCTTGACAACTCTCTCAGCATCTATTTACTTCTCTCAATTCCAATTCTATTATGCAAAATTATCTTAATTGCATGTGAGGATTATTGGAACAGCTTCCTCAATTTTCCCAATCCTCTATACTTCTGCCAGGGTTATCCTTCTAAAATGCATATCCAAGTAGATGACTATTAAATTTATTATTTATATTTTTCTGTTACTGAAATATTTCATAATAAAAAAGTAAAATGCATATAGAATCTTGTCTCCTGCTAAAATCAACTAGCTCTTCATGGCCTTCAAGACAGAGTCCAGGGGCACCTCAGTGGCTCAGGGGCTGTCTACCTTCCACTCAGGTCATGATCTTGGGGTCCTGGGATCAAGTCCTGTATCAGGCTTCCTGCAGGGAGCCTGCTTCTCCCTCTACCTGTCTCTGCCTCTCTCATGAATAAATAAAAATCTTAAAAAGAAAAAGAAAAAGAAAAAAAGAATAAGACAAAGTCCAAACTCCTTTAGCATTGGCTAATGAACCTCTACTTTTCTGACCTGCTCTTGCTCACCTGTTTCATCTCTTATTGTTACTACTATGGCAAATTCATCTCAAGTTTAAAGGTATACTGTGGATTCTATGTAATCCTTGTAACTCTTTATGAGACAGACATTTTTTTCTTCCATTATATACATGGAGAGACTATGGAGACCCAGAGAAGTTAGGTAAATTGCCCTAGGTTATATAAAATCTATTGACAGACTGCATCAACAAATGCCTGGAAAGAAGGCTGGAAGCAGGAGACAAAGAGATAAAGATGGCTTCATTCTATCCATGGGTTCTTTGTAGACCATGATTGTATCGTATTCATCTTTAATTCTTCTGCCACTTAGTGGACAATGACTAAATGTCTGTTGAAAAAATGAACAAGTGAATGAAAAAAAAATTGATGAGTATCATGAGGCATGCCTGAACTATTTGGAGAGAATTTCTAACGTAACAAGGAAAGTTAGGATGTTGCAAAAATAATCGGGTTTCTAGATCTATAGGTGCTTTAATATTTACACATGGCAAGGATGACTTCTAACATAAGATGGTATTACTTAAAGAATATTCCTAGTTTAGTATAGATGAGAAGATGAAAATTTTAATATTTTGCTTTTACCTTCCTGGCCTGCTCTTCAGCTCTTTCTTTTTTAATTTTTTCTAGTTCTGCAAGAAGAGCTGCAGTGTCATCATCATCACTCTCCTCTTCAAAATCTTCATCCTCGTCTTCCTCCTAAAAAAGAATGACAGTCTATGAGAAACTGTACATTATTCATTATTTTTCCCATAAAAATTACTTATCAAATCTTTGGGGCAGGATTAATTTTCCTATTGAGAAAGATAAGTGCACCTAAATATGATTAAAATCAACAATCAACCAAAACATAAAATGAAACCCCACAAACAAGCTTACATAACACTTACTAAAATGTCCCTGATATGCTTGAGAGATTGTAACAGCAAAAAGTATAACAAAGTATCCTTCAAATTTACATGGTCAAAAGGGAATATACATATGAAAATATCTGTAAAATCAGACAAGGAATACTTTACACTGATACACACAATACATATGTACACAGTGTCACCCCAAGAGTCAAATAGTTTTACTAGCTTAAAACAACTTTTAAGCTAGAAGGATAATCAAAAGTACAAAAAATTGTGCTACACTCTCAGAATAATTTCAAACAAATGATTATTAAATCCCATTTAAAATTAGGTTCTCTTTATTTAATTACCGAGTTCATTATTTAACTCAATCTGTCAACTATGGAATTAATTGCTGATATGTGTATTTAATTAGATGTGACCATGCTCCACATCACTTGCCATCAGGGAAATACGAATCAAAACCACAATGAGATACCACCTCACACCAGTGAGAATGGGGAAAATTAACAAGGCAGGAAACCACAAATGTTGGAGAGGATGTAGAGAAAGGGGAACCCTCTTGCACTGTTGGTGG
Source organism: Vulpes lagopus (assembly GCF_018345385.1). Taxonomy (NCBI): domain Eukaryota; kingdom Metazoa; phylum Chordata; class Mammalia; order Carnivora; family Canidae; genus Vulpes; species Vulpes lagopus. The sequence goes on from NC_054838.1 coordinate 43,763,594, forward strand.
GAATGTGAACTGGTGCAGCCACTCTGGAAAACTGTGTGGAGGTTCCTCAAAGAGTTAAAAATAGATCTGCCCTACGACCCAGCAATTGCACTGCTGGGGATTTACCCCAAAGATACAGATGCAGTGAAACGCCGGGACACCTGCACCCCGATGTTTATAGCAGCAATGTCCACAACAGCCAAACTGTGGAAGGAGCCTCGGTGTCCACTGAAAGATGAATGGATAAAGAAGATGTGGTCTATGTATACAATGGAATATTCCTCAGCCATTAGAAACGACAAATACCCACCATTTGCTTTGATGTGGATGGAACTGGAGGGTATTATGCTGAGTGAAATAAGTCAATCGGAGGACAAACATTATATGGTCTCATTCATTTGGGGAATATAAAAAATAGTGAAAGAGAATAAAGGGGAGGGGAGAGGAAATGGGTGGGAAACATCAGAAAGGGAGACAGAACATGAGGGACTCCTAACTCTGGGAAACGAACAAGGGGTGGTGGAAAGGGAGGTGGGCGGGGGGTGGGGGTGACTGGGTGACGGGCACTGAGGGGGGCACTAAATGGGATGAGCACTGGGTGTTATTCTGTATGTTGGCAAATTGAACACCAATAAAAAATAAATAAAAAAAAATTAGATGTGACCCATGAAAGGCCACTCATGTTTTTCGACTGTACAAAACTGCAAGTTGATTATAGACTTAGGGCCACTGAATTTTAATTGAATGTTAACTGAAACACTAATCCTAAAAACGCTTTCACCTAGATCACGTCCCTTTCTAAAAAAAGCCAAAGCCATTAAGTTGAATAGCACATCTAGAGGGGACACCTTTGGTACCTACTGTGGAAAGGCCTCTGAGTTCAATTCTTGGGGTTCTAATACTGATAGAGACCCTAGAATGAAGAATGCCCTATGTAGGTATAGAACATGGTCAAACTCCAGGGTTTAGTATGGAGAATTATTTTTGGGGGAAGCTTATCCTTTTAATAGACTACTTTCTTTTTTGGTTTTCCAAAAATCAAACTTGCTCTGAAAGTTTAATTACTATTGTGAGTAATACTACTTTTTTTGTTTAAAAATCAACCATAAGGCTTTACATTGAAGTCAGGACTACATTTGAGTAACAGTAAGTAAAAACAAATATAGGCCACTTCTTAAAGCCAAAAAGTAAAACAAGCATTTCAGAAAACATAATAAATGAATTACTATGTGGAAATCAATGGAGGAAATAAAACATACATCTGTTAGAGGATCATCTGCATCAAGGTTGGCAGCAGGAATCTGGTCTAACCGAGGCTTCTTTGACACCGACGAGGAGGTTGTATGTTCTGGGGAAAACAAACATCATTTAGCTTACTAAAATAAACACTCTGTTTCTTTTAACACTTTACGGATCTGTGGGCATAAAGAGCTTAGATTATAAGTATCAAGATAGCATGGACAGGGACCATAGTGCCTGGCATGTGCTCTTGGTCACATGCCATTTGTTGAATGAATTAATGAAAGTATTGATTATAATATGGGAACTGTAGTCTCTCTCAGGGAATTTAGGGAATAGTTTACATATGTTGAAAATACAAAAAAGACATTATAACTTATGCCCCTAGATGCCTTCCAAAAGCCAGTGACAAAAACAGGAGACCCTCACATAGAGAAAACACGAAGCCTTAAAAAGTCTGGTTGCTGTAAACAGTCAAAACCTTTAGGAGTGCCTACGTGGCTCAGTCTGTAGAGCATCTGACTATTGATTTTGGCTCAGATCATGATCTTGGGGTCCTGGGATTGAGGCCCACCTGCTTGAGGTTATCTCTCCCTCTGCCCTTCCCACCTGCTCATGCACATGTGCTCTCTCTCAAATAAATCTTAAGACAAAAACCTTTATGTAAACTGAAACAAGAACTGTCAGATATCCCCAGATCATCCTGTTCCTTCTGCTATGGAAGCACAAAGACATGGAACTGGAGTCAACTCTAATCTAATCACTTAAGAAATTGTTACCAATCTTAAAGCAAACAATACTTTATATTGTTTACGCCAACATTTTAAAGCAAGCAAACAAAAAATATTAATCAGTTCCAATTAGCCATGAAAGAAAAACCATTGTCAACATAATTTCATGATGACAAATGTCTGGGGGCAGTGTTGGTACCTCTTGTTGGACGGTCTCTGTTTTTTTCTCTTGCAGCAGCTCTCTCTCTCTCTTCCAGCTCCCTCCTGAAGTCACGGTTGCGAACCTCTTCAGGAGCATCCTGAGTAGTTTGTCTAAAGCAGAAACAAATTGGTGAAAATATTACTAAAAAGATACATGGCTGTAGCAGGGGAAGACAGTTCGCAAAAAGCCACTTTGTCCTCAAGTTCAAGGAACTAAATGAGATCATTACCCTAATCTGAGGTTACTAACAGGCATTCTTGTAATGTTTCCAATGTTTAAGAAAGCCCAAACTGAGTCACATATTTTCCCATAAGGCTGGGGAGTAATTAAAATGTCTTTACTTTTTGTTAGTACATCAACTCAGGGTTCATTAGTCTGACACTTTTCACCTCACTTTGAGTAGTGCTGATAGTGTATGGGCCCTGAGGTCACTGCCATCTACATATGGAAATTCCCAATTAATAGGGATTTCTGCATAAGTAGTACATGGTAGTGTTTTAATAATCAGAGCACAGTTTTAATGTTAAACACTCTATTGCATTCTATCCCTATGAAAATAGATTTAGTGATATACCCCAAACACGCTAGAATCTCACGAGCATGCCATTCAACAGATTTAGTCTTGTCTTCTGAACAAGAAAATAAAAAGTCTTCATTACCTATATTTTATCTTTGTATGAGAAGGTAGGTCTCTACTTGAATACTGCTTTGAGAGTTGGCTCAAATCACCTTCTCCTTTTCCTCTCCCACCTCTTGCAGGTTCAAAAGTTGGCCTAGCTGCTGTCGTCATCTTTTATGCTTTAAAGAAAAACTGTATCAAGTTATTTCCAATATGATATATTCTCATTTCATAAGATATTAATAATATTCATCCTTGTGAAATAATTTCCAGAATTCATTCTCCAAAATTAATAATCTCAAACAAAAGTTCTCAAGAAAACACATACTGAAGGTCAGGATATATAAGGAATACCCTGAGAGGTATTAGAGTCTTAGGCAACTCTTATTTAGGGCAAAAAATTCTCTCATGAAGATGTGAGTTGGTGTTCCTGTTCTCCTTCTGTATCTGTGGCCCTGGGCAAGTCATCCAGCTCCAAGTTCTGAGGAATGGGCAATGTCCTCCACAGGGTTATTATTAGAATTGAAATGTCAAAAAAGAAAAAAGAAAAAAGAAAAAAGAATTGAAATGTCAAAGCTTTGCAAAATTTAGTACTGCCAACACGTAGTTTTAAGAATTCTCAGCTTATGGGCAGCCCAGGTGGCTCAGCGGTTTAGCGCCTGCCTTTGGCCCAGGGCGTGATCCTGGACACCGGGATCGAGTCCCGCGTCGGGCTCCCTGCATGGAGCCTGCTTCTCCCTCTGCCTGTGTCTCTGCCTCTCCCTCTCTCTCTCTATCATGAATAAATAAATAAGATCTTTAAAAAAAAAAATTCTCAGCTTAACCCTGGTCCACCAGATGCCCTAAGGTTTGCACTTAACCTCATACAACAGAAAATAGGCTACTAACTACCAAACCAGGTTGCTTTAAGATCACCGACAAGGTTACGGAGTGTCCCGGAGTAAAGTATGCTAGACTTTAAGGACAGTTACACGGGCAGGATTCTCCAACAACCTTCTGTCGGTCCAAAGCAGACTTTTGTAGGTGACGATGCTCACGAAAGGAAAGTCATCACCAAGGATTCCGATAAACAAAACTCAGGGACCCCTTCCGTTACTTTTGGTTTGGGGCTGCCAAGAGGGGAGCCTAGCAGACGTGGCTACTCAAGTCCCGTTAAGCGTCCGAAAAGCCAGGTGCGGGGACCCGGGGGCGGGCACTGGGTGTACGTCCCTCGATTTTTTAAATCTACGCCGAGAGAACCCGGGTTTCCTGCCGCTGGGGGCGCCGCCGCCTCCCGCACACTCCCGCCTCCCGGGGGCTCGCCTTCGGGCTGTTACCAGAGGCTCGCTGGCTCTTCACCCGAGGCCCGGCTCGCAGGGGGCTCGGGGGAGAGAGGGGTGTGGACCCCGCTACCGCCGCCCGCCTACGGCCTTCGCGCTCCGCGGCCGGCCGGGGACTCGCTGGGCGCTACCGCCGCCGCCCGCCGCGGCCCCTGCGCCCACGCCCGGCTCGCTACCACCGACTCCGGCCGCAGCCGGCCTTCCCCGCCCCACCCGCACGGGAGAGACAACCTGCTACCCTCCGGCGGCACACGTCGACCAAGGTCTAACGCGACAGCCTCCGCAGGTCACACAGACACCATGACGACTCCCAACTCCCAGCAGCCTCCGCGCCCAGGACCGGGCCCGAGCCGCACGACCCGGAAGCAAACCCCGGGCTCTTCAGCCGCACTTCCGAGGCCGAGGCGGAGACCAATCGGCAGCTGGCGGGGTGGAGGTCGGCGTGACGACGGCGGGGGGCGGGGCCGAAACGGCCCAGGGGGCGGGCGTTTGAAATCCGTGCTTTCGAGTAGACCCGAAACATCATTTTATACCTTCAAGAGCCAATTACTTAATGTCTCTCCCGTCCTTCCCTTCCCCGACCCCCTCCCAGCCTCCTTCGTTCCGCCGCTGCGTGGACGGAAAGCCCCGGGTAGCGGACCGCGAGTCCCCGGCTAGCGGGAGGGAGCGTAGAGAAGGATTACACCCAAGTGTTTAAAGCCAACGGCTCCGGCTTCCTCTCTCCTGAGCTAGACCCAGCCAGCCCAGAGTGGGCTGCGGAAAAGCTAGTGTTTTCATTTAATTGGATATGAAGAAAGAACAAATATGTACGGGGGCAACCACGATCTTTATAAAGGTACCATTCCTGCAAAAATACTAGTCTTCAAAGCAAAGGTTGTATTCGTATTGTTGGTTAACATTTCCATTTTTTTTTTTTTTTAAAGCCTGAGTTCTAGTGGGAGGGGAGATGTCACTCTTAGAGATTCATTTATTAGCCCGATGATGAGCGTTTGGAACGCTGGGCCCAACTGCCAGGAGCGCGAGATGCACTTCCTGGAAGATGGCTACTCAGGCGTTGGGGGAACTTTCAGTGAGACAAGGAACGCCGGTCGTCCGTTCTCCCTTTTCCAAAAAGCACTGGGAGCAGGGAGTTCGTTTGTTTAGTCCATCTTGGTATCTCATCACATGGTCTTTGGCCACAGTAGATGCTCAATAAATATTAAACAGATGAAAATTCAGCATCTCCAACTTGGTGTCAAATATAAACAGCTCATAAAATCGAGCATTAAAAAGCTTTATTTCCAGAACTCTTCCTTTCAAACGTGTAAATTCTTTTAAAAAGTGGAAGAAGCCCCTTCCTTTCTGAAGGTCAAGATAAAAAAATCTTTCTTAGGGATGGTGTTTCTCCCCTAGTTTTGTACATCTCAGTAAAGGACACTGCCAGGTACCACTTATTAAACCAAAACCTCAAGGCTCCTGATTAAATCCCTTTTACTTTACTCCTCACATATAGTTTATTTCCAAGACTTGTCCATTTTACTTTTAAAGTATGATACCCAAAATTTCGTTCCCCTGCCACTACCCTAGTTCAAGCCACTGGGATTTTTCACCTGCATTATAATTGCTCCCTAATGGGCCTTCCTGCTTCCACTCTGGCCCTACATACGGTTAATTTTGCAGATAGCAGTGAGAGTGATCTTTGAAAGTTATGGATCAGGTAGTGTTACTCTTCTGCCTAAAAACCCCACTGCACTTAGAATAAAGGTCAAATTCTTTAATGTGACCTGAGAACCCAAGGGGTCTGGTTCCCGGCTATCTGCCTGACTTCACTTTTAATCAGACGTTCTTTTACATATTGAACTCCAGCCACAGCCAACGGCATTTCTGTTTCACAAAGGATAAGGTTTCCTTTGCACTGGGTTTTCTCTTGCCTGTGCCTCAAGATAACGGTGTTAACCTCCTTCAAGCCTCAGCTCAAATGTCACTGCATCAGTGAGGCTTTCCCTGACATCTTCATTTTCTTCCCCACACCCCCAACATTCAAATACCATCGTGTCGCCCTCCTTTATTTATTTTTTTTGTAGTCCCGAATACTACCAAAGTTATTCTATTTATTGTTTCTCTCCTTGTTTCTTGTCTGAGAAGGAGCACAGCAAAGTCATTAAGGGAAAGAGATCTGTAGCCTTTCTTGGTGCTAAATTCCAGGTGTGCCTTTTCTTAGTTATTTAACCTTTGCTCTAAAAGGAGTTATTTTCCCTTTTTTATGTTGTCAGTGTCCACTACATAAAATGGGGATAATTCTAGTCTTTACCTCTTATTGTTCTGATAAGGATTAAATGAATGAATACTTGTAAAGTACTTAAAACAATCTCAGCAAACAGTACTTGCTAAATTAATGTTAGCTGTTATTATTATTATTATTAATATTATTTTTATTATTATTGTCTATCTTCCTGTATTAGAATATAAGTTCCAGGAAAGCAGGAACCTTGTCTCTCTTGTTCACTGGTGTATCCTCTGCATATAGAACAGTGCCTGGCACATAATAGGTGCTGAGTAAGTATTTGTTGAATGAATGAATGATTGATGTCCTATGGAGTGGAGGAATGAAGTAACAAAGTGGGAAACACAATTATAGAACATACCCCTGGTTTTTATGTTCCATCTGCCCTTATCAGCCCTGAGTCAGTCACCCTGATTCATTTATCTCTTAGCCCATCACCTAATCTTTGGATCACTGTGATTAAGTAATCATCCCTGTAATTTTATTGACACCAACATACAACACAATCAGCCTACAAAATTATAAGCTTTGACTTAAATGGTCTGAAACTATTTATTAAAAAATGGAACTAAAAAGTTTTTCCTTAGGTGATTTTAAGGTACTAATATAAGAAACGAAAAGCTTTTGACTTAAATGATTTGAAGGTATTAGTAAAAGAAACTAAAAGTTTACTAAAAACTTAAAATTCACCTCATCAGCTATCTTTACTGGCAAAAATCTTATATAATCTCCCAGGAATTCTCATTTGATATCCATTAACACAGAAATCCAGCTACGCTCTAAATTCTGCCTACCAAAGCTCTTAGACTCTTCTGATTGTTTATTTTCTCACTCTGCAATGATAGGATTTCCCACATTTCCCCTCTTTCTTCAAATCTACACACCTCTTCCAACCTCTTTTCTCTTCTCATACTCTTTCCCAGGAGTGAGTGATATGACTTTTCTCAGAAAATTAAAGTTCTTAAATAAGGATTTCTCATGTGCCTTCCACCAGTTCTAGCAAGCTGCCTATGACTATACCCATACCCTCAGCTTTCAATGGTTTAGTAGAGCTGAGGTAATCTCAGCTCTCTCCTTTGTGGTCTGAGTCTCAATCCCTTCAGCCTTCATAGTAACTGGCATCCTGCTATATTTCCTCTCTCTCATAATCTATGAATCTGTCCCTTTTAGATCATTCTTACCAGGTTTTGGATATGATCTAATATATCATAACTTTTAAAATGCTCCTTCATTTTCATATGACAAAGGTAGGATTTTAATTCAATGTGAAAAGGATGTTTTATAAAATAACTATGATTTCAAAACTGACTATTCTTGTGGCACCATGCAATGCAGGAGTTCTAGCTTCAAAGCTTGCCACAGGCACTGCATCCTGTTGAATATCCAAAAGGAAAAAAGAAACCATAAAAATCTAAGAAAACTTCAGAGGCTATTTGTATAACCTAGGAACTTTATCCTTTGAGCAAGACACAACACCTAAGACCTGTAAAAGAAGCAATTGTAAAAATTTATCTATATAAAATTTTAATTTTGTTGCAGAATATGCTGAAAACAAACTCAAAAGATAAATGCTAGATGAACAGGTAAATTTTGTAATACCTAGGATATATAAAATGTTTCTACTACTACTACTACTACTACTACTACTACTACTACTACTACACATAACAAAATACAAACAACCCGGTAAAAAAAAGAGCAAAGAACATAAACGGGCCATCCAGAAAAAGCACTTCCAAAGAAACAGTAAATATAAAAGACACAAAACCTCCCTATTAGGAAAATGAAAGTAAACCAATGATGAATTATATTGTAGTATTAGACTGGCATTAATTTTTAAAAATTAGCAATACAATTGGATAGGATTGGAGAAAAGGAGATCTAGTTAGACAATAGGCATTGGTTCCCTGTCTGTCTCATGGAAAACTAAAGGTGCTCCCAATGACCTACAAGGCTCTTCCCTACCTAATCCATTTCCTGTCTTGCTTCTGCTTCTCTAGGCTACATGCCTTCCTGGTGTTATCTGATCATAGCTCCTGCCATAGCTATTTCCTTGTTCAGAACACTCTTACTTGTCTTATGCAGGTCTGTGTTTAAATGAGGTCACCCAACGATGACAGCCCTATTTAAAGTTGTACCATCTTCCACGTGGGTCCTGCAACATTGTGTACTCCTTATCTCGCTTATCCTGTTATCCTTTTCTTTTTTACATAGCATTTATCATCTTCCATAAGCCTATATAATTTAGTTACGTTTAGTATTTCTTTTTTCTACCTAACCCAAAGAGCAGCATCTTTGTTTATCCCAGTAATGTAGTCCAAGCACTGAAAACAGTGCCTGGTGCCAAGAGGTGCCCACCCATTTTTTTCCAAATGAGTGAATGAGTGAATGAATGGCCGAATGAATGAGTGAGTGAATGAATTTAACAGGAAAAAAGTCACATTTTGATGGAAAAAGTCATTGCTTTAATCTCTTTTATATTTTAAAGGAGAAAAAAAAATAACTTTCATTCTACTAGTCTGAAATCCAGGTTTGACATGAAGATACGCCAAGACCCAGAAACATGATTTCTTTTCAGGAAAGAATCACTAAATGAAAAGTCATGTGACTATCAGGCTCTACATGTATCATCAAAATTCTAATTCAATCAGCCTCACCCCCAATCCAATCACAATTCTAATTTAACCCAACCTGCCTCATTTTTCAATTGAATCATTTCCCCCAATTCTTGTAAACCTCCTTTACAAAGCTACCAACCCACAAAATGTGAAAATTTTGCTTGAAAATGTTTCTTTGAGGCTTTTAACAAGAAAATTGAGAGAAAACTCCCAATGATCACAAGTCAGAAATCACATTTAAAAATAAACATAAATAAAAAAAATAAACATAAATAATGACATCCATTTAAAATTTTTAACCTGAAAATGACAAATTTTCTAAGGGAAAAAAAAAAAAACTGGTCCTTTGCTTTGATAAGAATAGTACCCTGCCTTATACCAACAAAATCCTGATTTTAAATGATGATGCTCTGAGGCCCAGAAAGAGGATTTTTCTGGAGACAGCTTCAAAATGAAATTTGCTGATGGTCCAGGCTAGATTACTGGATAATAGTATAATTTAACCACCTCTTACATAATCTGAGTACATGGCTACCTCATTAGCTGGCCAGCCCATAATTACTAAGACAGTTAAAAACAAACATCTTAAAAAACAGTTAAAACTAAACAACTAAAATGGGGAAAATAAAGAGATAGGCATACCAGGCAATTCTAAGCAATGTCAACAAAAAAACTGTGTAGCAACACGAATTATCAAAAGTTTTCTTTAAATAGAGTAACATTAACAAGGACATGAATAGGACCATCTTACTGATTCATAAAGAAAATCTAGGAAAATACTACAATCCTAAAAATGTATGCAACTAAATACATAGTTTGGTGGAAAAATATAAAGCAAAAATAAAGAATTAAAAGGTAAAACTGACATCCACAATCAATGGGCATTTTTTTTTAACATTTTCTCTCAGATTGCTCAGGCAGACAAATTAACAGCAGTGATGCATTGTGTGCATAGATACATATGCTTATTGCACTTATATATGCATATGTATTTGTATATTGCATTTATATGTATATAAAATCCTTTTAAGAGAATACACATCATTTTTTTTAAACATTGAAGATTTACAAAATTTAATCAAATATAAAGCTCCCAAATAAGTTTCAATAAATGCTATTTATTTATTTCTAAATGATATTTAGTCTTGCCAATTTTTAAACTTTATTTAGATGTCCAAAATGTTTATATAAATGAATCATATGTGTTGATTTTGTTTGTTTTTCCCTTTCTACTTAATGTGTATATTGTGTAGCTGTAGTATATTATGTAGAATTTCATTGTGTAAACATATACAATATATGTTTATTCTAATAATTATGTTTTCTGGTATGGGTATTACAAATGATGCCAGGATAAACATTCTTATAAATGTGCAGCGATGGAGGTGTGTATGTTTCATTTATATATATCCTTATCAGCAGGATGAGAGCTTTTGTTCCATAGTCTCACCACATTTGATATTGTCCAGCTTTTCAATTTTAGGTCACCTGGTGGCTGATAGTAATATCTTACTGAGGTCTGAATTTGCATTTTCTTGATTGCTAATCACCTCACATATGTTTTATGTCCATTTGGATTTCTTCTTTTGTGAGGTATCAAGTCTTTTTTCCTATTGATTCTTATGAGTTCTTAATACTTTAGGCACCATTTCTGTCACTTACTTGTGCTACATGTGGATTTTCCATTTCTTGGCTCCTCCTCTTGGTATATTTTGATATACAAAAAGTTTTAGTATTTTGGGTAGTTCGGTTGATGAATCTTTTCCTTTTTTGCTTAGTATATGGTATTTATTAAGAGGATCTTCCTTCTTTGAAGTTATATATATAGATATTCTTGGATATTATTTTCTGAAAGTTTTGTAGTTCTATGTTTCACAGTTCTACCAGTAATTCCTTTTTATGCATAGTGTGTAGAGGGGTCTTGAAGTCTGGTAAAGCAAGTCTTCTATTGTTCCTCTTTTATGAGTACTTTATTATTCTTGGCCCTTCATGCCTCAATATAAAATGTAAAATTCTCTACAAAAATACTTTTAAGATTTTGATTAGAATAACATCAAATCTATTGTTTACCATAAGAATTGGCAATTCTACAATATTGAATCTTTAAACCTACTAACAGGTTATAACTTTCCTTTTTTTTTTTTTGTCTACTTTAATTGCTTCTAAGTAAATTTATATTATTGTCTTTATAGAAGACTTGCAAGATTTTGTTGGTGTAAGCGTTAGGGTGCCACTTAATTTTTAATACTATTGTAAATGGTCTCTTAAATTTTTATTGTTTAATTGTTGCTGGTATATATAAATTGTTTTTTATATATTGCTATTTTAAATTAGAGACCCATTTTATTAGTTAAAATAGCTTATTTGTATATCTTTTAGGTTTTTCACATATACAGTGATACCTGTGAATAATGACAGCTTTTTCTCTTCCTTTCCAATTTATCCCCTCCTCTCTTTTTTTCCTTGCGGCTTTATGTTGGATAGGACATCCAGCACAATGTTGATTAAAGAAATCACAGGCATCTTGTCTTTTTCTTGATCAGAAAGGGAAAGCTTTTAACTTTTCACTATTCAGTATTATGTGGCCTGAAGCTTTGGGGTAGATGCACTTTATTTGATAAAATTTCCATAAAATTTGTAGTTTACTAAACGGATGGTAAATTTTATCAAACACTTTTCTACATCTAGTGAGGTTCTTTTAGTCTATTAGTGTGTTATGTATTAATTAATTTAACTACCAGTCTTTCATTCTTGAAATAAACCCATCTTGATCATGATGAGTCTATTGCTGGAATCAGTTTACTCAGATTCTATTTAGGACTTTCGCATCTGTGTTCATAAGTGAGATTAGCCCATTATGTTCCTTTCTCATAGTGTCCTCATCGGAGACTTGTATCTTAACATTTATATCGTAAAATGTGTTGGAAAATATTCTTTTTCTGCTGTCTGGGGAAATTTGTCTAAGGTTGGCATTATTCTTTGAATGTTTGGTAAAATTTGCAGGTTAGGTCATCTGGGCTTAGAATTTTCTTTGTGAAGAGAGTTTTGGTTACTGTTTCACTTTTCTTGATGGTTATAGATATATGCTGTTCTATTTCTTCTGTCCATTTTGCTATTATGTTTTTCTAAGAATGTGTTTCATCTGAATTTTAAAATATATTGGCTTAAAGTGGTTTATACTATCATGTCTTCTTTAATGTTTATAGCAGTTATTGTAATGATCTTTTTGTCTTTCCTGACGTTGGTTATTTGTGCCTTCTATTTTTGGTCTTTACTATTTTCAACAGAGGTTTTTCAATGTTATTTGACTTCAAAAAATGAACTTCTGGTTTTGTTTGTCCTCCCTAATTTATATTGGTTTAATATTTCATCAATTTCTGTTTGTATTTTTATTATTATTCTCTTTTTTCTACTTTCTTTGCTTTTTTTCTAACTTTCTGAGATGGAATTTTTCAAACTTCTTTTATTTACTTTCTTAGATATTTACTTAAGTCTATGGATCTTCCTTTTAATACCCTTTACCAGCATCCCACAAGATTTGAAATATAGAATACCCACTCTAATTAAAAGTATTTCCTAATTTCCATTTCTGTTTCTTTCTGATTAAAGGTTTGTATAGAAATTTATTTTCAGTTTTATAAAATTGAGGGTTTTCTAGGTGTTTTTTTAAAATATTAATTTCTAACTTTATTGTTTCTAATTATGTCCTACCTGCTTTTAACCCTATGACATTTGTGAAGATTTGGTTTATGGCCACAGTTTTATGGTCAATTTTGTAAAGTTTGCATAGTACTTGAAAAAAATTACATTCTGTGGTTTGGGAGTACAAACGTCATTGAACATATGCCCATTAAGTCAATTTTTAGGTTACATTGTTCAAATATTCTAATACTTGGTCAATTTAGTAGAGTCCTGGTTTATGTCTATCTATCTTGGGTCCCTGTCACTCAAAAATGTGTCATATTAGGTGATAAATGATATGATGTAACTTAAAGTTTAGAATCACTCTTAATAAAATCTGAAATGAGTGTAGAATTTCTACTAAATCAGTCAACATTTGATATTTTACTAGAGATGATATCTAATTACATAAGACATCCATTCTTGCCCAGCTCAAAAAAAAAAAAAAAAAAAAGAAAAGAAAAGAAAAGAAAAAAGAAAGAAGGAAAGAAAAGAAAGAAAAAAAACTATGACTATTGGAAAAGATGAAATATAATTTTTGCTTTTTTTTTCAGAAAATATGATCATCTATTTGGAAAACTCTAGAATCAATGGTCAGGCTACTATAATAGGATAAAGAGGTACAACATTTGAAAAGATATTTAGAGCAATACATAATGAAAATTAATAGAAAAAATGTCATCACAATACACTCAAAAAATTAAGAAGATCCTAAGAATATATCTAAGGCAATAGATGCATTATCTTTATTGATAAAATTCTGAAAATTTTTGAAATGCATACAAGATCTGAATAAATGGAGGAATAGCAATTAGGAAATGGGAATGCCCAATATGGGAACTATGTCTATCTCAAATTTTTTCTACCTCATATAATTTCAATTCAAATCAACGGGACTTTTGTGGAAGTTGAAAAATGTGTCCTAAAGTTAATACTGAAGTTTAACTCTACCAATCTACCCAAATTAATTCTGGACAAGATGAATAAGCACATAGGAACTTGCCTTATCAATTATCAATACTAAGTATGAAGCTATTGTAATTATTATTATTATTATTTTGAAGCTATTGTAATTAAAACGGTATAGACTCGGCACAGAAATGGGCAAATCAGTGGACTTGAATTGAGAATTTACTTTTTAAAAATTTTTTTATTTATTTATGATAGTCACACAGAGAGAGAGAGAGAGAGAGAGGGAGGGAGGGAGGGAGGGAGGGAGGGAGGCAGAGACATAGGCAGAGGGAGAAGCAGGCTCCATGCACCCGGAGCCTGACGTGGGATTCTTTCCCAGGTCTCCAGGATCGCGCCCTGGGCCAAAGGCAGGCGCTAAACCGCTGCGCCACCCAGGGATCCCTGAATTGAGAATTTAGAAAGAAATCCATACTTATGTTGGAACTTGGTATATGAGAGTGGAGGATTCCAACTCAGTGGGAAAATGGTGGTAGACAATTAGATTTCTGCAACAAACAAACCTGAAACAACAATATAGATCCCTACCTCCCAACAACAGTGAGATGATGTTCTAAATGGATGAAACAGATAAAGACAAAACACAAAGGAAACAAAAGAAAATTAAATCTTTGTGACTTTGAGAACAGTGGGTTACTAAAACAGGAGATAAGGAAACAAATCATAATAGAAAAGATTAGTGAGTTTGATTACATTTAATCTTTTAAAACAACTAAAATATGTGATAAGCAAATTTAGATGGAGGTGGTGGGATGAGGTAAGATACTTATTACAATAGACACAATTAGTATCACAAACATTTAAAGAACTCCTACAAATCAGTAGAAAAAGAAAACTAACTGAAAAAATGAGCAAAGGATGTAACTGCTAACTCCTAAAACTGAAACCCACAGAAGGTCAGTAATCAATGAAAAATCATGTCACCTCATCAGGAAACAAGCCACACAATAATATAAAAGGAAATAAATTATTTTGCCAATCAGATAATTAAAAATTGGACATCACCAAGTGCATTTGAGTGTGTGGAGAAAGAAACTCCTACTCTGCTAGTGCATATGTTAATTAGGAGCTTGACCTTGCTAATAAAATACAAAATGTAGTTTCTGTATCTCCTAAAAAATATCTACCCTAGGTAAATTCTCACATATAATTACAAAAACACATGTACAAGGTTTTTAGTGCAGTGTTGTTTGTAATAAAAAACACTGGAAGTAATCTAAATACTAATAGAGAAATGGATTAAATATATTCTTATGACAAACTATGTATTTTTGTATATATGAATTGAGACATAAAAATTGAAAAAAGCATATTTGTTACTAAATCATTTTATATAAGATAAAATAGATACATAAAACAATACTCCATATTATTAGTGGATCCACAATACATACACACATAAAAATGAAAAGACATCTACCAATCAAAAATTCACCAAATTCATAATAGTTGTTTATGGGGCTTTGGAGGAAAAGGAGATTAGGATTTGGGGTTTACATCATCTGAAACATTTATTTCTTCTATTTAAAAGAATTCAAAGTAGGAATGAGACCCTTTATGATGTCTATTCTTACTACTTCTTTTCAACATTACACCAAAGATTCTAATCAGGGCAGCTAGGCAAGAAAAAGAAAGAGGCATCTAAATTGGAAAGAAAGAAATAAAACTATCTTTATTGACATATGGTGTGATTTAATATGGAGAAAATCTTAACGAATCACTAAAGGACTACTAGAACTAGTAAGTTCAGCAAGATTTCAGGATACAAGACCAGATTTCTGTACATTAGCAGTGAGCAATCTGAATTGAAAATGAAATTAAGAAAATAATTCAATTTGCAATAGCATCAAAAAGAATAAAATGCTTAGGAATAAATTTAACAAAAGAAATGCTAGACCTCCACACTGGAAACTACACAACATTGTTAAAGAAGAACTAAATAAATGAAAAGTCATTCCATATTCATGGTCAGAAGACCTAATTTTGTTAAGATGGCAATACTCCCCAAATTGATCTATGGTTTCTGTGCAATCCTATTGTAATTGCTCCTGGCTTTTTTTCCCTCCAGAAGTTAAAAGTTCATCCTAAAGTTGATATTTAAACACAAAGGACCTGGAATCACCAAAACTACCTTGAAAAAGAAGAAAAAATTTGGAGGACTACCTGACCTTGAAACTTAATACAAAGTTATAAGAAGACATTGGTTTGCTTACATATACTCATATCAATATATATGTATGTGTGTATGTGTGTGTATATATATATATGTATATATATATACATATATATATATTTAATAAGAATTGAGAGCCTGAAATAAACCCAGTTTATTTTGATAAAGTTTTCAAGACAATTCAACAGTGGAAGAATAGTTTTTTCAATAAATGTTCCTGGAACAATGGATATCCACATACTTTTAAAGAATGAGTTTGGATCCCATATACAAAAATTAAGTCAAAATTGATCTAGACCTAAATGTAAGCAAAAACTATAAAAGTCTTGGAAGAAGGGATCCCTGGGTGGCGCAGCGGTTTAGCGCCTGCCTTTGGCCCAGGGTGCGATCCAGGAGACCCCGGATCGAATCCCACGTCGGGCTCCTGGTGCATGGAGCCTGCTTCTCCCTCTGCCTGTGTCTCTGCCTCTCTCTGTGACTATCATAAATAAATAAAAATAAAAAAAAAAGTCTTAGAAGAAAACAGGACTATATCTGCATGACCTTGGGTTAGGCAATGATTTCTTAACAACAGCAAAAGCACAAGCAATAGAGAATTGATGAGTTGCACTTAATCAAAATTCAAAACTTGTCCACTTCAAAAGATAAAATCAAGAAAGTGAAATGATAATCCACAGACTGGGAGAAAATATTTGCAAATGATATACTCAACAAGGGACTTAAAACCAGGACATGTAAAGACCTCTTGCAATTCCATAATAAGACAACTGGAAAAATGAGCAAAGAATTTGAATAGAAATTTCTTCAGGAAAGACATATGAATGGGCAAGGAATATACGAACAAATGTTCAGTGTCAAATAAGTTGTTAAGGAAAGACAAAACCACAAGATACTTCACACCAACTAGAAGTACCATTAAAAAAAAAAAGGCCAAAAGTTTTGGTGAGAATGTTGAGACTTAAGAATGCTTCTATGTTGCTGGTGGAAATTAAAATGTTGCAGGCTTCAGAAAAACAATGTAGCAGCAGCTCAAAACATTAAACACAGGAGTTACCATATGATCCAGCAATCCCACTCCTAGGTATCTACGCAAGAAAAATAAAAACACATTTCCACACAGACTTGTACTTGAATATGCATAACAGTGTTATTCATAATAGCAAAAAACGAAGACAACCTAAATGTTATCAACGGATGAATGGATAAAAAAACTACTATGAACAATTCATTCGTAACAATGGAATATTATTCAACCATAAGAAGAAACAAAATACTGATACATATTACAACAGGGATGAACCTCAAAAACGTGGAGTGAAATAAGCCAGACACATAAAACCTCATATGATATGATCCTATTTATATGAAATGTCCAGAATAGGCAAATCTATAGACAGATTAGTGGTTGCCTAGAGCTGAGGGTGGAAATGGGTTGTGACTGAAAATGGGCATGAGATTTCTTTTTCAAGTGATGGAAATGTTCTAAAACTAGATTATGGTGATGGTTGCACAGCTTTGTAAATATACCAAAAATTATTGAATTGTACACTTGACATGGGTGAAATTTTTGTTCTGTAAATTATATCTCAATAAAGCTGTTTTTAAAAAAGCCACTTGAAGCAAATATGACACAATATTAAGAATGTCAATTCTGACTGGAATGCAGGCTTTTGTTATTTGTGCAATTTTCCCTATTATTTAATGTTTCTCAAAAACAGTAAATTAAAACACTATAAATTCCTGGTCCCTAATTTCAAATGAATAAGATACATAAATTTAAAGTTTTTTCATTATTCTCTTAACTTTGGGTACTGACAGTTGCCCCATTCCTCAAAGGAAATGACTAGATCTTTGTCAGAGCACTCTCAGTGAAGCTTACAATCATACATAGCAAATGCAAGTCTTCAGTGCTTGGCTCTTAAACATAAGCCAAGAATAACTATGAGGAAAGCACTTAACATGAAAGACCAAAACCAAAACATCCTGGAAGGGTGAATTAGGGGGAAACAGACACAACATAGAATGCAAATGAAACTTTAAAAAAAATCACTAGAATTAATACTTCTAGAGAGAGAAGAGAAAATCCTCAGCCATGGAAAATATCAAAAATCTATAATAAAAGGAATATTCAGAGAGCAAAAAAAAATTTCTGGAAATTAAAAATAACTGCTAAAATATTTTGAAAATAAAATACAAGAACAAAAAGATGGAAAATAGGAGAACAAAGATAAGAAAATTAGAGGATCAGACCAAGAGGTTTAATAACCAACTAATTGTATTTCCAGAGAGAAAGAACTGAAAATATAGTGGGAAGGAATATATTAAAAAAAAAAAAAACAAAAACGGTTATCAGAAAGTTTCACAGCAATGAAGCACATGAGTTTCTATGTGAGAGAGTCTAGCTCAATAGTTAACAAAATCATATCTTAATGAAATCTCTGAAAATAATGAGCAAAGGAATATCCTAAAAATGGCAAGAGAGTAAAAGCAGGTTGCACAAAAAGGATCAGAAAACACATTGGTTTTTGGATTTCCAGAAGCTAAAATTCAATGGAACAATTTCTTCAGAATCCTGTAAGAAAAGCATAAAGGTAGAAATAAAAGGCATTTCAGGCAGGCAAACTTTAGTAGACAGTTGTTATATTTGTGACCAACTTTGAATTCCCTTTTTATATTTGGGGAAATTCCCATATTAGGACCCCTGCCTTTCCAAAATTGAAGCCAGAACTCAATTATCCAGCATCTGTTTCAGCAAAGATGTAAGGCATATGACCTAGCCTTTTCCCATCAGAAACTTCCATGAAATACCTCACTTTGAAGAACTGTGAGAAGGTCAGTTTTGCATAGGATCTGTTCCTGGAGGAGGTGGTGAGAGACAGTGAGCTTTTAGAGGCAGCAGTGGCGTAGGCTCTAGTTAGTAAGGTACATTGGTCATGGTCTTTAGTACCTTGGACCAAAGAAGTTATAGAAATACCTTAATATAGATTGTTGGATACTTTGGGTATCGTTCCTAGATGCATAGTCTCCAAAACCTATTCTCTGGTCCTTCTGGAGATTCTGTGAGCTACTTAATAATCTCTAATATAACCTCCAAGGATGCTCCTAATGAATATGCTCCATCAACATGAGGGAGTAAACCAGGAAAGAAGACTGAGATGGGAAGAATCAGGGATCTAACATAGAAGGGAAGGAGAATCCCCAGGATTATGATAAACAGAAACCCCAGGCTGCAGACTATGCAGTGACCTAAAGACTAAGCAGTCAGATTCAAGTAAGCATATGGAGGGCTCCAGGAAGAATATTTCTGAAGAGAGAAATCTGACTTAGTACCTGATGTGTTTTATGTATTTACACTACTGGAAATGAATTTGGGAATGAATGAATATTTATAAAACCAAGCAAATGAAACAATGAGGCAATTATTAACTCCCCAATAAATACAATTTTGTGTGTGGAAATTCAATCATCAGCTGTAACTAGTTTTGCATGGTAAAAATATAGACTTGACGTAACCAAAAAAATTGATATAGCTATATGAGATGATGGGGTAGGGAAGGTCTGTTTTGGGATGGCACATAAGAGAATTAAACTTACATCTTTTATAGTATGACTGTCCACAATATCTAAAACTGAAAAGCCTAGAAATATTGGAAAAAGAAAACACAAGAAACAGCTAAAAAAAAGAGTGATTGTTTTTGAGGAGTGAAAATAGGAAGCATACCTGTCAGGGTTCTTTAGGTGCATACTATAGAAATTTAAGGGAAAAGGTTTTTTTTGGTTTTTGTTTTGTTTTGGTTTGGTTTTGCAATTTTTTTCCAAGCATTAAGTAGTTTAGAATCTCTGGGGAAGTCCAAGAACCAGACTTCCATGCTACTCAAGAAGTGTATTTGGGGGAGCCTGGATTGCTCAGTTGGTTAAGCGTCTGATTCTTGGTTTCACCTCAGGTCATAATCTCAAGGTCATGAGATAGAGCCCTGCATCAGGCTCTATGCTCAGTGCAGAGTCTGCTTGAGATTCTCTCCTCAACCTCTGCCCCTCCTCAGCCCCCACTCACGGCATGTGCATGTGCAGACTCTCTCTCTCTCAAAAAATAAGTATTTAAAATGTATTGATAGTTTAAAGAAGCCTGTTAGGAGTTGCCTCAAAGCTCCATAGAGTGGCTATGTCTTGGAGATAATGGGGTTCAAAAAAGACATGGCTCCTTCCTCTCTCTATTATTAGATACCACTGTGACTGCCCCAGTATCCATGTAACAAGAGGAAAGTAAACAGAAAAGATTCTAATGAGATTAATATTTTCATGCTCAATTTATTATGTCACAACGAAATCATAATGTGACTTTTTTTCCCCCACAATGTGACATTTAAATTGATTTAAAGGCCAAGTCCTCCCCACCAAATGAAGTCCAAGTCCCAATCTGTCACAACTTAATCTATCCTGTTCATGCCTGACACTTCCCTACCATCTGTCTTCTCTATATCCAAACTCCTGGATGTTCCTAAATAGGAGATAGATGTCAGATATTGGTGTTTGAGGCACAAAGTGTACAGGAAAAATCACCTTCTTATCTTCTCTTTTCCATGCAGTTTATCAAGAAGAGAATTTTGAAATTTGTGGGTCATAAACATACAGATATATTGGAAATAGAAGCAAGCACATCTCACAGAAAGGATTTATTACTTTAGACAAGTATCCATTAGAGGTGAAAGCTGTCAAGTAGAGCATTCTGGAGAGTTCCCACTTCAACAGTTTGTATTAAGCACCAAATGAATGGCCCAGACAAATAATTGGTGGGGAGGCCTAGGGTTGGTGGGGGTCTCTCAAGGAAGAGGTTTGTCTGGAAGGCGGGGGTTATAGTTTAGCAAAGTGAGGGAAGGAGATCATAGAGGGACAGTGACAAAGAATTTGAGCCCAGGGTTAGGTACTTTTGAGAAGTATATTTGGGGAAACAAAAAGATATATAAAGATAGTGGTTTAAGTACAGTCATTTACTTTGCTCCCTCTAAAACTCCCCTGAAGTAACAGTAACAAGATTTTTGGTTTACGGAATAATTTACAAAGTGGGAAAATGGTGAAGGAGATAAGATAGTAGCAAAATTTAAAGACAGACAAATAGAAACTGATTTACCAAACCCTGTAAAGCTGAATCCTAAATTGGCAGTGAGAAAAGCCAAGGAGCAATACAATTGTCTCTACAGAACCCAAAGGCTTAGGATTTCTTGAAAGTGTGTCTAAGAAGCAGTGAGAGCCTCAGATCCCCTCCCTTCCTAAACTGCTCCATTCTCACCCTGATGAAGACCAAGCTTCATTTTCTAGAGTAGGTAAAAAAGATGGTCTCTGGACTGGAAATTTCCAGTTGAGTGCGGTTGTCACAAGGAAAACAAGCTGACTTAGTGAAATTTACAAGTTGGATATTAGAAATTTCAGGACCCTTTTTCCATGTGGTAGGGAAGCCAGGCCTGACCCTTCTAAGAGGAAGATTGGAAGATTCATCACTGTTGAATATGACCAGCCTCACAGATACCAGCATCAGAGACTTTCCCAAGAAACAGCCTAGACAGATGGCCATAAAGGGAAACATAATCACCATGCACCCTGAGCTTCTAAACAGTTTTTTGTGTTATTCTCCTATGTGAGCCAACTAAGGATTACCAGACATTTGAGGAAAGTCTTAAACTGAAAGATAGAAACTGAAACAAAAATATTAATTAAAGGAAATTTCGAAGAAGCATACCGCACAGGGGGAGAAAAACCTTCAAAAGCCATTGATGTTTTAATATTTTCAGGAAGATAGAAGAACTGTACCTATGAAATAAGAACAGGGCAATAAGACATGAAGGGAGGGGGGACAAAAGGAAGCTCCATATACACACAAGAAAGGGATAAAAAAAATGACCTATTGGAGATTAAAAATTTGAGAGAGATGGAAAAGACCACAGAAAGAGTTTGGGAAGGTAAAGATGAGGATGTTCTTCAGAAGAGAGAGCATAGGGATAAAAGGATAGAAAACTGGGAGAGAAAAGTGACAAAAATTAAAGGTCCAGTCCATGAGATCTGATATCCAAATAACAGCAGTTCATGTTACAGAGGAAAAAAGTAGAGGAAGTCATCAAAGAAATAACTTAAAAACTTTCCTTAAACTAAAGAACCTAAATTTTGAGATTGGAATGAAATTAAGACCACTGGGATAAAGAAAAGCCCTTAAAAATTTGAGAGAAAGAGGGAAAACACACAACAAACAGAACATATTTAAAGGACCAGGCATCAGATTTACATCTCTTCCTTACTCATCCCCACAAAAGAATAACACAATGTAACAACAACAAAAACAAAAACAAAGGTAGAATTAGAATTAGAGGGAAAATTAAAATTTATAAAAAGGAAAAAAGTAAGATAATTCTTATCTCCCTCTGAATGGGGAAGTAGCTTTCTAAAGAGATGTAAGGGACATTACAAAGCAAAAGAGACTTGACAGCATAAAACACTGAAATATATGTCAAAAGCATTTTAGGTTAAGTAAAATTAAAGAGAGATGAAGAAATGGGAAACTGGGAAAAACCTATGAATGTATCTAACAAGGTTTAATATGTAAAATTTTCATATGAGCAATAGGTAAAGTGTTCATAATAGGCAGATGAGATAAAAACACTAGGGCCCTATTAGAGAAAGATGGAAAAGAATATGAACCAATGAATGTGATGAAATGAAAATGGCTCATAGGAAAGAAAAAAAATAAAAATTAAAAAAGAAATCAACCTTCATGGTACTCCAAGAAATGTAAATGAAAACTTGAGCTACACTTTTTCACTTACCAAATTCATCATTTCTTTTTCCTTCCCCCACCCCCAAAGTTGCTCAGTGGTGAGGATGTGAAAAGATGCATTCCTTCTGAAGAGTTTTGGAAATACTTGTTGAAGACTTTAAGATATTTAAGATATTTAAATCCTACAATGCAGTAATTCTATTGCCACATACCTAAGGAATTTCATTAATTTCAACAGTATTTTACCATATATACTGTTTGAGGTACTGAAATATAGGATATATATTTATAAGTAATGATTGTTAGGAAAATGAAAATTAAGTAACTTCAATAATAGGGAGAAGTTTGAGTGGATTATAGAATAGAGTTTATTCAGCCACTAAATCCCATGGTTATAATTTTCAATGAATGGTAAATAGATGTTCTACCTCAAGAAGGAACTTTTTTCATTTAACACAGAACTTCAATATTATCAGCAGAAACAGGGGTTAATATTTGAGGCAGATAGTGACTAGGATAACTATTAACTGCAGAAATAAAGACATCTAGGAAAGGGCACCTGGATGGTTCAGTCGGTGAAGGGTTGGACTCTTGATCTCAGCTTAAGTCTTGATCTCAGGGTTGTGAGTTCAAACCCAGCATGGAGCCTACTTTAAAAATAAATAAATAAAAATAAAGACATCTAAAGAATGTCTTTTTAAAGGATATCTTTAAAAGAGTGTCTAATTAAAAATTAGTTTTAGGAGAAAGATGACCAGTTTGTACTAAAGAAGCTGATTAACTAGGGCTCAGTGAGCTGACCCAAGATAAGGAAGAAAAATAAAGTTAGGGGTAGGTCGGTATTATAGAAAATTATGACAAGAAATATCTTTGAAGAGAGAGAGCGCATAAATGGGAAATGTAAAGAGAGAAGGAAATACAGAGTTAAGAGACTTGAGCTTCAAAGTAAGTTTGCACTGGTGTGTAGGAAGAGGAAGTGGAAGCAGGGATTAAGAGAAGAACCAGCGTGAGGAAGAAGAAGAACAGCACCCAGAGGTCAGAGTTTTAGGAGGAAGGTGGAGGGGATCTCCTGGCACTGCCTTTGGGAGGAGGCAATCTGATGATTGACAGGTCAATTTCAGTGGAGGAGTGAGAGCAGAACCAGAGGGTGAGAGAGAGAGATCAGGAAATGGGTGGCGAACAAAGACTATTTTCAGTTCAGCTTTTGAGAGATTAAGCACTGAAAGGAAAGGGAGAGAAAGGACAGTAACTTAAATTAGGGAAAAGGCGGATGACTGATAATTTAAGAAAGACAAGGAAGATAGTGATTATTTAATTGACTGTCCTGGAACAAGTGACAGGTGATGGTTGGAGGAGTTTAAATGAGATTAGCCATGAAGAGTATATCCTCTTCAGAAAGGAGGGCATGAAGAAGGAAGATGGCATGGCATGTGACCAGGAAGAGAGAGGCTGCCGAGTATATACCAAATGGCCTCACTTAATTATTTCTTCAGTAAGTTTTTGGAGTGCAAAAAGTTTTTTTTTTGGAGTGCACACTGTATAAAGTACCAAGATCACTTGGAAAATACACTAATGAACAGAACATAGATCATGCTTCCAAAATGTGTTTATATTGAAGGTAAGACAAATACAGAAATCACTCTAGAGACTGGGACCACAAGCTATTGAGTTAAGTATAAATTTTTCTATACCTTGGTTTCTCCTCCATTAGATGAGGATAATGATACCAACTTCATAGACTAGTCGTAAGGCTTGAAAGAGACATTAGGAAATGCTTAATAAAAGGCCTGGCAAAATGAGATGGTAACTCTAATTTTGAGATGTCATCTCAAAGGTAACTCTTGCTGCTCACATTATATAAAGTTTGAGGGATACATGCTAAGAAAGAACTGTAGGAGGTGAGAGAACAGATGGTGTTTTGTTGGGGCAGTAAAGGAAGAAAAAGGGTCATGTTTATGCACTTAAAAATGGATAGAATTTAATGATTGAGAGAATGTGAGTAGAGGCAGACAGTTTGAGGTTTAATAGTGTAAAATAAAAAGGAAGTTTTCGAGACATCAAAGGATGGACATTCAGTTAAAAAATGCCCAACCTAAAAAAAATTGTTTCACCCGTTCTCTTCTTAGCTGCCATTTCCTAGTGCTCTAACAAGATTATTTGAGAAACTCAGCCCACAAATCAAATACTGTTTCATTCTCCATCACCACCCACATGTTCTCATTTCTTTTCTTAACCCAGGATAGATTTAACAGCCTGTGATTACCATCACTTTCTTGTACCTCCACCTAATGCATCAGTGTCCCTCTTTGCTTGAGATATACTTGCCTGGGAAAACATTAACCCTGATGACACCTTACTGTTTGCTTTCTCCCTATCTTTTGAAATTTTCTCCTTCTTTATGGGAAAAAATTTTGTCATGCTAGATAGGTCTTTGTGGGGTGGCCACCAGTTGTACAAGGCTTGGGACAAAACTTCAAAGTTATACAGCATGAGTTAAGGAAACACATAAAGACCAAGGCACACACAGTCTCCCTATTTCTTTAGCATCTCTCCAGAGAGGCGTCTCATGTTCAGGAGGCAGGCTGGATACAACTTTGGTTTTGTTCTTGTGGAAGGGCTCCTTTGCCCACTGCTCTTGCTTCATATAGGTCTTCAATGACAGCAACTTTTTCAGGAGAGATACATAGAGACTGCTTGGTGAATCAAGCTGTCTAGATTATACCAGCCAATTATCCTATTTTCTGGGCCCTGCACTTAGGGAGACATCTGGGGACATTGAGTCCTTTTGGATGGTATTTTTCTCTAGCCATGGGAAGCAAGCCATTATCCCCATAGGAAGCTGACCATGAGCACTTCTTATTCAGCTAAGGGAAGGGATCTGGCCTAAGCCTGTGGTTCAGGCATTCTAGGGTGATCATCTGGGGTCATTTTTGGACATTGCTTCTCCTTCATAACCATCCATCCCCAAGACTCTTGAGTGCTCATCAGTTATATCTGGAATAGGAAGAGGGAGATATTATTTGACTTCCACTCAATCTTTGTCATGCTCCCTCAAGGATGAGCCAGATTGTCATCTACTCCCCTCACCCAATAAGTTCTATAGAGCCCTAAAGATTGTTTTGGCAGCTGTAACCCTCCTTTTGTCATTAGACACTAAAGTTGGAAAAGGAGATCCTCCTTATGCCACCTCTGCAGATTCTTTAGTGCCTTAGGGTCCATCTAAAGCAGAAGTGCTGAGAGCTACCACCGCTAACCCAAAGTGCCCCTACCATTGGCATTTGAATCAGCAGCAAATATTTGTTTGGTACACTTTTACAAAAGCCATCAGGTCACAGAGAACAAGCCCTTCCTTGGCTTTTTTTTTTTTTTTTGCCTCAGACCCCAGACCCAAAGGAAAAAGGATTTGTGTTTCATAAGAAAGAAACACAGGAAAATGGCAATGGGAGAGGATGGGGCCCTAGCCCCAGCTTCTTCTTGTCTGAATATACCTCAAATAAGGTGGAGGGACTTCTGGTGCCAAGACTCTTGGGAACCATAGAAGATGTGGGTGGTTTCTATTATTTTTGAGCAGTGGCAGGTAAGGTGATCCCTAGTAGTCTTACTGGGAAGACTATAGGGTAAGATTAAATGCCTTGATCTCTAGCCATAATGTGGTTAACTCCTCCCCAGGAACTCCTCCTCACCCCATTTCTTTCGCAAGGTTTTCTATTCTTCCCCATGGTTCTTATGCAGATCCAAATACTAATGGTGTTTTATGCCTTAACAACTGTGCTAGCTTTCCTATAATACTACTACTCCTCCCATCCTGACAGTGTTCCCAGGGAAATCTTTCTGTTCCTGGGAGGGCCCTAACATTTGTATAACCTCCAGACCCCACAGAATGTGCATGTGCTCTTGGTTTCTGCAATCTTCCAGGGATTTTGTCCAGAAACAGCCACTCACAAGTTTCCAATAATTTTGTAACGTGACTCCAAGTGGATTGAGAATCTCTAGTAGGTCTGCTCTGATTTCACACACCAACTTAAGATAGGAGTAGGCTTATTTGTTCCCCTTGATAGGTAAGACTAGGTAATCTATCTTGTAGTAGAGGGGCAGCATTAACCCCTCCATATCGTCTCCCAGCCATTCCTCCTTACTCAGTTACATGTTTTCTTCTTATCAGTTTCTCCAGCCACAGCAGCTCTGTTTGAGCTTACAAATTGTTTTAATTTTATTTATTTAAAAGATTTTATTTATTTATTTACTTGAGAGAGAGAGAGAAAGAGAGCATGAGAGAGAGAGCAGAGAGAGAGAGAGAGAGAGAATGAACAAGGGTCAGATGGAGAGGGAGAAGCAGACTCCCTGCTTAGCTGGGAGCCTGCAGCTGGGCTTGATCCCAGGACCCTGTGATCAAGATCCTCCAAATTGAAGGCAGAGGCTTCCCCAACTCAGCAGGGAGTCTGCTTGTCCCTCTTCCTTTGCCCCTCCTTCTGCCCCTCCCTCCACTCATTCCCTCTTTCTCTCTCAAATAAATAAATTAATTAATTAAATCTTAAAAAAAGAAAAAGAAAAAAGAAATCTCCAAGAAAAAAAATTCAGGAAAAACACCTGTGCTTTGTGGGCTGGTAACATTGAAAATGATAATAAATGTTCTATTTATTAGAACAAGGAATAGTGGTTCAATCGGAAGAGATGGTTGGATAGCAAATTGGATTAAATTGTGATTGGACTAGAGATGAAGAAGTTGGGGTGGGGCCAATTAGAATTTTGAAGAGATGTGTAAGTACTGATCATCATCAGTTGATGTTTCATTTGGAGTTGAGTTGCTTTCTTGAGAGAGTATATGTTTTCATGAGAGAAAACCATCTCAAATTTTATCCAAAACAGAACTATCAAGAGAAGGTGATATTTGAGCTGAGACTGAGAAAGGTAAGAAAGTTGCCGGTGTGCAAGATAATCAGGCAGGAGTACTCCAGGCTTTTTTGAGACACAGGAATGTGGTTGGAACTGAGGGAGCAAGGGGTAGAGTAGAAAGTGGTGATGTTGAGCATCAAGGGTAATGGTGGGGGACACTTGGGTGGCTCAGCAAGTTAAGTGGCTGCCTTCGGCTCAGGGCTCAGGTCCTGATCCCAGGGTCCTGGGATGGAGCCTGACACATCAGGCTCCCTGCTCATCAAAGAATCTGCTTGTCCATCTCCCTCTTCCTGTCCTTCTGCACCCCCCTCATTGCTCCCTCCCTCCCTCTCTCTCTCAGATAAATAAAATCTTAAAAGAGAGAAGAAAAAAAAAAAAAGAGGTAATGGTGGGCCAGATCATGTAGGTACAGACTTTTAGTACATTTGAAGGATTCTAAGTGAGATGGAGTAGGCATGCCCAAATGGGATTGAATCCGCATCAAGCTCCCTGCAGGGAGCCTGCCTCTCCCTCTGCCTGTGTCTCTGCCTCTCTCTGTCTCTCATGAATAAATAAATAAAATTTTTAAAGAAAAAGGGAGTATAAAAGGATTAGCAAGCAGTATTAATGGACCTCTGTGATTACGTTAATGAAGTAGCTGATGCATCTTTTTTTCTTGTTAAAGAATGTTTCTTTTGTTTCACTGTAAATAATGATATTTGCTATTTATTTTTTACATTGAAATCTTTTTTAAAAAGATTTTTATTTAAATCCCAGGACCCCGGGATCATGACATGAGCCAAAGGCAGACGCTTAACGCTGAGCCACCTAGGTGCCCCCTACATTGAAATCCTTTTATCTTACTATAGAAATATTTCTTAGTTCTTTACAAGTAAGGAATTTTAAAGTCATGACTGTTAAATTTCATCAAATGGTGTTTTGGTACCTACAAGATGATATTTTTCATTTTCTTTGTCAATATTCTGAATTATATCATTAGATTTTCGGATGTTGAACATCCTTGCATTCTGGGATACGTTCCATTTGGTCATAAGGTATTATTCTTTTAATATATTGCTTTATTTGGTTAGATAACATCCTATGTAGCTTTCATCTATGTTTATAACTAAAGATGACCTATAGCTTAATTTTCTGTTGTCCTCTTCTGATTTTGTTACCAGACATAATAACTGCATCTGAGTAGCATTCTAACTTTTTCTATACTCTGAGAGAATTTGCATTACTAAGAGTTAACTGTTTCTTAGAAATTTGCCAGATTTGCCTATAATATAATGTATCTTTTGGGCCTTTAGGGGTCATACTTTGAACTGGATTCTTATATTTTTGTGTTTATGCTTTCTAGGTTTTTTGGGTCCATTTTGGATATATTTCCTCTGTAGAAAATTGTTCCCTTTTGAAAATATTGGTGTCAAGATGCTGATAAGCTTTTCTTTAGAAATTTACGGTTTTTTTCTATCATATTATTAGATTTGTGTACTGTTTAGTTCCTAGTATTGCTTTTTATCTTCTCTCTTATGATCAGTTGTACACTGGTGTGTTGCTTTTATTAGTCTCTTCACAGAACATTTTTGGTCTTCATCCCTGTTTTGCATATATGTCATTAATGTCATCTTTATTCCTCCTCCTTCTGCCAATTCTCTAGTTCCTTCAATTCAATGCTTAGTTCATTTGTTTTCAACCACTCTTTTATGTATGTATGCATTTATTTATTTATTTTCACTCTCCTTTTAATACAATGAAATGTCTCTTAGTCTTCTTTAGTGCTAGCTTAATACCTAAACTCTATTTTTCTTTTCTTTTATTATTTTTCTTTTTTTATTGGGGTAAAATTAACAGGCAATGTTACATTAGATTCAGGTATGTAATGATTCAACAATTCTATATATTACCCAGTACTAAACATGATAATGTGTCTAGTTGTTGAAACACTATACCTGTATACTAATACAAAACTGTATGTTAAGTATATTGGAACTAAAATTTTAAAAGTTAAAAAAAATTTTAAATGTTTTTTGTTTCTTTTTATTGGTTCATTTGTTTTTTAAATTCCACATATGAGTGGAATCATTTGTCTTTCTTTATCTGATTTATTTTATTTAGCATTATAAGTCTAGGTCCATCCATGTTGTTACATGTGGCAAAGTCTTATTCTTTCTTATGGCTGAGTAATAACTCCATTTCTTCTTTATCCATTCATCTATTGCTGGAACTTGAGTTACTTCCATATCTTGGCTGTTGTAAATAATGCTTCAGTCAACATAGGAGTGCATATATCTTTGAAAATAAGTGTTTTCATATTCTTTGGGTAAGTACCCAGTAGTGGAATTAGTGGATCATATAATTCTATTTTTAATTTCTTGAGGAAACTCTATACTGTTTTCTACAGTGGTTGCACCAATATGCATACCTACCAACAAACAGTATGCGAGGGTTCCTTTTGCTCCACATCTTGCCAATACTTGTTATTTCTTTTTATTTTAGCCATTCTGACGTATTTAAAATGATATTTCATTGTGGTTTTAATTTGCATTTCCCTGATGATTAGTGATGTTGAGTATCTTTTCATGTGTCTTTTGGTCATCTGTATGCTGGTATTTGGAAAAATGTCTATTCAGGTCCTTTGCCCATTTTTAAATCAGATTGGTGTATGGTTTTGTCTGTTTGTATTTGGTGTTGAGTTGTGTAAGCTTCTTATATATTTTGGATATAACTCCTTATCAGATATATCATTTCCAAATATCTTCTCCCATTTATAGGTTGCTTTTTTGTTTTGTTGATGATTTCCTTGGCTGTGCAAAAATGTTTTATTTTGATCTACTCCCAATCATTTATTTTTGCTTTGGTTTCCCTTACCTGCGGAGACGTATCTAGAAAAATATTTCTAGGACTGATGTCAGAGAAATTACTGCCTATGTTTTCTTCTAGGAATTTTAAGATTTCAGGTCTCCTCATTTAGGTCCTTAATATTTTGAATTTATTTTGTGTATGGCATAAGAAAGTGGTTTGGAAAAAAAAAGAAAGTGGTTTGGTTTCATTCTTTTTTATGTAGCTGTCCAGTTTTCCCAGCACTATCTGTTGAAGAGATTGTCTTTTTCCCATTGCATATTCTTGCCTCTTTTGTCATAGATTAATTGACCGTAGAAGCATGGTTTTACTAATGGGCTCTCTTTACTGTTCAAATGACCTATGCACCTATTTTTGTGCCTGTACCATACTATTTTGATTACTACAGCTTTGTACTATATCTTGAAATCTGATATTGTGATACCTCCAACTTTGTTTTTCAAGATTGCTTTGGATATTCAGTCTTTTGTGATTCCATACAAATTTTAGGATTATTTGTTCTAGTTCTGTGAAAAATGTTGATATTTTGATAGGGATTGCATTAAATCTCCAGATTGCTGTGAATAGTATGAGATTTTAACAATGTTGGTTCTTTCTGTCCATGAGCATGAACTATCTTTTCATTTGTTTGTGACTTCTTCAGTTTCTTTTATCAGTGTTTATAGTTTTTCAGAGTATAGGTCTTTCACCTCCTTGGTTAAGTTTATTCCTAGGTATTTTATAACTTTTAGTGCAATTGTACATGGGATTGTTATCTTGAACTTCTCTTTCTGCTGCTTCTTTATTTGTGTATAGAAATGTAATGGATTGTACGTTGATTTTGTATCCTAAGACCTTACTGAATTCATTTATTAGTTCCTGTGATTTTTTGGTGGAGTCTTTAGGATTTTGTTAATATAGTTTCATGTTATATGCAAATAGTGTTTTACTTCTCCCTTGCCAATTTGAATGTCGTTTATTTCTTTTTCTTATCTGATGCTGTGGCTAGGACTTCCAGTACTGTGTTGAATAAAAGTGATGAGAACGGATGTCCCTATCTTGTTCCTAATCTTAGAGGAAAAGCTCTCAATTTTTCACCATTGAGTATGTTAGTTACAAATTTTTCATATATGGCCTTTATTATGGCCAAAATAAACCTATTTTGAATCTATCATGAATGGATGTTGCACTTCGTCAGATGCTTTTTCTGCATCTATTGAGATGATCATATGGTTTTTATCTTCTCTTATTGATGTGATGTATCATGTTGCTTCATTTGTGAATTTTTAATTACCCTTACATCCCAGGAATAAATTCCACTTGATGGTGAATGATTTTTTAAATAATATTGTTGGATTCAGTTTGCTAATATTTTATTGATGATTTTTGCATATATGTTCATTAGAGATATTGGCTTCTAGTTCTCTTTTTTGTGGTATTTTTATATGGTTTTGATATCAGGGTAATGCTGGCCTCATAGAATAAATTTAGAAATTTTCCTTCCTCTTCTATTTTTTTGGAATATATTTGGCAAAACTAGGTATTAACTCAGGCACCTGGGTTGCTTAGTGGTTAAGTATCTGCCTTTGGCTTAGTTCGTGGTCCCATAGTACTGGGATCAAGTCCAGCATCGGGCTACTTGCAGGCAGCCTGCTTCTCCCTTTGCCTTATGTCTCTGCCTCTCTCTGTGTGTCTCATGAATAAATAAATAAAATCTTTTAAAAAAAATAATACATATTAACTCTTCTTTAAATGCTTGGTAGAATACACCTGTAAAGCCATATGGTTCTGGACGTTTGTGTTTTGGAAGCTTTTTGATTATGGGTTTAATTCCATTGCTATTACTTGGTCTGTTCAAATTTTCTGTTTCTTTCTGATTCAGTTTTGGAAGATTATATATTTCTAAGAATTTATTTCTTCTAGGTTGTCTAATTTGTTGGCATATAATTTTTCATAATATTATCTTATAATCCTTTTTATTTCTGGGGTGTCAGTTATTTATTCTCCTTTGTTTCTGATTTTACTTATTGGGATATTGGGAGTCCTCTCTCTCTTTTCTTGATAAGTCTGGCTAAAGGTTTATCAATTTTGTTTATCTTATCCTCATTTCACTGGGCTGTTCTATTGGTTTTTCTAGTTTCTATTTCATTGATTTCTGTTCTAATCCTTTTTATTTCTTTTCTTTTTTTTTTTTACTAGCTTTGAGTTTTGTTTGTTCTTTTTCTATTTCCTTTAGGTGAAAGCCTGGGTTGTTTATGTAAGATATTTCTTGTTTCTTGAGGTAGATCTGTATTGCTATAAACTTCCCTCTTAGGACAGCTTTTGCTGCATCCCAAAGATCTTGCACAGTTGTTGTTTCTTTTTTTCATTATTATTTTTCTCCATGTATTTTTTTATGTCCTCTTTGATTTCTTGGTTAACCCAATTTATTGTTTAATAATATATTATTTAGTATCTATATTTTAGTTCTTTCCAGATTTTTTCTTGATTTCTAGTTTCATACTGTTGTGGTCAGAAAAGATACATGGTATGATTTCAGTCTTTTTGAACTTATGGAGACTTGTTTTGTGGCCTAATGTGATCTATTTTGGAGAACGGTCCTTGTGCCCTTGAAAAGAAAGTGTATTCCACTTTTTGGGAATGGAATATTTTCAATATCTGTTAGGTCTATTTGGTCCAATGTGTCATCTAAAGCCACTGTTTCCTTATGATTTTCCAACTGCATGATCTATCCAGTGATGTAAATGGGAGTTAAAGTCCCCTACTATTATTGTATTACTATCAATTTCTTCCTTTATGTCAGTCAATAGTTGCTTTATGTATTTATGTGCTCCCATATTTGGTGCATATATGCAATTGTTATATCCTCTTGTTGGATTGTTCCCTTTATCATTATGTAGTATCCTTCTCTGTCTCTTATTATAGCCTTTGTTTTAAAGTCTATTTTGTCTAATGTAAGTATTGCTACCACAGCTTTCTTTCAAATTCTATCTGCATGGTAAATGTTTTTCCATCCTTTTCAATCTGCATGTGTCTAGATCTGAAATGAGTCTCTTACAGGCAGCATATAGATAAGTCTTGCTTTTTTAGTCATCCTATGTCTTTTGATTAGAGCATTTAGTCCATGGACATTTAAAGTAATTATTGGGGAAAAAAAAGGTCATTATTGATAGGTATGTACTTATTGCCATTTTGCTACTTGTTTCACATCTACATTTGTTTTTGTTTTTTCTTCCTTTACTCTGTTCCCTTGTGGTTTGATGGCTTTTTATAGTGGTATGTTTGGATTCTTTTCTCTTTATTTTTTATGTATATGTATTATAGGTTTTTGATTTTTGGTTACCATTAGGTTTATATATAATATATTCTACATATAGCAGTCTATATTAAGTTGATGGTTACTTAAGTTTGAACACATTCTAAAAGCACTAAATTTTTACTTCTCCTTCCCATGTTTTATGTATATGATGCCTTACTTTATATACTTTTATTTTATGAGTCCCTTGACTGATTTTTTTTAGATTTAGTTGATTTTCCCACTTTTGTGATTTAACTTCCATACTGATTTTATGTGATTAATCTACATTTGCATTTGCCTGTGAAATTTTTTCCTTTCATAATTTTCTTATAGCCTTTTTCCTGTACTCAAATAATTCCCTATAGTGTTTCTCATAAGCCTGTTTTAGGGGTGATGAACTCATTTAACTTTTGTTTGGGAAACTCTTTGTCTCTTCTTTTATTCTGAATGATAGTGGTGCTAGTTAGAGTATTTTTGGTTGCAGGTTTCTTTCTTTCATTACTTTGAATATATCATGCCACTCCTTCTGGCCTGAAAGTTTCGATTGAAAAATTAGCTGATAGCTTTATGAGGTTTTCTTCATATGTAACTATTTTATCTTTCTGCTTTTAAAATTTTCTCTTTATTATTAATTTTTGCCACCTTAATTAATACATTCTTGGTGTGGACCTCTTTAGGTTAATCTTTTGGGGGACTCTCTGTGCTTCCTGAATCTTAGATGTCTGTTTCCTTTCCCAGATTAGGGACATTTTGAGTTATTTCCTCAAATAAATTTTCTACCCACTTCTCTCTTCTTCTGGGGCCCCTATAATGCAATGTTATTACTCTTGATGATGTCATGGAGTTCCTTTAACTTATTCTCATTTTCTTTCTCTTTTTTCTTTTTGCTGTGCAGCTTTGTTGCTTTCCATTACCCTGTCTTCCAGATTGCTGATCTGCTCTTCTGCCTCCTGTAATCTGCTACTGATTCCCTCCAGTGTATTATTTTTTTTTATTTCAGTTGAATTATTTTATCTCTGATTGGTTCCTTTTTATATTTTCTATCTCTTTGTTGAATGTCTTACTGAGATCATTCACTCTCTTCTCAAGTCTTTATGTATTTTTATGGTCACTACTTTGAATTCTCTATCAGGCATATTGCTTATCTCCATTTCATTTAGCTCTTGCTTAGTTTCGTCCTGTTCTTTCATTTGGGACATATTTCTCTGTCTCCTCATTTTTTCAAACTCTGTGTCTGTTTCTATGTATTAGGAAAGTCAGCTATGTCTCCTTTCTTGGCAAGTGGTGGCCCTATAAGGAAGAAGTCCTGTGGCACCCTTAAGCATAATGCCCCCTCTTTACCAGAACCAGGCACTTCAGAAATGTCTACTATGTGTGCTGTGTGCACCCTACTGTTGTGGCTGAGCTGCACCTTAACTCTACTTTTAGATAAATATATGGAAATTTGTAAAAATCATCATACCTTGATGAATTATCACATTAGCTCTACTTATGGCTGTGTAACTAGCATCTCGGTTTAGAACTAGAATATTAACATTGCTCCAGAGGCTCCCTTATGCCCCCACTGACAATCTTTCTCTTTCCCAAAGGTAACCACTACTCTGACTTCTAGTATAGATTACTTTGCCTCATTTTTATCTTTATAAAAATGGAATCATGGAATAGATCTTTTGAGTCTGGATGATTTTGCTCAGTATAATGCTTATACAATTATTTTTATATTTCTGTGTGTTTTTGTTTATTCTCATTGCTGAATTATATACCATTGTATGAATAGACCAGAATGTATTTGTCCATTGATGGGCATTTAGGTTGTTTCCAGTATTTGGCTACTAGAAATAATGTTATGAACATTCTTGGATGTTCGTGGTTTTCAGTGCAGTGCTTTCAGTGCAGAGCCATGTATGTTACCTAGGCATGTGGTAACAGTTCAATCATAGCACATGCATATGTTAGCTTTACATGTACAGATGCTCAATGTTAGTATATACTATCCAATAAGTTCTCCAAGGTACATGTAATGATTTGCAGTCTCTTTACCAGAGTATGACAATTCCCATTGTTCCACATCTTTACCACCTCTTGTTTTGTCAATCTTATAACATTTTAGCCTTTCTTTGAATATGCAATAATATTCCATGGTGGTATTTTATTTTTAAGTTTTAATAACTTTTCCAACATTGATTGTCAACCTTTTTGTATTCTTTTTAGGCTTTCTTTAAACACTGCCCCGAAGACATATCCTTAAGGATACCCACTCAAGACTGAGTGATTCAACAGACCTCAGAGAACAGAGCTGGATCTGACTGAGGAGCATCACAGGCTTAGCCACCATTAATTCTGGGCAACTCTTCTGTTGAGAGTGTTGTTCCTTGATGAATCAGCAAGCCTAATAAATGTTATCATTTCTTTGGCATAAAAGTCCACTGGTGGTTCCTGCTGACTCAGACACTCAAATCCATTTTTGCAAAAGTAGCATTTTCCAGCATCATCAACTATCCAGAACATACCTGAAAACTTTGGAGTTTGGTGCTTATAATGGAAGATATGAAGTCCAAGGCCAACTGTGCTCAGAATGCAAGTTGTACCATAATGATTTTTCATCCAACCAAAGAAGAGTTTAATGATTTTGATAAGTATATTGCTTACATGGAGTCCCAAGGTGCACACCGAGCAGGCCTCGCCAAGGTGATTCCACCCAAGGAATGGAAAGCCAGACAGACCTACGATGATATCAGTGACATCTTAATAGCAACTCCCCTCCAGCAGGTGGTCTCCGGGCAGGCAGGTGTGTTTACTCAATACCATAAGAAGAAGAGAGCCACCACAGTGGGGGAGTATCGCCAACTGGCAAACAGCATAAAATACCGGACTCCACCACACCTGGATTTTGAGGATTTGGAGCGAAAATACTGGAAAACCCGCCTCTATGATTCCCCGATCTATGGTGCTGACATCAGCGGCTCCTTGTTTGATGAAAACACGAAGGAGTGGAACCTTGGGCACCTGGGAACCATTCAAGACCTGCTGGAGCAGGAGTGCGGCGTGGTCATCGAGGGCGTCAACACCCCCTACCTGTACTTCGGCATGTGGAAGACCACCTTCGCCTGGCACACGGAGGACATGGACCTGTACAGCATCAACTACCTGCACTTCGGGCAGCCCAAGACGTGGTACGCGGTGCCCCCCGAGCACGGCCGGCGCCTGGAACGCCTGGCCAGGGAGCTCTTCCCGGGCAGCGCCCGCACCTGCGAGGCCTTCCTGAGGCACAAGGTGGCTCTCATCTCGCCCACGGTCCTCAGGGACAACGGGATCCCCGTCAATCGGATCACCCAGGAGGCCGGCGAGTTCATGGTGACGTTTCCCTACGGCTACCACTCTGGCTTCAACCACGGCTTCAACTGCGCAGAGGCCATCAACTTCGCCACCCCGCGCTGGATCGACTACGGCAAAGTGGCCTCTCAGTGCAGCTGCGGGGAGGCCAGGGTCACCTTCTCCATGGACGCCTTCGTGCGCATCCTGCAACCTGAGCGCTATGAGCTGTGGAAGCGCGGGCAGGACCGGGCTGCTGTGGACCACACGGAGCCCACGGCC
The DNA here is from genome assembly GCF_018345385.1 of Vulpes lagopus. Taxonomy (NCBI): domain Eukaryota; kingdom Metazoa; phylum Chordata; class Mammalia; order Carnivora; family Canidae; genus Vulpes; species Vulpes lagopus. Next base: position 43,800,758 of record NC_054838.1, read on the forward strand.
CCGGACAGCCGGGAGCTGAGCGCCTGGAGGGGGGTGCGAGCCCCCGGGAGGGCCGCGCTGGGCCTGAGGCACCTCCCACCGCGCCGCGCCCCGCGTGCCCCCCGCCCGGTGGCGGCAGGTCAGGGCACCCGCCGCCGCACCCCTCTGCGCCCGGCCTCTCCGCGCCCCTCGCCCACCCAGAGCTGCTCCTCTGATGGCCGGGCTGGCGCTGTTGCCGGCCACAGCTCCCGGGGGCCCGGCCCCACCCGGCCACCGACCCTCACTCCCTCTGCCCCAGATCTGCAGCCCTCGACTGGTAGGTGTGGTCCTGGTCGTCGTCCCCGGGAGCAGGGGGCTCAGGCATCTGGCACCCAGGCCCGGGCCAAGAGGCGCCTCTCGGTGGGAACCGGGCACACAGCTCGGCACTCGGAGGCTCAGCCCCCGCCTGTGGGTGGAGGCTGGATGGACAGCCCTGCACCGCTGAGTCCTGGGCTCCAGCAACCCGCTGAGGCTTCCTGGTCTGGCTGTGCCCCTGTTCCTTAAACCCAGGGGGGACCTTTGTAACCCACTGCTCTTGTGTGTGGAGGCTGCTGGAGACTGGCCACATTAACAACAGATCTTTGGGCGAGCTTGCAAGTCACAGGTCTTGCTTGAGAGTCCTTTGATGTTGCCACTGAGGCGTTGAGTCCATGTTCTTTACCAAGTTTGCCATAGTTGTTCTTCCTGCCAGACCCTTGGATGTCTTTGGACATGCTGATTTCCCATGTTGCCAGCAGGTTTCATCCACTAGGCACTCTTGTGTCTCTGTGAACTGGGTCCTGCCAAGGTCACCAGAGCCTCATCTCCTATCCTCTGGGCCAACTATAAATGCTGCTGGGTTTGGTTCTCCTCAATCTCCTTCCCTGTCCACTCCCCCCTCCCCTTTCCCGTTTTCTTGAAAAAACTAGGGCCTTTTGACCAAATGGGTCAGTAGAGACTCGGAAAATAATTCATCATCTTTCTGAGTCTTTGATGTTATTCAAACTGTGTTCTCATCAGTATTTGTTCACAAACATATTAAAGGTAACCAAAATGTTCAAATCTGACTGTTTCTAATAAATATTGTCCATTCAACCAATTGAGGGATGAAGGTTGTTCTTTTCTGTACTTTTTTTGGATAATTGTATCAAAACATTTCTGATTCATCAAAACAAGACTGATTTTTATTGGCTGGCTGCACTGTGTATGCAGTCATCTCTGCATTCATTCATTGATGAATGAGTTTGGTGGATGGTTATTGGGTACTAGCTGCCTGGTGGGGTGAGGGGGTTTGATTTGCAACTCTACCTTAAGGATGCCTTGGCGAGAATCCCCTGGTACTTTGCTGGGCAGAAGCATCGAAGCTGCTGGGGGGTGAGCGTGCAGAAGGCTAACGTACCATCATCTGAATATTATCTCCCCGAGTGTGCACTGCCTTTTCAATGCTGTCTGCATATTTCACGTAGCAAGTTCATCAATTCATCCCAGTAAACATGTGCACAAGTAAATGAACAACATAACTTCACCTGATAATATGTGCTGTGAAGAAACTAAAAGGGGATGGGATGCTAGAGCAGAGTGGGCAGAGGCTGGTCAGGGTTCCAGTAGTCAGGGGAAGTTTCATTGAGCAGGAGACCCTTTCCAAGACCTAACAGGAAGGTCTACAGCTGATTTCCCCTTAGAGGAAACAAGCATTGTAATAGACTGAACATGGAACTTATGTTTTCTCAGGAAGAAATAGAAAGCTCATTTGAGGCATAGAGAGGAGAGAGAGACAGGGTACAGGGAGCAGGCTCTTGTGGCTCATGTAAAGTATTTGAACTCTTTTCACCTTGAAATGAGAAGGCATGGAAATTTGAAGCAGCCCTCGACATGCTGTGATTTACATTTTTAAACAAGCAGTTTTTCTGTGACAATTGGAAGGCAGAAGAAGTACTTAGAAGGTCTAAGTAACACTAGGGAGAATTGATGGTTATTTCAATGTTAGTATTGAAAATGCACAGAAGTGGAAAAACTCAAAATAAACCTTGGAAATTGAAAATGATGGTTTGGCTACAGAAGGAAACATTTCAGAGAAGCAAACCACCCCTCTCCTCCCTCCAGCTCTCCCCCACAGAAATTCAGCAAAGCTCTGGAATTGGAAGCCCCATATAAACCTGAAGGCAAGAGTAATGAAAGGTAGTGCTGGTCTGAAGTGCTAATTGTGGGGCAGCAAAAACCTGTGTCTCATTTCTACACTACGCAGCTAGGCAGCTTTTTGTCTTTCCTAATGGGAGGTGGAAGTCTACTCAGTAGCAGACATATTCCTATTTTCCATTTTAGAAATTGAAATTCTCATTATATGTCAGTAATATCACAATCTCTTCTTCCCTGGCAGATAGATGCCCTAGAAAGTCTGGCATTAAAAGAGGGCCGAGGGAGGGATTAAAGGGGGAAAAACAATTTTCAGAAAATATTTTTCTCATTGCACTCCTATGTGTTTTTTTTTTTTTTAAGATTTTATTTATTCATGAGAGACACAAAGAGGGAGGCAGAGACAAAGGCAGAGGGAGAAGCAGACTCCATGCAGGGAGCCCGATGTGGGACTCGATCCTGGAACTTAAGGATCACGCCCTGAGCCGAAGGCAGACCCTCAACCACTGAGCCACCCAGGTGTCCCCTCCTCTATGTATTGAATGTGATTTTCTATTTCTTTGGCTCAGTAGGGACAAGCAATATTAAGAATATAGTTTAGCTGTATCGATACACTGTTTTCTAAACTAGTATTCTTGAAACGACTGGAGGTGGGGTGATATTGAAGGGGCTTCTTCAAGTAATTTTATTCAAAATCCTATTTTACTTTGTGTCGACACACTCAATTTGGAACTTCAGTTTGGACTTCTCAGTAAAAGACACTCATCTCTTGCTGTTTCTCTTTGTCCAATAAGTTTTTCCTATACTCAATCTTGGAAAAGCAAGAGGTATAACAGTTGTACAAAGGCCAGGAGAGTGCCACCTTTGTTTTCATGCCATGCTCTCTCCTAGGCCTCTCTTCAGTTCTGAGAAATATTCAGTGTATATTCAAGTTTACAGACAAAAATATATGCAGCCAAAGGTAATATGGCATGTGTGGTTTTATCACTTGTATCCCATTACCTTTTTAAAAAATATGACATTCACAAGCTCTAAAGCCATTGCTATATAGAGATCTTAATCCAAAAAGGAAATGATCTGGTGTCAATTTTTATGTTATTCTTCTTCTGCTGATGAACAACCAGATTATTTCCAAATATTTCATAATTCAAACAATGCTTTACTGAACAGCTTTGTACAAAGACATAGGATTACTGAGTTGTATTTATGTTCACTTTCAACTTTCTTAGAACAGTCATATCGGCCTCCAATTTGTATCTCCACCGGCAGTGTGGGAGAGTTCTGGTTTCTCCATATCTTGGCCCATTTAAAAAATTATCACATACTTTTATTATTCCTAATATAAATGAATAAAAACTAGTATTTCATTGTATTTGTCTCATTGTTATTGATCCTGCAACATCTTTTAATATTTATTGGCTGTTTGGATTTTTTTTTTCTTTTGTATATTGCCTATTCTCAGGCTTTGGGAGTTGACTTTTTTATTTTTTAATCTGTAGAAGTTTTGTGATATTCAGGATACTAATTCATTGTTTTTTATATGATGAAAAACTTCTAGACTGTAATATCTTTTAATTTTTTTATGTAATTGAATTAGGGTTCTGTAGAGAAACAGAACCAATAGGGTATCTAGATACACATTAGAGGAGCTTTTGTTATAGGAATTGATTCACAGAGGCCAAGAAATCCCATCTGCGGGACTGATGTTCTGCAAGTTGGAGAACCAGAAATGTGAAATTCAGCATAAGTCCATAGACCTGAGAATGTGGGAGCCAGTGGTCTAAGTCTGGGTCTGGGTCCCATCAACCTTAAAAACAAAAACCAGTTATTTTACTAGCAAAAGATAGGTTGATTTGGGAATGAAAGAGGACTGCAGTCTGGGACAAGCAAGCCAAGGCAAAACTGTAGGCAAGTCCAGGGAACAAAGGAGACCTGCTTTTTAAGAAGAAAGGTAAGTTGGGAAAGATGTTATAAATTAAGTCCACTGGAGTAAACTGAAAGTTTCAAGTGTGGTGGATTTTCATTGGCTGGGTTTGGCCTGAGATGAGGAAAGCGTCTCTTCCTCCAGCTAGAGTACAGTAGTATTCACCTGCAAGACAGACTATAAGGTCAAGTCTGTTTCTTCCTGTTGAATCTGCCATTAACTATGAGTGGTAGGGCATGAGAGCTCCCCCTGCCAAAACTTACCAACTCCATTTTACTGAGGTTTCCCACTGTTAATTTTCACAGTCCAATAGCCTGGGAACGAGAGGGACCTATGTCTGATGCTCCAGGACCAGCAAAGACAATGTGTCAGCTCAAGCAGAGAGACTGAATTTACCTTTTCTCTGCTCTTTTTTTCTATTCTGGCTCTTGATGGCTTGGATCATCCCACCCATGTTGGTAAAGGTGGTCTTTATGCAGTTTGCTGACCACAAATGCTAATCTCTTCCTGAGACACCTATGCAGACACACCATCAGAGTCATGACATTGGAATCAGCTGAATATACCAGATATTTCTGTCATAGTGCTGTTGGTTCTTTAAGATATTTTTTTTTCACCCTGAGGTCAAAAAGATATTCTTGAATATTTTCTCTATTAGTCTTAAAGCTCTGTTGTGAATCTTAGTCTGAAATCCACCTCAAATCTTTGGAAGTGGTGTAAGGTAGAGCTCTATTTTTTCCCTCTTAAAAATAGTCCATTTCCCCCCAACCAGTTTGGTGCACCACCTCCATTATATATAGATTTCCGCTTACAAGGTATCTGTGTCTGGTCTGTTTGTCTTGTACATAGATGTATTTGTCCATTGCAACTCAACTATCACAGTCTGATAGTGGAGAAGTAACCCTTCTCTGTCCTCCTTATAAAGAATAATCTTGGAGATTCTTGTCTGGATATCTGACTCCACCACTTACTAGATATGTCACCTTGAGCAAATTGCTTAGTGTCACCTTGACTCAATTTCCTTACATGAGAAAGCTGATGATTAATAGGATTTTCTCGACAGGGTCATTATGAAGATTCAATGAATTATCTATGCAGCCTATTTTGAACGGTGTCTAGCATTTGATAGTCAACATATGTATTAGCTACTTTTAATAATATATGTACTATTAGAGGTAAAGAGAGACTTCTGTTCATCAAAAGATAAGGAAAAGAGGGGCACCTGGGTAGCCCAGTCTGTCAAGCTGCTGACTTGATTTTGGCTCAGGTCATGATCTCAAGGACGTAAGATGGGGCCCTGTGCAGGCGTGGAGACTGCTTAAGATTCTCTCTCTCCATCTTTCTCTGCCCCTACCCCCAGCACTCTCTCTTTCTCTTTCTCTCTCTCTCTTTCTCAAAAAAAATATGAAGAAGAAAGTGAAAGACAAATCATGGAGAGGAAACAGACATTGCATTGCCCATATACAATAAAGAGCTAGTATCTAGAATAAAGAACAGCACAGAAAGATGGGCAACCCAGCAGAAACATGGATAAAATACTTGGTTAAGCCCTTAACAAAGGGGCAAACCCAAGTGACTTACAAACATATGAAAAAATCGCTCACCCTCATTAGTGGTCAGGGAAATACAGAGCATAATAGGATACTCCTACACCATTATCCAATTGGCTAAAACTTAAAAGGCTGATAAATCATCAAAGGTTTGCATGAGTGAAGAACAGCTAGCATCCTCATACGCTGCTAGTGAGTGTGTAAATTGGTAAAAACGACCAAAAAACAGTTGGACATGATAAAGTGTGAATTCACATTCTATGATCAAGAAATCCATTTTTAGGTATGAATGCATGTGTATGCTCCAACAGACTTGTTGGAGGATTTTCAGTGCAACGATGTTTGTAAGAGACCAGAAGTGGAGGCAACTCGCAGGAACGTCAACAGCATAAATGTTTATATGGCTGAACACTTGACAGCCCTGAAGCAGAACAAAATCCAGCTACATGCAGTAACAAAAAATGACCCCTAAAGTAGAAGAGTACATTTAGGTACACAAAGTGGGATTCTATTGATATGTTTATATAAAGTTTTCAAAAATGGACAGAATTTTAATTGTATGTGCTTACCAAAATCAATATGCCTATTGTTAGGATAAGATTAGTCTAGAAGGCAGTGGGGGCCGTAATCCCAGAGGAGAAACACAAGTCAGGTTCCGAGGTACCTGGTGAAGTTTTCTTTTCTTGACCTGGTCGGTAGTTCTATTTTTGTTTACTTTATAGTTGTTTGTTAAACAGTATACTTTATCAATTTCTGTAAGCACTCTATATTTCATAATTTTAAAGTGTTTAACAAAATCTACTCTAAAAAAATTAAGTCATTCAGTGGCTCATAAAATCATTTGATTTATATTGTTTTGTATTCTTTTGTAGACTGTTAAAAAATCTAGATTATATTTTTAATATTTTTCATTCTAATATCATTTATGGACGGTTTCTCTTATTTGTGGTTTATTATATTTAGTAATACTTTATTTTTAGAACAGTTTTAGATTTATGAAAAATTAAGAAGATAATTCAAAGAGTTCCCATATCCCCCAACCCCTCCCACACACCGTTTTCCCTAGTATTTTTTTTTTTTTAAATTCTTTTCATTCGTGAGAGAGAGAGAGAGTACAAGTGAGAGCAGGAGCAGTGAGGGGAGGATCAGAGGGAAAGGGAGAAGCAGACTCCTGCTGAGCAGGGAGCCTGATGTGGGGCTCAATTCCAGGACTCCGGGATCATGACCTCTTTCTCCCTAACATCTTAATTTTTATGATCCATTTGTTACAATTAATGATGAACATCAATGTTATTATTATTTACTTAAGGCCATGGTGTATTTGGATTTCCTCAGGTTTTACCCAATGTTCTTTTTCTGTTCCAAGATCCCATCCAAGCTACCACATTACATTTAGTTTTTAAATATCTCCTTAGGTTTCTCTTGGCTGTAACCAATTCTCAGTCTTTATTTTTCACAAAATGCTTATATAGAAACTTGACAACATGGGGGAATACTGCTCAGCTATACTATAGGATGTCCTCTGTAAAAATTTGTTTTTCTTATGATTACCCTCTGGTTTATGTGTTCTTTGGAGGAAGATTACAGAGGTACAGTGCCATTTTTATCACATCTTTTTTTTTCTTTTTTTTTTTCATTTTTATCACATCTTATCAGGCCATATACTCTCAGCATAATTTATGACTCTTGAGGTTGACTTGACTGAAATAGTTTGTCAAGGCTCTCCATTGTCCAGTTACTGCCCCCACCTCCACTGGCCATTCTGTACTCCTGAGGGCAGCCAGTATTCACAGCCCACACTCAGGGATCAGGGTGTCATACTCTCTTCCTTTAGGGCGAGGTATGTGCAATTTATCTGGAATCTTCTGCAGGACAGATTTATTTCCATCAATTTGTTAATCATTTATATTAGTGTGACTCAGATTTTCATCTTATAATTTGAGTTATAATTCAATAGTACTTTAATTATTCTGCTGCCCATATTGTTTGAGTTCTGGCCAATAGAAGTTGTCTCTTCTGGCTCCTCTGCTCCTTTGTGATGCCCCCATCAATGTTTAGTGTGTCCTTAATTTCAAGCATGGCAAGAAGCCCCAGGGTCATGTTGTCTATTTCCCGCCCCAGTCCTAGAAACTTCCTTTCCTTCATTGGTTGTGCCAGTTCTTTATTTTATTTTTCTTTAAAAGTATCAGTTTTCTTTTTTATTAATCAATGCTACTTTTGCAATGTTTGTTTTCCCTTCTGTTTCTTTGTCACATTATCATTATTTTGATTTTTTCCTTTTCTTTTGCATAATACTGTTTTTTTTTTTTACCAACTGATGCAGTTGAACACAAAAATCAATAGATTTTTATATGGATATTATTGTAGATATTATGTGGATATTAACTTTCAAATAAATACAGCTGTGTGCAGTCTTTTTTTTTTTTATTGTTGACTTGCAATTTTATTTCATTGTGGCCCAGATGTTGCTCAATGGGTTGATTCTATGGAATTTTCATTGTTATTTATTTTGTGGTCTTTTTTTAAAATAAGATTTTATTTTTTTATTCATGAGAGACACAGAGATAGGCAGAGACAGGGGCAGAAGGAGAAACAGGCTCCCTGTGGGGAGCCCGATGTGGGACTCGATCCCAGAATCCCAGATCACAACCTGAACCGAAAGAAGATGCTCAACCCCTGAGCCGCCCAGGGGTCCCTATTTTGTGGTCTTATATCAGTAAATTTTATAAATATTTTATATGTATTGAATATCATTTCCCATAGAATTCTCTCATCTTTGCCTTCTATGTCTCAGTGCTATGTGGTTAGGTACATGAAGTGCATCACTGTAATAATTCCTAGTGAGCTTTCCGACTTGATAACGATAAAATGCCTTTCTTTTATCCTATACATACATTTAATGTTAATCACTATCTTTTGTTTACTATTTTCAGGGTTTGACTTTCCCACTCCTTTATTTTTAATCTCTTAGTTTTTTTTTTTTTTACATTTTTTAAATTAAGTTTTATTGGTGTTCAATTTACCAACATACAGAAAAACACCCAGTGCTCATCCCATCAAGTGTCCACCTCAGTGCCCGTCACCCATTCCCCTCCAACACCCGCCCTCCTCCCCTTCCACCACCCCTAGTTCGTTTCCCCGAGTTAGGAGTCCTTATGTTCTGTCTCCCTTCCTGATATTTCCCAACATTTCTTTTCCCTTCCTTTATATTCCCTTCCACTATTATTCATATTCCCCAAATGAATGAGTTAGTTTGTTTTGTTTAAAGATTAATTTGCAAAAATGAAAGAGCTTAGAGGAAGTAGGATGACTACTCAAGACCCTAGCCCCATGAGTACATTATATGGGCAGTGATTGAATCAAACTAGGCTGCAGCTCAGGTATAAAACCAGAGCCATAAGGACTTGGTGGCTACATTTGGAGTCAGGCTACCAAGAGGACACTGCCTCTCTGGGTCCTGGAGTACCTTCAACTGGAATCAGGATTTTGTTGGTGGAAGGTAGGTCACTTTCTTTTATTTGTACTTGCTTGCAAAAGAGTTATTTTTCTGTTACAAGTTTCAGTAAGTGACTAGTTTTATAACTATATTTACAATTGAGAAATATGCATTGGGATTATCATTTCCTTGAGTTAAAAGAGTTTTTTAAGGGATCCCTGGGTGGCGCAGCGATTTAGCGCCTGCCTTTGGCCCAGGGCGTGATCCTGGAGACCCGGGATCGAATTCCACGTCGGGCTCCCGGTGCATGGAGCCTGCTTTTCCCTCTGCCTATGTCTCTGCCTCTCTCTCTCTGTCTGTGTGTGTGACTATCATAAATTAAAAAAAAAAAAAAAAAGGAGTTTTTAAATTTTTAAACTTGTTTTCAGACTTGCAGAGTTAGCTTTTTTCTTAATATCTTCTTGGTAAAAACCACAGATTTTCAGGAGAAAGCACTGCATGTAGCAGGCTGGTATCCAACAGAATCAAGAGAGGTTTCTAGAACCGGCCAAGGAGTGAGACAATTGAAAGGGAACTGGGAAATTTGTGAGACTAAATTAGAGACCTGGATTGGAGATGGGAGTAGCAGAATTGGGTGGTGCTAATTGGATTAGAATTAGAGTGGGACATACTGAGCTGGAGCTTAGTGAATCATCATTTGGAATCAAGATCTTAAATTAGTAGTAAGCAAGCATTTGTTTTGGTTTTGCTTTGGGTTTTTCTTTTAAAGCATAAAACAGATGAAACGATGACATTTTATATCAGGGAGCAACTTATTCCTGGTAAATTCCTATTTTTTTTAAAGATTTATTTATTTATTTATTCAGAGAGAGTAAAAGAGAGGCAGAGACACAGGCAGAGAGAGAAGCAGGCTCCATGCTGGGAGCCCGACCTGTGACTCCATCCCCAGGCTCCAGGACCACACCCCGGGCTGCAGGCGGCGCTAAACCGCTGCGCCACAGGGGCTGCCCTAAAATTCCTATTTTTAAAAAAGATTTTATTCATTTATTTGGGAAGGGAGGGAGAGAGAACACGAGCAGGGTGAGGAGCAGAGGGAGAAGCAGACTCCCTGCTGAGCAGGGAGCCTGATACAGGCCTCTATCCTGGGACTCCAGGATCATGGCCTGAGCTGAAGGCAGATACTTAACCGACTGAGCCACCCAGGTGCCCCAAAATTCTTCTTTATTTATGCCTTCAAAGTACAAATATTATGTGCATATCATTCTTAGATTTCTTCCCTGAAATCTTGTATTTCTGCTGCTGAAAGGGATTGAAATCTTTTTGCTATCTCACATTATAGTAGTCTTAATCCACAGTGTCGCTTTCCTCAGCTCCAGGGACTTGTGGTCACCAAGGTCCAGAAGCAGAGGGTCCTCCTTCTGATGCTTGGTCAGAAAGTCAATAGTAGCCTAATGCTACATCCTAGTGCATTGTCACTCCCCTCACTTCACTGGTCACATAGGCGTTTTATCATCTCATAAGAAAGATGTGTACAAACAATAAGATCTTTTGGGAGAGAAGAAGAGATAACATTCACATAAATTCTATTTCACTGTATTGTTATACTTGTTCTATTTTATAATTACAGTTGTTTATCTCTTACTGTGCCTAATTTTTACATGAAACGTTAGCAGAGATACACATGCATAGGAAAAACACAGTACATATAGGGTTCAGTACCATCCTTAGTTTCAGACATCCGTGGGAGGTCTTGGAATGTATCCCCGGAAGATCAGTGGAGACTACTGTCCAAGTGGTTATTAACTGGATTCAAACAGAATGCTACAGATTTCTGGATGCTAATCTGTGTCCAGAAACTTTGCTGAACACTATTATTTCTAATAACTTGTCTTTTAATGTGATATGGTTAGGTTTTAAATAGATTGCTTCAAGTGTTTACCCATTAAGAATAATGGGTGTGTACATTAAGTGCATAATTAATATGGACATTTATGTTCTGTATTTTTGCCTCCTTTTTGTTTACATAACACTTTTTTCTGAGACTTCTTTCCTCTTTTTTAAAAAACATGTATTAAAATAATTAAATAGATGTTGAGTTATTTCAAGTATTTTTCTGCATAGCATAAGATGATGAATTTTCCATTTCATTTGTTATGGTAGTAATACCTCTGGAAGTTTTTTATTTTTATTTTTATTTATTTATGATAGTCACAGAGAGATAGAGAGAGGCAGAGACACAGGCAGAGGGAGAAGCAGGCTCCATGCACCGGGAGCCTGACGTGGGATTCGATCCCGGGTCTCCAGGATCGCGCCCTGGGCCAAAAGCAGGCGCCAAACCGCTGCGCCACCCAGGGATCCCCTGGAAGTTTTTTTTTTTTAAGATTTTATTTTATTTATTTGAGAGAGAGAGAGAGAGAGAGAGCACAATCCAGGGAGGGAGAAGGATTACCAGACTCTGCAACTGAGCAAGGAGTGAGACTGAAGCAGGGTTCAATCCCAGGACCCTGAGATCATGACCTGAGCAGAAATCAAGAGTCTGTTGCTTAACCGACTGAGCCACTCAGGTGTCCCAACAATGCTAGTTTTCAAACCGTCCTTGCAATAATTTATCATGACATGTCATTCTTTCAATGCCCTGTTGTGGTAAAAATTTGATAAAATTTTATCTTAGGTTTGTGCAACTTTTCCCGTAGCTAACGCTGACCCTATAGAGTTTTTATCCAGTACTGGCCCTTCTGGGTTTAGTTTCAAGGTTATGCTTGTAGCTTCAGTAAACAGACTGAGGGGCACCTGGGTGGCTCAGTCAGTTAAGTGTCTGGCTTCAGCTTGGGTCATGATCCCAGGGTCCTGGGATCGAGCCCTGACTTGGGGTCCCTGCTGGGTGGGGGGCCTGCTTCTCCTCCCTCTGCTGCTCCCCTTGCTTGTGCTCTCTCTCTGTCAAATAAATAAGTGAAAAAAAATCTTAAAGAAAAGAAACTGAATATCATACCCTAGAAAAGTTTGTATAGAGAGTCCACTTATAAAATGATATTTTAGGTTTTTATGGGTCATACTTAAACAGATATTATATTCTATTAAGTTTATTAGTATATATAAGTATTCTCCTTTTTTTCTTGGACCACTTAGGGATATTTGTACTTTGAGAAAATTGTCCACTTTAGTTTTCAAAATTAGTAACACCAAGTTATTTATAAAATTCAATTATAATTTAAAAAATTCTCTGCTAGATGTTTAGCTATATCTCCTATTTGATCATAATGTGGTCTATTTGTGTTTTTCATGCCTAAGTCTTCTCATTTTTTTTTAAAGATTTTATTTCTATATTTTTTGGGGAGAGAGACTAAGTGTGGGGTTGGGAAGGGTGGAAGGGGAGGGAGAGAGAATCTTAATCAGACTTGGTGCTGAGTGGGAAGCTGGATGCTGAGTGGGAGGCGGGAGGCAGGGCTCAATTTCTGAATCTTGAGATCATGACCTGAGCTGAAACCAAGAGTCTGACACTTAACTGACTGTGCCACCCAGGCACCCCTGTCTTTTCACTTCTAATGGTCTTTTATAAGAATCAGGTTTTGCAGGGCACCTGGGTGGCCTGTCAGTTGGGTGTCTTCCGCCTTTGGCTCAGATCAGTGATTCCAGAGTCCTGGGATCAAGCCCTGCCTTGGGGTCCCTACTCAGCGGGAAGCCTGCTTCTCCCTCTACCTCCATGCGCTCTCTCTCTGTCAAATAAATAAATCAAATCTTTTTAAAAAAGGGATTAAGTTTTGGTTTCAGTAATCATTTCTGTTGGGTGTTATATTTCGTTTGCAATTATTTTAGTTTATATCTTTGTTTTCCTTTCCTTAATTTACCTTTGAGGTTAATTAATCCAGTTTATTGAGTTAAGTGCTTCACTCAATGATTTACAAACTTGCTTAATTTTTCTCTTAGTTCAGTTAGATGTTGTTCCTTTTCTGTCTTATGATTTGCCCTAAATTCTTTTTTTTTTTTAATTTTAACTTTACTAAGGTATCACTGACATTAAAGAATTGTAAAATTTTGAAAGTGAACATTGTGGTGATTTGTTGGATGTACACATTGTAAAATGATTCCCCCATCTAGGTAATTAATACAACAATCATCTCATGTATTAACTTTTTATTTTTTATATTTCAGTGAGAACATTTAAGTTCTACTCCCATAAAACTTCAATTAGCACAGTTTTATCAAGGATAGTCACCATGTTTTACCATAGATCCTCTCAGAACTTATTCATCTTATAGCTGAAATTTTGTAGCCTTTTACCAACCTTTCCCTATGACCCTCAGTCCCCAGGCCATCCCAACCACTTTCCCCACTGTTTCTGTAAGTCTCGACTTAAAAAAAAAAAAAATTAAGATTAATATATAAGTGATACCATGCAGTATTTGTCTTTCTCTTTCTGGCTTATCTCACTTATCATGATGTTCTCAAGGTCTCTGTGGTCCCAAATAATAGGATTTCCATAGATTTTCAACTTTCTCATGAGTAAATGATATTCCCTTGTGTGTGTGTGTGTGTGTGTGTGTGTGTGTGTATCACTCTTCTTTTTTTTTTGGAAGTGGGGAAGGGGGATGATAGTAAATCCAGTTTTATTTATTTGTTTTTTTTTTATTTATTTGTTTTTTAAGATTTTATTTATTTACTTGAGAGAAAGAGAGAGAACATGAGTAGGAGGTAGAGGGGCACAGGCAGAGGGAGAAGCAGACTCCCCCCCTGAGCAGGGAGCTGGACACAGGGCTCCATCTCAGGACCCTGGGATCATGATCCGAGCCAAAGGTAGACACTTAACCAGCTGAGCCATCCAGGCACTCTTTCTTTCTTTCTTTCTTTCTTTCTTTCTTTCTTTCTTTCTTTCTTTCTTTCTTTCTTCTTTCTTTTTCTTCTTTCTTTTTTCTTTCTTTCTTTCTTAAAAGAGAAGTTGAGAAATATTATTTTTTTAAATTGAAGTTTAATTAACAGTCAGTGTTATATTGGTTTCAGGTATTCTTGTGCTTTTCATGCTTATTCTGCAGACATGAAGTCCAAGCACTATGGTACTCAGAACCCAGGCTTTACAGTTATGACCTTCCACCCAACCATGCAAGAATTTAAAGACTTCAACAAATATATTGCTTACATGGAGTCCCAAGGTGCACACCGAGCAGGCCTCGCCAAGGTGATTCCACCCAAGGAATGGAAAGCCAGACAGACCTACGATGATATCAGTGACATCTTAATAGCAACTCCCCTCCAGCAGGTGGTCTCCGGGCAGGCAGGTGTGTTTACTCAATACCATAAGAAGAAGAGAGCCACCACAGTGGGGGAGTATCGCCAACTGGCAAACAGCATAAAATATTGGACTCCACCACACCTGGATTTTGAGGATTTGGAGCGAAAATACTGGAAAACCCGCCTCTATGATTCCCCGATCTATGGTGCTGACATCAGCGGCTCCTTGTTTGATGAAAACACGAAGGAGTGGAACCTTGGGCACCTGGGAACCATTCAAGACCTGCTGGAGCAGGAGTGCGGCGTGGTCATCGAGGGCGTCAACACCCCCTACCTGTACTTCGGCATGTGGAAGACCACCATCGCCTGGCACACGGAGGACATGGACCTGTACAGCATCAACTACCTGCACTTCGGGCAGCCCAAGACGTGGTACGCGGTGCCCCCCGAGCACGGCCGGCGCCTGGAACGCCTGGCCAGGGAGCTCTTCCCGGGCAGCGCCCGCACCTGCGAGGCCTTCCTGAGGCACAAGGTGGCTCTCATCTCGCCCACGGTCCTCAGGGACAACGGGATCCCCGTCAATCGGATCACCCAGGAGGCCGGCGAGTTCATGGTGACGTTTCCCTACGGCTACCACTCTGGCTTCAACCACGGCTTCAACTGCGCAGAGGCCATCAACTTCGCCACCCCGCGCTGGATCGACTACGGCAAAGTGGCCTCTCAGTGCAGCTGCGGGGAGGCCAGGGTCACCTTCTCCATGGACGCCTTCGTGCGCATCCTGCAACCTGAGCGCTATGAGCTGTGGAAGCGCGGGCAGGACCGGGCTGCTGTGGACCACACGGAGCCCACGGCCCCGGACAGCCGGGAGCTGAGCGCCTGGAGGGGGGTGCGAGCCCCCGGGAGGGCCGCGCTGGGCCTGAGGCACCTCCCACCGCGCCGCGCCCCGCGTGCCCCCCGCCCGGTGGCGGCAGGTCAGGGCACCCGCCGCCGCACCCCTCTGCGCCCGGCCTCTCCGCGCCCCTCGCCCACCCAGAGCTGCTCCTCTGATGGCCGGGCTGGCGCTGTTGCCGGCCGCAGCTCCCGGGGGCCCGGCCCCACCCGGCCACCGACCCTCACTCCCTCTGCCCCAGATCTGCAGCCCTCGACTGGTAGGTGTGGTCCTGGTCGTCGTCCCCGGGAGCAGGGGGCTCAGGCATCTGGCACCCAGGCCCGGGCCAAGAGGCGCCTCTCGGTGGGAACCGGGCACACAGCTCGGCACTCGGAGGCTCAGCCCCCGCCTGTGGGTGGAGGCTGGATGGACAGCCCTGCACCGCTGAGTCCGGGATTCCCGGTTTATGCTGAGGCTTCTGGGTGCTGTTGTGCCCCTGATCTTCAGCCTTTAGGGCCCCCGTTGGATCCTGATAATCCGATGCACCCTGGCCCGTGCCTGCTATCCCTGGACAGAATTACAGTTAACTTCTCCGACAGTGTTCCACTGGCTCCTCCTGCAGTTGCTGGGATGCTGAGATTCCCCAGGCATGCTGGGGGCGACGGCAGGGCCCCTGTGAACCTCTCTGAGATTGTCATGATGGACCACAATTATGCCTCTATGGATCTGACCCCAGCTCCAGTCGCCAGCAGCCCTTGCATCCCTGATTGTGATCCTCTGGAATTAAAGCCCCAGGCAGTTTCCATCTTTGAACCCTATGATGTGTTCAGCCCTGATAGAAGAGCTTTAGCCTTTGAGCTCATGGCTATTGAAGATCTTGCCCATGATCCTTATTAAAGTTGTTGCCTATAGTGTGTACCTGCAAGGCAAAAAGAAAGGTTAAAATCTTTCAAATATGTTTTTTAAATCAGGATTTTATATGAGATACCTTGTTAAAAACAAGACACAGTTTAAAACAGTTCCAAAATAGTGTCTTAAGCTAAGCCCCATGTCACGAAGCAGAGACTAAGTAGAGTTTCAACTTTCTCAGAAATAGAGGCTTAAACCAGATAATCGGGAATCGCCTGACCAGTACTCGTTAGGTTATCCACCTGCTAGACTTCTCCCATCCTCTAAAGGACAGGGTTCCTGTCCCAACCCAATTTTTTGCCTAGTATAACTTTCTTGTTCCTGTCCCCTTCTGCCTATGAAAATCTTTCATTTTGGAGCTCTTTTCTATCTGCTTGTTTGGATGCTGCCTGATTTGAATTGATTTTTGCTCAAATAAACCCTTAAAAATTTTACTATGTCTCAGTTTTTCTTTTGAAAGTCTGAAACGGAGATTAAGTATAGTTAAAAGAATAAGCAGAACTATGCAAAACAAAATACAAACAGAAAGCAGCAGTCATGGGTTTTAATATCAGACAATCTAGAATCAAGGCTAAAAGACACATGGAAAAGCTTTTTATAATGTCAGTGGCTAAATTTCACCATGAAAATATAGCAGTCAGGGTGCCTGGGTGGCTCAGTCAGTTAAGCATCTGCCTTTGGCCCGGGTCATGATCCAAGGTCCTGGGATTCAGGCCTGAATTGAACTCCTGGCTCAGCAGGGAGTCTACTTGACCCTCTCCCTAACCCCTCCCCCCGCTCATGTGTACTCTCTCTCTCACATAAATACATAGCATCTTTTAAAAAAAAAAGGTAAGAAAATACAGCAGTTATGAATATCTATGCAACTTTGACAAAGTATAAATTACTTTTTGGATGAAAAGCAGATTTAAAACACTAGATGAAACAAGTTGAAAGAACACATCAAAATAGGAGAATCTGTCACCTTATATGATACTGTTTATTTATTTATTTATATTTTATTTATGTATTTGAGAGAGAGAGAGAGAGAGCACAAGCAGGGGGACTGGCAGAGGGAGAGGGAGAAGGACAACCTGCTGAGCAGGGAGCCTAACTTTGGGACTTGATCCCAGGACCCCAGGGATTATGACCTGAGCCGAAGGCAGATGCTTAACTGACTGGGCCACTCAGGCGCCCTTGTGATACTCTGATTTATAATATGAAATACACATTTGGTCTTCATCCCTGTTTTGGGCATCAGGCTCTAAAGCCCTTGGGATCGCCTAAGAAATACGAATGATAAAGGTGTCTTATGTTAATGCTGTGGTTTTTGGAATGCCCTAGTCACCTAAATGTGACTAACCAGACAAACCAACCACGTGATTAGAGGGTTGGAACTTCCAATCCCAACTCCTTGACCTCCAGGCAGGAATGAGAGGCCAGAGGTTGGATAAATAGCCAATGGCCAATGATTGAAACAATCAGGCCTAGGTAATGAAGCCTCCTTAAAAGCCCCAAAGGACTGGGTTTGGAGAGCTTCCGAGTTGGTGAATACATTGGGGTTCTGGGAGAGTGGTGCCCCTGGAGAAAAAGCTCTGCACCCCTTCCTTATACCTTGCCCTCTGCATCTTTCCCACGCAGCTGTTCCTGAGTCATATTGTTTTATAAAAAAAACTGGTGACCTAGTAAGTGAAAGGTTGCTGAGTTCTGTGAGCCTTTCTAGCAAAGTAATCAAATCAAAAGGAGTGGAGGGAACCTCATTTATAGCTAGTTGGTCAGAAGCACAGGAATGTTCGAAGGGGCGGAGGAGGGGAGACAGTGGCAGGATGGGGGGAGGAGATGCAGCAGTCTTGACCCTTTAACTTATGGGACCTGATGCTATCATCAGGTAGAGTTTCAGAACTGAGTTGGTTTTCAGACAGCCTGCTGTTGGGAAACGGGAACACACACCGGAACTGGGTTTTTGGAAACCCTTTTACCTTACTTGGTGCAAGACAGAAAAAAAATGGACAAACTTACGAGTGTCAAAAACTCAAACAGCATTAAAATAGGCAGAACTTATGTATCTGGTGATAGAGAACACTCACTTTCATCGAGTACCAGTGGATCAATCACAAAAATTGACAATATATTAGGGTAAAAAAAAGCCTTCAATAAAGCATCAAAAAACAAAGAAAAAAACCCTTAGTGATTATCATGCAATAATACTAGAAATTGGGGGTACCTGGGTGGCTCAGTTAACTGGTTGTCTGACTCTTGGTTTCCTCCCAGGTGATGATCTCTGGGTCCTGGGATTGGGCAGCTTCCAGCTCTGCTCTAGGTATGGGGAGTCTGCTTGACTGTTCTTTCCCATTCCCTCTGCACCCCTTTTGTGTGCTCTCTCTCTCTCTCTCTGAAATAGAAAACAAAACCAAAAAAACTAGAAATTAATTTTTTAAATCAGAAAATATAGAGGTCATTTTCCTGAAAAGCTAAAAATTCTCAGTTGAATGACTTGATCTGAGCCACATTTCCAGGAAACAAGGAAACAGAGTAAATAATTTTTTAAAAGATTTTATTTATGGATTTGAGAGAGAGAGAGAGAGACAAAGACAGAGATAGTGACAGAGAGCATAAGCTGGAAGGAGAGGCAGAAGCAGGCTCCCTACTGTCGTGGGGCTCCATCTCAGGACCCTGGGATCAGGACCTGAACTAAAAAGGGAGACACTTAACCCACTAAGACACCCAGGTGCCCCCAGAATAAATAAATTTTAGTTACATGACCTTTGGAGCCAGACTGCCTGATTTTGAAACCTAGCTTAACTCTTACCACTTTGTGTGACCTTGACAAATTACTAGTGATGACTCAGTTTCCCCAAATGTAAAATGGGGAGAGCAACAGCACCTACCTCCTATGATTGGTATGTTGGTTCTATGACTTAATACTTGTAAAGCACTAAGATTATGCCTGGAACCCAAGAATATTGGAGTGTTTTCAGATTTAAAAATGAATGAAATATACATAGGAATATGTGAGACTCAGTTAAAATAGTATTAAGGAAAATTTATAGCATTAAGTATTTTTATCAGTAAAATTGAAAGAATAAAATTAACTGGATTAAGCTTCTATCTCATAACATTAGGGAAAAAACAAAGTAGTAGGAAGGAATTTATAACATTAATTGATGAGTTAGAAAAAATATAATAAATCAACAAAAAGATCAGAGAGTATAGATAATTTTCTAGGAAAAATTAACTGAAACTGACTTAAAAAAAGAAAGAACATCTAAAACATAAATTTGTCTGTAGGAAATACAGAAACATAAAAAAATCTGCTTCTTCAAAAATCACTAGTACCAGATAATTTTTCACAGCATAATGGTAAGACCTTTATAAAGTAGATATTCAAAAAGAAGAAAAAATTCAAAGTTTTAAAGCAAGCACAACATTGATAGAAAAACTTCATAAGTTGTATAATGAGAGCAAGTAATAGACAAATGTTATTTCTGAGCATACTAGCAAAAGTTTTAAATTAAAATTAGCTAAGAACAGGAACTACTTTATAAACATAACATAATGACTAATTAGGATTTATTGCAGGAAGGCAATGATGATTTAAAACATGAAAATGTGATAATATAACTTACCTTATTAATAGTTCCAAGAAAAAAAGCTATATGACCTTTTATGTGGATGCTGTTACTCATTTGACAAAACTCAACACTTTGTCTTGTTTCAAACACACTCCCACACAAGAATCAATGAATAAACACTTCCTTGAAATGAAAGCATTTTCTCCATCTAGTTAGCTATTTTAACTCCAAAGCCAGCATTTCACTGAACATAGAAAAATTTGAGACATTTATACCAGCAAGTAAAATAGAATTGGACATATCAGCCAATGCAAAATATTAGAACTTTAAGTGTTGGAAGGGAAGTGATGAAATTAGTCTTTTTTTTTTTTTAAAGTAGGTATGAGTAAGTATCTGGAAAACCCAAGGAGGAAGCTAATTATATCTTTTTTTTCCTCTCTCTCTCTCTCTCTCTTACTCTACCATAGCATGGCTCTGTGCTGCCCAGATTTGACTTCTGGGGAAAAAAATCTATCAAAACTTCATTTTTCATCTAAAATGAGTAGAAAAAAGGAGAGAACTGAGAGAATCAGACATTTGGCGATTCTCATTTATGTAAAAAAAAAAATTGGGTATATTTCATGCAAACTGAAAGGGTAGTCAATTAAGGATTCTTAAGTCAAGATTTCAGAAAAGGTGAGGATGATCATAGGATGACTAAGGTGGGGTGAGGATAAAGATCATTTAAGTCACCCAGGGGTCCCCTTGATAGAACTTCATGACACTCAAGATGAAAGGAAGAATATGATTTTTTAATGTAGTCTTCCTCTTCTATGAAGAGACAGCACAACAAAAGAGTGGAGGTGAATGAACTGAGAGGTCAGCTTGCTGAATGATATTAAGAAAACATTTGCAACCTTCTAGGTCTTTTTTAAAATTATTATTCTGTGTCTTTCTTGTTTATGTCAGTGGTCACTCATACCCAGTCACTACAGTTGACCCTGAACAACATGAGTTTGAACTTCGAGAGTCTATGTGTATGTGGATTTGTTCCAATAAATATAGTAGAATACTGGAAATGTATTTTCTCTTTCTTTTGATTCTTTCTTTCTTTCTTTCTTTCTTTCTTTCTTTCTTTCTTTCTTTCTTTCTTTCTCTTTTTCTTATTAGAGAGAGAGTGCTAGCAGGGGACAGGTAGGGGGAGGGGCAGAGAGAGAGAACCTTAGGCAGGCTCCTCACCCACCCCAGCCTGACGCAGGGCTCCATCTCTTGCATCTCTTGCAATCATGACCTGAGACCAAATCCAATTTGGCAATTAGTATTAATTCTGCATTTGTCTTTTCTTTCCCATGGCAAGAAACATCTTTTGATTCATTTTTCTATTCTCCGTTGGACCTCTCTTGATACCTAAGCATTGTCGCCACTCAATTCATACTAATTTGAGTCCATGATTTACTGATGTCAGCTAGCTAGGGTTTTTCATCTCTCCTGATTAAAAATTTTTCTGGATCCTTACCTTTTTGTGGCTTTTAATTTTAATTCTCTCTTGAATTACAGTGAGGAGCCTTGGGATTGGATTAAGATACAAATGATTGAATTAAAATATTGTGGCAGTGTCCCTGGCTGGCTCAGTCAGTAGAAGTAGAGTTTATGACTCTTTATCCTGATCAGGGTCCTGAGTTTAAGCACCTCTGTGGGCATACAGCTTATTTAAAAAATAAAAATAAAATAAAATGTTATTGGCTTATCACTCCATTCCTTTTCATTTTTTGAAGATGATTCCAGTGAGAAAGCACTTTATGGGGCTGGGAATGTCTTATTTGAAATCAGGATTTCAGATCAGTGGAAGATAGGCTATGTATTATTCTGTTCTTTTTTTCTTATTAAATGTGTGAAATTGATAGAAAGGGAGAACTTCCTTTGTTAAAAGTTTAAAGCTTTTGTTTTCCAGTTATAGGAACATATTTTAATTTTTGCTTTGGAAATCATGATAGATGGAGTTTCCATTTATCCTGGATTAAAAATGCATGTGTGTGTGTGTATGCACATTTAGTTATAGATATATGTACATACATTTAGTTATTGTCTCATGGGTGGTAACTAGTTTTGCTATGTTGTCATGTTAAAAAAAATTTTTTTTTTTGAACTTTTAAAGACAAAGCATCTGGATGGCTCAGTGAGTTAAGCATCCGACTCTTGGTTTCAGCCCAGATCCTGATCTCAGAGTTATGAGATTGAGCCCAGAGTCAGGCTTTGTGCTGGGTATGGAGCCTGCTTAAGATTCTCTCTCCCTCTGCTCCCCGCTCCCCCCGCCCCGGCTCTCTCTCTCTCTCTCTCTCAAATAAAATAAATAAAATCTTAAAAAAAAATTGGGGGTGCCTGGGTGGGGGGGTGCCTGCTTAATCTCCATTAAGCAGATGCCTTTGACTCAGATCACATGATCCCACAGCCTTGTGATCAAGCCCCATGTTAGGCTCCCTGCTCAGTGGGGAGTCTCCCTCTGCCACTTTCCCAGCTTATGTTCTCTTTCTCTCTCAAAGAAATTAATTAATTTTTAAAAAAGTTTTAAAGACAGACTTTATCAGGCAGTCTTTATTTTATGGGAACTTGAAGGAGTAGACCAGAGTTTGACATGAATGATTTTGGAGGATATTGAGGGATTGGATAAGAATAGTTTGAGTGAATTTAATTTTTGATGGAACGCATAGAGCCATCAATTCATGCTGCTTCATTTAGAGGTTGCGTTCAAAGGGGAAAGCATATTTCCAGATCTTGGAAAATGCTTGTGTCAAATCAGGATTGCGTATTATTGGACAATTTCCTGTTTAATCCTTCACCCTTGTTCTTTAAAAAGAACAAACAAACATGTAAAAGAGATTAAGGCAAGAACTATTTACATTTGAAATGGTGTTTAAAAATTTTAAATCTTACTTTTTATTTTGGTGATTAAGAATGTTTTTAAAATTTTTATCAAGTCTTCACACTCTTAAGACATGTGAGTTTTTGTACCTTTCTATCTTCAGGTTTGAAAGAAATATTTTTACCCCAAATAGTTTTTTTTTAGTAAAATGATAAGAAACTGAGATTTACTAGCACTGAACAAGAATTTTGGGAATCTGATTGGTCTGCTGACAACAGAAGTATATTGGAGCTGATTGAATAAAATTATTCCCTCAATTATGTCTATCTTCAATAATATGTTTTGATTGAAATGCCAGTCAAAAAATATCCTGTTTCCAGGATGCCTTGGTGGCTCAGTCAGTTAAGTTGCTGTCTTGGCTCAGGTCATCATCCCAGGGTCCTGTTGGGCTCTGTGCTCAGTGGGAGACTGCTTCTGCCTCTTCTCTGCCTGCTGCTCTCCTTATTTGTGCTCTCCCTCCCTCTCTGTCACATAAATAAATAAAATCTTAAAAAAAAAAATCCATTTCCTCTGTGCAAGAAACTTCCGAAAATAAGATTTAGTTCCTGAATGAATGAGAGATGTTCTTATAATTTCAGTTGCTTAAAAAGTTCAAGTTGGAATTGGTGGTGGTTCGTGACATATATGAGAGGTTTTATCATTGTAGTAATTAATACTTAGGTTTATATGATTGTGGTTTCTGGCAACCTTACTGTATGGAGAACAGGCCTTGGGATTTGGAACTGTGATGCTTATTCATTTGAAACCATAGCATCTCAGGAACATGGCATCTAGAATCTAAGTCTTACAAAAATGACGTTTCATCCAGTAGTGCAAAACAGTTAAATATTTCAGAATTACGTTGCCGACTGGAGTCGAATCACAGGGGCAGCAGTGGCCTGGCTAATAAACGGGGACCGGCTCGTCCAGGGCCCCTGCAATAGCCGCTCCTGTGCAGCAGGGGGCGAGGGGGAGCGCAGTCCGTCACCAAATAACACCCAGGAGAAGGGCGGGCTGTGGGAAAACTCACCAGCTTGGGGGGGCGGGGGGGGGGGCTATTGCATCACATCCAGGCACAGGTGCATTGAGAGGATCTGCAGCGAAAATATTTGAAGAAACGCTTATACATCAGGCCAAATTACTCCGTTAAAAGTCAATGGCTCTTTATATGATCCAAACTCTGAAACCCGGGCCTGGGAACCATTCAAGACCTGCTGGAGCAGGAGTGCGGCGTGGTCATCGAGGGCGTCAACACCCCCTACCTGTACTTCGGCATGTGGAAGACCACCTTCGCCTGGCACACGGAGGACATGGACCTGTACAGCATCAACTACCTGCACTTCGGGCAGCCCAAGACGTGGTACGCGGTGCCCCCCGAGCACGGCCGGCGCCTGGAACGCCTGGCCAGGGAGCTCTTCCCGGGCAGCGCCCGCACCTGCGAGGCCTTCCTGAGGCTCTCATCTCGCCCACGGTCCTCAGGGACAACGGGATCCCCGTCAATCGGATCACCCAGGAGGCCGGCGAGTTCATGGTGACGTTTCCCTACGGCTACCACTCTGGCTTCAACCACGGCTTCAACTGCGCAGAGGCCATCAACTTCGCCACCCCGCGCTGGATCGACTACGGCAAAGTGGCCTCTCAGTGCAGCTGCGGGGAGGCCAGGGTCACCTTCTCCATGGACGCCTTCGTGCGCATCCTGCAACCTGAGCGCTATGAGCTGTGGAAGCGCGGGCAGGACCGGGCTGCTGTGGACCACACGGAGCCCACGGCCCCGGACAGCCGGGAGCTGAGCGCCTGCAGGGGGTTCTGCCCGGAGTCCCAGCCAGCGGGCAGACGGGGTCCCCGTCAGCGTCTTCAGACCGGGAGGCTCTGCTCTTGGGGAGTCTGCTTCCAGGAGCCGACCGCCCACGCCGGGGCCAAGATGCGCCTCTCCGTGGGCGCAAGGGGCCCAGTTCCGGCCCTGGGCTCGGCCGGCCCCCGACAGTGCTGGGGACCGGAGCCCTGACACCTGTCGTTGCGCTAAAGCTTCCACAGCCCCGAGTCCTTGAACGGCGCCTGGACCTTGTTTCCTCCCATCCCTCCCAGACTTTCCTGGTTTCCTCCTGGTGTCACCACTTGACGCTGGTAACAATCATTTGTGTTCTAGGCCAAAGCTGAATTTGCAAAGCACTATTATGTTTTGGACAGAGTTCTCCAAAAACGCCACTGAACTCTGCTGAATTCTGGACCCCTGGCCATTAGTAGCCTAAGGTCCTGATTTCCTTTGCACCTCTGAGCTTGTTGTGGTTAGAAAGACTAGGTTTGGCATCAACCAGGTTCGAATCCTAGCCCTGTCACTCACTGCAGCTTATGGGCCCTTGAGCAATTCACCCTCTCAGAGCTGCAGTGTCCTGCCTGTAATATGGGATACTATGCCCACTTCACAGATTGCTGTGAGGATCTTCTTAGCTAATGCTTTAAGCCATCTTTTAACAGCGCCTGCCGAGTACTATCATAGGCCCAACTAACAGTAATTAACATTTTATCTTGACTGCTTCCGTAGGGGCCACCTGGGAATATGGGCTCTGCATAATCTTTGGAAAAGTCTAGGTCAGAATGAGAAAGATTTTAGATGAGCTCTTAGAATAAAAATGGAAGAGAAAGTCCAAAGGACACCTATCATTACTATCTGGGAAGGGGGCTGAAAGTCATACTCATGATATTAAGACAAGAGCTTTGTCAGGCACCGGAAGTGTGTCAGTGTGTGTGTTGCCTCCTTCCGCTCTCCTGCAACTGTAAAGAGTGAAGCCTTTGTTTTTCTGGAACAACAAGGAAATGGGGAGGTAGATGATTTTCTCTGTCTCCACCCAGGCTTGGAGACAGAAGAAGGAGATGGTGTGTCCACGAAGAGGCAGGAAGATGGTGCTCGGTCCCTGGGAATGCACAGTGGGCAAGAAAGGAGACTTGGCGAAGCCTGCCTGGGCCTAGAGGGGTCGGATCTGGAAACTAACTACAGCAGAGACTCTGTGCCTTTCCTCATCAAATGCTGGTGAGGCTGTTCCGAGAGGGACTTGTTTCCCTGAACAGACAACCAGAACTGTGGAGGGAGGCTCTGGTGTCTGGCAATGCCCAGCGTAGGGGCTGTGTGGGTTCTGCCTGCCTCCTGTTTGGGCTTTCGGTGTCAGACAGGCCTTGGGATGGTGGGTGACACAGCATCTTTGGGGTTGTGAGACTTGCCGTTGGCCAAGGAAGACAGTCAGTCCTGTGGGTGGAGAAAACTCTGTGGTAATTGGAGTTACGGGGGACATCTTGCAGCACATAAGATGCGACTTTAAAAGATTTAAGCCAGTGCAGTGAAGACACCAGGAAGGGAGTTCGAGCACTGCAGTTAGGGACTAGTCCTGGAGAGCATGAAGCTTTCTGCTTCAGCTTCTACCACTACCTGCCTCCCCACCTCTCTGCATTTCTGCACCTTCTGGCTACTTCAGCCCTCCCATTAGGCCTGCTTCAGGCTACTGGCTATGACAGTTGAGCCAGGTGGCCTGGCCCTGGGCCACCCCATGGTGTCGCTGAGCTGCGAGGCAGTCTCCTTTGGTCTAACTCCAGAGCTGCAAAGGCTTGCCGACCTCGCCATCACACAGACAGTGACTCCCCAGGGTGACTCCCAGGAAGGTTTGGTCTCTGCTTGTCCAGTACAGATGGCCTCTGTCCTCGGTATGGGAAATTCCAGGAAGGCTGTCACTCTGGATAGTTATCATGACTCTCTATTGATTCCTCTTCCCTATTTTCTCCCCTCTGGATAGTTATCATGACTCTCTATTGATTCCTCTTCCCTACTTTCTCCCCTGTAGCTTCTGACTTTTCTTTTCTTTTGTAAGGTTTTATTTATTTATTCATGAGAGACACAGAGAGGTAGAGGTAGAGGCAGAGGGAGAAACAGGCTCCCTAAGGGGAGCCTGATATGGGACTCAATCTTGGACCCTGGGATCATGACATGAGCTGAAGGCAGATGCTCAACCACTGAGCCACTCAGGTGCCCCTGACTTTTCTTTTAATGGTAAAGGAAATAAATGATCTTGCTGTTGAGGTGGCTTCATACTTTCTCTCGGTCTACAAACTCAGTTCATCCGTATACCTGCTCTGGATGCATATGTGCAAAGTTGACTCTGAAGCATAATATATTTAGTAAAGCAAACCTTTCCCTAGTCACTGTTTTTCCCTTGCTAGCAGTGACTTAATGGGGAGAACCGGACCTAGAGTCAGGGAATGTCATTTAGATCTCTGCAGTGCCACCTCCTAGTCTGTGACCTGCAGCAAGAGCTCACTGATTTCCTGTGAGCCAAAATTATAGTGCAAGAGTTCTGTACAATGCTGTGGGATGTCCTTGTGAGGGACACTTAGGAGGCACTCAGTTCATTTGGATGTGCATCAAGCACCCTCACTGCCTCTAGGGCAAGCACAAGGTCAGGGACGCACTCTCAGATTCTCTCTTTCCAAGCTGCTCTGTTCTACTGTGGTCCTCACAGGCTTACCGGTGACTTTTTTTTTTTCCTTTTTTCTTTTTTTTAAATGGACTTTATTATTAATTTTTTTGGAGTAGTTCACAGCAAAGTGAAACAGAAAGTACAGAGACCCCCACATACCTCTTCCCAGCCCCCTCCACCAGCACCACACCAATGGGGTACCGTTGGTAGAATTGATGAATCTAGAGGCACCTGTGTGGCTCAGTTGATGAAGTATCTGCCTTAGGCCCAGGTCATGATCCTAGGTCATGATTCCCTGGTCAGCAGGGAGCCTGCTTCTCCCTCTCCCTCTGCCCTTCCTCCCATTCATGCCCTCTCTCTCAAATAAGTAAATAAAATCTTAAAAAAAAAGATTGATGAATCTGCACTGACATATCAAACCATAGCTCCATTAGGGTTCACTCTTGGAGATGTTCATTCTGTGGGCTTGACAAACGTCTGATGACACGTAGAGTTTTACTGCCTAAAAATCCTCTGTGCTCTGCCTTTTCTGCGCTTCCTCCTCCCAAACCCCTGGCAACCACGGATCTTTGTGTTACCCTCATAGTTTTGCCTTTTCCAGAATGCCACATAGTTGACATCATACAATATGTAACCTTTTTAGATTGACTTCTTTCACTTAGTCATATACATTTAGGCTTCCTCTGTGTCTGGTGGCTTCCTAGCTCATTTCTTTTTATTGCCAAATGATATCTATTGTATGAATATACTATTGTTTGTGTATCTACTCTCCTACTGAAGGTCATCTTCTAAGTCTTGGCAATTATGAATAAAACTACTGTAAAGATTCGTGTGCCAGTTTTTGTGTAGATGGACGTTTTCAGCTCATTGGGGGTGAATATCAAGGAGTGCAGTTGCTGTATCACATGGTAAGAGTATATTTAGCTTTTAAAGAAAATGCCCAACTGTCCTCCACCTGTTATTTTTACTGGTAGAAAACGTACTATTTTTTTTTCTCATGATCTACCACATACTTTACAAAAGGTCACATATGCTTGTTTGCAATTTCCACCCCTTCTCATGTTTGGCCTTGTAATGTTACCAAGGCAAGGTCAAGATTTCATAAAGACTCAAGAACCAGAAGACCCAACCTTTATTCATGCTCCTATCCTTACTTGTTGAGCAATCTTTCAATAAATTGGCTCTTTCCTCTGGCTCTCCACTTCGCTATTTAGGCAAAGGGAGTGCTTAACACATCACACCTGCACTAGAGGTTGCACACAAGTTCAGACCAGTGCAAACATGACTTGTGCTAAAGAAGTATTAGCTGTTATTGTTATTACTCAAAAGCCAAAACTTGTGAGACCAACATAAGAAACGGTACTTGACCACCACTTGTAGAGATTGGTGTTTGGGTCATGGGACTCCTGCAAGATTTATTAAAATGTTTCAGTTATGGATTTGTCTATCTGGACACTGAATTATTCAGGATTAACCATGGCACCATTTCAGTTTCCGTGTGTGAAAGGAGGCCTCTCTAGATGCTTAGAAATATCTTCAGCATGGTATTTATTTCACTGGATGGTGGCTATATATGGATTTGAAGTTGTTTTCCCCCCTCCCTCCCAGTGCTTGTATTACCTTTCATCCCTTGAAGTAGGAAACCACCAACAGTTGCTAGGAACTGGCCACAGAGATAAACCAAAAGGAAACTGATCTGAGTTGAACAGAACCGTGGTGAGGAACTGCTCCTCATCCAGCTGCCTGGCTGTCCTGCCCTGCACGCCAGCCTCTCACCCTGAAATTCCTCACCTGTTCTTGTCTCTCACGGCTCCTCACTGTGGTGTGAGAGTGACACCCTTCTTACTACCTCAACAAGTGTTGGATATTAGAGAGATAAGCAATTTCAGGGAGGACGGGCAGGAGCAGAACTGATAGGGTGTGTTGTTGCAGGGGCCACCCTACAAAAACCTAATGCTTGTGTTGTTGGGTTTCTACATTTTCTTTCCTCGACTCTGGTATGCTGGCATCCAGTATCTCTGTGCCCTAACTGTTCGGGGTCTCTCTCCACTGCCACCTCTCTCCCCCCCATGCCAGACAAGCTCTACATCCAGGCCTGTAGACCTCAGAGAGCATGTTGTCTCTGTCCCATCTCTCAGAGCCTCTTCTCAAAAGATTCACATCCTGTGTGAATGGCCCTTTCCGGGCCCATTCATTTGTTCCATCATTCATTCAGAATGGTTACTGGGCACTTACTGTGTACCAGACACAGTTCTTGGAATCAGGGACACAACAGTAAAAAGGCAAACTTTCAACCCCCCTGGAGCTTAGATTCTCATTATGTAAAGTGACATGTAGAAACATATCACGTAGTCCTAAGGACTATGAGGAAAAGGAAAGCAGAGGGAGGGGTTAGGGGGTGACAGGGCTGCTATATTTGATAGGACGGCCTTTTTAGGGATGTGGGAAGAGATCTTGAGAAGGTCTCTTGGGGATGTGGTCTTCCAGTGTGCCCTGAGGACCTGGGAGTCAGGACATCATTATAGGCAGAGGGACGACCTCTGTAAATGCCCTGAGGTGGGAGCATCCTTAATGTGCTTACAAATTAGCAAAGGAGCTGAAGAGCAGAAGTGTGGACTGGGAGCCTAGCCAGGGGTCTATACTGGGGGATAGGCACAGAATATCCTTACGCAGTTAATGCATTCCACTCTAGAAGACTACCGAGTGATTGTGATGGTTGGTATTTCAGGTAAGCAGGGGTTAGAAGAATTTGGGGACCAGAGAAACATTGAAATCACTCATAACTCACAGCCAACCCTGGAAATGGCTCTGTCTGTCCTACCAAATGCAAATCCTGAGAGCAGGAGTTTCATATGCTTTGATTTCCTGCTGTATCAGGTAATGTGGAATGTGTCAGACTCTCAGTCGGAACTTTAGACTTGCGCTGTAATTGGGTGTCACTCCAGCAGAAACGGCAGGTCCCTAGCATTCACTAAGTTAACAGCCGAATGGTGTGCAGTCTATATTCTGGAATTTTGCTGAGGCCCATATTTGAATAATGCAAGGGGCTCTGAAGCTAGTGTGAAGGAAGGAGACCCCTCGCTCTTGGGGCGCCTGCAGCAGGAGTTTTCTAGCAAAACGGCTACCAGGTGGATGGTCAGGCATGAGAGTTGAACAGCGGTTGATTTAGAGTGAGGCTATGCACAGGAAAATCCCAGATCCAGATAAGTTTAATATTCAAGAAAGTGCCAGCATTAGGAATTGGTGAAGATGTCAGGATCCATTCCCTGTGAATGTCAAAGGTCTACTGAGTAAGTTTCTCCTTCCTGAGAAACTCCTTAGGAACAAGTTGTCCTAACCTTACTTCTCTTGTGGTGATATCATTTTGACTGTACTTACCCATGACCCCCTAGGACCCTAAGAACTTTATTTTACCTCTGGTTTATCTTGCGATTGCAGCAGATTAATACAGTTGGTTATTACCTCTCTTGGTTTTCTCTGTATGGTGACAACTCAATGAGTATTGTTGGTTGAATGGACACACCACCAATAGAATTGAGAAAAGGATTAACATCATAAGAAACAGCTAAAATGAATGAACAGTCTCTATGATGGCATTATCGCTTTCACATTAATTATGTTTTAAAATGAGACATCCAGTTCTAAGCTAGAGGATTGAAATAACTTGCAGAGTCAGAGATAAACTCTGTCTCATATTCCAAAGACAATTCATTCGTTCATTCACTCAACAAACATTGTTAAGCACCATCCCTGCCTGGCACTGTACTAGGCGCTCAGAATACAACATAATATGGAGTTTATGATCTGCTTGGAGACACAGACAAGCAGTAGGCAGTTTCTCCATGCCACAGCTTCTTCTCAGCAACCATAACGATATCCAGGCTCTCCCCCAAGCCACTGGTTTTATTTATTCATATTTTTAAAAGATTTTATCTATTTATTTGAGAGAGAGAGAGAAAGAGAAAGAGTGCACAAGCAAGGGTAGTGGCAGGTAGAGGGAGAGGGAGAAGCAGGCTCCTCTCTGAATAGGGAGCCCAATGCTATGCTGGGCTCAATCATTTAAATTCCATTTCCTGTGTTCCATTCTGTCCCTCACTATTTCCCCCACCGTCACCCAGCTGTGGACTGAATGTGCCCCTCAAAATACACATACTGAAACCCTCATCCCCAGTATGATGGTATTTGCAGATGGGACCTTGGGAAGTGATTAGGTCATGAGGGTGGAACCCTCATGAATGGATTAATGCGCATCTAAGAAGAGACCCAAGAGAGATGATTTTGCTCTCCACCATCTGAAGATACAGCAAGAAGCTGGCAGTCTGTAAATCAGGAAGTGCGTCCTCATCGAGAATACGGCCATGTTGGCACCCTGATCTCAGACTTCCAGCCTCTAGAACTGTGAGAAATAAATGTCAAGACACCCAGTTTATAGTATTTTGTTACAACAGCCCGAATGGACAAAGGCGCTCCTAATCTGCTTCTGTAGTTCACACTGGTTACCTAGGAGAAAGGTAAGAGAAGGAGCTAAAGAGACAGGGAACACAACTACAATATTGAACGTGTGCTGTGTGCCAGGAACACTGACTTGCAGCGTATATACATCATTCATTTTTCCTTCGAAGAGGTCAGTCTGTGGAGTCAAGCTGATGGAGATGTGAAGCCCAGCTCTGCCATGGGCAGGTGACTCACAACTCTGAGGCCCTGGCTCCCTGGAGAGATGGTGTAGCAGAGTGGTACCCAGCACACACCCAGCACTGTGCTTATGAATGGTGACCTTGGTGAGCTGCTTCATCTCTGTTTCAGCTTCCTCTTCCTGAGGATGGAAATGATAATAGCCTTACAAGAGGGGTCGTGAAAATCAAATAAGTCAATATAAGTAAAACTGTAGTAACCAACTCAAAGTTAAGAACAAGCTATTCAATCACAACTTCTTGTTGAATTTTTTCTTTTTCAAAAAAACTGTAACAACAACACAGCGTTTGGCAAAAAGCACACAATAGGGGTGCCTGGGTGGCTCAGTCGGTTGAGTGTTCGACTCTTGGTTTTGGCTCAGGTCATGATCTCATGAGTTTGTGGGATCAAGCCCCATGAAGGCAAAGGGCTCCACACTCAGTGGGGAGTCTGCTTGAGGATTCTCTCCCTCTGCCCCCTCCCCCTACTTGCTTGCATG
The DNA here is from genome assembly GCF_018345385.1 of Vulpes lagopus. Lineage (NCBI taxonomy): Eukaryota > Metazoa > Chordata > Mammalia > Carnivora > Canidae > Vulpes > Vulpes lagopus. The sequence continues at coordinate 43,832,860 of NC_054838.1, forward strand.
CTCTCTGTCTTAAAGAAATACATACATTTTTTTAAAGGCACACAGCAACGTCTAGCTATTACTGATGTTCCTATTATTTTATATTACTTCAATGACATTATTGTTACCTTTATTTTTTTGTGATTACTATTATTTCAGACTTCGAGTGACAGGCCTTTGGTCTCAGACCCTTGCTAAAATACTTGAAAACAATGACAAAGGAAAAGGGATATCGCTTCCTGTCACTCACAGTATGGTCTAGATCCACAGTGTGGACATGGCCTTTGAGCCTGGTAGACTCCAGCCCAGACCTATGACTCAGGATCTGCATTTTTAACTGGATCCCGGATGAGTCACAGGCAAGCTTATGGTTGAAAGCGTTGCTCCAGCGTCCTGGTTCTCAACACATTGGAGTATATCTGAAACATACTGATGTCTGGATGCCCTCTCCCCACCCCCATCTTCACCCCCTAAGTTCATTTTAATGGCCAGAGTACAAAATTTTGAAAGTTCCCTGGGCGACGCCCATGTGCATCCAAGATGAGGACCACCCATCTAGCATTTGGTCTCCAGAGAAGTAGGCTGCAAGGGGTGGATGGAAGTTCAGTTTCTTCAGCAGGTGCCAGTGAGAGTTCTGGTTTGTTTTCTTTCTCTTCAGGCCCAGGGGAAGAATGAAGGGACACAGAGAGGACAGATTCTTCTCTCCCTGCCCCCGCCATTCCCATCTTCATTCCAGGGCACGTGACAAGGCTCTGTGCAGGCTTCTTGGCTAACGTTTCTGTTTCTCTTTATTGCAAGTCATGGTGTCCAGGCTGTGTTGGCTCCCACTGTCCCCTTCATTCAAGTCATGGGGCCTGGCTTTTCAGCTGTGGGAGCTTGTATTTCTTTGAGGTGGGGTCCTTCTCTTTCCATCCATTCCTGCCCACTGCTCATGGCACCCAGAGGCTGCCTGGTTGGAGAAAACCCAGTCAGAGATCTCCTGACCTTTCCCATGAGACCCTTGACCCCTGGTGGAAAATTCACACTCTCCCTGGGCATGGGACTCATCTAAGTGAGTATTACTGTCCAGGTGTTGGTTTTTGCCCCACAGTAAGACCTCCCTGGCGCCAGCCTACTATCATTTTTGGGGAATGAGGATCATGGGGCTGTCATTTGCTGAATTTTCCAGAGTACCTGGCAACTTGTAATTTTAGGAAAAAGTTTTAGGGGTAAAAAGTCTTCAAGTCTTTAAATTTTGGCAACTGATTTAAAAACTTATAAGCCCTGAAGGCCAAATTAAACATTTTTGGAGGCCAGAGTTGGCCCATGTGGTCTCTGAAACACGCCCCCTCTTCTAAACAGCCATTTTGGGCTGCAGAGATTCCATAATCGTGGCGACTCCCCTAAGTGATGTCACCCTTCCTTTGGAGCTGGTAAAAAAGAGTCCTTGAAGTCATGTGACAGAATTTGTAATTCAGATGACTTGTTAGTTCAGTAGACCCTCTGCACACCTTCCATTTGCCTAGACCTAAGCATGGCTGTCTCTGACTCCCACCATCTAAGACATTTGTCTGTCCTAGGATCTCAGGGCACCTCTCTGCCTGACTTGGGGCCAGACGGTGCGGGGGTTACGCAGAGTATGTGCATTTCCCTGGGACAGCAGGACAGAAGGGAAGCGGAGAAAATTTATCCCCCTGACTCCTCTCTCTTCCTTTATCTCTCTCCCCTGGATCACACACCACCCAGCAGTTGACAGAGCTCCTTGTTTTATGCTGCCACATCTCTGCTATGACTGAATGTTTCTCCCTCAATATTCTCTTTATACAAGATGATGTGACTTGTGTTTGTTGCTAATATTAGAATTGCAACAGATGCCCTCATTGTTGGGCTCTGGGTACATGTGGAGCAAATTAATAAAGCCAAGGCACAGGCCTCAAATGCCCAGGGACTTTATTAGCAGAACCAGTTGTAAGAGCAGGGGGCTCACATAGCGTTGGGCAAGGTGAAGGGGGCAGGCCTATGGGAGACCCAGGACCCCAGTCCACAGTCTAAATGCATTTGGAAGTGTAGGCAGAGCTCTTGGGGGAAGTGGGCGGGGGCACAAAACATCAAGAAGAGTCATCTTCACATGGAGACAAGCAGTAATACTTACTGTCCAGCAAAAATGTTGCCACCTGATCACCACTGATGGCCAAAATTAGGACCTAGGGAAGCTAGCTAACCAACCAAGGGAGACAGTTCGATGAATATGGCCAATGTTATGCTTCTTACTGCTCCTTTCCATTTTTCTCAATAAAGCCTTTTTTAGACAGATCCAAGGAGGGTGGTTACATACGATGAACCTCTTGGGTTTTAGCATGAATGTGGAATAGTTTAATTGCCTTAGCATATGTAAATTAGTGGTGCATGGTAATCAGTGGTGTCTTAGGATGACATTTACTCACTGAATCTGTCGGCACCTTGACCTTGGACTTCCTAGCCTCTGAAACTGTGATAAATAAATGTTTATTGTTTACAAGTCACCTAGTATGTGATATTTTGTTACAGCGGCCGGAACAGACTACTGCAAATGCTAGATAATACTAACATTAATAACATTAATATTAATTTAGTGATAATATTAGCTTGTCTTGTTAGGCGAGACAACCAAGACAAGCAGTTTATCTGTATCTAGAGAGTGTGGATTTGAGTCTTCTTGCTTCATCATAGCCTCTGGGTCATGTTTGTATTATAAAGAATGGCCAAGTGCCTTGGTGACTTATGAACAACTAGCAGAAAGGAAATCTTCCAGAGAGTTTTTCTAAAATTTATACTTACTAATTTAGTGGTTTCTAAATTTAGTATTATTTGCTTCATTTATCTATTTATTTATTTTTTGATAGTGTGTCTGGGCACGGGAGCCTTTGAGCAGTGGGGGTGGGGAGGGGCAGAAGGAGAGAATCTTAAGCAGACTCCATGCTGACCACAGAGCCCTTGGGGCCTCAACCTCACCACCCTGAAATCATGACGCGAATGGAAATCAAGAGTCAGACACAATAAATTGAGCCATTCCCGTACCCCCAATATTATTTGTTTTAAAAATGTGTTTTCTGGGATCCCTGGGTGGCGCAGCGGTTTGGCGCCTGCCTTTGGCCCAGGGCGCGATCCTGGAGACCCGGGATCGAATCCCACATCGGGCTCCCGGTGCATGGAGCCTGCTTCTCTGCCTCTCTGCCTGTGTCTCTGCCTCTCTCTCTCTCTCTCTGTGACTATCATAAATAAATAAAAATTTTTTAAAAATGTGTTTTCTTGGGATGCTTGGATGGCTTAGTTGGTTAAGCGTCAGACTCTTGATTTAGCTCAGGTCATGTTTTCAAGGTTGTGAGTTTGAGCCCCTAATGGGCTCCCTGCTCAGCATAGAGTCTGCTTAAGATCCTCTCTTTCTCTCTCTCCCTCTGTCCCTCCCCACCCCTTCATGCGCTCTCTCTCTCTCTCTCTCTCTAAAAACAAAGTGTTTTCTCTTGTAAGGTATTTTCTCTATTTAAAATCTAAAATATGCAAAAATAGAATAACATAATTTTACTCATCCTATCATGCAGAGACAATTCCTGAATTATCAGTCTTTCATTTTTTGCATATGTTCACACAGTGTGATCATGCCATGTATTCAGTTGTTTATTCTTTTTCTAATGTTTCTTTCTATTATAAACATTTTAATAGAACTTGTTACTTTTTTTCCTGGAAAGTTTTTTTTTTATTCCAGTGTAGTTAATATATAGTATTATATTGGTTTCGGGTGTACAATATAGTGATTTAAAACTTCCATACATCCCCTGGTGCTCATCACAAGTGTATCCTTAATCCCCATCACCTATTTCACCCATCCCTCCTCCCCTCTAGGAACCACTAGTTTGTTCTCCGTAGTTTAGAGTGTGTTTTTGGTTTGTCTTTTTTTTTTTTCCCTTTGTTTTGTTTTTTAAATTCCATATATGAGTGAAATCATACGGTATTTGCCTTTTTCTAACTGACTTACTTCGCTTGGCATTCTACTCTCTAGATATATCCATGTTGTTGCAAATGGCAAGATTCTTTTTTTTGTGGCTGAATAATATTCCATTGTATGTATCTCCAGATCTTCTTTATCCACTCATCTATTGATGGATACTTGGGCTGCTTCCATTATTTGGCTGTTGTAAATAATGCTGCAATAAACATAGGAGGGCATATATTCCTTCACATTAGTGTTTTTGTATTTTTTTGGGGGGATAAATACCTAGTAGTCTGATTACTGGGTCATATGGTAGTTCTATTTCTAATTACTGTCTTCCACAGTGGCTGCATCAGTTTGCATTCCCATCAACAGTGCATCAGGGTTCCTTTTTCTGCACATCTTTGTCAACACTTTTTGTTTTTTGTATTTTGCATTTTGCATTTTAGCCATTCTGACAGGTGTGAGGTAATATCTCATTGTGGTTTGATTTGTAATGATGAGTGATGTTGGGCATCTTTTTATGTCTGTTGACCATCTCTGGAGAAATGTCTATTCATGTCTTCTGCCCATCATTTAGTTGGATTAGTTGGTTTCTTTGGTGGTGAGTTGTATAAGTTCTTTATATATTTTGGATATAACCCTCTATCGGATATGTCATTTGCAAATATTTTTTACCATTCAATAGGTTGGCTTTTAGCTTTGTTGGTAATTTACTTTGATGTGCATAAACCTTTTATTTTGATGTAGTCCCAATAATTTAGTTTTGCTTTTATTTCTCAGGGGACATACCTAGAAAGATGCTGTTACAACCAATGTCAGAGAAATTATTGCCTGTGCTGTCTTCTATGATTTTTATAGTTTTAGGTTTCACATTTAGGCCCTTAATGCATTTTGAGTTTATTTTTGTGTATAGTGTAAGAAACTGGTCCAGTTTCATTCTTTTCCATGTGGCTATCCAGTGTTCCCAATACCATTTGTTGAAGAGATTGTCTTTTCTCCATTTTATATTCTTGCCTCCTTTGTTGAAGATTAATTGACTGTATAATTGTAGCTTTATCTGAGCTCTCTACTCTGTCCCATTGATATATGTCTATTTTTGTGTTAGTACCATACTGCTTTGATTAACACAGCTTTGTTATATAATTTAACACCTGCAATTGTGTTAGCTCCAGCTTTGTTTTCCTTTTTCAAGATTGCTTTTGTTTTTGTTGTTCCATATGTATTTTAAGATTGTTTGTTTTAATTCTGTGAAAAATGCTGTTCGTATTTTGATAAGGATTGCATTAAATCTGTAGGTTGCTTTGGGTAGTATGGACATTTGAACAATATTGCTTCTCCCAGTCCATGAGCATGGAATATCTTTCCATTTGTTTGTGTCATCTTGAATTTCTTTCATCAAGGTTTTATAGTTTTCAGAGTACAGGTCTTTCACTTCTGTCCTTAAATTTATTTCTGGCTATTTTATTATTTTTAGTGCAGTTGGAACACAGAATTGTTTTCTTAGTTTCTCTTTCTATTGCTTCATTTTTAGTATATAGAAATACAACGGATCTCTGTACATTGACTTTGTATTCTGAGACTTTACTGCACTCATTTATCAGTTCTAGTAGTTTTTTTGGATGAGTCTTTAGGGTTTTCTATATATAGTAACATGTCATCTACAAATAGTGTGAGTTTTACTTCTTCCTGAACAATTTGGATGCCTTTTATTTCCTTTTCCTGTCTGACAGCTGTTGGAAAGGTTATTTTTTTTAACTTTCTTAATACAAAGGACATATACATTTGTTCTAGATAAATAGAAATATACAAATTAGTCACAATGAAGAAAATTAAAAATATGAAAGTTTAATATAGAATGTTCTGCATTCTCATATTGAGAGTTGAATATATTTTAAAATGCATGACTTACACTCAATGAAGCATGGTGTATTTAATGCATTTTACACTTAACACTAGGAGGTACATGCTACCATTGTCCTCATTTATAGATGAGAAACTTGAGGCACGGAGAAGTTCAACAATTTGCCCAAGATCACAAAGCCAGTGAGAGGATCCAGCATTTGAACTCAGACAGTCTCACTCCAGAGTTCAAGCTCATAACCACTACACTTTTCTCCCTATAGGTACGGAAAGCCAAAAAAAAAAAGCTTCAGAAAAATGTATTTTTATTTTTATCTATTAATTCTTTTTATTGAGGTGTATCAGATAAAATTTTAAAAAGATTTTTATTTATTTATTTTAGCGCATGCGTTGGAAGCACACATGCACAGGGGAGGGGGAGAGAAAGCAAGAGTGGGGGAAGGGGCAGAGGGAGAAGCAGACTCCCCACTGAGCAGGGAGCCTGATTCGGGCTCCATCCTATGACCCTGGGATCATGACCTGAGCCAAAGGCAGACGCTTAACCAACTGAGCCAGCCAGGCACCCTTGAGGTGTATCAGATAAATTATTTCTCCACTTATGGTGTTCAAAGTTATTCCTGCCTGAAGTAATCCTTTAACATCTGAACAAATATCCAGAAAGCAGTTGAACAACCCAGAAATGCCCAGCAGTTCCCTGGGCTGGGTGAATTTTTTTGGAGGGGGTGAATTTTTTTAATTCAGGCCCATGGGGAGCCAGTATGTATGTGCACACATGGATGCTGCTTCCAGTGAGAAGAGAATTGTCTAATTATTACTTTTAGACATCATCTAAACTTTAGCTTTGCTAGAAAGAAGACAGTTCTGCCCCAAGTTTAGGTGAACATCAGCTTTCTGCTTGTTTGGGTGTCAACAGCCCCTGGACTCTGAAGCTTTCTGCCGCTCACTGGAGTGATGAGCCAGGCCTGCTTTCTTGATTTAGTCATTAATAGGCAAAGAAATGAGGCATTCTAATCCAAACAGGAGCTACTTTTCAGCCTCCTCATCTCTCCTAGAGATCTAAATGAGGTTAACTTCCTCATTATTTGTTGATTTTGTACAAGTGCTAGATGATCCAGAGAGGAGAGCCAAAGAAACTGGCTAAGAATTAATTGTAATTCTAGTTTGTGAGCCATTGTTTCAACAGGTCTCCTCATTAAGTGTGATTTTCCAGTGTACCCATTGTCTTTCTAGAGCTTCTTCTCCCCTGGTTAGCCTTCTGGGCCCTCATAGCATGTAGCACTTCCTCTACTGTCTTGTAATTGCTTATGTGTCTTCCCTGCCTATTTCTGTTCTGTGGTGCATCAATGCATGCCAATCTTGCATTGGAAAGCAGTCGATGTTACAGAAAGTTCCCAGCATTGCCTTCTCTGCTCTGAGGCACAGCAGGTGCCCAGGATCCGTTACCTTCTGCTTTCTGTCCTGATGACCTGTGTAATCAGGTGGTAGCTCGAGTGCCACACCAGGAGAGCAGGCATCCCATCTGACTTTGCTCCCCATGAATCCTCAACATCTAGCACAAAGGCTGCTCACAGTAGTTTTTTTTTTTTTTTTTTAAAGATTTTATTTATTTATTTATTCATGAGAGACACAGGGAGAGAGGCAGAGACACAGGCAGAGGGAGAAGCAGGCTCCCTGTGGGGACCCCGATGCGGGACTCGATCCCAGGATCCTGGGACAGGGCGGGCAGACACTCAACCACTGAGCCACCCAGGCATCCCCATAATAGATGTTTTAAAAATATTTGAAAATGAATGAAGGAGCTAGAGCAATGAGAATTCACATAAAGTTGGGTGGAAGCAGGGTTTTTTCTTTCATTCATTCATTTCCTGACTCATGACCCTGTAACAGGCACTATGTGAATTTCTAAGGGGGAGGGTAACAGTTTGATAGAAGCTGATAGAGTGGGCTGGGCAGGCACAATTGAATGGGGCCCTTAACCTCATGTGGGGCAGTGGCAGGGGCAGGGGAGGGCAAGCTTGTCAGGAAGGTGGGTGATTTGTGGAACTAATGTTTAACCAGATCATTAGTTGGGGGGTGTAAATGAAAGGGGTGAAGGGACAGGAATGTGGGAGTGGTGGGAAGTCCAGCCCAGCAGAAGCAGTTTATGAGGCCCAAGAATGAGCGTTGCCATTTGAGGAACGGCAAAGAATCCAATACTGCTTAGTACTGCTTAGCGTTTAGGGGGTCGTGGGAGGCTGGAGCTGAGGGGTGGGGTGGGGGTGTGCAGATCTGAGTGGTCACAGGGTCAGGTAGGGGGAGACGGGCGGCAACCTTGGGCAAGTGGAGAGCAGCTGAACAGCTGTAAGAGTTGAGTGACATCAGATTTATTTTAGGAAGTCACTGAAGCTGGAGAATGAATTGGAGGGGATGAAGGGATATGAATTGGGGGAGTTTAGGCTGGCTTGGTTTAAGGTGGTGATGGGGGTGGCCAGGGAGGGACTGTCAGCAGAGCACAGAGGTGGGAACGGGGGTGTCAAGTATCTAGTTTGCCTCCTGTTTTCAAACTGGAAAGAGCCCCAGCCAGCTGGGTCGTAAATACAGTGTCATTTTATTCCACCTCCGCCAGAGCAAAGAGGAAAAGTGATGTTCTTTGCTCAAGCCTGCGCGCTCGTGTTCCACCGAGGGCGGGTGCAGGAGTCCAGCAGGGTCCGGTTTGAAGATCCGTCCCCCGCGAGGAGAGTCGGTAGCAGGGCGGGGGCGGAGGCGGTCGCCGGGAGGGGGCAGGGAACCGGCTGCCGCGCACCAGCCCCGCGAGGCTGCGAGCCTCCGCCGCGGCCCGGCCCTGAGAGCTCGGCCGGGGCCAGCCGCCTGCCCCCTGTGGCCCGGGGCCGGGGGTGAGGACCGGGTCATCTGGAAAGCGAGCTCGATCTGGTCACGACTCGTTACCTTTGGAAGGAAGCAGACAGCTGGGAGGGGCCCGGTTTCTCGTGCTCCGTGCTCCGTGTTTAATCTTCCAACGACCCGCTTCTGTGCTCGGGGGCAGGCCCCCAGGAGGCTGCGGGCTCCGCGCCGCGGGGTGCAGGGCCCGGTGCCGGCCGTGCCCTCCCCCCCGGGCCGGTGACAGGGCGCTGCCTGCTCGCCGACCTCGGCCTGGAGCGGGGCTGCCTGCCCGCCCGGGGAGCGGCTCGGACGACACGACCGCTCAGGTGGAGCCTCGCGGCGGGCGGCGCTGGGGCGCCTCGGAGGTCGGCGCGGGCGGGAGGGAGGCGGGGAGGGAGGCGGGGAGGGAGGCGGGGGAGGCGGGAGGGAGGCGGGGAGGCGGGAGGGAGGCGGCGAGGGAGGCGGGGAGGCGGGAGGGAGGCGGGGAGGCGGGAGGGAGCGGCGAGGGAGGCGGGGAGGCGGGAGGGAGGGCGGGAGGGAGGCGGGGAGGCGGGAGGGAGGCGGGGGAGGGAGGCGGGAGGGAGGCGGGGAGGCGGGAGGGAGGCGGCGAGGCGGGAGGGAGGCGGCGAGGGAGGCGGGGAGGCGCGGCCTCGGCCTCCCCGCCCCGCCCCGCCCCGGCTCAGCACTGGCCCCGCCGCGCCGCGCCCGGGCTCCCGCTTCCCGCTGCGGCCCGGACCGCAGAGCCCCGCGCCGGGTCCCCCGCGCCCGCGCCCCGCCGCGCCCCGCCGCGGCCCGGCCCGGCCCCCGCCCCCCGCCCCGAGGCCGCCATGCGGGCTGCGCGCTGGCTGGCGCTGGGCGGCCTCCTCGCCCTGGCGGGGCCGCTGCAGGGCCGGCTCGTGGGCCCCGAGGAAGCCGGCTTCGGCGAGTGCGACCGCTTCTTCTACGCCGGGACCCCGCCCGCGGGGCTGGAGGCCGCCGCCCACCTCAAGATCTGTCAGCGCTCCGGGGGCGCCGAGCGCTTCGCCACCCTGTACAGCGGCCGGGCCCGCGCCCCCGTCTTCTCGGCCTTCCGCGCCCCCGCGCGCCCCCCGGCCGCCCGCGCCGAGCCCCGCTGGCTGGTGGAGCCGCAGGTGAGCCCTGGGCGACCCTCCCCTCGGGCCGGGGAGACGTCTCGGCGTCTCCTCCATCTCCCGACCGCGCGGGCCTGGGGAGGCGGGCGGGCGGGCAGTTCGTGCCCATTTTGCGGAAGAGGAGGTGGAGGCCCCGGGAGCGACGAGACCTGCGGCCTCCCCCCGCCCGGTGAGATGGGCCGGGCGCGGAGGCCAGGCCGCTGCCCTCTGCGCTGTGGAAAACCTCTTCTGTGGAGGCCGCCTGGGCCTGAACACCCGGGACGCGCGGGACACCGAATAGATTCCGCACCAGGTCGTGTTCAGTTAGGACAGTAGAGGCACATTTTTTTTTAGAGGAACGTATTTTTAGAAATGCTCTGGGGTAGTAGCAGATGGCCGGGCAACTATCTCCAGCCGCTGGAAGGGCAGACTAGTTTTACCTGACTCCTCGCGCCTGTACCACCAGACCCCTGGGAACCGAGTCGGGAGCGTTCGCACCGGTGCTGGGGGTGACCAAACACCGCAGGAGGTCCCCGGGGCCCTGCTGACCTGCCTCAACACATCCCGCCCCACCTCTGCTCCGCTGGCCTCCTCCTCACAGACCCAGCCAGGCTCCCCTTTGGCGGGGCCTTCCCCTCTCACCAGCCGCCCACTGGGTCCTGCACCTGCCCCAGCCTCAGTGGCCACCCTAGCAGGGGGCAGAGCTACTCACTCAGCCCACCCGCTCCTGACGGCCACGGCTGGCCAATACCACATGGGTGAACAGACTATGGCTTTCAGGTGCTTCATTCAGAGCCCTGGGTTATCGTTTCTGTAATGTCATTCAGATATTTCCAGCTTGGAGAGCTTAGCTGGGTCTCACCCCATCTTGTACCTTAATCTTCTTACCTTCCTGTCTGCCTCCAATCCATAGCCTTCATCTTGGTGTCAGGACCTAGGAGATCAGACATGTGTGAACAAGGCTTTGTAAATTGTACAAACATCAGACATACATTAACCTAAAATTAGTGTGCCCCCAGCACCCCTCAAGCTCCCTGCACATCCCCCAGTTCATTATGCATCACAATTGCGGACCTGTCAAGAAACGGACGATCTCATGGACAGCTCAAGGAGACAGAACATGCATGTGAAGAAGACACAGGAATGCATGCTAGACATATTGCAGTTGAATTCAGAGCCCATCTAGAAATCACCTGCTGGGTGCCAGACACCGAGGGTGCCAGGATACAAGAGAGTAGCTCTCGGGTTCTATGGCTTCCTGGTGTGCAGGTGAAGCGTGCTGGGCGGGGGGGGGGGGGGGGGGGGGGGGGGGGGGGGGGGTGGGGGGGGGTGGCAAAACAGCTGATTAGAGCCATGCCGTGTGTGTGTGTGTGTGTGTGTGTGTGTGTGTGTGTGTGTGTGTGTATGAGTTCCTTTATTGACTAGCTGTAAACCTGGGCAGGTTATCTTGGAGCTAATCACAGGGCAGCCTTGAGGATGAGATGAGTTACTATATAAAGTTCTCTGAAGATGCCTGGCACATAAGCACTAGCTGTTATCAGGACACAAGCAAAACCTATACTTTAATAAAGGTAAACAGAGTTCTATGAGACTGAATCCATCTTGGAGGTGATAGGAGAGAGCCTTAGGGTCAGGATGACATTTGTGCTGTGACTGGAGGATGAGGCAGGGCTCAGAAGAGAGGCAAAGAGGAGGAAGCTGTTCCAAGCAGAGGGATCACCAAGAGTGAGAAATGCATGTTCAGGGATTAGTGTGCAGGGAGTGGCTAGAGCTGCTAAACCAGTGGAAGTATGTAGGCTACAGTAAGCTCAAGGGTTCAGAATAAAAGGGAATAAGGGAAGGGAGAGGGCGGGTGTGAAGGATGATTAAGGAAGACTTAGGGAGGCAGAGCCATCATGCAGTTACAGAAGGAGTTCCAAAGGAAGGAGGAATGGCACTAGGGAGGTGAAGGAGGATGGGGAAGGAGGGGGGAAATTGTTCCAAGTGGCAGCTCAAGAGATCAGAAAAATGGTGGTTTGGAAAAGGGCAGGAGGCCAGAGTTCCTGGCTGGGGAGGTCAGGGTGGTGGTGGCAGCTGATGCTTTTCCCTGCAAGATGGGCTGGTGTCCTGCTCCTTCCAGCCTCAGCCTCAGGGGGGTCAGCCGGGAGCCAGAGGGTATCAGGAGAGAGGGAGGGAAGGAAGAAGGCAGGGAGGAGGAAAAGCTGCAAGATGAGATGCAGGAGGGCTCTGGAGCACACTGCATCAGAGTTGACCCTCCTGCTGCCCGCTTCCCGACCAAGGTTCCCACTGCAGAAAGATGCTCAGGGCTCACAAGGGCTCACCGTGGACTTCTGGCTGCTTCAGAGCACCTTGTGATGCTTGCCTTGTGCCCAGATCATCTTTTTACCCAGTCAGCTTTGTAAGAGGCCCAGCAGACAGGGGAGGAAGAGGCAGGAGGCCAAAGGAGCTTGGTGTTTGCCTTGAATGATGAGTCAGGCAGGGCTGCACTGGCCCCAGGGGTTCCCAAAGCCCAATTCAGCAGCTTTCACGGCTATCCTGCAGTTTCCCTTGGGAACTCTTGGATTAAGGATCATGGAAACTCTTGTCACTCTCATGCTTAAAACCTCTGAGGTGCTGGCTGCCTAACATGTACAGGACACAGTTCATCTCTGCATCCTGGCTCCAACTCCAGCCCTGGTTCTCACCCTACCCCACCCCACCCCACCCTCACAGTCTATGTTCCAGCATCATCCAGCTGCCTGGCATGCCCCTTAGAAACAATACTGTTTGTCACTTCTGCCCTTATGCTCATTCCTTTTGCCCCGAATCCCTTTTGTGTGCTGCCCCAACTTGTCCCTCTCTGCTTCTCCTCCTCCATCCTTTAAGACTGCCGAGGTGTCATCTCTTCTAGAAAGAATAGCCCTCTGATTTAGGTCCAGTGCTCAGGGCTCTGATAATGTCTCACTTTTTTTTGCACTCCTCACATTTTTTTATAATTACCTGCTTGTGTGTTGGCCTTCTCAGCATGAGCCCTTGTGAGATGAATGTTGCCCCTTGCTCGTCATGCTGACGTTCCTGGTGCCCGGGACACAGGGCGTCTCAACCTTTAGGCTTAATCAGGCAGCAGTGGGCGAGATGCTGTGCTTGAGCTTTCCTGGCGGGACATGTACTACTTCACAGGCTTGCCCCATAGCTGGTCAGCAGCTGCTAATGCAAACACGTTCCATATGCAAAGCTGGAACCTTCCATTCCCAGCTCTGGCCTTTGGAACAACGCCAAATGATTTGGTTCTCTTCTCTGGACAATAGCTCTTTGGTGTCAGATACAGGATCCCATGTCCACCCACACTGGAAGAATATAAATGGGATCTTTTGAGGGACAGAATGAGAACTTGAAAAGAAAGCAGAGAAATCAGTGGGCTGTTGTAGGTTTTATATGGAATGTGGTCCCCTTTAAATTGAGAATGGGGAAAAGGCAAAAAAGATGAGAAAATGTTCCCCCTTGGGCATGGTGGAGATGCTTTAGAAGGTTTCCAGTCAAGACTTTGGACACTTGAGAACTGTGTTCTGGTTTAGTACAGGGAGCCTCAAACCTTTTCGTCTTTTAATACCTTTCCATTGAATGGAAGAATTTTTGGATAAGAGATCAGTGATGCCTTACCAATGTACATTGTCAGTTTGTGCTGGAGGCCATCATCTAACACTCTTCCATTTTATAAAGATGAATACTGACCAGATCTGGCGTCCTATTCAGCTTATACTTATTTAATCTTACAAAAATACTCCAAGGTAGATATCATTGTCTTCCATTGTAGAGATGAGCAAATGGGCTCAGAGGGGTTAAGTGATGTGCTCAGTGTCACACAACTTGAATTTGAACTCATGACTATTTTCTCTTAGTCAAGTGCTTTTTAAATACATCATGGAGATTCTTTGACCTCAGTAGATCCATTGCATTGTTGGTCATAGGGCTTTAATTCTTCTTATCTTTTATATGGGGATCATAATTTCCACTCCATTTCTCTTTCTGTAGGATAAGTGGGAACACATACTTGGCCATGTCAATGTTGCTTAGGGGTCTGTGGCTCGGGAGCGAAGGGTAGATTTTGGTTAACTACAAAATCATTGTCCTAAAGGGCCTAGTGAGGCCGTATTTCAAATCTTAGTAAATGCATTTGAACAGTGATCACAAGTTAGATCCTCATTTAGGTTCTGGGTCTTTAATTCCTGTCAGTGGCTTCTTGCCTACACACACTGGGAAACTGTGAAGCCTTTATTCTAACATCAGTCCCTTTTTCATTTTATCAGAGAACAGATGCATAGAAGGTATCATACACTTAAGTCTCTGTGCAGCAAACAGGACAATTCTGATACATACTTTCTGGTTGGGGGACTTGAATTCAGACCTCCTGCTCTGCCACTTACAGGCTGTGTGACCTTAAATTCTTCCAGTTCCGTTTTTCCGATCTGGTTATTAGAGGCGACAACAGTGTTTAACTTCACATAGTGGTTGTGACAAACGTCCAAAGTGACACACACAAACATATAGCACAGTACCTGGAATATGGCAAGGTCTTAGGAAATGTTAATGTGTATATTTTGTTAAAGACTTACTCCGATAGGTGTTATTACATTCTTTTTTTAAGAGGGAATGTGAAGGGAGTGGGGAGCAGAGGGAGAGAGGGAATCCCAAGCAGGCCCCACACCCAGCACAGAGCCTGACTTGGGGCTCGATATCATGACCTGAGGAGAAATCAAGAGTGGGACATTTAACCAACTGAGCCACCCGAGCACCCCAGTGTTATTATGTTCAAAATATTTACATAGGCTGTACACCTAACATGGAGCTTATACTCACAACCCTGACATCAAGAGTTGCATGCTCTGCTGACTCAGCTCCCTCCCTTTTTTTTTTATTACCTTAAAATCTTTTTTATATTTTTTAAGTAAGCTCTACACCCAGTGTGGAGCTTGAACCCACAACTCTGAGATCAAGAGTCACATGCTATAATAGGTGTAAGTTATACACAAATACACACACACACACACACACACACACACACGGAATGTTGGATTAGACAGGTGACTCTTGAAATTCTACAACTACAACTCTCTTAAAATGTAAAACATCCATGTGTGTATCTTCTCAAACACTAGGCAGGCATATGTTTCACATTTGTACAACAGGTGCTTAGAAAGAGCTTTGGTGACAGATTGGGTGGATGAAAGGATGGATTTAGGTGACTAAAAAAACAAAAATAAAATCAGTGCCAGAGATACCTCCACCCTCCCTGCCCTGAGTCACCAAGAGGTGTGTTGTCACAAAACAAGCAGTGAGCAATTGCATTGCAATCTATTGTGCTGAGTCTGGGTAAGTCTGGGAAGCCGCTGACTCAAAGGGATGAATCCAAAGTTAGTCACTCTCAATTTCTTCCTTACTGAGGTGCAAATAGCAAAAACAGGAGTCACAAAGGCCATCTTTCCTTGCATTTTTCTCCTTTCCTGGCTTTTTCTTCAACTTTAAATTCAACGTTTCTGTTTCATTTGTGGTTGTTCTCAGGAGCAAGTAAAGGTACTTGCCCTACATTGGCAGAACATTTTAGGGATATTTTGTTCTGAAACAGTTCAGTGGTGACAGATCTGTACACCATTCTTTCAGTTCAGACTTAAATTTGGATGGCCCAGGAAAGGAGCTATCATTTATTGATTCCCTTACTGTGTATGAGGGTCTTCACAAATTAACTCATTCATATAAGTAGGTGTTATGGACCATGTTTTATGGTCTAGGAAACTGAGCTTCCAAGTGGTTAAATCGCTTCCCCACGGTAATACAACTGCTAGATGCAGAGCCTGAATTGGAGGTTATGGCTGCCCGGTTCCAAAGTCCTAAGTGTACTTTCTCCTCGATTGTGCCATTTTCCAACAACTGCGTTCCTATTATTTTCTCTCCAGATTCCAAATTGATTGACTAGGGTTGTCATTTTATTTTACTGAATTCATCTAGCTCTTTGGATGATTTGCGGTCTTGCTTTGAATGGACCATTCTGAAAATCCCCACTTCAGATGGTCATTAGCTCAGTTATGAGCTCATGGTGGTTCAACCTTGCTTTCCTTGAGTAAAGATTTTGTTCTTGGGTATCAGATTTCTCTTCCTGTTAAATTGTCAGTGAAACTCTTAAAGTACAAGCAAGAATGTGAGAAAATAAATCCTCCTACTTGCCAGTAGCTTTTCCTTCCTGTGATCTGCTCTTTCTCCTAGAATTACTATTATTTAAAAAATGTGTTCCCCCTTCAAGCTGTGTATCATGTCTCCAGGAGTGGCCATGTAACCTATCACCCCACAGAACTTGGCATCTACAGCAGCAATAATTTGTTGCCTGCTAATCTATTTGGCCACTGACAAGAGGGAGAAACTGAGTCATGGCACGAACTAAAAAGAGAAGCACCATTAGTATTCCCGGCACACTTTCTCTTGATGCAATGTCAGACAGAAGTGTGGTTCAATCCCTAGAGGTCAGGCTGAGGATGTCCTACACTTGGCATCAAAATGAAAAATATGGGTATGTTTCCCTAGGTTGCAGAGTAAACAGATGGATGAAACAGCATTTGAAAATCAAAGCTAAATTACATGTTCTAGGCAACTTGTACCTTAATCTTAGGGATGATTGGTTTTGAGTTTTGATTGAGTTTCAGTTGGCAGGAACACCCAAAGCCCTGGGCCCTCTGTCAGCTAATTCACTAAATCAACAAATAGTTATTTGAACATCTGCTATGTGCCAGGCACTGTGCTAGGCCCTGGGAATAGCGCAATGAATCAGACAAAAATACCTTCTCTCTTGGAGCTTACTTACTATCCAGTAGAGGACACAGGTGATAAAATAAATAAATAAAACACATAGCATGTTAAATAGAGTGCTAAGAAGAAAAATAAAGCAAGGCAAGAGGATATGAGGTATCAGGGGAAAGGTGACCTTTTCAAAGGGTATTCAGGGAAGGATCACTGTGGAGGTGACTTTGTGTACAAACCCTAAGGAAGTGACAAAACCAGTCCTGCAGGTGTCTGGGGGAAGGATGTTCCAGGCAGTGAGAACAGTAAGTGCAAAGGCCCTGAGGCAGGCATGTTCCTCATATTTGAGGAATAGGCCAGTGTAACAGGAGAAGGATTAATGAGGGAGTAATGGGACGTGAGGTCAGAAAGATGGAGTGGGAGATGGCAGACCATGCAGGGCCTTCTGGGCTGTTGGTAAGAAACTTGGCTTTTACTCTATGTGAGACCCAATGCCACTGTGCCGTCTTTGAATAGGGGGTTTTTGACACACTCTTACATTTTTTAGTAGAATCGTTTCAGCTGCTACATTGAGAACAGACTGTGTAGGCTCAAAGGCAGAAACAGAGAGGCCAGATAATCTGGCAAGAAACGGTGGTGGCTTGGACCACTGGTGGTGGCAGTCTAGCTCTCGGTATGTTTTGAAGGAAGAGCGAAGAGTGAGAGAAAGGGAGGAGTCACAGATGACTCCAAGGACTGCGGCCAGAACAACTGGAAGAATGGAGTTACCATGAATAAGACGAAGATCCTGAAGAGCAGCAGGTGTATTAGACGTGCTCAGTGCTCAGCACGAGATGCCTTTCTGCCTTTCGGTGTTCAGCGGAGCTTCAGGCGGGGGCCGCGAACTCTCTGGGTCCTAACTTATGGCCCTGGGCATGTTTTCACCTGTGATCTCATGTAATTCCCATGACAGACATAGGAAATAGGCGCTGTGGCTATGCTCCTTGGACAGAGGAGGCTGCTGAATTTCCACGTCCACACAGCTAGGAAGGGTGGGAGCTGGGGCTGTCTGATAGCAGAGAGCACAGGGAACCTCCTCTGTTAGCCAACCTGTTAGTGGATGGGAGAGCTCCTATTTACCTCTCCTTGGTGAAGCTCCTCTTGCCAAAGTTTGCACGTTCATTTATCAGGATTCTATAGAACAGAGCGTGTTCCCAGCCCCACAGCCAGTGACCGTCAAAGCTCATGGCCTTTGGGTGCACCCTCGTGCTGTAGCTAGAGCAGGTTACGGGAGCCTTAAGCACTGTAATGGGCTGAGGGTGCTGTTCCCTCCCTTTTGCTCAAGATCCATGCGAACAGTTCTGATGGTCATTATGCAAACAGACATTCTGCATAAGGTGGGGCAGGGTGTGGGGGTGGGGATGGATTATCTAAAAACTCTGTCAAGCAACAAGGATGGTTCCCTGAGTCTTGGTGAGCATGGCCAGGATAAGGGAAGGCTCTTTTATCTGTGGGGGTGTGGGGCCACTGTGGCTGCAGGTAGGCCGGTGCCATGCAGGAATATGAGGACAGCTCGGCTCTGGACCAGGTGGCAATTGTCCGAGGGGAGTGGATGCAAGCAAACCACACCCTCCAGAGCCCCACCTCTGGAACAGAGATAGAGGACCAACTCATCCATCCTTCTGCCCTAGGATGCTCAAGAGTCCCTCGATGCACCCAGCCTGGTTCCCCAGAGAAGGAAAGGCAGCTGAATTTAGCACATTCTGACACTTCCTACTCTACCAATGTAGTACACCCCAATTTGGGACCAGGGGAGGGCCTTCGCTCACCCCATGTCCTTGAAATCCTTTTTATTTATGACTGTTAGTAAACTGAAGTCCTCCCCCTGTGCAGGTTCTTGCCTTGCCCTTCTGTCCTAGGTAACCTGGCATCAACCCAGCTTGGAGAATGAGCCTGCCCAGTGTCTCTGGGAGATGGTAGCATTGGTTTCAGGAAGTCCCCCTTCCATTATTTTAATATGTCTAACTGAGAGAAGAAGCTGACCCATATCAATCACATCAGTGTTTTGAGTGAATTGACCAGGATGTATGACTGAAGAGGGTCATGTAATTTATGTTTCTGAAAGACCAGTCATCTACTGCAATCTCAGAATGCACAGAAGCCTAGGGAAGGGAAAGCTGAGTTTATGAACCATCATAGGTCTTTTCTCATTCTGGAGTATTTCTACTGTATCTGGAGCCATGGTATCCATGATGACAGATGCCTCCTCATGGCCAAGTGCACTGTTCGGGGTGGGTGGTGGCTTTGCTTTTGCACCTTAACTGGAAAGACCACCTCCCTGTGATCCCTGCCATCTACACTTGGAAGTACAAGCTCCCCTTATCTTCCTCTAGGCCTCTGCAAAACAGCTTCCCCAGTAGTTAATCCCTCCTACTCACATCTCTAAACTTACTCCCCTTGGAAGCGAGAAATTGTCTCAGATCATCAATCCCGTCATGCCTCCAACAGCCTCACTGGAAAGCCTCCAGGGCTCCCCATTCTCCTCATATAAAGATAAGTCCTTATCGTGGTCTCCAGAGTCCTGCACATGTGTCTCCCATTCCTCACCCAGCTTTATCTGGTGCTGCCCACATTGCTAGGCCTTTACCTCTGGCAAAGAGGCTTATTTCTGTGAGAGTGAAGCTGCTGTTGTTTTAATTACCATCAAAGGGCCTATGTACCTGCTATTTCGTTTTGCTTTTTGTCTTCCATGACATTCCCAAATAGGTCAGCTGCTCAGAATACTCTCTAGTAGTGCCAAACATAACCTTCCTCTGCTAGTATGTTACAATTATACATTTATTTGTTTATTTGTGTGACTGACTGAGGGCCACCCAGCTAGACGCTAAGTTCCATGAGGGCAGCAGGGTGCCGGGCGCTAGTTGCTCACGGTCAGATCCTCATTATCTAACACAGGGACCAGCACACTTTTTTATACAAATAGCCAAATAGTATTTTAGGCTTTGTTGGCCATACAGTCTCTCTCTCTCTCTCTCTCTCTCTCTCTCTCTCTTTTAAAGATTTTTTACTTATTTACTCACAAGAGACAGAGAGAGAGGCAGAGATAGAGGCAGAGGGAGAATCAGGCTCCCTGCAGGGAGCCTGATGTGGGACTCAATCCCGGGACTCCAGGATCATGCCCTGAGCCCAGGGCAAACACTCAACTGCTGAGCCACCCAGGTGTCCTGGCCATACTGTCTCTGATGCAACTATTCAGCTAGGCCATTTTTGCAGGAAAACAGCCCTGTACAATACATAAATGAATGAGTGTGGCCGTGTTCCAAGGGAACTCTATTTATGAAAACTGGTGGTAGGCTGGCTTTGGCTTCACAGGCTGTAGCTGGCCAGCCCCTGGGCTAGCATCATGCCAGCACTTTGTAAGTAATTAGGAAATGTTGCTGGATGTTGAGCACTTAAAAAATACGGATTGAATGGCAACAGTGAAATTTGAAAGGTGAGCAATCCCAGTCCTTTTGCCAGCCTACCAGCCCTAGATCTAGATCTGCAGACAATTTTCAACTAACCCTTTTAATGTATGGTGATGGCCATCTTTTATAATATTAAGGGTTTTTAGGATTATAAAAGTAATATGTGCTTATGGTAAAAATATTTTTTGAGCATTTTAGAAGTGTATAAAGAAAAAGATCTCATTTCTCACAGACAACTAACCTTTACAGTGTGTGTGTGTGTGTGCGCGCGCACGCACACTAACATTCCAGAAATTTCTTTTACACATTGAGATGCATATAGGCTCTCAGACCCTTTATTCTGGTCAACAGGGTTCAACACCCCTTTGGACTCTGAAGCCACAGCTGACAAGCCCCTCAAAGGACCATCATAGCCCTGGAGTGGGAAAGTGAAAAAGCTCTCCAATGAGTGGATTTGCACATGTATAGAAATAATTTATTTCATTTAGAAATAGAAGGCCTGGGGCCTTCAAATGCAAAGTCTACTTCATAATATTTTTTCAAGTCGGTGTCTACGCAACTCACAGGTGGCCTGAAAGAACCTGCCCCCTTCCTGTGCTCCTCAGTGGTGGTGATCATTGTCTTCTTCCAGGGACTCACTGGCCTGCCCAAAGTCAGGAGGCCAGTCAGTGGCAGAGCTGTGACAGGTCTCCTCATTTCTAATCTGGTGTTCTGTTCCCAAGCTCCACTGCCCCATACTCTCATATTTAAAGGAGCTTGAAGAGGAGTGATACTCATAAAACCCAGGAGAAAAGGTTGAACAAATGGAAATGATTTTGCCCGAGGGCAGATTTACTAGCCTCAGATCGTATTTATTGCACAGCATTGAGAAGCATAAGCTATTTCTTTTGTGCCAAATACAGGAGGGGAAGATTGAATAGTTCCAGGAGAGTCTGGGTTGGAAACAAGCCATTTCCTGACAGAGTTCCTCTGCTGTGGGAAAGGACCTAAGGGCTGTCAAGTCCCCTTCTCTAATGATGTTTACAAGGAAGGATCAATTTTGTCAGCTTGAGAAAGGCTATTTCTGATAACTATCGTCTTGTGTGGAGATAGGCTCTGAGCCTTTCCTAGCACCAGAGTATTTCCTCTCATTCAGGTATGTAATGAAATGTGGTCACAGCTAGTCAGAGACGACCTTATCATAAATTTGTTCTCTGTCAGTGAATTGGGATTTAAGAGGGAGGCATAGGATGGCAGGTGTTTGCAAACCCATCCTGTTTATTATCTGCCCTTTCACTTATCCGTTCCTGGTCAGCGGGTCTAGAATCTTAGCACTGCCAAGAATGCATTGTCAGACACCCAGTTGCCGATTGACACTTTGATTGGTGTTGTCATTCTCATCCACATTCAAACCATTTGTTGAGTTCTCAGTGCCAAGCCAAGAAATAGGAGTCTAAGACATGGTCCTGGAACAAGACCCAGTCCCCTCATGCACATGTCTTGTTACCTTAAGTCAGGAAGGCAGATCATGACCAACTTAATTATTTCCTACTAGACTGTTAGCCCCAAAGGGGCAAAGATAGAGTGAGCACACAGAGTGGTTAAGAGAGTGGGTCTTGGGGATCCCTGGGTGGCGCAGCGGTTTGGCGCCTGCCTTTGGCCCAGGGCGCGATCCTGGAGACCCGGGATCGAATCCCATATCAGGCTCCCGGTGCATGGAGCCTGCTTCTCCCTCCGCCTGTGTCTCTGCCTCTCTCTCTCTCTGTGACTATCATAAATAAATAAAAATTTAAAAAAAAAAAAAAAAAAAAAGAGAGTGGGTCTTGGGGAAGCCTGGGTAGCTCAGTGGTTGAGCATCTTCCTTTAGCTCAGGGCGTGATCGTGGGGTCCTGGGATCGAGTCCTGCATCAGGCTCCCTGCATGGAGCCTGCTTCTCTCTCTGCCTGTATCTCTGCCTCTGTGTGTGTCTCTCATGAATAAATTTTAAAGATCTTAAAAAAAAAAGTGGGTCTTGAGAGATAAAATTGGATTGAGTCCTGTCATTTACCAGCTATGTGACCTTGGAAATGTTACTGAATCTCATGGAGTTCAGTCCCCTACCTATGGCATGGGGCTAATAAATTCTCCCTATGCCACAGAGGAGTTGGGAAGACTTGGTGTGACAGCATATGCAAAAGGCACCCTGCATTGTGTCTAAGCACTCAGTAGATATACAATAAGCATGTTGAACCAACAAGTAATCTTTACTTCCAAGACCTGCCTGCCTTGGAGATGGCCAGGCTTAGGGTCATCATGGTCCTATGTTTGACTCAGTATCATTGCTCAAATGGTTTCCTGGCCTGTTCCGGGGAAGTGAGAGGGGAAGTAAGGGGGTTCCGGGGAAGTAAGAGACCACTCTTAAGGTGGTCAATGGGAGAAGACCGGTCAGGCCAAGCAGATGCAATAAAACCAGGGCTTTGTCAGTGTTGTACTGACAAAAAAAGGATCCCAATGTTAACTCTAAAGTACTTTGTAATCTGGGATTTCTCTAATAAAACTGTTGAGCTAGTCAAAAACAAAAATTTATACTCCTGCTCCATTACTACCTTACTTGTGACTGGTCCCTGCTTTTTCTCTGAGTTCAGTGGCTTGTACACTATCTTCCATGTTACTTTGCCCATTGATACATTCTTTGTTGAGGAACTCAGTAGAAGTTCATTCTTTCTGCTCCAAGGGGTGTGCCTCTCGTCTGTTCCCAGACGTCTGGAACCAAGATGGCCTTGTCTCTTCATTTGCTCCTGAAATTTAACCCAGATGCCTAGAAGCTTCCATGCCTATAAGGTTCCTGCTCCAACTCCCACAGGAGACTTGCTGGGTTCTCCTGATGCTTCAGGCCAGTTGATGCATGAATCATAAGCTTACCTGAACTCATTCAGGTGAAGGGCAGGTCTGTTGTAACAGATCACTGGTAGATTCACAGACATAGGAACAGAAGTACACACAGGCCTCAAAGGAACCAGAGTTGGGAAATTTCTAGAAGCCAAATGGTCTCACAGTCTTCAGAGTCTTTATCCTACCCTCCTGGTCTTTTAAGGGTTTTCCAGCTTTCCCACGGGCCAGCCTGGCTACCACCCCTAAACTGCATGTAGCAACCTTCACACTCTGCTTGTTGTCAGTCTCTGAGTGTCTTGGATTGAAAACCCAAGAGAACCAGCTGACTGGTTGCTGGCCAGATTGGCCATCCCTTGGTTGTGACTGGCAAGGAGGTGGGTAGGAGGGGGTCAGGTGGCAAGCAGTGCTACTCTTTCAGAGATAGTATTTGAAAAAGTCAATTTAGAAATAGAAGTTAACTATAGCACACTAACAAGGGCTGATGTGCTGATGGCTGTCTGGGAGACCCCAGTCTGGGCAGCCATATTGGACAATGACTCAAGTGACCTTCACTGCTCAACAGAACTGGTCTGTGTACCAGCTCTGTGTGTAAGGCATGCCACAGAGGCCCCAAGGTGGAATCAGTCTCCCAGGACTGGGCCAGTTGTGGTCTCAGGAAAACAGTCATTGAGTTGTATCGAGGGTCCTGGCAGGAAACAAATGGAATTTTCAAAGTAGTTTAACCAACAGAATTGAATGAACTTATTTACGGAGAATTAAGGGAGTCAACACAATCTGGTAAAGCTCCTAGGGCCTAGCCATTTATAGGAAGCTGTCACCATCCCAAGCCTGTGGGGTCAGGCGGGAGCCTGGTGAGAGCCATGACTGTAGAGAGACTCAGCCAGAGCCAGAACCCCAGCAGCTAGGGGGATGGGGAGCAAAGGAATAAGTACTCTGGTTTCTCTCCACACCCGCCACCCCCCCCCCCCCGCCCCCGCAACTGGCTGCTTCAGTCAGAAGCCAGAGGGCAAGAGAGCTCAGATGATGTGGGTCCTAAAAGTCAGCCTCCTGTGGCACAGAGTGGGGCAGAGAAGAGTGGAGAATGGATCTGTGAGGCCAAAGGAGACCTCCTCCCTTTCCCCCCACCCCCAGCATGGGAGGCTGTGAGGCTGGGCCTGAGCAACAGTCCCATGGGTGCTACTGAGCACCCACGCAAGTAGCAGAGAGGAATGGTGGAGGCACCCCTACCACTGGGCTCCTGGAGGGAGTGCAGAGGGAAGCATGTATATTACATCCATGTAACTGATGTGGTTGGGAAGGGGTGGACCTATTGTGGTTGAATGTAAGGGAAGATTTGAGAGAAGAGATGGGAGGACTTTTGTGGGTAAGGGGCCTTACAAATATGCCTGTTTGTCATTTAACCAGGAAATATAGGGTGCTGTTGAAGATGTTAGAGTAGTAATATATGCTCAAAAGAGTATAAATTACTGAGGGGGGGCAGAAAAAAATGAAAAAAAAAAGAGTGTAAATTAGCAAAAATGGACTTCTCATTTCATATGTGAATAAGACAAGAAATCCATGTTTACAAATCATAAAAATGATCAGAATATTAACTGGTCTGATAGGTGGAGGGACTTAAATGGCCCTTTAATACTTTGTTCTCTCCCTTGGTATTATCTTCACAGCTCTTGGAATTTGTGGATAATACTCTCACATAGCACAAATATCATGTGAATCAGTTAAGCCCAGCTGGGGCACTACCCAAAGGTGATTTAAACATTTGCTTTTAGGTGTGGGGTTCATGGAGCCTCTGCATCTGCGTCACCTGGGGTAGTGGTGAAATGCACTTTTGGGTCCCACTCCAGACCAACTGAATATATCTCTGGTGTGAAGCCCAGGAATATGCATTCTTAACAAGGACCAAGGTGCTTTGATAGAAACTAAATTTTGAAAACTACTGATTTAAGGAGATATCACTAATTTCTTGTAGTAGCCATCTGAGCAAGAGTTAATTCCACCAGAGCCTGATATGATAAGTGAAAATCTGATCGAGATCTAGCCCAGCAGGTTCTCAATTTAGAATCATCTGGAGAACTTTAAAGACATCGTGATTCCCAGCCTTCTCCTGATGCCAGAACTCCTATTTAATTGGTCTGGGGTGAGGCCTGGACATATTTTATTTAAAGCTTCCAGGTGATTCTGACATGCAGCCAGACCTAAGAACCTCTAATCTTGTCTGAACCCAGAAGGTGGAAAAAATTAGAAATGGAAATATCTTAGCTTAATGGACTTTGTGGAATTCTGTACAACACAGTCACATGCTAAGAATAATTGCTCTGGAAAAGAAAGCGGAGTACAGAGTAGAAAACAAGCTTCAGTGAGTAATGAGGAAGGAAACCCAAGAAGAACAAGGACAATGTAACCTGAGAAGGTGCTGCACTTCTGGAAGGACTTAAAGGAGTCCTCGGCACACTTTCACAGGCTCCCAGAAGGAGCTTGAAACTTAGAGCTCTGTGTGAGAAGGAGCAGCTGGAGGAGCCCATGGGGAGTTTGTCTGTCCCCGGGGCCACCCACTGGCCTCTCCCAGGAGTCCCTTGACAGCAGGTGTGGCCAGTTTCGGGTTGGTCCTTTTTTTAATCTCTCCCTTTTCTTTTCTTTTCTTTTCTTTTCTTTTCTTTTCTTTTCTTTTCTTTTCTTTTCTTTTCTTTTCTTTTCTTTTCTTTTCTTTTCTTTCTTTCTTTCTTTCTTCTTTCTTTCTTTCTTTCTTCTTTCTTTCTTTCTTTCTTTCTTTTTTCTTTTCTTTTCTTTTCTTTTCTTTTTTTCTTTTCTTTTCTCCTTTTTTTAATTTCCAATAAAAAGAAAAGTCTGAAATGGAAGAGGAACATCCTTTGATTATTTCTTCTGTTCTGTCATCCTCTGACCATAGGAGGAGAGAAAACTTCCCCCAGTTGCCTTTGCACCTCCTCAGGCTCGCTTTGCACACACTGAGCACGGACAGTGTGCCCAGGGTGCCCAGCAGCAGGAGGGAGAGCTGAAAATGAGGCTCCTCCCTGGGGCAGGAAGGTGTGTGAGTGGCCCAGGGGGGCCCAGAGGAAGGGTGATTCATGGGGAGGAGGGCCCAGAGGACAGGGAAGCCCACCTGAGTGCTGAAGTTCAGGGCATTGAAAGCCCTGCATTTCTCTTTAAAAAAGAAGAAGAAGAAGAAGAAATTAAAATAATAATAATAAAAAATCCTACTAAGTCTTCTAAAGCTGTTTCTATTCCCAAGAGGATAAAGAATATTTTGGATGCCAAACAGTGAGGATTTTATTTTTCTTAAATGGGTGGGGTCAGAGCTCGGTTTATCCCTTTCCTGAGAGCTGAAAGGTCTTAGGATTTAGTCTTCCTCAAATGCTCCCTCATCTGCTCTCCTGGTCCTGCTACGTTTATTAAAGGCAGCCCTTTTCCTCAAGCTGGGTATTTTCCATGGTGAGTACATTCTCTCAGCATTCAGCCAAGGCCTCAGATCTCGTTTATTCTAGTGTGTGCGAGTGTGTTGAGGGCCTGTGTGCACCAGCCAGCTCCAGGTCTGATAAGATTATCTGATGTTCCGACTGTCGGCTGCTCTCATATGCCCTGTAAGGAGAGGCCCTCTTACCGCTTCATGATGGGTAGCAGGACGACAGCATGTTTTCAGTGTCCCTGTGTGCGCATCATAGTTCAGGGCAGAAACAGAATTAGAACACCAACTCTTCAGCCCATTCGATTACTTAGTTCTCGTTGGAAATAAAACAACTCCCCAAACGATTATAGCCTCTTTATTGCCACAGAGTTGGGGGGAGCCTGCTGGGTCTCTCCTGATCATGGGGTCTCATCTGAATCAGCCCCGCGAGTGCATCTCTAGCCTCAGCCTGAGATTCTCCAGGGGGGGAAACTCCACCCTTCCTGAATCACTGAGAAGTTTTATAACTGCTCTGATGATCCTTCTAGATGGCCACCTTTCCATGTGGCAGATCCTGGAGCAGCACCAAAGGACAAACTGTTCTCTCTGGGGCCTCTCTTTCTCAGTTGCAAACTGGAGGAAATTATATGCATCAGGAGATTGTTGTAGAGGTCAGATGGGCTCATTCTTTCCACAACTACCAATGGATTCCTGGTGCGAAGGGCCTCTGTGTGAGGTGCAGGAACACAGGCATCGTTGGCCACCGGCTCAGACTCTAGTTCAGTGGCACAGACAGATGGATAAGCATAGTTTCAGGGCCTGGACCACTTCTCCCCACTTTGTCTTTGGTGGCCAGCTTGCCTAACTCCGCTGTCCACTTGTGTCCCCCTCCTCGTGTGGGTGCCCCCCCCTCCTCCAGCATCCCTGGTCCACGTCCCCTGAGCCTGTCTTGCTCCTTACCTGCACCCACTGTCTCTTCAGGAGCAGTGCCAGGAGGTGTCACCTGCCAACCTCAGCCCCTGCCCACCTGGCCTCAGAGGTGCTTCAATTCTGTTTGCAATGCCAAGCCTCCCTGCCCCTGCCCCCTTCATCCTCACCAGTTCTTTCTCTGCACCTGTCCCTGGACTATGTATGGGTAATGGCTGTGGGTAAAATAGTATAAAAACTGCAACCCTGGACTAAACAGATCTGGCCTGTCCCATTAACCCTGGCTGGCTTCCACAAGGCTTCATTTCTTCCCAGCATCTTTCCTCTCTCCTAAATTTCCTGGCACTGTGACCTCTGGAGGCTTGCACACTGTGTTCTCCTTATGGTCCTGCTGCCACGTCCCCCACATATGGCAGAGAACTCACTAATACCAATGCCCCATGTACCCTTCCATCGTCCCCTGTGTTCTCAGCAGAGGTCCCCTCATTCCAGGCTGACTCTTCTCCACGTGCTACCACTGTCATTCTCTTTGCTGTCCTGCTCCTCTGTACCATTGGTGCCATCATGATCACCAGCATACTAATCGGCCACCACTTACCAGAAACCTATCATATGCAGAGTCTTCATTAGGTTTGTAGCAGACAAAAGTATGAGAGATGATCCTGGTGTTTGTGGAACTTGCAGACTGTAAAAATGCAAGAAGCAAATGCACAGGAGCCTGATCTCCGGCACACGCAGACACCTCCCTCCTGCAAGATCTCTTTCTGGTGGATCCATTGTGTGTGCTCTTTAAAACTAACCTTGGTGGCATCTCCACATTCCCGTCCTTCTCACCTGGTTGGTCATCCCAATCCCACTGCAAAGCCTCTGTGCAGCTGTGCATTCTGGAACATTCTGTGTTTCTGCACACTCTCAGGGCACAGACACACTCTCCCTCTGCTGCCATTCTCCTGGCCATGGTGCAGTCCCCCACCTGGTCTTGGGGGTCTTGGCTGGGACCTCCTGGTCTTCTGGCCCTGTGGAGTTGTCTTGTCAAAATCCTTGTGCAGTCTTAATACTGGGAAGGGGGTTAATGGGCCCCCTGTACCTGCCAGGCCTCTGAACTGCTTCTGAGAAGGTGCTTGTGGACTCCTACAGGAGTTGGGAAGACAGCGAGAGGAAGGAGGGAAGAAGGGGGCAGAGTACTGCTGATGAGCGCCGAAGCTTCTGTTCATGTTCAGCAGACCATCATCATGGTCGGCACATAGCTCCTCCTCCCTGCTCAGTGACAAATCAGCACCAGGTGACTCAGGCCCCTGAGGTCTGTAGGGATTTCGCAGCCCAGAAGCCCTCAGGGATTGGGCTGGTGCTCTGTGGCACTGTGCCCCTGAGACGCCTCTGGGCCTCAGAATGTTCACTCGCACGCACAGAGACCTAGAACCCCTCCCCACCCTGCCCCTTTCCCTGGGTTGTGTGTGTGGGGCAGCAGGACCACCTTTGCTGATTCCTGTGAGCCCTGCTTCCCAATGAAGAGCCTCCTTACCTCCTGCCTTTACCTACAGACTTCTCCAACAAGCCTGTGTCTGTCTCAGCTCCCTCTTGCTTGTATACAGTCAGTCTTGTCACCTGCCTCCCTTGCCAAACCCTCAGTGGAAATCGCCCTTTGAAGCCTCACTAAGGATTCTCGAATCCTCAGAGGTTTTGGTCTTTATTGTCATCCTTAACCTTCCCTCTCTGTGGCGGGTGCCACACTGTCAATCCTCTCTCACCAAAGCTTTCTCCTCCCCTGACTTTTGATGTGACCCTAGATGACTGATTGTCCAACGGCTCCATCTGTGTTTCCCAGTTGTGTCTTGTCCTTCTTGTGTCCTCCAGTGTGGCTAGCCTGTGGCTCGCATGCTGCCTTCCTCATCCAAGGGTGTGGGCTGCTGCTGGCGGGGGGCTGGGGCTTTGGAGCCTGAGAAGCTGGGTATAAACCTTGGCCCTGCCACTTAGATATTGGGTGACCTTGCACCCATTGCTTATGTGAGTTTTCATTTTCCTGTGTGTCAAATGGAGACAGTGCCTCTCCCATTGGGTTATGTGGAGAGTAAATGGGATGCAGCAGGGCAGTGCTTTCTGAATCATAGTCATTTGCAAACGTGCTTTACAATTTTTGCTGTATCTGAGGTGATGGGGATCCCATTAGGATTAAAAAGGATGCTTTATATATAGACCATTTTCTGTGGTGCTTGGTGCATCACGAGTGCTCAGTAAGTGGAAGTAATAATTATCCCAAGATGAGTTATCTGTACATCAGATCGTTTATACTCTGCTTCCTGCTTATCCTTTCCAATTCAGCTTTTCACTTTTCCTTACCTAGAATCCTATTTTTGGGGTGCCTGGGCGGCTCATTTGGTTGAGTGTCCAACTCTTGAGTTTAGTTCAGGTCCTGATCTCAGGGTTGTGCTCAACACTGCTAGAGACTCTCTCTGCCCCTCAATGCCTCAAATAAGTTAATTAATCCTTAAAAAAAAAAAAAAAAAGGAGAGAGAAAGAATTCTATTTTCACAGGCTGGTGTGGTCTCTACCCCCATGCCTTGATGCCAAAGTCTTTTTAAGCCTTAACTAACCTTTCGGTTTCTCTGTGTTCATCGAAGTCATGCACATCCTTCTAATCCCACCTCAGCTCTGTCTTCTCCAAGAAGTAAGAAGTCCTCTCTGACTGCATTCGTTGTGTCCTTCCTTCCTTTGAAATTCATTTGCTCTTTTTCTTTATTTCATTTATTTTTTAAAAGATTTTATTTATTCATGAGAGGCAGAGATGCAGGCAGAGGGAGAAGCAGGCTCCCTGCAGGGAGCCCTATGCAGGACTTGATCCCAGGACCCTGGGACCATGACCTGAGCCAAAGGCAAGATGCTCAACAACTGAGTTACCCAGGTGCCCCTCTTTATATCATTTATTTAGCATCTATGGTAACCTGCATGGCACTATTGTCTTTTTCTTGGTTTCCTATTTAACTTTGTATCTCATTTTCCCAAATAGATGGTGAGTTTCTTAATGTGAAGGCCTGTGAAGGCATAGAATGTGAAGGCATAGAAAACAGTAAGGACACCAGCCATGGGGCTGGACTTTCTGTGTTCATGTGGTGATGCCACCACTCACTGTGTGACCTCGAGTAGGCTTCTTAATCTTGATGTGCCTCAGTTTCTTCATCTGTCAAAAGGTGAGACTAATACCATAGTACCTTATTTTTTTGGTAAGTTTAAATGAGTGAAGACTTAGCATAACCACTTAATGATTTAATACATGTAAAGTTCGTAGAATGGAACCTGGCATATAGTGTTCAATAAATGTTGATGGTGGTGGTGGTGATGGTTGTTCCCAGTGCTAATGCGTCCTTCTGTGGTACCAGTCACATGTAATATATTCTTAATAAATATTGTTGAATGGATGAATATTTCCCCTCCGGTCCTCTTTTGCAATTTTCTATCCATCTATTTTTCTTACATATATGTTGGCAGGAAAACTGAAAGTCTCCTTTCATTTAATTCCAAAACAAAAAGAAACCCCATGGGTTTAAATAGCTTTTATTGTCTGGTATAGAGACCAACTCATTGAGAGAGACTATTTTTTTCTTGGTACTAAGTTCGAAAAGGAATTCATTACAAGATTATTTATGGGACAGGATGCTGGTGGAGGGGGAGAGTTCATTTTTCTAAAACCTACTTAGCATGTTGTGATTAGGAAAAAAAAAAACTTTCCATGAAACACAGGAACTGTATCCAATGACGTGGGCAACCCAGTGGGACAAGGTCAGCAGGGAGATGGAGTCCACAGAGAGAGCTTTGTGCCTGTCCCTCCATCCCGAGATTCCGATGGGAAACCAAAGAGCGAGATTAGCAGTGCATACAAGAAGCCAAGTGTAAACCAGAAGTGTAGTCTGAAATTACCTCTTATGTCATAGGCATATTTTTGTCCTCAGGGAGTGGTGGTGTCAGTAATTTACTATAATGGCAATAACCAGATCATTAAACTGTGTCTGCAGAGAGCATGGAAAAATACATCTGCCCTTTAGGTGACACTGTCTCAAAGAATATGTTAGACTTTTTTTTTTTTTTAAGATTTTATTTATTTATTCATGAGAGACACAGAGGCAGAGACACAGGCAGAGGGAGAAGCAGGCTCCATGCAGGGAGCCTGATGCGGGACTGGATACCAGGACCCTGGGAAGACGACCCGAGTCCAAGGCAGACACTAGACCACTGAGCCACCCAGGTGCCCCTATGTTAGACTTTCTAAACCAAATATTCTTTTTAGTCCAGTTTCCCATTGGTGAGTTAGGTATTTTAGTTACATACGCATCGACATTCCTTCAGAAATTGAAGCCTTCCAAGACAGATTCAGCTGTTCTGTAAGCATGGTGATGACGGGGAGCTGTTCTACTGATCTTATTTAGTTATTCAGATGATTCTATAGCAAATGACACTAAAACACTAGTCAGCCTGGGATCAGAAGAAAGTTTTGTCAGAGGTTTAAAAAACTGGTCTTGAGACAGGAAGCACGAATCATAATGGGCTTTTCTGTCAGTAGAGGTCAGGGCTTGAACCATTATAAGACCCTGGGATTTTGAGGCACCTGGGGGGCTTAGTGGTTAAACATCTACCTTCAGCTCAGGTTGTGATCCTGGGGTCCTGGGATCGAGTCCCACATCGGGCTCCCTGCATGGAATCTGCTTTACCTTCTGCCTGTGTCTCTGCCTCTCTCTCTCTCTCTCTGTGTGTGTGTCTCTCGTGAATGAATAAATAAAATCTTACAAAAGAAAAAAAGCCCTGGGATTTCATGTTTTATAAATGATGTGATAGAGTGACTTCATCGTGTAATGCCCGGTGTGTGTGTGTGTGTGTGTGTGTGAGAGAGAGAGAGAGATAGAGAGAGAGAGACAGGATGTTACCACCTATCTCTTAAGAGATCTCTTTACTTACCAGGCAGTAAATCAGGAAACAACCTATTCGGAAGCTGCTTCCAACCACAGGGTGGTGGGATAGCAGAATGAAGTGTATGCGCCCCAGAGAACCAAGCCCTTCCAAACCCGGGCACTGGGAGGGCGAGTGCCCTGGGGACTTCTCTAGAGCCGCGGCTCCAAAAGCAGGTGATTTGCGTGCACCCTCTCCCCTGTGAACAGGATGCATCTCAATACCTGCCCTCTTCTTTCAGATTGACGACCCCACCAGCACCCTCAGGGAACTGACTGATGAGGCCGATGCCATCTCCTCTGTGAACAGCCTGGGAAGCAAGCAGGCCCTGAGTACAGATTATGTGGACCCTGATTACCAAAGGGGACAGCTGTACCCATTCTCCCTTAGCAATGATTTCAGAGAGGCCACCTTCGCTCTCACGAATGCTGTACCGATGAGCCCGTCCTTCCAGGAGCGGTGGTACACGAATCTCCGCAGCCTGATGGAGCGGGCCCTGACCCCGCAGTGTGGCAATGGGGAAGACCTGTACCTCATTGCAGGTGCCGTGCCCTCAGATCGCAGACTTCAGGACAGAGTGACCATCCCTGCGTTTGTCTGGCTGGCAGCCTGTTGTGCCATGCCCGGGGGTGGCTGGGCCATGGGCTTTGTCCAGCACACCCGGGATGGTGACATCATAGAAGACGTGATGGTGAAGGAGCTTGAGAAACTGCTTCCGTCTAACCCCCAGCTGTTCCAGGACAATTGTGGCGAAACTGAGCAAGACACGGAAAGAATGAAGAAAATCCTGGAGGTGGTCAATCAAGTCCAGGATGAGGAGCGGACGGTACAGTCCAAGGAGGACGCTCGTCCCCTCTCCAGCATGACCAGTGAAGGATCAGCTCTGCTGCTTCCGGAGGCACCGGAGGAGAGGAGGAGCTTCTTGGGCAGGTTGATGGGCTTCATCACTACCCCGGTCATCAGGCTTTTCCAGTTACTTTATTACGTTGCAATAGGCATCCTGAAGAACATTATCTATTTCCTGTGGTTTGTTACCAAGCAAGTAATTAACGGCATCGAGAGTTGCCTTTACCGCCTGGGTTCAGCCACCATCTCCTACTTCTTGGCCATCGGGGAAGAGTTGGCAAGCATTCCCTGGAAGGTACTCAAAGTCATGGTCAAAATCATCAGGGCCGTGCTCCGGATCCTTTGTTGTCTGCTGAAGGCCGTTTGCCGCATTCTGGGCATTCCAGTCCGAGTCCTTGTGGACGTGGCCACTTTCCCTATGCACACCATAGGTGCAGTTCCAATCGTGTGCAAGGACATCGCAGTGGGCCTTGGAGGCACCATCTCTCTGCTCTTTGACACTGCTTTTGGTACTATGGGTGGCCTATTTCAGGTTATTTTTAGTATCTGCAAGAAGATTGGTTACAGGGTTACCTTTGACAATTCTGGGGAGTTATAGAATTCCAAAAAAACTAGTAGTGTCCAGTTACAGTGAATTTGATTTTTTTTTTTTTTAAAGAGAAAGCTGGAATACTTTGTCTTTACAATGGGTTTCTGTTCACTGTCAATTACCATTACATTTTGGCCTTTGGTAGGGGTATTTGCATGCTTTTGCAAAGGAAGATGGTATAATTAGGACTTGGCCAAAGATAGATGTGGGGAGTGAGATTATGTATGTGTAGGTCATCTGTGGGATATAGGCAAACTTCCAAATCATTAGAATCTTTATTCACTCTGCTACTGGATGGACCTCCTGAGATACTCTGGTGTTCATTTGTGGTAACTAGGAATTACAGAGAAGGGAAGAGTTAGCAAGAGTACAACCTTAATCCAAAGAGTTTCTAAGAAAATGGAAAAGAAATCTTGTTTCTGTTATGAAACTTAAGGCAAAACCTATACAAATGTTGTTGGTCGATTTGTTTTCATTGCTTCTCTTTCTCTCCAACTCAGCTGATCTTGGTGAAGTACAGACATGCTTCCCTGTTGAAATAACTTTCTTAGGGATAAGGAAGCTTTCCATGGCTTCCAAGGACCTGTAATGTTGTTTGGGGTTTTTTTTCTTCCAAAGATGAATTTTGCTGCATTTTTCTTTTAGGTAATGATAAGGATTTTGTGTTAAATGTGGCATAACAAAGTTTGAATGCACGGGCAAAAAACTGTATAGTACAGTCCTCTCGGGTATAAAGAAGAGAGTGCAAGGGTCAGAGCCCTGTTTGAATGGTGCTGTAGGTCTGAGAACATCCTTAGGTAAGCTTAGATTAACTTGATGTATATTAAATCTCTGGCTAAGAATGAGCTCAAAGACTGACATGTTGGCTACCATGAAAATTTGTACTCTCTAACATTCTAGATCCACCTTTGTTATGGATCAGATAAGTACCCATTACAGCAAAATACTCTGACCCCCACCTTAAATGATTGTTTTGGTTTAAATATATACAGAAGAACCACGAAAGAAAAACTATTCTATCCATCTCAGAAAAAAAAAATCCATATCCATATATATCTAAGTTTATGTAGGCATAAACTTGATTAAGAATCACTGTGTGTTAGGAAATTGTTTTTATAGCATGTTTGAGGTTAGAAAACTCTCCTGTTAATGCAAGTTTGATTTAAGAGCTAATCCCTACTTCTTTGAAAAAGCACTTATCATTTTAAATCTTTTCCTGAAAGAGAAAGCAGAATCTTCCAAACCTTGCTCTGCCTTCCACAGCTGAGATGGAATCATCTGGATTTTTCTAAAGAGCTGCCTGCCGTGAGGTAGAAATGGGGCAAGTATAAAATACTGAACTTGGGGGTACAGGGTAACCATCCATCTGAAAGTTGGTTGTAAACAGCTGGGATCCAGAAAGGCAACAAGGAGAGAATAATGGAGAGAAATAATATTTGCTGTGGGTAGGTAGACAAGAAATTTGAGTGCCGTGAGCTACATGTCGCAGAAAAATAATTTAATTGCACCCAAAGTGGAAGAGTGGCCATCCTGATCAATTGGTGATACAATGTTGGGGATTATGAACACCAGACTGGTCCATGATAGGGGATGTACACTAGATTTATCTAAGAATCTTAAGCAGTATTTTAGCAACACTTCTGTTTGTGAGTGTGAAGGTATGTGGCAGGGTGAGAGTTTGCCTTGGTACTGATGGATCAAGAATCCTGCTGGCTGAAAGGAAGGGAATCTTAGAAGCAACCAGAGAGATGGTCTGGCCAAGCCCTCAACTGATGAAGAAACTGAGACATAAGGGGGCAGCAGGCTTGCCTTTCGTTTCTTTGCTGGCTGCTGGCAGATCAGGAGCCAAGCTCTTTTGTGCCTGTCCTGTCACACCTCAGATGTCACATACTGTTGTTGTGTGCATTACTACTCAGCTGCCTCCCTGGAGCAAGGCAGGGTTTCTTGGTCCATCAAACAGTCTAGCCCTGACTCACCCATCGGATTCAGCTTATGTGATGAAATGATTAGCCATCACACACAGCATCATGCTGACTGCCTCCTGCAGAATCTGTATTCCCTCAGAATAATTTGCATACTGATAGGCCCAAAGAGGGCGCCCATGGCAGCTTGAACCCCTTGGCACCATGCAAGGAACAAGGCATCCAAACCGCTTCTTGAGAGCCCTTTGGAAATGCCTTCTTTTTCACTTATAGTTGTGTAGTGTCTTATTTATTTATTCTTGTGTGGCCTTTTGTGAAATATTGGAAAGGATAATAAAGCAAAATATATCCTTAAGGCTCGGTGGCTGAGCCCATCCTCTCTGGACCACTAGGTTGGCTGAAGCTCTGGTATTTACTGGAACTGGCTCCAGCAGGTGGCTGGACTGTTCCCATCAACCTACTTTGGGCTTCGAGGTGAGAATTTAGACTAATGAGCCCTGTGTCTAGCTTGAAGATTTTTCTGTGGCTCTTTTATGTTCTCAGGCCCTGGGGAGGTCAGCCAACTCTTCTTTATCATGGAGCTAATTTCTAGTCTGTGGTTGAGCCACGCCTTGGGACACTCCTCTTTTCCATTGTGCCTTTTGAATGTTGGCTTCTCTCTCACCATTAGCACTTCCACCTAGATGCAAACTAGGGAGTTGGGAGAAGGTACTAGAATGAAGCGCTCATCATTCAGTCATTCATCTGTAACACGTGTATTTGAACATCGAGTTTGCAGAGATCAGGAATATGTGGATCCCATCTTGGAGGAGTTCAGAAATCTAGTGGAGAGAACGCATGGTGCAGGTGACAGCTGTAACACATCATGCTGAGCGCTGCAAGAGCGGTACTAGCAGTGTGCACCCTGGAGCACGGGAAGAAAGCCCACAGAACCATGGAAATGAGGGGAGCCTTTGCAGAGGGTGTGACAAAAGTCAGCTTGACATTTTCAGGCTATGTATAATGCTGCACACCTTGTAATGCTCAATAAAGTAATCATTGACAACTCCTTGGCTGTTCTATCTATCCATCTATATCATCCTGTCTATATTACTAACCATAAAATATCTAAAGGAGGAGAATCCTAATGGTTGAAATGAGCTTGGGCGAGTATCTGTGATTTTTATTTTTTCCCATTTTCTTCTTTATCCACATTAGTTCAAGCGGTTTTCTTCTTACATCTAGGTTTGTTAAAAAAAAAAAAAAAAGTGCCTGGGTGGCTCAGTCAGCTAAGCATCTGCTGCCAGCTCATGATCTCAGGGTCCTGGGATTGAGTCCCACACCTGGCTCCCTGCTCAGCAGGGAATCTGCCTCTCCACGTGCCCCTGCCCACTTTGCTTTTGTGTGCACACACATGCTCTCTCTCTCTCTCTCTCTCAATTAATTAAATATTTTAAAAATGTTTTTGGAATCATATGAGAAGGTTAGATTAGTGAATGTGGCCTGAGAACTACTGTTCAGTGTTCTTTCCTCTCAAAAGCCATTTGAGACACGAGGTATCACAAATACCTGGTATTTGTGATACCTCCTTCATAAATAAGCACCAAACGCTTATTCCTTCACTGATTCTGAATCACAGAACATTATAAAGACACTTACTTATTTGCTTATTCGTTAGGAAATGCCCACAACGTGAGAAGTAAGTAGTGGTCTCTGAGGAGAACCAGTCTTCTCTGTGGCCTTCGGTAGGGCAGCCCATCTGAGGTGTAGGTAATTCTTGACAGTCTTCCCATGTGGGCAGGGTCTTAGGTGTGATTTTGTGTCTTTTTCAGCATTTTACCTAAGCTCACTACATAACACGTGTGTTTTCAAGACATTACACCAGGAGCCGTGGGGACTGCTTGACTTTGATGAGTTCTCAGACTTCCCTTGTCTCTTTCTGTAGGTATTTCCCTCCAGATTGTGACTTGCTTTCTAATAATTACACTTCAAACCAACTATTGTTAAGCTTAAATTTCAACAAAGAAAGCCTTCATGACCACTTGTCATCATTGGCTGTGTTCGGTGTATAGGAGTCCACAGCAAGACGCTCTGGGGAGGTGGGTCAAGGTCACTTCTGGAGGGAACATTGCCTAATGGTTGAGCCCAGGCTCTGGAGTCAAAATTACTAAGGCTGAAATCCTGTAATTTTCTACGTGATTCGGAATCCATGAAGGAATTCTAAATGGTCTCACTGTTTAACAACTGTGCGATATTAGACAAGTTACCACCCAAATCCTTGGCTTCCTCATCTGTAAGATGGGGCTAATTATTAGTACCAACCTCAAAGGGTTATGGGAATTCAATTAGTTAATGAAGATTAGTGAATCCAATGAAGTTAATGAAGATAATGAAGGTTTGTTACATGGCTGCCATGTGGTTAGTGCTCTGTAAATGTTAATTCTTGTTCACAGAAGTTGTTGGTAGTAATATTCATAATAATTCATAATAATAATAATATTCATGCATCTTGGATGGAACTGGCTGAAGTTGCCTTAGAGTTCAAGATAGTTCAAGGGGCAGCCCGAGTGGCTCAGCAGTTTAGCGCCGCCTTCAGCCCAGGGTGTGATCTTGGAGACCCAGGATCGAGTCCCACATCAGGCTCCCCGCATGGAGCCTGCTTCTCCCACTGCCTGTGTCTCTGCCTCTCTCTCTCTCTCTCTCTCTCTCTCTCTCTCTGCCTCTCTCTCTCTCTCTCACGAATAAATAAATCTTTTTTTTTTTTTTTAAAGATGGCTTTAGTTCAGAGAGAGAAAGGCTAGGGTTAAAGTAGAGTCTGGGAGTTGAAGCCATGAATGAAAGTGAAGGAGCTCCGAGCCTCTGTCTGAAGAAAGAGGTGAGGGATGGACCAGGAACTGGCTTGTTTCCAGCACTACTCAGGAAGGGAGGCATGAGCATTTCTGGTTGCTAGAAGAGATTTTTCCATCCAAGCCCCTTCCTTGATGAGTCCAAGGTTTTATAACAGATTCAGCTTCCCAAGAACCTGTTATTGAAAGAGAGGTAACTCAACAGAGAATATGTACATGTTAGTGGCCTGGAAAGGATGATGGCTCTTACTGTAAATAGTCATTCCTCTTCATTCTTCAGCCTCTCATGAGTTAAGACATCATGAAGTAGTAGTGCCCAAAGACTAACTGATCTTTAATACCTACCTCCAAAGCAGATGCTGACAACAAGTTTGGACTCTGGAGGCTTGAGTATGATATAAAACTGCACATTATCTCTGAAGATCACATAACTTTCAGGATAAGAGATTATTTTTTATAAAGAAGAATCTGTACTAGTCAAATGAACCAAAAGATAATTTTTGATGATTAAGAAATTATAAGAGGTCAACTGATTTTTGTGTCCTGAGTTGGCCTACTTAATGGATCACTCTCGTTCAAACACTCTATCATGCTGGCAGATGCTCAGAGCTTGTGGACTTGGGTCCTGAACCACCCTTTTCACTGGTAAATTCCATCCCTCTTGACCACCTAGCTGGGCATCTCTCCAACCTTCTCTGCCTCCTATTCCAACTGATGCATATATTAAGTGCTTTCTGGGTTTTTGAGGCTTGACCCTGCAGGACCAGTCTTGCCTCTTTTTATCTTGACATAGTTATGTCTCCTGAAAGATCACTTTTCCAACCCAGAGCCCCTTCTCTCTGGAGAGCTGCTCAGACAGCCCCAGCCAGGAGGAGCCCTACTTCATGAGCACGCCAGAAGGTTCCTCTCCTGAGTAGTGGGGGAGAAGTTTATGAGGGTAACGGGGGGATTTTGGCTCATGCAACCAACCAGAGTTAAATTTATGTGACTTTAAAAGTATAGAAAAATGTAATTCATGCTTCCTAATATATGTGTTATTTTCCTAAATATATGTGTTATTTTGCATACTCCCTGCCCATCTGAAAAAGTTTACTGGCTTCTTTTTCAACTGAAAATGGTAGATTCACCTACCAGAACTCTAGAGTTTGCAGAAGTACTTTCACCAAGAGGGATTCATCCAACCCTCCTCAGCACTGTGTAAACTAGAGTATTGGCAGGTACACCCACAGTTAACTAGACTTCCAAGGGAGAAGCCTAGAGCTGCTGTCCTCTTAGGGAGTATCTGATTCCTTTTTGGGTAGAAAAAGGGTACACTCACAAGATGGCCCAATATTTCATTAAAAAAAAACTTTTTTTTTTTTTTAACTTTATAGTATAGAGAGAAGTTGCATGCAGAACTGTATTGAATAATACTACTATGATTTGGAACATCACTACCTAAAGACTCAGTGTTATAGGAAAGGCCATGTCCTAACAAGAGCTCCCGGAATCTGGGGCATTTTGGGGAGGGAAAAAGAGCTCATGATCAAATTTGCCATGAGTTCCGCACAAAAGTGCTTCTATAAAGAGCTTTGGCACAAGTTGGTGGTTTTTTTTTTTTTTTGAGTTTGGTTTTTAAATATTGTATCATTTTGTTTGTTTGTTTTTTTAGCCTGCACTCTGGATTCTATAGACCTGGGTTCAAGCCTCTGTGCTCCTATGACATTTTTGGGGAAATCTCCAAATAAAAATATCAACCTCATAGGGTTTCTGTAAGGATCAAGTGAGATAATAAGCTTTGTAAACTATAAGTTATCATATAAATATAAGGATTTATTATTATAGGAGTCTCTAGGGTTGGTTCCATTTCCTCAAAAAATGATGCATGTTTCCTTTTTTAAAATGTGAGTAGACAGAGGTGCTGGTGGTTTAATCATTTAAGCATCTGCCTTTGGCTCAGCTCATAATTCCGGGGTCCTGGGATCGAGCCCCACATGGGGCTCCCTGCTTAGCTGGAAGGCTGCTTCTCTCTCTCTCTACCTGTCCCTCCCCCTGCTGGTGGGCTCTCTGTCTCTCAAATAAATAAATAAAATCTTTTTAAAAATAAATAAAGTGTGATTAGATATAAATGAAAATTAAGAGCAGTTATCTAGAAAGTATGTGGTTTAGCCAAAGACTGGGTTTGGCAGAACATGTTGAAATAATGCCCTGGGAAGGCTCTGGATTAAAGATCCTCATTATTCTGCCTTTTATCCTTCCCCAAGTCTATTTTTTCAAAATCAATAAATCCCATCTTCAGTAGACTGCTCTGTACGTACCTCATGCCTATCCCTCATGTATGAGTCAGCTGAGTCCCTGGAATATTAGGTCTTGAAAAGAAGACACTATATGAGTCATATAACCATAGAGCTGAACAAGAAGCATGCCAGTGAGTGAAAAGCCATAGGAGAGCCTCTGAAAACTGACAGAAGCTGCCCAGACCAGCCTACGAACTGAGGGCCAGCCCGGGCCTGCCACTGAGTCATCTATCCCCAAGAACACCAGACAGCAGCTTCTAGGATTGTGTGTTTGGAGGTTCTCTCAAGTGTGTATTTCCCTAAGATATTTGTTGATTAGGCATATCCAGGTGTAGCCTGTTCACTGCATCCAGAAGAACATTCAGGGAAGTGGAAGTTCTAGAAATGAGGAAGAAGCAAGCTAGTCAATGGGAGGGTGCTCCTGGGACACAGGAGACCTGAATTTACTTCCTCTGAGTTACTGTACTTTTTCTGGATGTCATTGCAAAATAAGAAGGGATGGACAGGCCCATCCTTAGGGACTCACCAAATTGTGGGGAATAAATCTTTGCTTTTCAACAGGGAATTTTCTGTCACTGAGTCACAGAGATCCCAATCAAGTTTTATAAGTTTATCACTTCTATTTGACGATTACCGAAAGTCAGAGAAATTCCCTGGGACATGACTGGGAAGGATAATGAAGCATTATCTCATCATCATTGCTATTATTATTATTATTATTATTATTTCTTCTTCCCAGACTCACAAAATTAATTAGCGGGGTTACTCTTAGGTTATAGCCAACCTGAGAGCATTTAAGAACTGTCATAAAGCAACTCGATCACAAGTAACTCCCCAGCAGCCTGCAATGCTGCCAGGGATCTCGCCCCTTGGTTCTCTTCCCTTGGGCTGTCTCTGTTGCCTATAAAAATACATAGAGTCTAAGGAGAGTTACACACTGTGTCAATACTAGCTAGTTAGAATAAATGATCTCATGAAACCCCACTAGCTGGAACAAAGCCTACACATGAATTATTTTGCTAGGTGAGGGGTGTCATGGGAAGCATTCTGCTGAGGGTCAGGAGGAGCCTTAGACCAGCTTTCCATGGGGCCAGAACCTTGCCCTGGTGAACCCTTTAACATGAGGGT
The DNA here is from genome assembly GCF_018345385.1 of Vulpes lagopus. Classification (NCBI taxonomy): domain Eukaryota; kingdom Metazoa; phylum Chordata; class Mammalia; order Carnivora; family Canidae; genus Vulpes; species Vulpes lagopus. Next base: position 43,874,525 of record NC_054838.1, read on the forward strand.
TGGGGACAACATAATATACCCTCTAAGATCTTAGAAATAATGCCAGCACATTGCTCTCTACATGTCAAGTAGAAGATCGGCCCATAATAGGTCAAATTAGAAATACACACATGGAAGCGGTAACAAGGCTACAAACTCTATAGCACGCATGACCAGCGGGTGTGCTAGTTAGTGTTCAGCAACCAGTTTTCTGGGGGTGAGAGGGATAAACTCAATTTGTAATGTTTGCCAATTTCTCTAGTATAAATACTTGGACCGTGGCTAATTTCAAGGTTCCAGTATGACACCACTGAATGCAGAACGGGGAAGAGATGCACATGATCAGCACTCCTGAGCTGGTGCAAGTCACTGGGAGCCACTCCACCACCCTGCAACTTTATAACCCAGTTGGGTGCATTAAGACATATAGAGAAAAGGTGTTTCCAGCAGACAGGGAGTTGATCAGCCATGGCATGGTAGAGAAAGAAAGGTCACTATGACAGACACCGACTATGCCCATATGAGTATTATCCACAGGAGAGAAAGTCATAGCAACTTGAACTTTGAATAGTTGCAAATCCAAATCAATCACCTGCCCTGTGAAGTGAATGCATCAGGTTATTTTAGCACAATGCCATTAAGCCTCAACCTACCTAACACCTTTTTCAATCCCATTCTGACCATACAACCTTTGAATCATGACCTGGCTTCCTAGGTTGGCTTGTCTCCATGGCAAGAGGAGGGGGCAAGATAAATATCTACCCTACTTGCTCACAGACTGGCCCACAGCTTGAGTTAAGCTACATAATGATGCCCTATAAATACATAAAGTGACTTCTAGTTCATAAAGCCTTTTCACATTCATCAGTGGACTATGTTGACCACAAATATTTTGTTTTTTGACTTCTTTAAAAAAACAGAAGCTCTGGTCACTGTATGCCAGCCTTTTTATAGGCTATAATCAGCTAGAGCTGAGTAGACAATTTGTCATGAGCCCCGTCATTTCTTTATCACCTCTCTGACCTGACCCACTTCACTCATTTAAGTTACTGCTTAGCTCCCATAGGCACTTGGGTTTGCTAATCCCTAACATGACCTCATTTCTTTTTTCTTTTTTATTAAATTTATTTTTTTATTGGTGTTCAATTTGCCAACATATAGAATAACACCCAGTGCTCATCCCATCAAGTGCCTCCCTCAGTGCCTGTCACCCAGTCACCCCCACCCCCTGCCCACCTCCCCTTCTACCACCCCTAGTTCGTTTCCCAGTTAGGAGTCTCTCATGTTCTGTCTCCCTTTCTGATATTTCCCACTCATTTTTTCTCCTTTCCCCTTTATTCCCCTTCACTATTTTTTTATATTCCCCAAATGAATGAGACCATATAATGTTTGTCCTTCTCCGATTGACTTATTTCACTCAGCATAATACCCTCCAGTTCCATCCATGCATGACTTCATTTCATTCATATCTATCCTGTGAGCATTAATTATCCCAATTTTATAGATTTTTTTTTTGTAATGTATAGATTTTAAACCAAAATTCAGAGATTCAACTGACCTTCCTGACCTTCCTATGATTTCACAGTTAGAAGGTGAGACCCAAATATTAGAGTTTCAGGTTATTCAGGGTAACTATATAGGGTTGCATAGATTGTGCACTGCGCAACTCTAGGAATGCCTTTCACATCATAGTACATGTGAATGGAGCCCCCTAGAGTTGTATAGTCCACACTATATGTGAAATCCTGAGACTATTTTCCCTTCCATGTCACCATAGTTATAATACTGTTGCAAATTCAAAATTAGTCATTTCCTTCAAATGTGTATTATAGAACAAATACTCAGATAAGTAAGCGAAATGGTGAATGATCAGGTTGAAACATAGACCAGTAAGTCTGAACACAGTAAGTCTTACCACAGATAGACACATTGTCCCACTGATGGAATCAAGGTAGTTAGGTGAAGAATTGCTCCCTAGTGGCCACAATCATTTTAAGGGTGATTTCATTGTTTTGCTCTACAAGCAACCCAATCTCTTTCTAGATTTCAGGTTCCACATGATTAAAGGAGAGGTTTGCACTCAGTTTTCCAGTATGACAGTAGTGCTTAATCCTGGCTAAACATTTAGAATCACCAGGGAGATTTTATTTTTATTTTTAATTGATGCTTATGTCTCATCCCTAAAGATCTGGACTGAAACTTCACCAAAAAAGATATACATAATGTCAAAGAAGGGGGTGGAAATGCACATGAAAAGAAAAGATGCTCAATACCATCAGTCATTAGGGAAATGCAAGTTAAATGTATGGTGAGATGTACTGCGTACCCACTCTCCGCAAGATTGGAGAGGATGTGGAACCACTGGAACGCTCCTGTACTATTGGTGAAAATGTAAAATGGTGCAACCACTTTGCAAAACTGTTTGGTACCTTCTTAAAATTGAGCTGCCACTTGATTCAGTCATCCCACTGTGAGCTGTTTACCCACGAAAAAAGAAAGCATAGATCTAGACAAAAATCTACACATATGTGTTCAGAGTAGCTTTCTTTGTAATGGTCCCAAACTGGAAACAACTCAAATGTTTGGTGACAGGTGAAGAGATCAACAAGTTGTGGGATATCCCACAGTGGAATTGTCACATAATCACATAGGGAAATCTCAAAAGAATTTTGAGTTGATGAAGCCAGATGAAAGAAAATGTATGCACTATATGATTCCATTTATATACAATTCTAGAAAATATAAATTAATCTATAGCAACAGAAAGCAGATCAATGTTTGTGGGGATGGAGAAGGTAGGGAAGGATTACAAAAGGTGTGAAGAAACCTTAGGAGGTGATGTCTATGTTCATCATCTTAATTGCAGTGATGGATCAGAATATGAATTTATGTCACAACTTATCAAACTGTTTAACTATGTGCTGTTTATTGTATCTTAATTATATAGTGTATATAGTACAATGCATACCATTACAGCTATATTAAAAAATTTATGCTTGGATCTCAGGCTCAAAGATTCTGATTTAAAAATTTCATCTATAGGGCGCCTGGGTGACTCAGTCAGTTGGGAGTCTGACTCTTGGTGTTGGCTCAGGTCATGGTCTCAGGGTTGTGGGATTAAGCCCGTGTGGGGCTCCACACTCAGAGGAGTCTGCCTGGGATTCTTTCCTTTAGCTCCTCCCCGTGCTTGCATGCATGCTCTCTCTCTTTCATAAATAAATAAAATCTTATAAAAAATCATATATGATTCTGTTGTACAGGCAAGGTTGGTTCTATAATTTTAGGTCATTTCAGTTGCACAGGCCAGGTATTTTGGGAGAGCCCTCCCCACTTTGTGGACTAGAGCAAAAGAGGATGGTCTCACAACAGCTCATGCAAAAGGATGCAAAGTACTTAATTCCATCACCTGAGTGCCCAGGGTCCTGCTTGGCTGCCTGGAAGCTGGAGCTATTGTAGCCTTTCACTGAATGGAAGCACTCTTCTCCCTCCAATATTTATTCATCTATTCTAGCCTGATGCCTTCTTGTGACTTTTTTTTTTTCAAAGATGGATTTGGCGAGCTAGTTGATATTTAGAGTAGATAAAAAAGATGTTATTTAGGAGGGTTTGTATGTGTAGAAACAGTGTGACTTGCCCCATCCAGATGCCCTTAGTAACACCCGCTGGTACAACCCTGGACATGCTAAGAGGCTGATACCAGATGCTCAAGTGTCAGAGCTAAGGCAGTAGACTGGGAATCCAGTGGAGGAGAGATACTCCCTATCCCAATACTCCCAGTGATGGCAGCATAACTTGGCCACTGACCTAGACCAGGGAACATGGTGACCAGGAACTAGAACTAGGGGGATGACCCTTCATGCCAAGACCCCTTCTACTCATCCCAAACAGTGAGAAATATATTGCTTTGAGTCCTGTTCTACTTTTTATCAGTTTGGGCAAGGCACCTGACCTCTCTTTGCCTTCAGTCCCTAACCTATAAAATGGAGATAATGAGGTCTTTCTCAATTGCTTTGACAGAGTAATTTTGAAGATCAAATGAGAAAATGAGCATGATTAGGCTTTAGAAACACAAGGGCAAAAAAAAAAAAAAAAAAAAAAAAAAGAAACACAAGGGCATTTTATTTACCATGATTATCCCAGTGTTTTATAGAAAGGAGAAGCAAAAGAGTAGACTTAATTGGTAGGAAACTGGATGAGCCTGAGGAATAACATCATCACACAGCCTCTGAAACTCAACTTGCCATTTACACAACTTGGGGGGTGTCATAATCATCATGATAATAATAACAGCTAGATTTTATTGAGCACTTACATTCTCAACACTCTACTAAAGTGCATCTATATTTTACAAAGGAATTTTACAAAGGAAGGCAAAGGAACTGTAAAATTCCAGTTTACAGTTGATGCTGTAAAAAGCCATAACCTTAACGGCTTAGTTAGGGAGGCTAACAACTTGTCCAAGATCACACAGTCAGCAAGTGGACTTGGGTCTTGATATGCACGGTCCAGCTCCCAAGAACATAGTTATAACCAGCTGAGCTTTCTCCTACACAGGTCTATCTCAGCTCAAAATCTTAATAAATGACTTTAATAAATAAATAAGTGCTCTTTGTAGAGAAACATTCCCTGTCAATCCCAAAGCAGGTAGTGCTTTGTTAAGAATCAGGGAACGTGAATCTTTGTTCTAGAATTTTTTGTGTCACCTGAAAATGAGGGTGGATGTTTATGATTGGGCTTCCAACCCAAATATTTTTCCTTAGCTTCTGAAAATAAACCTATTGAGATAAGATTAGAGTTATTAGGCTGCAGAATGTGAGATGATCTGCCCTTAGAGTTTCTACTTTTTATTCATTTGTTGGACGTTTCATGTCCACTACGCACAAAGAGTAGACCAAAAATACAGTTGTGTGCTTGTACTGTACACCTTACAGACTATGGCTGGAGAGAGGGGGAGAAACGCCGATGGACAGCACACATCCTGAATATGTACAGGTCTCACGAAAGTGCCTAAGAAGGACATTCTCAACAATTGTTGTTGTTGTCATATCAAGTCAGAGTTTATCTTTTTGAAAGGATCATGAATGCAATCTTTCCCACATGACATTTTATGTTTACTGTCAAAACAATTTTAAATGGCGTGAAGTCCAGGGACAGATTTCTGCCTCGGTCACCAGTGCCCACGGGCGACTTGTCCTCGGAGCCGCGCTCTTCCCTGGAGAAGCATTTCACGCTGCGCCAGCAGGTCTCCGGCTCCAAGCTGCCGGGTGGGAGAAAGAAAATAAGGACAGCGATCGGCGATCGGATCATGAACTCACTTCTCTCTTCAGTGTGCTTATATGGGGATTGAGGCTTAGAGTTGCTCATTTTGGGGAATTAGAGACTGTGTAGGCATTTCTCCAAATGTTAACATTGCACAGGGACATGACGTTTCTTTCTTCACAAGGCAAAGCGAAGACAATTTTAGTGGGTTGGCTGAGACGGAGTCGGTGAAAAAGAGCAAAGAAGAAATGAACTGTTCACTAATGAGAAACAGAGTCTGTTCCCACTGAGGGAGATCGTGTTTTGAATAGAATGAAAATGCAACTGATCAGAAAAGAAACTGGAGATCTATTTAGTTTTCTTTTTTTAATTACTGAAAAATGTAAGCAGATCGTATTGCTGAGAAGTATTTTGTTCCCAAGGTTCAGCACACAAATATTCTTTCCTTTGAATGAATATCCTAATCAATCCCTTGGAGGAGGTCCTAATATCTAGGCAGGCTTAGCGGGCTGCAGGTAAACATCCTGTTACTGCATTGCTTAAACCAATGGACTGAATGAGGAATTTCCTGAAGCCATGAAGCCCCCACTGGGGGCTGCATTCCCCTCAGACTCTCTAATGGCACCATCTGGCCCTGGGACCTGAGAACCTGGGTGGCACCCTCTGCTGTGGTTTCTTCTCCCTGCCCTTTAAAGTGCAGAAGCCTGGCATGCTGCTGCTCCCCTGGAAGTGGCCCTACCTCTCTCAGTGGTCATGTGTGTGATGTGTCACTTGCCACTGGTGACCTTGTGAGCTTTAGACTCAGTAGCAAGTGTTGCAAAAAGCAGCTGTAGTCTGCCAGGGCCAGTTTCAGGAAGATGGAGGCTGTGGACCAGAATGTGAGCTATCTTCACCCCTGAGCAGGAAAAGAGGAAGTGGAAGATGCTGGAGATTTGCTTGTGGGGTGTGGCACAGATGGGAAAGCAGATGCAGGCCTTTGGGACCATTGCTGAATGGAAGCAAGAATAAAGGTTTGTCTTTCCAAAGGCATTCTCACTATGACTCCACAGAATCATCTCTCTCTAGGAGAGATGTCATTATTTCCTTCTCATTCTAGGACACAGCTCAGCAGAACACCTCAGAACCATCACCCCAGAGGAGGGTCCAACATGACTTCTAGACACATCTCAATCCAGGACAGTTCTTGACTGCTCAAACACCACGCAAACTAGGAGAACTTACCAGCATTTTCCAGGAGCACCTCTTCCCAGGAGCGCTAATCACGGCTTCCCAGATCTGTCTCCTACTCAGGAGGACCTACAATAACTGTGAAGACAAATCTCAATCCAGGAGGCTCTTGACTCCCTAGACACTTCCTTACAATCCAGGTGGGCCTATCATGATGCCCTAGTATTGGCTTTTAAGGTCCCATCACTTCCTGTCCAGAGCCCAAAGCCATAAGATGCCTTAAAAGTCCTCTAGCAAGTCTTCTCCACATTGGAAGGGTTAAGGACCCCATATCAGTTATTCCCAAAGGAGATCAAATATAAATACATGAGGGGAGGTGGGGAAGCAAGCAAAAATTCTATTCTGGAAATAAGAAGTAGCATGACTTAAAAACCTCTTTTCCCAGTCTGTAGGCCAGCCAGGGATGAAGAGGGTCAAGGTGGAGATGAAGACGTTGATGAGAGCCAGCACTTTGGGCTGTAATATATCAAGCAGAGAATTAAGCAGTGGGCTGCAAAACTGCCTTCTCTTCTAGATCAATTATCTAGGGGCCCCTAGGTGGCTCAGCGGTTGAGCATCTGCCTTCTGCCCAGGGTGTGATCCCGGAGTCCCAGGATGGAGTCCCATATTGGGCTCCCCACAGGGAGCCTGCTTCTCCCTCTGCCTATGTCTCTGCCTCTCTGTGTGTGTCTCTCATGAATAAATAAAAAAAAACCTTAAAAAATAGATTATCTAGAGATTGCCAAGAGCACCAGGCCCTGCCATTGGCTCATTTCTGCATAGGAACAGAGGATTGAACTCCTAGACAGGTGCTCAAAGTCCCAACTGACAGCCACCGAGTTCCCCAAGACCATCAGGTATCAAGCAGAGAGGTTGACCAGGCAAGTATTGGACACGCTGGAGCCGTTTTCCCCCCATTTCTGTTTTAAGAGGGAGAAGCCACCACCGGGAGGCTCTCCAGGAGTGAGGGCTCCACTCCTACTGATAAATAACTCCCCCCTTGGCCGTCACTGCCCTATATTTTCCCCCCACGCTCACAGGTGGTCCCACCCCCTCAGAGCCACCTCTGTCCCTTCTGCAGCTCTCCAGGTCCAATCCTGGCACCAGAAATTCACCACCAGGGTGTGAATACATTGTTGCAACAAAAAATAGAGTAAATCGCTAAACAAGGGATCCCTATGTTGTGTTGTATATAAACTACCTTTACAGATGTGCAGAGAAACATTAGCACTAACAAGCGGTAGTATTTTCAAAGGAGGAGGAAGAGGATGATGATGAGAAGGGATCTGATTGATGATGAAGGGGGTGAAATTGCTCTGTCCCAATACCTGTGAGGTGGGGGCAGTGCTCTCAGCAGGTGAGTCAAGTGAGGAGGAAGGTAGGCTTCCGAGGGCTGTGAGCTCTGCTCTGGTGGATTCTCTTGTCTCTCTGTTTCTCAAGAGAAGACAAGGGCTTTCCTAGCTGTGACACAGAACTTATGGTTATCATTCAAAATAAAAATTCTGGGCGCCTGGGTGGGTCAGTCGGTCAAGCATCTGCCTTCAGCTCAGGTCACGATCCCAGGGTCCTGGAATCGAGTCCCACATCGGGCTCCCTGCTTAGCTGGGGTTTGGGGGTCTGATTCTCCCTCTGTCCCTTCCCTTGCTCGTGCTCTCTTGCTCTCTCTCAAATAAATACATAAAACCTTTTAAAAAATTTTAAAAATTCTAATATTTGTGTGAAGCTCATGGTGTGTGAAACATTTTTATAGATGATTTTAAGAAGCCATAAAACGGCTGTGTGTGGGAAACAGTGAGGACTCATAAATCGTAGCAACTTTTAACTACTTGGCTGTAATGAATGCAAAGTGAACCCTTCCAGGATTTAAAAAAACAAAACAAAACTGGTTTCACCTGTCTCTTAAAAAGCCAGCCTATTGAAAACTTTGAAGCTTGAGAAAGCAGCTCACACTCGTCGTTTGAAATGAACATGGATGGCGCTCCCTTTGGTAGCACATATAACTGAAATGAATGTGAATGAAGGAAATCTCGTGCTTTTCTGGACCCAAACATAATGGGACACATTTAATTCTTCCCTTTTCTTTTTTCTCTTCTTTTCATTTTTCTTGTTTCGTTTTTGTTCATTTGGGGTTTTGTTTGGTCTAGGAGTTGGAGCCCCAGTGGTGAACAGACCCAGGTCTGGCTTCAAAGAATCTGCTTTCAAGTGCTAGGCCAGCTACCTTCCTTGATAAGGGTGATAATGGGCTGAGAGGGGTAAGTGGATGTGTAAACAGTCGACTTCAGGATATGGAGCAAGAAGACAAAGAGCCCGGGAACTGCCACTCAAAATACAATTGGTACACAGAAAAATATAGCAGCAGGAGCCAGAGCGCAGGGAAGGTGTGCAACCAGAGCTGCACGACAATGAGACGGCTCACACATTCCATGCTGGGGAAGTACGGATATGATACTGGGCCACCATTGCCCCCATGCTTGCCCTTGGCTCTGGCCTTGGTCTTAGTCATCTTCATAGTTCTGCTTCGCATCACCACCATTGCACAGAGGAGGGGTTAATAAGTAACTGTTGGATTAAAGCAAACATGAAGAAGCATCCTCCCTGGGGAGGCTCCCCAGAAGAGTTCTGAGATTCCTTTCTACTCAGAGGTTTTATGATTATACAGAGGCTGGCATGTGACAGGTGCTCACTAAATCTTGAATCAGACGATGTCTGCTTAGTATTTTTTTTTTTGAGGTTTTATTTATTTATAAGAGACAGAGAGAGGGGGGGGCAGAGATATAGGCAGAGAGAGAAGCAGGCTCCCCGTAGGGAGTCAATGCAAGACTCCATCCCAGGACCCTGGAATCAAGACCTGAGTCGAAGACAGACGCTCAACCACTGAGCTACCCAGTGCCCTGATGCCTGCTTAGTATTGAGCTTATGTGTCCTCCATCTTCTATCTCTCCATATAAATCAGCTTACCTTTCCCCCCAAGTGTATTAATCATTGACCAAGCACAACGAGCATCAATTTTTCTGCGTTGTCTCATGCATGTCTCAATTGTCTCTTCTCCAAGAGCCCTAGGAGGGTAGAGTTTGGGTTTCTACTGCTGTAGAGCAAACCAGCCTGTAACTTAATGATTTAAAACAATACTTTATAATTACCTATCATGGTTTGCTGTTTGATTGGGCTCATGAGGCCATCTCTTTTGGGGCCTGATGAGGTGACAGTCAGCTGTTAGCTGGGGCTTGTGGGCATCTGAAGGCCCAGTGGACTGGGACATTCAGGAAGGCTTACTATCTTGGCTGGCAGTTGATGCTGGCTCTCAGCTGCGACTGTTAAGCAGAAACCTACACCACAACTTCTTCAGGTGCTTGGGCTTCTCACAGCATGGTGGCTGGGGTCCAGCAAGGATGTACAAGAAATCCAGAGAAAATGACCTGGCCTCATGTAATTTAGCCTCGGAGGTCCAGAACATTGTTTCTGCAACATTCAACAATCACAAGAATCACTGGAGGTCATCTGTTGATGGAGGAATGGCAAGGTCATATTAGAAGAGCAGCTGGGATGAGAGATATTATTATATGCATTCAAGGAAAATACCATCTGCCCTAAGTATATACTGTTAATATCCCATTCTCCGGGGGAGGGCATTTTGCAGTGATTCGCTAGATCATACAGTTATCTTGCTCATATAATGGCAATCAAATGCGCACTCCCTCTGATTTCTTAACAGCTGTGCTTCACTTAAGACAGTATTCTAAAACGTTGATAGTGACAGAGTCACCCCTTTCAAAGATGCAGTTTTATTTTCAAGAACATAAAAACTAAGTTCTGAAAAAAGGTATAAACTTGGAATGTAAGTTCTAGTAGGATTTGGCATGTCCTGTATGAGAAATAGTATTAAAGAAAGAACTGCTTTCTTTAATTGAGCTGCTTCAGTGATCCAGATACTTCATGCTCTGTATGAACTCATTTAATCTTTACTATAATCTTTTATCCGCAGATGAAGAATGACATTTTTAGAGGTTAAATAACTTGCCCAAAGTCACGTAGCCACTTTAAGTGAGAGAGCCAGGATTTAAACCCAGGTCTGTCCCAGTTCACCTTCCAGGCAGCTCCACATTGCAGGTTGGGCTCCCAGGAATCAGACTCTGAGATAAGATCGGCAGAAAGGAAGGTCACTCTGTGAGCTCAGCGACATCACCTGAAAGAGGCTGTAAGGACACAGGGTCAAGCAAAGGAAAAGGTGGGCTGTTGCAGACACAGCAAAGGACTCAACAGGCCCTTGGGATGCTCTGAAGCCAGGATAGTCCTTTGGGGTTGTCCTGAGCAAGGCACCTGGGCTTTATTACCACCCCATCCTTACCACCTCCTGTCCTGGCATCCCAGTAAATAGATGGTTGCTGAATAAACTAATGCATCAAGCAATCGATCCAGGTTGAACTCTAATGGGAAACAGCACCACGGAGCAGAGGGACTGCCGATGTGTCAGGAGAGCCAAACCCTAGCCCTAGACCAGGACAGTCTTTGCTGTTAGGACACTACAACATTCAGGCCCTAACTTCAGGCCCTAACTTCTTCAAAAGGAGAAGCCAGTGCTCTAAGCCCAAACAAAGCACTAAAACGAACACTGCAAGTCCCTTTATCTAACTTGCCCAGAAGTCCTCAGCACAGGCAGGTACATTTTTAATGCTGTTGAGTTTAGGCACGGCCCCAGATTGAATCAACTAACAGTACAGCATTTACTTACCCTAGGATTCCACGCTGTGACCACACACCCAATGAAAAGTTCCTATAAATAAGTAATTCAGGAGCTGTTTACTCCCAGATGCTGGTGGTAGGCGCTTGTTAGGTGATAAGGTATTAACAGCCAATCACTATGACAGTCATCATTCAAACAGGGTGGAATGATATAAATGAACTGCACATTTCCCAGAGCTACCCTTCCAACAATGTAATGAACACTGAGTGCTTACTGTACATTAAAACTTTCAAATATGTTATTTCATTAACTCTTCACAACAATCCTGCTGAGATATTCATTGTCTTTTTGAGGTTGAGGAATTTGAAGCTCAGAGAGGTTGAATAACTGGCCCAAGATTACACAGCGAGTGTCAGAACCAGGATTCTAAGCCAGGTTGGGGCCTGCACACTTCTCCCTTAATTTTCCTGTCTCAAAATTACTGAGGTCCATGAGCTCCACATGGATTATGCTGGTCTTGCTTTTGGGTGATGCAAATATTCAGCATCCATCAAGGATTGCAAATCTCAGAGGGACAAATTCCCAAGTACTGAGCATTTTATTTATTTAATTCAGTCTTTGGAGGTTTTTTATTTATTTATTTTTTTGTGGCTCTTGGTACCTGTAGCGTATACAGATACAGGCCTCTCTCAAGTAAGCGAAACTTCCCACTATACTGAGTCATTTGGCAAGAAGAAGTGATCCAGAGCCAATGCAAGCAGAGGAGTGCAGGTGGAGAAAGGGAGGGGTAGGAAGAGACTTTGGTAACATATGGAGCTGTGAGTTCAAGCACCTCATTCTTGCCTCCCGCAAAATAACTCCCCTCTGTGAATATTCTTCCAAGGAGTCACCCAGTCTATACTTCTGGTCTGTGGTTCCTTAGCGGCCCCACAGCCAGCATCCACTGTCCTGTGCTTTGGCACTCATCCTTGGTCTGGGACTGGCTCTAGCTTACATGAGTGCCTGTGGATGCTGCCAACAGTTCCCCAAGGTGGAGGGGGTCACCATTATTCACAGCACCCCTGAGGCTCTGCCCTTTAGCAGAGCGGATGGGAGGGACCAGGTCCTCCGGGTCTCGGCAGTGTAGTGAGCCCCTGGCAGGAGTCCTGAGGGGTGGCTGGCCAACGGGAGCCTGAAGGGAGGGGACCATTCTGGAGGCACACCCAAGTGGCCGGCCTGCCTCTCAGATCTAAATGAGGAGGCAGGGGGCCCCTGAGACGGGACCCCCAAAACAGCGACACTGCGACCCTAAGTGCTACTAAGCAGCCAAGGAGATGGGGCAGATAAAAGAGGGACTTGGTGGAAGGAGGGAGTGGGAGGGTGTATTGATGGGGGCATGTGGAAGAGATGGTGGGGAGCGAATGCCAGCCGCAGTCCTGGAGGCTCCGGGCGGGGAGGAGGCAGCAGCTCTCGGCCGCGGGTGGTGGAGCGGACACAACGTGCGAGGATGAGTTCACAGATGTACGAACTTAGGTGTGAGGGGGTTCACGATGGGCACGTGCGCACCATGTGCCATTTCTCCAACCCAGTGCCGGGGCGGGACCCTGAGGAGGAACCCCCGGCGGCCGCGGGGGCGGGAGGGGCCGCTGCGGGCCACACTGGGCGCAGGAAACGTTCCGGTCCTCGCAGTAGGGCCCGTCCGCAGGGTCGCGGGTGCTCCTCCCAGGCGGGGCCGGTTAGGACGGAGGGGCCGGGCCCGGGGCGCGGGGGTGGGGCCGCGGGGCGCGGGGCGCGGGGGCGGGGGGGGCGGGGGGGGCGGGGGCGCGGGGCCGCGGGGGCGGGGGGCGCGGGGGCGGGGCCGCGGGGCCGCGGGGGCGGGGGGCGCGGGGGCGGGGGGCGGGGCCGCGGGGGCGCGGGGCCGCGGGGGCGGGGCCGCGGGGGCGGGGGGCGCGGGGCGGGGGCCGCGGGGGCGCGGGGGCGGGGGGCGCGGGGGCGCGGGTCCTCCCTCCCGGCCCGCGGCGTCCCCAACAACGGCTCGAGCAGAACCGGGAGCGCCGGACAAAGCCCGAGGCCGCTTATTTTCCCGACGGGCGGGGTCCGCGTCCTGGGCTGCCCCGGGTCTGCCCCTCCCGCCCGACCCGCCACCGCGAGCGGCGGCCCCGCAGGTGCGAAGCCCGGGGGCGGCCGGCGAGCGGCGTGTCGGTCCGCGGGGCGCCGGCGGGTCCTCCCGGGCGGCCCAGCCCGTGTCTCGCGGCCCACCCGGGCCCGAGGCCTTCCCCGCGCCCGCACCGCAGCCCCAGCGGCCCACGGCGGGCAGCCCGGCGGCCGCAAGGGGTCCCCCGGCCGCCCCGGGTCCCACGAGGCCCGGGAGGGGCCCGCTCGGCCGAGAGGGGGCGGGGCCTCGGGCCTCGGCCGCCCGGGGGTCCCTCCGCCACCCGCCAGCGTCCGGGCCCCCGCCCCCGCCCCCGCCCCCGCCGGCTCCCCTCGCCGCCGCGGGAGGCTGAGCCGAGCCCACGGCCTGCGACGGCCCCACGGCCTGGGCCCCGGCGGGCGGGGCCTCCGTCCCCTCCGCACGCGGGTCCTCCCGGCCTCGGCCTGCGGGGGCGTCCCAGAGGCCTTGGCCCCGGCACCCGCCGTCTCACCGCCCCTCCGCCTTGTCCCCCGCGCCTCCCTGTGCTCGCCCCAGACCCGAGGGGGCGGGTCCCGCAGCAGCGCGGGGACCCCGGCTCGCCCCTCCGCCTCCCCGCCGCTCCGACGCGGCCTCCCCCTGGCCGGGTGACCCGACGGTACGGGTCGGGCGGCGGCGACGGGGGCCGAGAAAGGCTGCCCAGGCCCCACCTGGGATCCGCCGCGGCCGGCGTCCGCCCCCCGGAGCCCGGCCCCAGGCGAGCCCCGAGCGGCCGCGTCGCTGGAAGTCGGCGAACTCTGAGCGGGGAGTTCGGTGCCTCAAGGCACAGTCGCACCGGCCCGACTCGGGACCCGCGGGGCCCCCCTCCCGACACCTCTGACCCGGTACTTGGGCTGCGCCGCAGTCGGAGAAGTTAGGGCGAGCGGGGGGGGCGCTGCTGGGGGGGTGCGCTGCTGGGGGGTGCGCTGCTGGGGGGGTGCGCTGCTGGGGGGGTGCGCTGCTGGGGGGTGCGCTGCTGCGGGGGGTGCACTGCTGGGGGGCGCTGCTGCGGGGGGTGCGCTGCTGTTGCGGGGGGTGCGCTGCTGCGGGGGTGCGCTGCTGTTGCGGGGGGTGCGCTGCTGCGGGGGGTGCGCTGCTGGGGGGTGCGCTGCTGCGGGGGGTGCGCTGCTGGGGGGTGCGCTGCTGGGGGGGGTGCACTGCTGGGGGGCGCTGCTGCGGGGGGTGCGCTGCTGTTGCGGGGGGTGCGCTGCTGGGGGGGGTGCGCTGCTGGGGGGAGTGCACTGCTGGGGGGCGCTGCTGCGGGGGGGCGCTGCTGTTGCGGGGGGTGCGCTGCTGCGGGGGTGCGCCGCTGTTGCGGGGGGTGCGCTGCTGCGGGGGTGCGCTGCTGCGGGGGGTGCACTGCTGGGGGGTGCGCTGCTGGGGGGGGTGCACTGCTGGGGGGCGCTGCTGCGGGGGGGCGCTGCTGTTGCGGGGGGTGCGCTGCTGCGGGGGTGCGCTGCTGTTGCGGGGGGTGCGCTGCTGCGGGGGGTGCGCTGCTGCGGGGGGTGCACTGCTGGGGGGCGCTGCTGCGGGGGGGCGCTGCTGTTGCGGGGGCGCTGCTGCTGGCGGGGCGCTGCTGCTGTGGCGCGGGTCCCCGCCCTCCCCCGCGAGCGCCCGTTTCGCAGGCCCGCCGGCAGAGGGCAACCTTGTTCCAAGTTCTCTCCCGCCTGGGCTCCGCTCCCGGAGGCCCTCACCGGCCCGAAGCTGGGGAGCTGGGGAGCTGGGGAGCTGGGGAGCTGGGGAGGGGCCGAGCGCCTCCGGCCTGCAGCGGAGCTGCCCTGTCACTCCTCCCCTTGAGAGCTGTTTACATCTCAAGGAGCCACAAAGTCTCCACACAGCAAGGAAGTCGGCCAGGGACGGCCGGGGTGTCCCCAGCTGCCCACCTGGGACGGGCTGGGGGAAGACCTCCCTGTTTCCAGGAATCACCCGATGCCAATTCGGGAAGCCTTTGAAAGCGCCCGCTCCGTGCCATGCACGCCCCTGCGCACTGCCCTGGCCCGGGAGGCTGTGGGTCTGGAGCTATAAAATCCAGCGGGGACTCTGGCTCTCTCCCCATGAATTCCTCGGATCATAGCGCATCTTCTTTCTAGCACTTAGCACTCTGCGATTCAGCACTTGCGTGGTCATCTCATCCATTCACCACATATTTATAGAGCGCTCGCCGCGTGCCAGTAAATGATCACTTGCTGAGTGTGTAGTCAGACAACAGGTAATACGTATGAAGATGAAATCCCACCTGCTAGAAGGGGCCAATTATACAGGGCTTGGCAGCCATTCTTTAAAAAGATTTTGTTTCTTTATTCATGAGAGAGGCAGAGACACAGGCAGAGGGAGAAGCAGGCTTCCTGCGGGGAGCCCGACGTGGGACTCGATCCGGGATCACAAAGGCAGACACTCAACCAGTGAGCCACCCAGTGCCCCTTAGCAGCCATTTTAATGGACTTTGGCTCTCATGTGGAAGGAATCGGGAGCCATTCGTGGGTTTGAAGCAGGGATGGACATTAGCTTTTCACAAGGATCACATGGGTTGCTGTGGTGAGAACAGACAGGAGGTCACTGGGCCAAATGGGGGCCACAGTAGTGATTTCGATGAGAAGGGTGTCGCTTCAGGCCAGTGGAGAGGGCTGGAGGTGGACAGGAGTGGTCACCCGGCGGGTATGCATTTCAAACTAGAACAAAAAAAGGTTCCTGTCTGCTTGTGGGGTGTTATAGATACAGATGGATGGTGGCTCCAAGCAGCTGGAAGGACAGAGCTGCCGTTGGCCGAGACCGGAAGACTGTGGCAAAGGCACAGAAAAGCTGAGTTGGGATGTACTAAGTCTGAGGTGTCTCACACAAGACCTGGTGAGGTTGTCTAGGGAGGGCTGGGATGGAGATAGAAATGCGGGGCTGCAGTGGCTCAGAGGTTTAGCGCTGCCTTAGGCCCAGGGCGTGGTCCTGGAGACCCGGGATCAAGTCCCACCTCGGGCTCCCTGCTTCTCCCTCTGCCTGTGTCTCTGCCTCTCTCTGTGTGTGTCTCTCATGAATAAATAAATAAAATCTTAAAAAAAAGAAATGTGGAGCTGTCAGGATACAGAGAGGCGGCATGAGGCTTTTTTCTTTTTTTTTGCCTGTATGACTTTGTGGTACTCTCACAACTAATTCCAGATGCATGAGAGCAAACACTGTTATTCTCACCTACATGAGTTAAGTACACTGGGTGAGGTAAAAGAACTTCCTGAGGCCAACATCTCATAGTAATACCAGCCGCTAAGATATTGGAGCACATCTGTGTCGGGCACCGTGTTAACACTTTTGCTTCTATCTTGCAACAACACTCTGAGCACAGAAAGGAAGGTTAACTTAGCCACGGGCACACTCTGTGGATCAGACCACCTCCTGATCCTGCCCTGAATGTTCTGTTCCCAACCTTGCGACTCCTCTTCCTCCTCCACATGCTAGGCTCCCCCCAGGGCTGGGCCTAACCATAGGCAAAGTGAGCAGCTACCTCCTTTCTTTGAAGGTAGCAAAAGTCTCCCTCCTTTCACTTCTCTCCTACTAAGTTGGCTGCAGGGTCTGAAAGTTCAGTCACTCCCTGGGAACTTCCTAGAACAAGTGAGGTCAAAGTAGTTTGGTTCCTTACTTCCTCTCTATGGAATGGCCTTTCTCTTGTTCTCTATATTGTGAACAACTCCTATATGTTCTTCCAAATTCTGGTAGATTCCTATGTGTTTTTCCAAACCCAACTCCTATGTCCCTTCCACTGTGGGCCTTTCCTGTTCCCACCAAACAGAGTTAGTTGCTCCCTAATTGACATGACACTTTGTTCATGCCTCTGTTGTTGTAAGTGTCACAGTAAATGGACAGTTTCCTGTGGGTTTGATTGATGCCACTATATGATGAAGATTTCCTCTGGGAAAGCTTTTTTTTTTCTTTTTTTTTTTACTCCATGTTCTTTGCTTCATGGCTAGATAAATGGATGAATGGCCCATCAGTAATCACTATCAAAGCAATTTTATAGGTGTCAAATACTGTTTTAGAGATGAGGAAATAGGCTGAAAAAAGTGACTTGCCCAGAGTCATCCAGCTCATTAAATCCTAGAGACTGAGCTCCAGAGAGATGATGAGGTTAGGTTGTGCCCCATGAGGTCTCTGACAGCTGGGGAAGCCCAAGGACCTCATACCGCTGCTACCTTCTTTTTCCAGGGCCCACGCAGGGTCACTGAACTCACCCCCAAATGATCCTGCAGATGGCAACAGAGGCCCAGGAAACATGCCTCATCCTGGAGGGAGCCCGGATCTCAGGGTGTGTGAGGAAGGCTGAGCCCCCTCCCTGCCCCAAAGCAAAGCAAGGTGATTTGAAGAAATCCAAGCAAGGGAGAGCATCTTTCGCTTCCATCCTCCATCATTTGTAACTCAGAAAGAAATTATTTTGAATCCTAAAATTGACATGAAGAAAGAAAAAAACAATTAAAATAAAAAGGACATCAAAAGGCAAAACTAAACTTTACCTCTGGATGGAAAAGCCACATGGTCTGTCCCAAGTCACAGGAGTAGAAAAGGGCAGAGGGGCGTCCCTGGGTGGCTCAGTGGTTGAGGGTCTGCCTTCAGCTCAGGGCATGATCCTGGGGTCCCGGGATCGAGTCCCCCGTCAGGCTCCCGGCAGGGAGCTGCTTCTCCCTCTGCCTGTGTCTCTGCCTCTTTCTGTGTGTCTCTCATGAATAAATACATAAATCTTAAATATATATATATGTATGTATGTATTTGTTTTTTACCTGAAAGTCCAACCTCATCAGGCATCTGGATTTGATATGCCAAGCATACCTGTAAGTGTGAGTTCTGGCATGGCATCTCCATCATTCTGACAGTGTTCGGTTTTCCTGTGACCTACCCATAACCACCAACTTAATTCCTGACGGGGCCCTGGGCAGCTAACATCAATGTATGAATGAGGTGATCAACAGGAGAAATTGGGCCTGGAGCTGAATGCAAAATGAAGAGTGACTGCCAGCCCAGACATTCAAATTCAGATGTTGAAAATATGTCCTACATCCCCATTGAAGCATAAAGCAAACAAATACATGCATCCACACCTGGAACCTGGGTGAAGCTGGACCCCCTGGCCTGGCGTTGGGCGCCGCTGAGTGAGCATGCGGCCCTCCTCCCCCTGGCCCCCTCGTCCACCAGCCAGTGCCCGCTCACCATGGCCACCACACCCCTGGCCGTCTTGCACCTGCTGGCCACTCAGGCTCCCAGTGATTCTTCGCACTCCGGGGTCTGGGCACTCCTCTGCCCACGGACACTGAGAGTGGTCACATCGCTTCCTCTCCAACAGCCCGAAGAGAAGACAGGCAGTGACTCTGAGAGGGCCCTACCATGTGCCAAGTCCTTTGTCTATAGACATTTGCTTATTTTTGGCTCCCCCTCTTCGGTGAGGTGATGAACCACTCAAAGGGTGGCACCTGATGCTGGACACCCTCAAATTCCAGCCTGAGTTTTAGTGTGAAGATGTGCTCAGTATCCACTTCCCAACAGGGCCAAGGGTCACTGCAGACTGGGAGCCCCAGCCTCCCCCAGGGTCCCCCCTGCCCGACATTTCCTTACCACCTCCCAGGTCCCCTCCCCATTCTCGCTGCAAACATTTTTCAAATCTGAGGCTTCCGCGTGAGTTTGAGCCTTGGGCTCAAAAATCCACTTTCAGCAGAGCTGATTTAGGACCTGAATTTGAAAGATGTCTGTTCTTTTTTTGGCTTCCGATCTGCCGGATAGTTCTGCTTTATTAGAAAATTAGCCATAGCACCTTCAAAGGCCTCCTCTTACGCATGTTGAGCTGAACCAGATTTGGGGTTTTGAAAGGAATGCCATCGAATCTTGGCAAAGCCATACCTTTTGTTTCTAAGTGTGTGTGTTGGGGGGCGGGGAGCAGGGGGTGGTGAGGAACAGGGAGGACTTGGGTCAAGGACCAGTTGGCCCCAGACCTGATCCACGTCTGATAGGAAAGGAAAGAATCCCGGAAATGACTGAATTAGGTGCTAAACATGGGGGCAAAGGAAGTGGCAAGCGCCAGCCAGGCAACATTTCTGTCCTGCTAACTCCAAAGGCTTTTCCAGTACCGTCCGTGGCTCGGGATTGCTTGGATCCCCAGCTCCTTTCAGGCTGAGAGGTATGAGCCAGGGGCTCTGCTCCTCGCCAGGGCTGCTCTGCAGCCAGCTTGCCCTCACACAGCTCCCTCTGGCTGACTTCCTCTCCTTCCACAGTTGCCTCCTGGAGCTGCCTGGCCAAGGAGGGACCCTTCTGGAAACCCTATTGCCTTTTGAATTCTGCTGTTACTCTTTTCTTCAAAAACAGGACCCCTTCCTCTCAGCAGGAAAAGGTGTCACAACAAATGCTATGTCTCTGTTTAGAATTAGGCTCCAGACTTCTCCAAGGGCGGGGGGGGGGGGGGGGTGGAGAAAACTGGCTTTAAAAAAAAACAACTGGATGAACTAGAAGTTCTTTATTATACATCAACTTCAAAGAGACTGTACTTGGCCCCTTGGACAGGACTCAGAGCAGAATTTCCCAATCAGAAATCAGGGGCAGAAAAAGGAGACCAGGACCCATGGGTGAATTTTCCTGGATTAGTGGTTTTCCTTTAATAATCTATTTAGTGTCTTGGGGGAAGGAGGTTGCATGTGCTGTATGCCAGGTACAGCGCGGGGGCCAGGTGGACACAAAAGTGAATGAAACACAGTCCCCCTGGCTCTCCCCACCTGACACGGAGGAACTGGGCTTGGACACCCTGCATCTGGGAGAAGGGGTGCAGTGTGGTGTCTATGGCACCAGCTCTGCAGTCAGAAGGCCAGGGTTTTTGTGCTCTGGCTCTGCTGCTTGTGGGCTCTGTGGCATCGGGCAAGCTACTTGTCTTCTCTGTGCCTCACATTGTGTATCAGCAGAGTTAAATACAAAACCTGCCTTATGGGGTTCCTGTGGTGATTTGATGAGTTTAAAAAGTGAAGGTACTTCAGCACAGTGCTTGGCACTTGTGCTTACTGCTCTCATCCAGGCACGGAGGAAGCGCACGAGAGGGCAGAGGAGTGCGCAGCTGAGGGCCTGCGGGCAGTCGGGGAGCTTCAAAGAGCCCGGGATATTTGATTTGCACCTGAGAGGTGAGTGGGGTTGGGTAGACAGAGGTGATGGGAGGGAACCGACCCAGTTGGAGCGAGTGGGTGGGAGGCAGGAGAGAAGGCAGGGTCTGCGAAGAAGGAGCAGAGGCCAGTGTGGCTGGAGTCAAGGACTCAAGTCTGGCCTGGGGAGGTAGTGAGGGCGTAGGGAGGGGTGTGGAGAGGTGGGGCCGGAAAGGCCTTGAGTTCTGCATCCTAGGTCATTCATTCATTTGTTGTGTCAGCCACTTTGTGCGTGGGGTACTGGAAATGATCAGTCAGTTCTAGTGTCATGATTGTGACTATTAACTTCGAGTGCTTTGCAGGCACGATGTCACTGAATTCTCAGAGCATCCCCGGCCAGTAAGTTCTAGTATGCCGTTCTGGAAGACAAGAAGGAAGGTGGACCTTGTGTGATTTGCCCGAGGGCACTGGATCAGTAGGGGTGGCCCCCAGAGATGGCACAGCTGGACTTTGAATCTGGATCTGAGTCCAGAGCCTAAGTGCTTTCCTGGCCGTGACTTGGTGCTTTCTCCCAGTGTTTGAGGCTGCTGCCTTCACACAGTGCTTCCCATTTGCCTTGTTAAATGGGGTTACACATGAATCATAACCATGCTGTTGACGCTGAGAAGGATGAAATTAAAGGCATCCAGTAAAGCTGTCTGATGGGGACCTGGGGTGGAAAAGTTTACTTTTAGTCCGGGGTGTATTTCAGGCAGCCTGGACGGGGTAGCTCTTGGGCTGTACCCCCAGGACCACCTGACTCCCTGGTGCCCTGACCACAGGAATCACCATGACAATCCCAGTTAGCATTTCTCCGCAGACAGTTTGGCAGCTGGCAGCGTTGAGTGGTACCTGACACCTTCTGGGCCCCTTCACTTTGAACAAGGGCTTGACACCCTTGGGGGTGAGTGAGTGCAGGTGGGCTGGACCTGTCCTCAGGCTGTGGCCCAGAGCCCTGACACCTGATCAGACCAGGGCCTGTGGTACCTTCTCCTCCGCCCATTCGCTGCCAGCCAGGGATTTGGGTCCCAGTCCTCTCCCTTTCTTGTGGGAGACATTCACTGGCCGAAGACACTTAGTCAGTGCGGCCCCAGGGGTCCTCAGCTCCTCCAGGTAAGTGGCTGGGGAGGGAAGATCGGCTCCGGTGGGGAAGCAGACAGTGGGCACCAGGGAGCATGGCTCTCCGAGCACTTCTCTGTTCACCCTGCACTGGCATCTTTGATCCAGGAGTTAAGAGATTGTTTTGGACCCTGTGGCCTTGGAACAGCTGCCTCTCATTAGCATCCCAGTGCAGTTGCCAATCTGCAGAAGTGTTGCCTCCTCTGACAACCCTTCCCTGACTACCTTCCCATCGCCCTTATTCCCTGCCTTTCCCTTTATAACACTTCCTCCAATTTGTGGTTCAGTCATTTTGTGGACTGAAAACTCCATGTGGGCCAGGCACATGTCTCTTTATTCCTATTGGGTAGCCAGCCCTGAGGACTTAAGGGGCACATGGCCTCTCTGCCTGCATCTCTGGGCGTTCCTTTGCTAGCTCCTTCCCTGGCCAAGTGCCTTCTCCTGCCCTGGCCTTCATGTTGGGTCCTTCGAGGCTGGCTCGGTCATCTTCATCCCTCACTCTTATTCCTAAGCCATTGCACCTGTGTCCAAAGCTTCCGGTCACCCACATGACATCTTTGTATGTCTTAAAGGCACCCCAAATTCCCAGTGACCAAGGCACAGACACATGACCTCTTCCCTATGACCTGGCCCCTTCCCAGTGTTCTTCGAGTAAGGGGCTCCAGCAGGCAGCAACCTGGGGCAGGTGGGGAGCTGGGGGTCATCCTGACTCCTCCTTGTCTGCCCCAACCTTGTCTGATCACTGCTGCTTCTCGCATGTCCCCGAATCCATCTCCTTCTTACCACCTCTATTGCCACTTGTTTACCCCCACTCCCAAGTCTGTGCTCCCTGCTCCTCTTACTCCTCTGACCGCCTTCTGAGCCAGTCTTCACACTTCTATTCTGGACCCCTCCATTCTCCATGCTCCCTTCAGAATGTTCTTGAGATGGAGATCTGATCAGGTTACTATCATTCCTCCTTCCTCCATATACACAATTTAAAATTCTGCTGTCACTTTTGTTGCTCTTACAATAAAAGCCAACAGCCCGGACCACAGCAGGTGGACTCAGAAGATATATTCTGTGAGTGGTCTCTTGCGGGCACCCCAGTCTGGCCTTTGTGCTGGCGGGATGGGACGCCTCGCTCTGGCAAGTCCCCCTCTTAGTGTGCCTTCCAGATGCTTCGGCCTGGTTACCCATCAAAGTCTTCTCTGGGCCTGCAAGGAGATCAGACCTGCTTGCCATGCCAGATGCTGGAGGGGCAGTTGTGCTTGCCCAAGGGAAGCTCGGGCCGCCGTTTAGCTGTGGGCTTTCTTTTAGATTGGAGCTGCATAGCAGTCTGCAAGCTTCCCTAAACTCTACAAGCTATGTATAAATTCCTCAGAGTGGTCTCTGCAAAGGGAGCTGGACTCAAGCCTGGTTCTTTCTAAAGAAATCTTCTCTTCCTGCCTCCCCTCTCTGGGCTCTTCTGTAGCCAAGAGTGGGGCTGGAGGAAGGCTCACAAAGAGGATTGGGGTCAGCTCTGTGGCCAGTCCTTTCATTTTGGAATATGGGGGCACTTTACCTTCTCCTGAATCCCTTTGGGGTCCACAGGTGGAATTGAGTAGAAAGAGTTCTAGTTACAGAATCCTGTTAATAAAAAGTGCTCAGTGGAAAGAGTTGGTTAGAATCTACTGTCATGGGTTGAGAAGGGACTTGTTGCTTTTGGAAAAGTCAGGTGGATACAGCCCTGAGTAGCCAGAGGCCCCATCAGAGTACAGGAAGCAGAGAGGGCTGTAGGAGCTAACTTGCCTCCATCACCACCACCCCTGGTGCCTGGAGTCATGGTGCAGGGTCTTTGAAACCCTCAACCATCCCCTCCCCTGCTCACCTCCCGGTGTCTCAGTAAGCCCTTGGACGCCATCTGGTGTCCAAGTCATATACTGAACACAGAGAGGGTGTAGGTAGTCAATTTGGACTTGAGGCCACGTAACCATTTGAGTGGATTTGAGGCCATGTAACTGTGGATAATGTTTTCCAAGGGCATCCCCAAACATACCACGCTCCCATGCTCCCAAAACATACCTGGTTCTCAAAAAGGAGACTTTTGAAGTATGATGCCGAGTACATTTAAAAAAGTGTATGTGTGGAGCTTATCAACAGGGAAACCATATGAGCCCTTACCTTTCAATCTAATCCAGTAAGTCTGGGTATTTCTGGGAATACTTATTTTAAAGGCATTTCCTTGAG
Organism: Vulpes lagopus; assembly: GCF_018345385.1. Lineage (NCBI taxonomy): Eukaryota > Metazoa > Chordata > Mammalia > Carnivora > Canidae > Vulpes > Vulpes lagopus. The sequence goes on from NC_054838.1 coordinate 43,898,247, forward strand.
GCACGCAGGTGACCCAGTGGTTGAGCATCTCCCTTTGGCTCAGGTCGTGACCCCGGGTCTTGGGATAGAGTCCTGCATCAGGCTCCCCACAGGGAGCCTGCTTCTCCCTCTGCCTGTGTCTTTGCCTCTCTCTCTGTGTCTCTCATGAATAAATAAATTAAATCTTTAAAAAAAAATGAAGACAATTCCCTATAGATTCTGATGCTCAGAAAGAGGGTCTGAGAACCTCAGTTTAGACTGAAATCTAGCATGGTCCATTTAATTTTTAAAGATTCCCCCATGTCTTATCTTCATGGACATATTTCATGCTTACCACAGAGTTATAAGGAGAAGAACAATGACAAAGGCACAAGTAGCTCGTGGACCGTACTTGTAAGTGCACATACAGACATTTAGGTGCATAGAAATACAGATATAAAAGCGTAGAGAAATCGACAATAACTTCAATCTGCCAGTGTTCCGTTCACAGGCAAGAATGGACACTTGCCTCCTGTTCCTCCGGGTCCCGAGAAACGGGTGTGTTTCTGCATTCACCTTCCCAGCACTTCTGAGATCCCACTGCAAGGAGCAGCTGGGCTTCCTTTGCATCTCTGCCGCATCTGTCTTCTCCCCAGTCTGTCTGCAGGTCAGTGCGGTCAATCCGGGCTGCCACTGTCTCCACGGTTAGCAAGGTATCCGCTCAGTGGGACGTGTTTCGAATTCTTGCCTACTGGTTCTCAAAGTGCGCTGGATGTTGGAATCCCCAGGAGAGGTTTCAAGATCAAATGTCCTGGGTGCAACTCGTACTAATTCCATCAGAATCTCAGGGTGGGCGATTGGTTCTCAGACATCGGTGTTTTTAAAGTCTCCAGGTGATTCTGGGTGCGTCGTGGTGGAGAACTATCAATTTACTCCACCCGGGGGAGTAAAGCATAGCAGAAACCTTCACTGACAAGCCAGCAGAAAATACTCCTTTTCCTTGTATCCTGCCCCCATTAGTGATTTTATGATTACTTTCTGTATCCACTTGTCTTTCTGCAGTTTACTTTGCTTTTTTTCTTTTTCTTTTCACAGACTTCAAATATTACCCTGTGGCATGCACTTGTGTTTTTAATGCATTCAGAACTGGAAAGTTCTTATGCCCCAGCCATTCTCCTTCAAGGTCTGACCAGTGGCCACCAGTTACCTGGGAGCTTTTTAAAAATGGAGGTCCCTGGCCTCTGGCCCATACGCACTAAATCAGAACTGTTGGGGGGTGATTCTATGAATCTAGATCTTTAACAGGTTCCTCAGGGATTCTTATGCTCTGAAGTTTGGATATTTCTGCCCCGAACTCACCAGTCTAATTATGGGTACAGTCATGTTTAAGGTCCCAGATATTGAGGATGAAGACCTAAGAAAGATTAATAGGAATGTGATATATTTTAACCCCAGAAAGATGGACATTCTGAGGACAGGGATGAACAGAGGGCTGATTATTAAGTAGCTAACTATATTCACTCTAAAGATGTAAATGAAAATCCTTGTATTCCTGAGGCCATACTTAATAAACAGAGACAGGAGAAAGAAATTCCCAACCCAAGTTCTTTCTGGGATGTAGTATTGACCACCCCCAGCATTTACATCTTATCAGTTACCTATTGCCACAATCATGCTGTATAACACACAGCCACAGAACCTCTATAGTGCTCAATAAGAGATCATGAGTTTTGGAGCACCCAGGTGGCTTGGTTGGTCAAACATCTGACTTCGGCTTGGATCATGATCTTGGGGTCCTGGGATCAAGCCCTGTGTGGGACTTCATACTCAGCGAGGAGTCTGCTTCTCCCTCTCCCTCTTCCCCTTCCCCTGCTCATGCACACCCCCCCCCAATATATATATATATATATTTAATCTTAAAAGGAATGAATGAGTTTTGCTCGTGCATCTGGGTTGTCTGGGAGAGTCTGCTGATCTAAACTGGGCTCAGTGAGTCAACAGTCAGCTGTAGGTAAGCTAATGACTTACTGATCTTGGGTGGGTCTCTCCACCCAGGGCCTTGGCCAGAGCGATTGAAACAACTCAGCTTGCTGCAGGCCTCTCATCCTCTGCCAGGCTGGGCCCAGACATGGCAGGACCCTGAGACAGAGCAGAGGCAAGCAAGATCTCTTAGAACCCAGGTCTGCAGTTTGTACCATGTCACTTCTGCCACAATTGGCTAAGTAAAGCCACCAGATGAACCCAGATTCAAGAGAAATAGACTCTGCAAACAAGTCTAGACTGCCTAGCTAGAAGGCATAAAGTTCTAACAGCTGTCAGATTGGGCCTGGGTATCAGGAGAGCCTTGCATGGGAAGGGAAGGCCTCGCATGGCCACGGTGCACTCCCAGGATCTTATACTTTACCCACAAAAGCCTGGTGTACACCCCCAGTGGGGATGTGCCAAAATACTCTGGAGATTATTCCAGATAGGCAGAGAACCCCCCAAAGATGGCATTCCCCTTACTTTGCACATCCTGTTTCCACGAGGTCCTGAAATTCTAATCAGGTTCTGGTTGTCAAGGAGATGCCGTGGTTTCAAAGTGGGGCACATCCACGCCTGTGCTCAAGACCTATTGAAAATGGCTTTCAGCTCCCTTTCCAAATAAATAAATGCAAGTATTTTAGTCTAACCTCGACGACCCTGCGTGGTCTGAGCAAATGACCCTTTCCAAATTCATCTTCTAACACACAGCCCTCCGCTCATGGCCTGGAGATTTCACGCTGCATTTTTGCTTCCTCTGTCCTCTCTGCCTGAATGTGTTGTTCTTCAACCTCTGCAAATCCAAATCTTAGCAACTCCAGGAGTGCCAAACCTTCACCGAGAACACCAAACACAATGAAATACCGCTTTACTTGGCATAGAAGAAACAGAATAGCAACTAAAGTTAGACTGGCCTGAGAACCGATCTACCAGCCACTTGTTTGGCCTTAGACAAGTTACTTAATTTTGTTCCACCTACTTTTTTTTTTTTTTTTTAACTCTTTAAACAGAGGGCCATTCCCATTTGTAGGGTGACTATAATAAAATGATGTTTTCAAAGTTCCCAACATTTAGAAGATTCTTGATAAATAATGGCTAGTTTTATGACTCCATAAAACTATCAAACCATCCCCTTATTTTTGTCTCTGTTGCCTGATGTGCCACTGCTACCCTCTTCCACCCATACTTCCCCTTTCTTAAGGACAGGGGGCTCTGTCCGCCTTCATCCTGTTATCTGCATTTTCCAGATGAGGAATCAGAGAAACCACAGGATTAGGTAACTTGTTCAAGGACAGATGGCTGGCAATGCTGGCGTTGAGATTTGAATTTATTCCAGGATGGGTTTTCGAAATTCCTATCTTATACTGTCTTATCTTGGCCTGGGGTATCCTGGAAGCAGAGCCAGAGACCCTGGTTTAGGAGATCTGGAGAAAGTGGAGGACGGGGAGGGAGAAGGAAAAGAGGGAAAGGTGATAGAGTTGGACTAGTACTTGATTCTGGGGTCTCTGAGTCTCCAGGCCATGGCCTGGCAGACTGAAAGAAGGAAGCATCCATCCTGTCGTTAGTCACTGGCCATGGGTTGGCTGGCAACTTGCAGCACTGCACATGCCCAGTGCAAGGGCAGGGCAAGTCCCTCTGGCATCCTTACTACAAGCACTCGGGGCAGCCCCGGGGCTGGAGGCCAGATGTCAGCTGTCTAGGGCCACCAGATGTGCTTCCCCAGGGAACCTGGCCAGTGCCAGCATGAAACTGGCTGCAGCAGCAGGGCAGGAGGGAGTCAGCAGGGGGCTACCGTGATTGTGCAGTGGTGTAGAAGAGGGGTTCACTACTGTCTCTGAGCAAGCAAACAAGCGAGTCAGTGGGTGGTGGAAAGTTCTGTGACCAGGCTCCTCTTCCTAAATTTCACCTTGATATGAAGACGAAGCATGTGTTAACATTCATTTGAGGAGCAGGCTGGTGCAAGAGGGGATATGAAGTCTTCTCTCAGCTGTCTTTCAAAGAGTTCTATGGAAAAGTTTGGCTCACTTGTGCTTTGAAACATGTTAAGGATGTGAGATTGGGGAGAGGAGACATTCTTTGGCACTAGCTGTACTCAACCCAGAGTGAGAGAGTTATTTATGTGCATTAGAAACTATGACTTTGAACAAACAAACAAAAGCAAAAAGAAAGGAACTATGGCTTTGAATTGGTAACTACCACCATAGAATAGAATGGTACTAAAAACAGAAATGCAATACAGTTTTAAGCTTTCCGGAGTCGTCTTTATAATCATGTTTGTTCTCTTGAGAGAAATTCTTAGCCTTTACATTTACAGGTACTGGTTGGATATAATTGTCTGGGAACCTTCCCCTCCAGGACCATCTTTTAAATCAAAGCACCTCTTCCTGACTGGAGGGAAAAAAAAAAAACAACTCGATTTTTTAAAATTAAAAAAGTTGCAAGTTAGCCAGAGAGGAAGGTTATCTAACCTCCTGTTTGGAGCAGGGACTGTCCTTTCACTTTAAGTAAAATGTCATGTTGATAGCATTTACATCATCACTCAAGAGACAGGCTGAATAAAGGTAGGGAAGTTCAGTAGAGGAAGTGGTATTAGACAGACTGGAGTTCAAACCCTCACTGTGCCAATTCCAGGTGCCAACACTTGGGCAAGAAAAGCTCTCTTGAGACTCAACTTACTCATCTGTAAAATGGGGCAACGATTCTTTACAAAGTTATCCTGAGGAGTACATGAGATCATGCATGTGGAAGGACCAAGCAGACACATAAACATGGCCTTTTATTTCCCTTTTAAAAATGGTTCAACATCGTTAATGAATTCCCAAGGAACCAGCATCAAAAAGGAGGATTCTGAATTGGGGAACGTCTTGAGGAAGGGCCAGGCTGCTGAGTTGGCAGGATGTGTCTCCTTTTTCTCCCCCAGACATTGCACATTATCGAGTCAGACTCTAATCAGGAAGGAGCTGGTTTCTGCCCACCCTGTGGGACAGCTGGACATGCAGCATGAAGGGAGAGGCTCTTGCCTTTTTTTTTTTTTTTTAAGATTTTTAAAATTTATTTGTTCATGAGAGACAGAGAAAGAGAGGGAGAGGCAGAGACACAGGCAAAGGGAGAAGCAGGCTCCATGCAGGGAGCCTGATGTGGGACTTGATCCTGGGACTCCAGGATCATGCCCTGGGCCAAAGGCAGGTGCTAAACCGCTGAGCCACCCAGGGATTCCCCAGGCTCTTGCCTTTGATATGCATTTTCAGGTCACCAGCATGAACCGAAATGAGGACTTCCCTTGGAAAACCTTGCATGAGAGGCTTTACACATCCTCTGCAGCTTTCCAGAAGCTGCTCTGATGTATCTACTCGCACCTTACTATCACTGCCCATTCCAGGTGTGTATCCTGCCCTTCCCCATCTGTTCTCCTTCCCACCTCTTTATTTCAATTAGCAACAATGCTGTTGTTGGGCTTTCTCATTCAGCCATTCGAATCCGCCACTTTTCTGTATATTTCAAATGTAACATGATGACATTTCACCTCATTCTCAAACAGACATGTCAAGAAGGTATTCTGCTCCTCCAATTGTGGGGCGGAAACCAAGGTTCACAGAGATGAAGTTACTTCCAAGTTTTTGAAGCTGGGCTCCGACCCCAGGGTCAATGCCCCTTTCCCGTTCCCTGCCTTGGCTAACAAGAGACAATCGTGAAAGGCACATGCCTCTTGCGGCAATCACGATGGCCATTTAAAAAGGCAACAATAATTATATATTTGGCACCACTTACATTATTGCAATATTCCACTAATGCGGTTATCAAGTGATTGTGAGAAATGTCACCAAAAAACCGTGGGTCGGGAATAAAGGGGGAAAAAAAAAGACTTACAATTCTGATGTCTTTCCAAAAGCACATCTCAATCATGGTGCAGAAACAAACTTAGGCAAGAATGCTACTCCAACGTAAATATACACACATATAAAAGCAAATAATCGGGGTTCAGTTTTGCCAATTTTATTGAACCAATAAAATTCCTACTAATAACAACGAAATAAATTTCTGCAAGTATAAATGTGATACAGTTTAACAAAACCCATTGTTCTGTACCTATAAATAGATTTTCAAAATGTCATAAAAAGTGCAGTTATGAATTGTTAACATGTTTAATACACAGTTCCTTTATTTCAAATGTGTTTGTCTTGACCCACTAACAGTTCCTTCTGCATCTCTTCAAATAATATTACCCATCCCTCAAAAAAAAAAAAAAAAAGCCATTAAAGCACTAGAATATTACACATAAACTGATCCATTCAGGTCAGCTTTAGTCAGAATTGTAAAATCGGCAACATAAGAAAAAAATAAAACCTACTTATACATACAAAAAAGCTTTCATGGGTTCTATAATCTCCTTAACTGCTGACTCCCGTGGAGGGCATAATAGTTGAAAAGGCTTATATGGTTAACTACCTTAGACTACTACATCTAGAGCAGGGTCCGGTTTGCCAGCACAAGTTTAAAGTGGCTGTTTATCAAGTCTGCTATTTTCAGAATTGAAACTATAAATATAGGACTGCCATTTGACGCCCAAAACTGTGTGAATCCTAAATTGCATCAATGATCTATTTGATAAAAGCTTATTCTAATTGAAAACCTTATATAGTAAGAGACTGATATATATAGCAGTCTTAAAGATCATGTCATCTGCCTCACATTAGTCCAAAGTCACGTGCTTCGTAAAAAAAAATTACAGTAACAAAACACAGGACTACAAAGGCAAAACATCACAGCTTCTGATTACATTGAATAAAAAGTACCAAGGAACGCAAAAGATAAATCTGTATTAATACTGATGAATTAAAGAACTATAATAGACATTTCACAGCATGCTACATATATCGCTCACAACTGAAGGATAAAATGATGTCTAAAATTGAAAGTAACAAGTTGGCAATCTGATTTCATGTGCAATTCAGCTACAGTCTTAATATATACATTCATTATGTAGCTGCCCTGCAAAAATCAGGATTTTTTTTTTTTAAAAAGAGATTTCAAGTTCAAATCCTATTTCATAAGCTAAAGGATACATCCAGTTCTTCCATGACCAGGAAAGTTTTCAGGTTTGAAGGAGCTAATCCAAGGAGCAAGGCCATGTTCCGAGTTGACCTGATGGGGTTCTTTTTTACCTCACTCAGATTGTGCATGTGGATGTGACTATTCTATTAGCATGGAGAAGATGCCAGATGGGCTTGGTTTGCTTCCTGTGTCTACCTTGAGTTGAAAAGAGTAGATATGAAGAGAAAGAGGAAGGGAAAAATCGTATTTTCTTTCAGAGAAGATCTGTGGATGCAAAGACAATGCATACTAGATAGAGAGTTTGGATCACTTTCCGTGATGAGCAAGGGTACCACTGAACTCCTGCTTTTTATTTTAGAGAACTAGTGAAATTCAGAAAGGAGAAAACAGTCTCTCAACATGACAAAGGAAACATCTTCCTATCCAACCAATAGGTTTCCTTTATCCCTCCTTTTGAACCTTACTTATGAGATTTGGAAGTCCGTGGAAAATCTGTAAAGATGGATTAATTTAAGAAAGAGATGGATAGCCACTTTCATTTGCTAAGTGTCATAATGCACACACTCAGCTAATCAGAATTCATGAACAACACTTTAGCATTAAAGACCAGAGTTTCTCTCTCCCTTTGATAATCTTTCTGTGGAAATGATACATTCATTTTTAAGAGGTTCAACTGAGAGGTACAAGAAAAATAGACTGTTTTAGCAAAATTCATATACCAAAAATTATATTTATTATACTTACTAATGTTTGATGTGGTCCTATCAGCTATAAGTCAAACGGGGTATTTGTTCTAAAGGCTATTTTATAGTATGCCTTTCATTATCTCAAAGATTTCCACAAGCATTGGAAAAAAATCAGATATTCCTTCTCCCCACCCCACCCCCTTATTTTTCCTTTTTCAATTCTCTGCTTCATAGTGAGAAATCAGAATGAATTTAAAGCTAGAACGAACACTTTGGGACATACGATTTAATAAAAACCATCCCTTCAACATCTTTTATGAAGTCTCATTTCTTAAGTGAGACATCGATCCATTCCTGGGCCCCTGAAGCCATTTGACTAGACTCTGCTGTCAGGTTGGGTTGTTCATGAACAGAACGTGAAGCGTTCAGATACCATCACAGGTTGTCATAATCTGTACTTCCACACAGAGTGGTTCATCATCAGGTGGGACAGCCATCGGTAGAGCAACATGCCCCATGTTAGAAATCTGACTAGGGCTGTCATCCCTGAACCACAGAGAGTGCACATTGGCCAGAGTGGAGGGACTACAGTGGTTTCCTCCTTTAGGCACGTGTTCCTTAATGACGCAGTCTGGATATGCCTGGAATGCAGCCAGGGGAAGACAAGACTACAAAGTCAATGCATTCCCTTTCCATCCCATAAATACTTTTCTCCCCGCCTGAGAACACAGTAGGAATGGGGGGTAGAAGCTTAATCTGACCCAGGAAAACTTGTCCAAACTCTCATGCGCCCAATTGTGTGGTACTTTATCTATGTTCTGTATCGAGTGGGCTCGTGTGATCTGATGGGACCACAGCAACATCCTTTATACTATGTCCTTATATTAGAAATGTGTTTCAAGGCCCAAGCAATAACAAACAATGAAACACCACCCATTTACACGCCAGAAATGTCCTGATCCACTGAAGGGTTACAGATCACTCTGGATTGCTAGAGAATCTTAAATTTACATTCAGATAACTTGGACTAACACCAGTATTTATTTCCTAATATAGATCCAGGTTAGGATGGTAAACTCAATCATGTTAAAGTCCCACTAAATGCTAAGTTCTGCATGGTAGAAATAGTTCCATTTCTGTATCATGTATAAATATAAAGACTTCTACTCTGATAGAAGGCAAAAATCTCCTACAATTTATTAAAATATGGAAGTAGCATTATTGGACAACAGAGAGTAAATCCATGAAAAGGTTGGATACTCTGAATTTATAGGCTCTTTGGGGATGAGGTAGAGGACAGCATGATATTTTGGCAGCCAGGAAAGAGTTAGAACGGTATGGGATGGACAGGCTTATGCTCAGTGCCGCATAGTATCTGGTAGGGTGTCCAGGGCAAAGCTTAGCCAAAATGTAGCTGGATGGTTGAAGGACTTAGGCGGGGCTGGGATGAAGTCATATTCTTAATGAGTGGAGGAAAAGTAACTCAGAAAAGAGAATGCTGGTGACACTCAGCAGGTGGCTGGTGATGTTTGGTTTGGATTGTGAAAAGGCCTGCAGACCAAGACAGGCTGAGGGAAGTTGGGGACAGTGAGCATGTAGAAGGTTGAGGCACTTGGGGGAAAGAAAGCAGGCAGGAGAGGGTGGATTGAATGCAGGTAGGAACTCCCAGAGGGGAATGTTCCTTTACAACAGGTGTACGATGCTGAGGACTGCCACACTCAGTGTGATGTTCCACGTGTTCTTTGAAAAACTTTTCCTTTCACAGGGCTCTGCCTCTGCCTCTAGGATCCATTTAACCCCAGCTGTTTTTGTTCTAGGTCTCACCTGAGCGGACACTGCTAACTGGGCCCAATTAGCATGGAAAGAAGCTCCACACATGGGGGCATTTAAGTTCTGTTGACTGAGAAGAATACATTCATGTTACAGTACTGTTCTGAGGAAAGACTCCGTAATTTAATTCTCAGTCTCCAGAGGGATACAGTAGGGAAACACAGATGAAGATGATGGCCACCAAGAATAGATTCTGGTGAGGACAAATTAAGTAACTTTGCACTTGATCTGAACTGAGGGGCCACCTGTCTTTCAGGGTGCTGTGGAATTATACTACCCAGAAAATTTCAGATACTGTTCATATAACGTTACTGTTGCATACTTTTTACTCCATGCAAGACCACCTATTTGCATAAAAGAAGAAAAAGTCTGTTAGATAAAGAGAAGAGTTTAAGGTCTTGCTTTCCAGAGGAATGGTTTTGAATTGTCTTCAAAACACAACACAAAACAAAAACCTCATTTTACTGTCACAGTACAAATCATTTTTAGAACATGCACTGAAATTTATTTTTTCCCCCTGATGAACTGTCTTTAAGAGTTTAAAAGAATCTTACTGTTATCTATGTATGCACTCTGCACTAAAGTGGTGAGCTATTTTTAAGTATAGATCTGTAATTGTTTGCTGATCATTTTATTTTGCGTGGGCATAAAAATCTTGTATTTTGGATTAAAAAACTCTATAAGGTGGAAAAAGGAAAAAAGCTGCTCTGGAATAATGTTATTTAATCTTCAGAAGAATTTAAGAACTTTAGGAGACTTTATAACACAATTAAAATAGGGGCTCTGGTTCAAACATGGTTTCAATATAAAGCTTCCACTGAGTTTTCTGTTCTAAAACAGCCCTGTGTTGCTCTGCCATAATTAAAGGCCAAGGCCGTGGCCCAGATTCCACATTAGCCATCTTTTATTGTAAAAGTACCCCAGATGGGATAAGATTCTTCCTGAGACTGAGACAACATGCTTGGTTCAAAAAAGTAAAGAAGGTAATGAGTGGTCTCATCTCAGAAAGCCTCTTTTCTGCTAACTATCACAAGCCCATCTGAGGAGGTCTAATTTGAAGGGCTGAATGGGGCAGCTGCTGGGCCACTCCCACAGTCAAGCGATCAGCTTACAGAACAGATTCACTTTCTGATAGGAGAGTATTCAGGTATTTCCTAAGGTGATCTGGGAAATTATGAATTACAACCAAAGCTGGTAAGTAAACAGATATCAATCAAGCATATACATCAGTGGGTTATTAGATTAATTTTAACATGATAAGCAATGAAGTTAGAGAATTCACATTCACATGTGCTTTTTTTCCCAAGTACACTTGCACATTTAAAGTTTGGCACAATGTGAGCTCCAAGGTGTAGATCAGCATATTGTATAATCATGTCGTTACACCAATTGAACCAGATATCTCTTTTAAAAATATCACATTTTAATATAAAAAGCTATACTATAAATTACTACATAGTAAATTCAATACTCTGAAAAAATACCACCCTGGAAAACCACATCAGAATTTCAAGTTTGCATTAGAGAACGTTCCCAGCAAACTTGCTGCAAAATGATATTCACACCCTGGAATGCTGTGCATGCTGTAGCTCAGGTGCTCTAGCACCTCCGCAAGTCAATTTTTCTTAGCTGGTTCACTGAGGTTCATAAATATATATTGTTTTGTCTTTGTTTAAAGTTCCAAGTCGACTTATGTTCCTGATTACTGATGAGACAGATCAATGCTGAGCTAAAAAGAAACTTTGATAGAAAAGAGATCTAGGAAAGGCACTAATCATTTCCAAAACCCAAACTCAAACTACTTACATTTCTGGGGTAAAAAAAAAAAATAAAAGACAAAAACTAAGTGGCCATTTTAGTTACTTACACCTTATTTCCCCTTTTGGTCTAAAGCTCATATGGTGTTCTATGAGAATTTCTCCTCCTTTTCCATTTATAAAGATTCCATTCATTTTTAATCTTGTAATACAGGTCACCTGCACAACAATATAGGGCTAGTAACTGAAAGGGTTGTAGGAAATAACATGCCCCCCCCCCCCCAATATCAAGAATAAAAGATAACCTCAACTTGAAAGTTCTAAGGTTAGGGAAGTCAAATTAACATTTAGGCTATCATCCATGTTTTGTCATTTTCCTACTTTCCTTGCAGTTAATACCATCCATATAATGGGATGCCAAATAAAATCAACATATGGTATATGCAATTAAACAGAAGAGATCTGGCAAGAATTCTCTGAATAGTATCTTTAAATAAACCACCCTGTCTTAAAAAATATTAGTAATTTTTTCCTCGCATGGAAGATTTCAAACAAGATTCTGGTCTCTAAAAATGCAGAACCACCTCATGTTAGTAGGTTTACAGTCATCTTTCTGTTTTCTTATCTGAAATCAAATCTAAAAGAAAGCAACCTAACATGTTGTACCAGAAAAGAATGATGAATGCAAGGGCAAAATGATCTAACAAAACACTCATCCACGATTCTTTCATGGGAGAAAATTCCTATATAACAAGTAAGGAAGTAAGTCTAAGATGAAATCTTTGTGGGAACTCTAATGGAGAATTTTGATGATATTATTTACTATGAAAAAAATGGAGCGGTTTTTAAAAAATTAGCATGTTTGTGTACAAGTCACCCTTAATTAACCAAAAAAGTGTTTAAGCAGTGCAGTCGTGTCCTACTGGATAGCTGTAAGCATCTCTTAGGCACTTCACTGGTTCATTAACACAATACAAATTAAAGCTATAAACACATAATGTTGTGCTCTGTGAAGATAGTCTAATCAAGCAACATAAACCAATGCGAAAATGTGACTTTTTGGATGCTTATTCCTCCCCTAAGACTTGATATCTTTTTAAACCAGTTGTCCAAAGAGATTTTTTTTTTTCCTGGGGAAGGGGGTGCTTTGGCATTAGGAAAATAATATTGTTCAACCCCAGTAAGGCAAAAGCCTTGAGTGCGATAAAGAAATTGGAACCAAATTTCTTTATGGCTCTGTTCAAAAGGACACTTCTGCAATGACATAATGGGGGGAATGTTCAGCAGAGTATTTTTTCCCAACATATTGCACTTTTTTTGTTGTTGTTGCTATTCGATCACATTAATGCATAGAAACACAATTTTTTACCTTTGAGTATTCAACTGTTCAACCTATTTTAAGAAAAACCACAGGAAAGGAGTTCTAAAAGCCTATCAGGAAAAAATACAAGTCTATTAACCTTCCTCTGCTTACTGCAATATAGAAAACACTATGAGAAAAGAAAAATGTGCAAAGAAACTTTTTGGTCAATCTTGTGTGGGGACAAGTTTGTATGTGCCAACTGAATGAATTGTGAGCAGCTCTGTGAGCACTGATTATTTCGGTGACTGAGGATGGCTGTCGGTGATAGAAAGGATTGTGCATAATTCCACTTTTCATATATACATCTGATATGGAAAACGGAAACTTCCTTTTTCAGAAGAGAAAGAAAACAGCTGAATTTGGCATTTCAGTAGCATGCTATAGAATTCATCATGATTAATTTCACATTAAATTATGGACAATGGCTGTATCACATTTCACGTTATCGCCAATAGCAGTTAAAAACAAAAACAAAAACAAACAAACAAGAAAAACCACAAACAGTGCCTGACAAATTATCTCCTGGGGACACAGATAATGTGTCCTGTGAGCAGCTTAGTTCAAAAGCGCATGCTTTTCCTCCACCAGATTTAGGACACAACATTAAAAGTTTAGAATGGCCAGAGGAGGCCATTCTGTGCTGAATTCCAATATCTGAAAAACAATTGCTTGAGCAGATTGTAAGCGCTTTTCCTTATTTAAAAAAAAAAAAAAAAAAAAAATGAAAGAATACAACATACATACAAACCCAAAAGCGCTGAAGTTAAGCATTAATAAACCAGGTTCATGATTTATGATCAGTATCCCAAAATCCAACTATAAAACAATGCAAAGTAGTGCTCCTCAGTATTATTTTTGCTATTGTTAGTAATGTTAAGCATCAAGAAAAAGAAAACACATCATTGCACATGACAGCCGCCGAAAAGAACGGCTAAACTTTGACATTAGAGAATTGAATAATGTTTGATGCTACATCACAAACAGCTTCTGATGTATATCTTGTGTGAAAAAAGGCTTTACACACATATGACATTTTCGCTGGCTGACGATGCTTCAGGTCAAATGCCGAGTTATGGCACGAAGGGCATAAAGGAGTTCAGCTTGCATCCGTGCTTCCATTAAAAGTAGATTTACATGAACCTAGAAATAAAAATGTTCATCTCCTTAGTGACCACTGTAAACAGCTGCCAAAACTTTTTTTTTTTTTTTTTTTTTTACATATGGGACACTCACACAGGTTCATCAGGTTTATACAGACACAAGTACAGACATGGACATGTCTGCGCAGACATGCCTAGGCATATGGATGCAGGTAAATGATGTAAGGGCTCATTTGCAAAACTGTTTGTAAACAAGAAATGTCTCTCATGAGCAGGAAAAATGACCTCCAAAAGCCTTGTGAGATACCAACCATTATGTCAAGATGTACATTATGTAATCAAGCTTCTGGATTATGATATAACTGTTTTAAAATATTTTTATAAATGACAACTTGCCTGCAAGTTATACTTGCTTCCAGTTGTAAAATCTTACATGGCTAAAAATCAGCTCGACATTTCTTAGTGTCTATGTTCATTCCTTGGGAAGCTTTTATTTTTTTATTTATTTATTTATTTATTTATTTTTTTTTTCTTGGGAAGCTTTTAAAAACGTTTCTTACTGTGGACTTGAAAGATACTCAGGTGAAAACCTGAAGCTGAAAGCAGTCTGTAATCAGTGTCTGGTCCTTATTATTTCTGCACAGCTTCCCTGGAATCTTTCAGAAATAACTGAACAAGCTTCTGAGTTTTGAGGGAGATACACCCCAGCTGATGGGTTAAAATTAATACCTACATATTTTTGAAATTCACTACAAAGAAATGTATTTTGAAATTATATGTATTTTGAAAACATTCTACAGGTTAGATATACTGTTAGATATATTCCCCAGATGAGTAAAGAAAATTTCTAGATACAACCCATTAAAGGAAGAAAATCTAATGTAAACATATAAACAGGGCATAAAGATCCATTGAGAAGAGATGCTGGCAGTAAAATGGGTTATTTATCTAATGTGTGACTGGCTCTAAGACTTCAAGAAATCTGTTAGGTTTAGGCCATAACATTCTCTGCCAAGGTCATAGAATTAATTAGTGATTATTAGGACCCTAAAGAGATTTTTTTACTCTCAAAAGCTTGTAAAGTGGTAAAAAATGGAAGATTCTTGGACTTACTTGTCAAAAAGACCTAGGATTTATGGGTAGTTCTTACATTATAATGTTGGTAAAGATCCTTAACATTTATTAGGTCTTAAATGATTCCTATATATTTCATCCAAAGAAATATTCTTTTATAATGGTATATACACACTTGGCTCAAACATCACGCATTGTATGGTCAAAATAGTCAATTACCAAATTGGAATGAGAAACTGTTGTTCTAGTAGGTTAACTCTAATGGCTAGTTACTCCCTAAATGGAGATACCTTCTAGGCCTGGGACAATCACACCTAATACATCTTGGTAGGTTTGATTTTTATTATCATTAGAACATTAGACATTTTCCTAAAGGTACTTTAAAAATATCAATATCCAGATCCAGCCTTTCAAAGGCTGACGCTACATATTTACTATACACACCACGTTAGCCAAAACATATAACCAAAATTTATAGTTAATACTCAATAGACTGGAATTTTAACATCTTTTTAAAAGATGGCCAGATGATACCACTTCCTTTTCTTTAATGGCACTCATTTATTAGTATTTCCTGTGTAATTTGCAGGATCGTTACTAATTACATTGGAATGTACCTAAGGTGTCTGTAACATCATCATGAAACACACCTTTTCTGAGTGCTTGAACTGACGCCAGTAACTATCATACATGCGCTTGGTGGTTCTTTCAGGATAGCAGGTCACTGTCTTAATGTAAACCTTCAGGCTTCGTTCAAGTAATTGATTAACTTCTCCGTAATCATAGTCATCATACCTATGAGCAAAATGACAACAGTTTTAAAATGACAAAGTCAAAATTTCTGATTTTTTAAATCTTATTTGAGAAAGAAAGAGAGAGCACAAGAGGGGGAAGGGGCAGAGGGAGAGAGAGAGAAGCAGACTCCCTTCTGAGCAGGGAGTCCAACGCAGGGCTCGATCCCAGGACCCCAGAATTATGACCAGAGCTGAAGGCAGATGCTTAATTGACTGAGCGACCCAGGTGCCCCCCAAATTTCTGATTTCTCAGTTTATATCAAGAGATGTTTATTGTATAGCAATTAAATACCAAAAACTCATTAACTAAATGTTGTAACAAATATTTACTGAATGCCTATCATATGCCATGTACTTTCCATGTACCTTTCTAGGCACTGGTGATACATGGATGAACAGAATAAACAAAAATCCCTAGTCTCATGGAATTTCTATCCTACTGGAGAAGAAAGGAAAAAACCACAAAAAATCTAGCATGTGAGGTGTCAGGGGCTGTTTACTGCTGTGGAGGGAAAAGGAAATGAGGCTGTGAGAAGAGGAACTGTAGTTTTAGGGAGGGGGGTGAGGCTGCCATTTGAGTCTATGCCAGGAGAAGTACCAGCAGGAGCCCAGAGGCTGGACTCAATGTGTATGGAGGCAGAGGGAGTGATGGACTGTGGCCCATGCTACTGACCAATCAAATGTGATGGGAACTGAGCCGTGGAAGCAGCCATACAGGGGCCAAAGGCAACCTCACTGGGAGTGGTCTGGTTAGTATGGTACCCTAGTGTATTCAAGAGCAAATGGAGGATAAAATGGTGACAGTAAGTATATACAACGCTTCTTCAAAGAGATGTGCTGTGCATGGGAGCAGAAAGATGAGGCAAGGGCCAGAATGAAAAGAAGGATGAAGAAAGGATTTTTTTTTTAAGATGAGAGAATTCACAGCATTGTGTATATACTGATGAGAAAGTAAAGAGGTAAAGTTGATTCTGCAGGAGAAGGAAGAATTTTGTTTTATTGTTTTATTTTCTTAAGTAAGGGCCTGAACTCACAACCCTGAGATTGAGACTAGAGTTGAGATCAAGATTTGGATGCTTAATAGACTGAGCCGCCCAGGCACCCCCAGAAGCAGGAATTTTTATTTATTTAATTAATTTTTTAAAAGATTTATTTATTTATTCATAAGAGACACACAGAAAGAGAGGCAGAGGGAGAAGCAGGCTCCATGCAGGGAGCCTGATGTGGGACTCGATCCTAGGACTCCAGGATCATGCCCTGGGCTAAAAGCAGGCGCTAAACCGCTGAGCCACCCAGGCATCCTGGAATTTTTATTTTTAATTATAGTTGGCATACAATATGATATTAGTTATAGGTGCATGATACAGTGATTCAACATTAATATACTTCACAAAATGCTCACCATAAATGTAGTTACCATCTGTCACCATACAAAGTTATTACAATCTTATTGACTAGATTCCTGGGGTGAACATTACATCACCGTGACTTATCTCTTTTATAACTGGAACACTACCTCTTGATACCCTTCCCCTCCCCCTCTCCCAAGAGCCCTCAGTTTGTTCTCTGTATCAGTCTGCTTGTTTCTTTGTTTTGTGTTTTAGATTCCACATGAGTGAAATTATAAGGTGTTTGTCATTCTCTGATTTATTTCACTTAGCATTATACTCTCTAGGTCCATCCATGTTGTCACAAATGCCAAGATGTCATTCTTTTTAATGGCTGAGTAATATTCCATTGTGTGTGTGCATGTGTATACACACATACATATACGCAATATATATATGCGTATATACAATATGCTACACATATATATACACACACCACATCATCTTTATTCTAGAATAGGGATCTTTAAATGGAAGGAGATGGGAGTTTGTATACAGGTACACAGGGCTACAGAGTTTATCCGTAATAAAAGAGGAGACAGGGTAGAGTCAATGGGCACAGAGACTACTGGGAGCTCATGGGATTTCTCTTCTGTATTTTCAGTTAATTTTTAACCGAAACATATGCTTAGTTAAAAATAAGTATTCAAAGATTTTATACGAGTTTTATTTGGTGGCATCTAAAAGATAAATATAATCACCCATAACATTTGTCCTTTATTGTCTTGAACATAATTTATCACAATTGAATTATATTGTTAGTATTTATTCTTCCTAGATTAGGTAGGTATAATAAATGTGTTTTAAAATGTGATGATTGTATGTTAACTTACTGTCCGGAATGGTAAGTGAGCAAATAGCATAGTTAACTACCATTATAACAGTATCTTCTAGGTAGAATGGTTGACTATTAGTTGATATTTCAGGAAAATTTTTTTAAATGAAAATTATAGAAAATACTTTGCTTAACAAACTGAATTCTAATTCCATTCCATAAAGGCTTTCTGATACTATATTAGAAAGAACATAGTAGAGTCAAACTGAATGTATTCTTAACTGGGAATTTATTCTTTTTCCATAACTGCCTTCAAAACCGAGCTCAAAAAGGCACATTCTCCCCAAAAAGCTTTCCTGATTAGACCAATCTATCTCATTCACTCATTTACTCACTGCCCTCTCAATGCCAATTTTCTAAATTTAGAGGCCATTAATTTATATTGACTGAGAGTTTCATTTCAATATTCTTATGTGAGCTTTATGAGGACACAATCTAACTTAGTTTCATTTATATCCTAATTACCATTCCTTTAAAAATAAACAAACAAACCAGCATTTATTACAGGGAACTAATGGGGCACAATGAAAGGTTTTTAGCTGCTTAATTCTTCCAGGAAGGATTCTTAAATTGAGTCTGATGCTATCCTATCCCTCAATGATTACTGATTTTTTTTTCCCTCAGTAAAGTCTTAGTACTGTATTTCCAGGTGCCTGCTAAGATTCCCAACAGTCAAACAAAGAAAAAAGGTTTTTCTATAAAATGGAAGTCATTTTTCCAAATCAGAAGTCCACATGTAATATTTTCTCCCTAGTACTATATAGCACTAAATAGGACTCATGTCAGAATTTTCATTTAGAAATGTTTAAAACTGTCTCAGCAATGAACATACCTGATTCCAAACATACAGTGAACATAGTTAAATAAAGCTCTGCGTAGCGTGGTTGTGTCAACATCCTCATGGGCGGCCATAGTGTTATAGGTGAGATTGTAGACCATGCGAAACTTCTCATCAAGAAGATGTCCAATGTCAGAATAAAGTCTGTTCACCAGGGAGAACCCGTGATTTTCCCAGGTATAGTCCTAAAAGAATAAATTGTATCCAGTTACAAAATGGGCATTTTCCAGTTAAATTCCATGTTTGTAGTAAATGTAACTACTGAAGCAAGTACATGAAGATATTTCATATTTAATTCTAAGCTGATAGCTTTACTAGGAACCCTTCACATCAGTTCATAGATCAAAATGCCATGTAAGTTCCCTCAGTGGGGTCCATGGTTTGACATGCTGGTGATGAACTCTGGCCACCTCCTGTTGTCGTGTACTATGCAAACTATACCCTTATCTGGAAGAACCCCAGAAGACCTGAGAATATTCTTATGTGACCAAACCTACTCAGTGACACAGCAGATCATATGAAACAAGTGCAAAGGAGTCTGTCTTAATTCAAACTTCTACTTTCTTTAGGAGCCACATCACTACTGTCGTTCTGTTTTCTAGGGGTGGGGGTGTGGTAGCACTTAAGCCCATAACTACTGGTCTATGGTTTTATTACAAAATGCCATTTTATTATAAATGTAACTTTATCACTTGATTTCCTCCCTGCTCCTCTAAAAAAATTTTTGGTATGAATTTTATACAAAATTGGTATACAATTTTATACATGTAATAATGCAAGTAACTGAGTAAGACATTTCCTTTTGCCTTCTTAGAGAGGAAACATTGAAATAAAAATTCATCTCCTGGGAGATCAAATTAGACTAGGCCAAAAACTAGGTTACATCAAAAGATTCACAGACTATCAAAATGACCATTAATTTCTTTAGAAGTCAATGTACTTACATCTCAACATTTCACAGTTAAAATGACAGTATTTATTCTCTAATTTCTCTGAATTAAGGCATCTTATACCTGAGCTCGGAATGTTGGCAAATGTTCTTCTCCTCGTCTGGCAAAGTCCTCATACCCAAAACCAGGGTCTTCGATATATCGAGAGACGTCAGATGTTATAATCATGTCATCTTCAAAATCTAAGGACAATAATGAACAATCCAGAATAAAGGAAATTGTGCAGAGAACAATGAAACTGCTCCATTGCCCTCAACTTTTTAGCTTTTCCATGGATTTCTGAAGTGACAATTTTGACTTCATGGCTTAAGTTTCTAATTTAATTTCATTACCAAATACTGACAATCGTAACATTTACCAGTAGTTGTCCGGGCAAAAACATGACTACATTGAAATATCTAATCAGTAATAGCAAAAAATCAATACACTAGCTTTACTTATTTAGAAAATGAAAATAGCACAGAGCTTTGAATATGTATTTCTATGTATATATATAAGTATAAAGCTTAAACTTTTTTTAAACTCTTGTGGGATGAAGTGGGCTGTAGGGAAAGAGAAGAGATGAAGGTGAAAGACCATCTGAAGTCTAACATTAAGACAGATTTTTGTTAAAATTCAATGGTGTTTCATCTGGATGTGTTCATGGTGAAAACAAGTGCAATTTAGTTTTTTTTTTTTTTTTTTTTTCAATTTAGTTCATTTTTTAGCTCATGAAGAGGCATTGAGGGAGAAGGCCTGGGAAGGGAACTGGGACAGGGAAGAAAGTGGCCTTCTGGTACCACCATTATTCTGAGTTGACTTGGGCGCTAGAATAGAAAGGGTCAGTTTGAGAAAAGTCACTGAGTTTTACACCTAACGTATGTGTGCTTTTCTGTGGACATGGAAATAAAAAGGGCATACAATGTATGAGGTAAACAATGTGTTGAGATTGTGATTAGACTATTATAAAAGTGACATTCAGGAAGACAGGAAGACTACAACAATATTTTAAGACAGCTGACTTCTGTATACTTGATAATATTAAAAATTTACCACTGAACAATGTTAAGTGCCCAATGTATGTTAAATTGTTTGAAGATTATTCGAACTCATTTTTTTTTTTATGGATAGTCTGACTTTATAATTACTTTTTTCTGATCTCAACTACTGAAAGGGAATGAACAACCTTTATTTACTACTTGCTACCTAGAAAATGAACATACTGTTTTCAAAATAAAAAGAAGCTCCTTCCATGCAAAGAACAGTATTTTCTTAAGTATTTTAATCAATATCAAATAAATACAACTTAATAAATAACTAATAAAGAAATATTAGTTTCTAAAACAATTTTTTAAAAGATTTTATTTATTTGAAAGAGAGAGTGCAAGCAGGAGCGGGGGTGGGGCAGAGGGAGAGAGAGAAGCAGATTGCTTTCTGAGCAGGGCTCCATCCCATGACTCTGAGATCATGACCTGAGCCGAAAGCAGACGCTTAACCCACTGAGCCACCCAGGTGACCCAGTTAAGCAACTTGATGGCATAAAATACTAATTCTTAACTGGACAGTGTTGAGAGGCTTAAAAAAACAATGCAATTATAGTAATTCATCCAAAAGACACAGTAAATTAATTTGCCTTCATTCTCCTTAATCTTTGCTATTTCATGAAAATTCTAGCAAGAATTATTCTCTTCACAAGGGGTTAGCCTTGCTTTAGGTCACTGCCATGGACTATAATAGAGTGCTTGATAATGGCAGGAAAGGTCAAGTACCCAGGATACCTAAACTTTGGAAATATTAAAATTCTTACCTAACTTCTTTACTATCCATAATGAGAAGAGACTGACATTTGCTGGGTACTTACTATATACCAGTTACTATGTTTTGTACTTAATATCTATTTTTTGTTTCAGTAATGCAAAAAGAAATATCTTCTTAAGAACTAAATTACTAATACTCTGTCAGTCCTGAGTGTCAGTAAGAAATACAATGTGGATCAGTTTAGGATGGTGTGGAAAACATGTAAACACTGAACTACTTAATTTGATCTGAAGCTTTTAAGTAACTCAGTTTTCTAAAGGGAAATCTTGGGCCTATCTCTAGCTAACCCACAACTACCACGTGTCTCCTCAGGCTGCAGAAGTCCTTTTGAGTAAATGGAAACACTTGGAAAATGGCATTTTCAATTCTTTGTCTCTTCACATTTATGAATGAGGTTATGCTTTCCTTAATTCAATCCATCGCATACTCATCGACAGAAATGAAGGAAAAAAATTGAAAATGTAGTTAGTGCTCACTGAGACTGCTAGGAAAACTAGGAGTTTTGTGGGCTGTGAAGTAAAATCAAACCAAGAACAGTGAGTGATAACTGAAGTCTGCAAAACAGTTTCTCCCCTGATGTGTTCTCACTGCCCACACTGCACAACCAGTTGGTTATACTGGGCAAACATAGACTCTGGGGTTGACGATTACCCAGCTAGTTCATTTGATTTTGATGTTAGTTTTTGATTTGTCCATAAACATTTTCAAGTTGTCATATGACTTTTAAACATTTAAAAATAAATAATAATGAGTAACTAACCAAATGAGACAATTTATCCCATGAATAATAACCATTTATTCATTTTAAAATTAGGAGTCAATCAAGACCTGTCTTCTAGGCAATTTTGTTCACTTAAAAAAATGTACAAAAGTCTCTCAAAGTACAATATTTTTTTAAATTTTATTTATCCATTTGACAGAGAGAGAGGGCCAGAGAGCACAAGCAGGGGTAGGGGTAGAGGGAGAAGGAGAAGCAGGCTCCCTGCCGAGCCTGACGTGGGGCTCAATCCCAGGACACCAGGATTGTGACCAGAGCTGAAGGCAGACACCCAACCGACTGAGCCACCTAGGTGCCCCTACAAATACTTTTTTTCAAACTTATTTTAAGAAGTTAAAATTAGCACTCTGATTAACAAATCTAAAATTCCAATTTTAATTATATCTAAAGAAGTATTTCAAAGTCTAGACTACAAGGAAATAGTATTTTGCACATTGGCTGCATTCTGCTGCCCCTAACATAATACAGAAAAAAAAAAAAAACCTCTATTACAGTGAAGAAATAGTTTTCTAACTTCAAAACAAAAACAAAAAAAGAATAAAACCTGGTAAACTCTGTTACCAAGCTATAGAATACTACCTCTGTAGAACATTTTAAACATTTATTTTCTTCAAAAGGCTTGAAAAGCTATTTTTAGAATCTCTACATGGAATCTGGAATGCTTTATCACACAGGTCAAACCAAGAAATTCATTATGGAAAAAAAATACATTTCTATTTCCATTTCAAAACATGGTAAGGTTATAAAAAGGACCCAATTAGCTACTGTATGGAGTCATTTTTCTGTTACTTTTGTGGGACTGGCAAATACTGGGAATGGTTAAGAGTAAACAATGAAATGATTTATTTCCTTGACTGATTTACAAATGATATAGCCTCTTCTGTCAAAATTAGAACATAAATTTTTGGCTAGGACCTAAGACTTGCTAGTCAAAATCCACTACTGTAGAAGGCAGGAGTCCCTGCTTAAGAGCCCAAGAAAGTACAGACTGGGGTCCAACATATATTTTTAAGGGGCACCTGGGTGGTTGAGTCAGTTAAGTGTCTGACTCTTGATCTCAGCTCAGGTCTTGATCTCAAGGTTGTGAGTTCAAGCCCCACATTGGGCTCCATGCTGGGTGTGGAGTCTACTTAATAAAAAAACAAAACAAAAGCAGCTCTCAGAAGAGCTTTAATAAAGGAAACACACACACACACACACACACACACGCACAGTGTTTTTTAAGTATTAAAAAATGACTAAGAGAAATAAAAATATTTATACCCTTCCAGCTCTAGTGATGTTAGAGAAGCTCTTAAAAATTAATGTCTGAAAGCAAATAGATATTACCAACCTTAATAAAAATGTTTACATTTTACAATCTTGGTTTACCTTGAAGGTTCACCTTAGGCTTATGATTTCCCTTTGTCCCATGCGTTCCCTCTGGATGGTTTTTATAAACATCTCTTCTGATTTTAACTCCCAATCATATGCCAATCATTTCCAAATTTTCCTCTTGAGTTTAAAAGCCTCTCCTGACCCTTCAGATCATCTGCTGGGCCCTGGCTACTGTGGTTTGTATCCTGGCAGCACTGACATCACTTGGGGGAATGACAGTAATGTAGTCTCTCAGGTCCTAGACCAGACTGAGTAAATCGGAATCTGCATTTTGATAAGATTCCCTAGTGACTGACATGCAATGAAAGTTTAAGGAGCAGTGTACTAGACATCTCCAGGCTGGAGGTTTTACAGACCTCTTAGCTTGAAATGTCCAAAATATGGCAGGATGCATGCTCCTTAAGCTTAGGAAGGTTATCACGGTAAGGCCTCTCTGTTTACCTAACCAGCTTATGTGGTAGCATTACATGCCTCATGGTTTATGCCCCCTTGTGTCTCTGTCCAGCATCATGTTTCCTTATCATGGTGCCATGGCTCTGCTGGTTGTTTACCATCGACTCTCCTGTCCCACAGCCACTGACCGACTCCCTTGCACTCCAGTCTCTAAGACATAGAGTCCAATGGCTGGAGGAAGTCTTCCTCTATGGTCCCTCCTCTGCACACTCTTCCTCTACCCAGACTTGATTCAGGATCCTCTTCTAGGTTCATATACTGCTCACACTCTGCTATGTACAGTGCTGAGACTATAGAAGGTACTCAATAAAATGTTTGTAGGATGGATACTAAGCCAATAAGTAAAATATCAAGTTTCTTTATTTGGGATTTCCTGCTGCTTAGAAGCTCTGAGAAACTAGAACTTAATATAGTCAATGAAGTGGATAAAATCTTTCATAAAATAGACCACAGGGGAGATGATAAAAGGGGTTTTTGTTCTTCCTGGTGAAACTTCTGAGAACTACTGGTCAATGCTATGTTTAAAATTAACAAACAAGTTATGGCCTAATCAGTTACCTTTGGAATTTATGAGACTGTCTGGTCTTAAGACTAAACATTTTTTAAACCAATGAAACTCTATTTTTAAAATGTTATGTAGATTGATGACTTTGGAGGGTTTCAGCCTTCTATTGAGTCAATGCTATTTTTTTAAAGATTTATCTGAGAGAAAGAAAGACAGAGGAGTGAGGTACACAGGGAGTGGAAGAGAGAATCTCATGCAGACTCCCTGCTAGGTGCAGAGCCCGATGAGGGGCTTGATCTCATGACCCTGAGATCATGACTTGAGCCGAAACCAAGAATTAGCCGTTCAACTGACAGTGCCACCCAGGTGCTCTGATGCTATTTTAATAAAATTTACTCTGTGGTGTTCGAGATCTTTTTTAGTCATAACTGCAAAGTTGCCTAACTCAAAGTCTCTTAGAGTATTAGAGGGGGAAAAAGTGCATTTTAAGACAAGAGCAAAGATGTCTAGCTTTTAATACAGAATGAATTCCTCCAAATTCAACAGAAGAAAATGACCTAAATAATGCAGTTTTATAAAATGCTGAAGATGTCTCCAAAGAAATGCAAATGCAAGTACAATGTAATTTTAGAAGTAATCTGGAAAAGTAGCAGTGCGAGAACAATCCTCCCACATACTCCCCACATGCAAAAAAAGGCAGAGATATGTTTTTTTTTTAATTTATCTATTGAAACAGGATTTCACTCATCATTTCAAAACATCACAAAAGTAGAACGAACTAGGTATCCCTATCTAACATTGTAGGCAACTGTTCTGGCTTTGAATCACATTTTACCCAGGATGAGGGTGGACTACAAAGCTGGAAGTCCCTCGCCAATGGACCTGGAGTGTATTCAAGGATGCATCAATAGCATTAGGGGGAGCTGTAGGAGGAGTAAATAGGAGGAACATGGTAGTAGACTTGCTTTTATGGATCTGTATGGAAAATATGGATCGTGGTTAATCAGGGATGTAATAACTCAAAGGTAAAGACAGTGGCGGCAGGAGGAGTGGGGGAGCTCACCTGAATGAGGAAATGAATGAAAAGTGTCTCCAGAGACCACAAAAAGACTTTCTTTCTTCTCCTTCTCAAAGCGAGTGGTCATTTCTTCCTGAGATGCCTCTTCATCTTCCCTCTCTCCCTGAAGCCTCTTCATTCTGTCCATTAAGGCCTCTAGCTCACTTAGAGAATCGACAATCTAGGGCCAGGTAAGATAATGTTGGGTGTCAGTTATATTAAGAATTATTCTACTAAGTGTCCCTACTTTTCCAGTGCCACCTTATTATGTACAGTGGGCATAGTTATTTAGTTCCCAGGTGGGTTTTCTGTGAACTCCAAAAAAATCATATGACATATTCAAATGTTTTCAGAAGTATGAGTTTTTTTGTTGTAGTTATAAATATATTTAACCTAGAATTCTAGCATTTGGTGTATATTAAATTATAGTTTATTTTATTTTTTTAAAGATTTTATTTATTTACTCTTGAGAAAGAGAGAGAGAGAGAGAGAGAGAGAGAGAGAGGCAGAGACACACAGGCAGAGGGAGAAGCAGGCTCCATGCAGGGGGCCTGACGTGGGACTCGATCCTGGGTCTCCAGGATCACGCCCTGGGCCAAAGGTGTCACTAAACCGCTGAGGCAGCCGAGCTGCCCCTATAGTTTATTTTAAACAGTGAGGCAGCCTTATAATTTGTAATAATATCAATTTGCTTTAAAAGCCTCTTTAAGATAATTCAAAACTTCATATACAAGTTAAATTTTTATAGTAGTAAAAGTTGTGCAGAAATATTTCAAGTATATGATATCTTGTTTAGTCAAATTCTTTCTAGATATTTTTCATGTTGGGAAGTTTAAAGGCAAAATAGTAAAGAAAAACAAAGTCCAGAAAACTAACCCCAAAGTTGCTGCCTGTAAGGGATGCATTCTCTATATTGTTATCATTAGCGAGATCACAAACACAGAAATTGTTGACTGATATTAGCCTGAATCCATTGGAGATTTCTGGATCCCTCTCTGGATTGATGCCACTACCAAAAACAAAGCTTGCCAAAGCATGATAATGTGCCAGTAGGACCACAGCATGTACCAGTTCGGGCAGAGACCAATTATTTTCTCCAGTTTTGACAAGTTTCTGAAACAAGAAAGCAAATCAGAGTGAGAATGAAAATCACAGAATGCTACACAGCAATTTTAGAAAGCATGGAAAATCTACCAACTTTTTATGTCCATTTATAGCAATTAAACTTAAAACTCCCTTTTAAAAATGCTTTGTATAACAAAGATACGGCTTTGGTCAAACAATAATTACATTCAACTGTCAAACCTAACAGCGTAGTTATGTTGTAGATTCTAAATCTCTTATATGTACAATGAAATTTCTGCTTTCAAAGCACTTTTTACATATGTTATTTTAATAAGATATTTCAGAATATCAAAGAACACAGAAGCTAGAAGAGACTTTAAAGATTACCTAGAAAAGCTGCTCATTTTAAGGTTTTTAGGTAGACTATCTTAAAAGTCACATAAAAATCCAATTCAGTAAGTCAACGTTTAGACAGCTTCCTGATGGAGAAAGAGCCTGTAGCTGATGATAGAAACCGTAGAATACTAAGAACTTCAAAAGTTTCAAAGCACTTTTTTATATGCTATTTTACTTGAACCTCCTGCTGAATGATGGAATCACAAGGGAAGCCATTAAAAACAGTGATGTCTGCATCCTCACTTTCTCCAAGAGCCAATTCCATCTGTCGAATCCATCAGAGATTGTTTCCCATCAGTGTCCTATCTTGCTTGGTGTACATGTGCGTGTGTGCACATCCTGCTGCTCCTCACAAATCGACACTTTAATTTGACTCACTTCACAGCCAAACCCCCATGATAAACCTCTTATGCTTTACTCTCCATTAATCACACACACACACACACACACACACGAAATTTAATATATCACCAAAAGCTCAGGAAAAAGAAAAGGAAAAATTAATCATATTCTATCACCTTCATATAACTTATACATATTTTATTTTTATAAGCATAATTATATCATCAGAGTAACACATCTATTTTTTCTCTGCTTTTCAAACCTGACATTTTGACATGTTCATTTTTCATGAGGCTACACTGTCTTATATTAAGCATGGACTGTATATTCCATAGCAATGGATGTTACTACTTCTGCAAGCTTTCCTTTACAGTTAGATATTCAAATTGACTCTAAAGTTTTTTTTGTTTGCTATTATGAATAGCATCTTCATGCTATAGCTTTGAATAATTCCTAATAGGATTTTTAGGGCAATTACACTTTAAGACTTTTGATAAAACTGCCAAAAAGCCTTCCAAAACAACTGGTAGCATTTACAATGCCTCTGTCAGGCTTTCCAAGAGTATTAAACCTGAAAGAATAGACAGTCGATACTCATCTTGATTTTCTCATCTTACCTTCATTTCTGTTTTTTTTTTTTAATTCATTGTAATTTGTTTTCTTTTTTAAAGCAAGCTCCTGAAGCAACTTTCACTAAGGTTACAAAGGACCTCCGAAAGGCCAAATCGAATTATTTCTGTATGCTCCCACTTCTTCCTATCTCTTACCCCCACCTCACATAACCTTCCCTACATTCTGTAACCTGAAGCTGTTAGCTACTTTTCCAACATATAATGTTTCACACTCTATTATTTGTCTGGGATACCCTCCTCTACTTGAAAATTCCCACTTACTCTTCAAGACCTATCTCAGATGTTACCTCTTTCATGCAACTTCCTTATCCCATTCTTTTTACCCATATCTCCATAAACCATTGTGCTGTGCTTATTGGTCATTACCTCTCTTTCTTCCCCTAGAATCCAAGCCTGTTCAAGGGCAGGGTCTATCTTTTTAGAGCCACCACAGAAGTAATTAACATACGACATAAAAATAATGATTAATTCTTCATCTAAGTAACACACTGTCAAATCAGAATGTAAACCTCAGGGCAGCATTACGTTTCACAGATTCCCAGGTACTCAATCTCTGAGAGTACAAAGACTTAAAAAAGCTCAGTTTGGTTTAATTGAGCAAATAACGAACAAAAATGTAGCCTAAGAAGAGGATCAACAAAACCAATGACATTTCTGCTCATCAGAAGCAGGGAATTTAAATACCTCAGGCTTCTCTGATAATAATTTAGTGACAGCTGTTATGTATTGAGTAGTTACCAAGCCCAAGCACCATGCCAAGGATATCCTACAAACGGCCCCACCCTTTCCACCTGCAAGTGTTCTAGTCACTAGCAACTCTGTTTCTCCTGTGGAAGAGTTCATTTTTCTTTCTTTTGGAAAGAATGGAAAGAAGCTCCTTTCCACCTGCAAGTGTTCTAGTCACCAGCAACTCTGTTTCTCATCTAAGCTCCAGCTTCCAGAGGCACTTAAGTGTTCACTCCAGTTGGCAAGTCACTTTTTATTTGCAAAATTGTAATTTCCAAATCTTAAAATTATGAAATGTTAGAACTACAAAAGAGTCTGGAACTCATTTAATCAAGGCCCCTCATTTCATAGAGGGGGGACCTCCCGAGGCTGGGAGAAGTTAATTCACTCAAGGTCAGAAGTGCGAGAACCCAGGTAGCCTATCGTACCAGTTTTCCTTTGTTCTACCTCTTGCTTGAAAACAGAAATCAACATTTCTCATGAAAGCAGTTAATTATTGATTACCTGAAGAGGAATATTCTATTTGTACCTAGATTAAACCACAGACTTTCTATATTTCTCTCTTCTACATGTTGATATCTTATTTTTTGTTTCTAACATGCAAGTATTTAAAATTAAGTCTTAAGCAAAAAAAAAAAAAAGAAAAAAAAGAAAAAGAAAAATGAACTCTTAGCTAGAATCAATAATAAATTTTTTTTTTATTTTAAAACAGCTCTCAGTACCTGAATGTGCTCTTTCGTGATCAGCCAGGGTCGGTGAGCTAGCAGCTTGTTTATTTCATTAAGATTTTTCAGTCTTTGCGGTACATATTCCAAACCATTCAACCACTCAGCAATACCTCCTGTCTTCAAAAATTCATCCACATGCATGTTTATTAGGTAGGAACACTGATGTCTAGCCGCAGCCTAAAACACAAGAAGAGTCAGTTGATACAATAATCGTGGTTGTTAAAATAATAATAATAATAATAATAATAATCGTGGTTGTTACTCTACTATTTCTAAACAAACAGGAATTCATTTGGAGTTTAATAGTTTTAATAACCAATAATTCTTTTCTTACAGATTCCTTCTCCTGCTAAAACTTCTATCACAATATGTCACAGATTCTTTTTTTTTTTTTTAAGACTTTATTTATTCATGAGAGACACAGAGAGAGAGGTGCAGAGACCCAGTCAGAGGGAGAAGCAGGCTCCATGCAGGGAACCCAATGCAGGACTTGATCCCAGATCCCAGGGTTGCACCCTAAGCTGAAGGCAGACACTCAACTGCTGAGCCACCCAGGTGTCCCTATGCCACAGATTCTTGAATCAATACTTGTAGCTGATAGTTGTATTAAGCGAACAGCTGTCACATGTAGATAGTTACGTCCTTAGCCAGAAGAGGGAATGGATTAACCTAGAATCTACTTTCTAGTTGTGAAGAACAAGAACATACATGTCCATTTCATGATGGTAAATGATATAAACTATGTTCTATTTAAAACACAATAAAATCTCACTAATTTATATTCTACTGATTCATAATGCATGCTAATTTGGGTGATCCTCTTACCCCCTTTAAAATAACAGTGATTTTGGTCTTACTGGAAACATCGCCCTACTAGGACAGGCTCCATGACACCTTTCTTCCTGTGCAGTCAAAACCAGCCTTAACACCAATGGTTTCGGGAAATCCGTTCAAAGCAGGCTTTTCACCGCTCCTTTCCCTAGCACTGCTTCTCAGGAAAATAATACCATCTACTGATTCTGTTTTCTGTATCTTGCTTATCTTCTTAGTTTGCGATCATTACAAGTCTGCCTTCGGCCTTACTGTCGTCAAAATTGTAAGCTGGAATACACTCTTGGTCATGTTTGTCGGCTGATAGGACATAGGGTGCTGCCCTTTTCTTGTTGTTGTTAAAACTTTGGTTAAGAGTATAAACAAGATCATCAAATTAAACCTGGGAAAAACTAATCTGCTAACTGCAGGCTAGCTCTACCAGTCCAGCTTTTCTCCTAAACTTTCCCAACAACAGGGCACTTGGGCCAGATCCTTCTTTTTCTCTGGAAATGATCCACCCCTGAAACTGCTCCTTTCTAACCTTCTCATCCCAATTTATAATTCTCTCCCCACCCCCACCAAGACATTAACTAGTTAACTAGTTTGCACCAAGTACTATATACTTTGCAGGGTTAGAACTCATTGGAGAAATTTTTTCCATTGGTGCTGATGGATACTTTTATCTGGCCAGATTAGTGATATTCTTCATGTGTAAAATGAGTAAATCAGATGTCACCGCCAAACCATTTTATGTTAACTATACAAAACAAAGTATCAAGAGCAAAAATAAAACTTGTGGGATGCTAGGGATATTCCTTAGGACATTACAAACATCATTAATCGTAAGAGAGTAAGTTGAAAATTCAAGGGGAAACATTCAGTGCATTGAGATGCCTAGAACATTCGACGTGTATCCAAGACCCATGATATCCAAAAGGTTACAGGCTTCCTCAGTTCTTACTTCTAGAAAATTCTACCTCGCTCTACACACCAACACACACAGACTGGTAGGAGAAAGGAGGAGTAAGGGCGACATCAGGCGAAGTGGGGCAAGCGGGAAGCAGGCGCACCATTATTGCAATGTAGTGCCTGTGTGGTAGAGGAAGGGGGCCGTCCATGCGCAGCATGTAGAACTGGCTCCGCAGGAACGACTCCAGGTACTGAGTGTGGAGACTCATGACCTGGGTGATGTTGTCCAGCCGACCGGATGTAGAGTATTCTTCCACAAGAAAGTTAGTACGTTCATCCACTGTGTTTGCTTGGACAACCTTACAAGCGAAGACACACAAAATGATCATTGAGAAGTCATGGCTTTTTTGTTTACATACATTATGCCACTCTTGAGGCAAATGAATGTTCTTTTGATACGAACAGACACTGAGATTAGGCAGTTGCTCATACCAGAAATAAAAAAGAAAGCACCACTCATTTTTGGCTCTGGGACCACAATTTATTAAACAACAAATGTCAAATCATCAAACATGCAACTATGAAATTGGAGAAAAGCAGCTTCCATCTGCTGCGCCAGGCACATAAGGCAAAATTTTCAGGGCCCAGTTGCCTGGCCTATTATTATACCAATTTGTGCAGCGGCAAAAGCGGTGGCATTTGATTCCTATAGTTAGGATTGTATCTCAACTGCCTGTGATGATACTTAATCACCTTCTTTTAAGACAGATATTTTCAGCCTGATCTTTTGCTTATTTTATTTCAACATAAAATGAAAAGCTCCCTGAAGTCTTTTGAGGGACAAAAAAAAGAAAATATGATAATATGTAGGAAAATGTTAATTGAAAAATTAATAAGGGCACTAGAATATTGTCATTCCTATTTTTAGTCTATTGTATTAATTACTAAAAACAAGGTTAGTGATTAAAATGGACATCCTCCATCTTAGGGAATCAAAAGTGCTTCCTCAAAAATAGATTCTTATATATAGCCTTATACACAATGACAGCTTGGGCATCACACCAAGAATTGGCTCTGAAGGTGTTAAGAGCTTATTAGCACCTTGTAAAAGGACCCGGCTCTGTGGAAATTAATGGACATGAGATGAATATTTCTAGGATTGGTTCATTATTTATTGATAGTTTAGAATTAGAATTCTGGACTTAAGAATACATTCCTTATTTCAGATTCAAAATTAAATTCGAGCTCATGCTCTGAGTTGATGGCAGAGCCTGGTCCAGAATCCAGATTTTCTAAAGTCCAGACTAATGGTCTTTCCAAAGATCCATACTGCTATTAGAAACTCTGTTTACTCTTTAAGGCTGGCTTCACAGTCTCTTCTGAAAAATAAGTACAAATTACACAAAGGCACTATTGACTGAGGAAAATCTAATCCCAAAGGAAATAGAATGTTTGGAAAGTGTGAACTGTGAGGAAATGTTAATTACAATGGCGTCAAAAAGCAATTTCAGTTCAGCTGGTTATAAAGCCAAGTACACTTTCATTTGCCCATTTCCCCCCATTTTGTCAACTACAGGGACCAAGTGATGGTAAAAACAATAAGATACAGATCAACCACATGTAATTAAATGTAGAATATTTGTTGGTTTTGTTTTGTTTTCCCCAGCAGAGTTTCTTTTGTTTAACTGACGCCAGAGATTGTTAACGGATGCAAGAGGTCCTGAAAACAGTGGTGGCTCCTGCAAACCAGCTTACCTTCAAATATATACTGTGAAAATGACTGTGTTTTAGGAAGTCTTTATGTATCTGAGGTAATCTCTCGGCCAACAGTGGCCCCAATACTGTAGGGAGAAATGGGCACAAATGCAACCATGTCTCTAATGACTGGTGGCCACCTAGATCAGCTAGAGATACTGAGTTCCCAAAACATTACTGTTAACCTTCCTTCCACCTTTCCATCCAGATGGTAAGGTCACTCATAAAGTGAAATAAAGATGAACTACCGACTCTGCCCATGACCTGGCATGTATCCTTTGAATTCTCTTCATCCCTTCTTTTAAGACAATGCCTGGCAGGTGCTCTGTACATTTATTGACTACTTGCAGAACAATACAGGAATAATGCTGGTGCTTTAAGATAAATGTCTTCACAGTAAATAGTGAAATCAGTATATACCATTGTATTCAGTAAGTTAATAACTCCTCCTAGCAGAGAAAAATTCAATTTAGTGGTTCTTAAGCTTCTCTTAACCTAAGCATATACCTGAGAGGCATCGAGGAATCAAGGAAATCCCGCACATTGCTGTCACCTTTCATAAAGATTTACACCCACAAAATGGGCACAACTCTTCTACTAATTAGAATTTCTTTTGCATTGTATTTTATGACCTCTCTTTCTTGCAGTTACTGTTTTGACTTCCCACTCTCACCAAAGGTACAGATTATACAGATTGCATTGACATTCTGCCCAAGAGACTAAGAACCAATCAACCAAACAACTACTAACGATGTCATGGCATGTTTTGCTTAATAGGTTTAGTTGGGAAACTCCCTTTCTCATTTCAAAATATAGTTTCTTAATATACTAAATCACCATGAAACAGTGGCCATTTGAAAACCTAAAACCTTCAGGTTGATATTAAACTTTATTTAAAAGAACTTTATTACTATTAGCAGCTTTGTTCAGAAAAGTTGTGTTTGAAATCAAAAATGGTAAAATTTACATTTTTCTAGCCTTATAGTACAACTAACTCTAAAATAAGAAGGCAGATTATTAAATACACAAACTTTTAAGTGAAGTTCAAAAGAAAATATCTCTATGTTCTGACATATAAATAAGGAACAAGAGCAAAACATAGGTTTACTTCCATATTAAAAATGGAGATATTCTTTGATACAATTAAGTCACTTTTTTGTAAACACGTAATATATTTTAACACAGATAAACTTACTTCCTTCTCTGGAATAAAGGCACTTGGTCCTCTTGTCAAAGGTTGAGATACTCGGATTCTTTTATCCTATTTTTAAAAGAAAGGTTTTGTGTTAATGGTGACTTTCTAAGAAAAGTTAAATTGGTACAAATTTATTGCTGAGGTACTAAGACAAACTGAATAAACAGAATTATGTAAAATCAAAATAAGGGACGGTTCTCAGATCACAAAAATCCATAGGGCTAATGAGGTAATGGGGCAAGTTCCTCAAAAAGTTAAAAACAGAACTATCTTATGATCCAGCAATTGCACTAGTGGGTATTTACCCAAAGAATACAAGAACACTAATCCAAAGGGGTACACACACTCCTATTTTTATAGCAGCATTATTCACAATAGCCAAGATACAGAAGCAGCCCAAGTGTCCATCAATTGATAAGTGGATCAAGATAATGTGGTATGTACATACAATGGAATATTAGCCACAAAAAAATAATGAAAATCTTGCCATTTGCCATAACATGGATGGAGCTAGATAGTAAAATGCTAAGCAAATTAGGTCACTCAGAGAAGACAGATACCCTACAATTTTACTTCTACGTCGAATTTAAGAAACAAAGCAAACATGCAAAGGAAAAAAAAAATGGGAGAGACAGAGAGAGAAATAAAGAAACAGACTCTTAACTAGAGAGAACAAACTGATGACTACCAGTGGGGAGGTGGGCAGAGGGATGGGTGGCATAGGTGATGGATAAGGAGTGCACTTGTGATGAACATCATGTGACGTACGAAGTGCTGAATCACTATATTGTATGCTTGAAACTAATATAACACTTGTGTGTATATGTGTGTGTGTATACACACTATATAATCAGCACATTAACTGAAATTAAAATAAAAACTTTAAAAAAAAAGATAATGGGGTAATAACCTCCTCCTCCAGTGCTGGATACACAATGCACTTCCAAATTTCATTTCCCTCAGTCATATTCTACAGCACCAGAGATTTTTAGCTCATTTTGACAAGACTAAAAACTTTCGATCTCCATAATAAAATCATATCTAATAGTACACTAGTGCACTAACAGTGCTCAATCTGAAAGCTCCAGGAAAGGTTGAATTCAGAGGATTACACACAACTCCCTAAAGTGATGACTTGACCTGTGGGGTTTTTTCCTGAACAAAATAGGAATAAACATATCTAATATAAAGTTTTGAAGCTTTAAGTAAGAAAACTGTATAAGCTGGAGAAATAGAGGTTAACTTAATGTAAGAAATGGAGAATATAGCAATGTTTATTGTTCTACTTGCTACTCTATTTAAGTGGTAGATGACTAATGGCATGTTTGTTAGATTTTTTTTTTGAAGTTTTTAATTTTTTTGTTAAATTTTTTTAATTAAAAAATATTTTGGTTATCCCCATTTAAGTGTAATATCTATAATGTCGCATCAGTAGAGAAGATATTTGCAAATCAGATACCTGATAAGGGGTTAATATCCAAAATATATAAAGAACTCATATAACTCAAAAGAAAAAAAAAACTCAATTTAAAAAAATGGGCAGAGGATCTGAATAGACTTTTTTTCAGAGAAGACGTTCAGATGGCCAAGAGACACATGACAAGATACTCAACATCCCTCATCATCAGGGAAATGCAAATCAAAACCACAATGAGGTAACACCTCACACCTGTCAGAATGGCTAAACTCAAGAACACAAGAAACAAGTGTTAACAAGGATGTAGAGAGAAAGGAATTCTCATGCCTTGTTAGAGGGATGCAAACTGGCGTAGACACTGTGAAAGACGGTATGGAGGGTCCGCAAAAAATTAAAATTAGAATTACTCTATGATCTAACCATTCTACTTCTGGGTATTTTTCTGAAGAAAAGGAAAACATTACTTTGAAAAAACACATACACTCCTATGTTTATTGCAGCATTATTTATAATAATCAAGATATGGAAATAGATTCTAAGTGTTCATGAATAG
Source organism: Vulpes lagopus (assembly GCF_018345385.1). Lineage (NCBI taxonomy): Eukaryota > Metazoa > Chordata > Mammalia > Carnivora > Canidae > Vulpes > Vulpes lagopus. The sequence goes on from NC_054838.1 coordinate 43,934,392, forward strand.
ATGAATGGCTAAAGAAAACATGGTATACTATATACATAAAATGGATTACTTCTCAGCCATAAGAAAGATAGAAATCTTTCCATTTGTGACAACATGGACAGACCTTGAGGATATTATGCTAAGTGACCTAAGTTAGAAAAAGATAAACACTGTAGATTTCACTTACATGTGGAATCCAAATGATAAAACAAATGAACACACAAAACCAAACCAAACTCCTAGATAGTGAAAATAGACTGGTGTTTGCTAGAGGCAGAAGGGTAGAGAGGTGGGCAAGCTAGTGAAGGGGATTAAAGAGGTACTAACTTTCAGTTATAAGTCACAGGATTATGATGTACAGCATGGTGACTACAGTCAATAATATTGTATAGCAAATTTCAAAGTTGCTAAGAAAGTAAATCTTAAAAGTTCTCATCACAAGACCAAAACAATGTGTGAGTGTACATAGTGACAGATGGTAACTAGACTTATGATGGTAATAATTCTGCAATGTATACAAATGTTGAATCATTGTGTTGTACACCTGAAACTAACATAATGTATGGCAATTATACTTCAATAAAAACAAAACAGAGACTATGCCATGGTTTACAAAGATTATAAAGAATGCTTGGAAGACTGAAGAGCATGAGAACAGAGGTCTATTGGGAAAGTAGTATGTTAAGCTTTAGGTGTCACCAAGCCCTCCTCAGGAAACTTCTAAAGCGAGGAAGTGACTCTAAAATGGTTCCTTATCCAAAATGGGCAACATCTACTTCACATGACCTTGTTTCCGGCCATAGCAGACTAGACCAGCACAGAAGCTTATCTGCAACCTATGGGTGCCCTGATGCAAAAGTTCTGCCCAAACACAACTGAGGGTAATTCACTGGACCATTTAAGATTCTAGAGTTAGGGACATCTGGGTGGCTCAGTAGTTGAGCGTCTGCCTTTGGCTCAGGTTGTGATCCCAGGGTCCTGGGATTGAGTACGGCGTCAGGCTCCCCTGCGGGAGCCTGCTTCTCCCTCTGCTTATTTCTCTGCCTCTCTCTCTCTCTTTCTATGTCTCTTGTGAATAAATAAAATCTTTAAAAAAGGAAAAGATTCTAGAGTTACTACAGGTGTATGAAACCAATGCACTCTGATAAAGAGAAGAGCAACAACATAGCACTCAGAAGGCAGAGGCAGAGAACACAGTAAAGCAGCATTAGAAAAGGCAACAATAGATAACTGCTTCTAAGGGCAAAAGCACCAGTGTTTCTAGGGAGTCCCTAGAGGAAATCAAGTCTAATCATGGGCTCTCCTATGTCTTTTCCTCTTTTCCATCCTTCACTCCACTCTCTAGAAGGTAACCAGAATCCTTTTTGTTCCTTAAAATCAAAGAGCCTGCCAAACACAAAACAGTTATTCCAATCCCTTATTTCAACAAGCAGCAGTTACAAAACAAACTGACAAAAGTAGGCAGGCAGCTAAGGCACACTCAATGATTTTTTTTTTTTTTTTTTTTTTAAGAACCTGATCACCTCTGTTAGACTCAGGGGGTACAGGGCAAGCAAAACAGAAAGGGTCCCTGCCCTCATGACCATGGCACATAATCTCCATCAATGTTCAGAATTCTATCAGAACAAATATATTGAATAATGATCATCTAAACCTGCTCAAGTGTCAGAAAGAACTAGGCATTTAGGTTGTATTTATAAAGGGATGACACATACATCTTTAGCCTACTGGTCAAATATACTAGAAGACTCTATGTAAAAAGGAGTAATTTAGAATTTCTAATATCGGCATTTCCTGTCTACATCAACCACAATCTAGTTTAACCCAGAAAAAAAATTTAGAAGAAAATAATAGATTTCTTCCTCTGCTACCTCTGTGAGTTATAGAAAACAAAATTTTAAATACTCTCTATATGATATAGCCTAACACAGTCATATGTGAAAAGCAATTTCCTTGATGATGAATCGTTTCGAATGAATAAAGTAGTTAAGAGAAACTGACTGTGAGGACCTATCACAGGTTTGAGGAGGAAAATGCCAATAGGAAGATAAGTGAAGGTTTTTATTTATATTTATAAAAATATATGTAAAACGGAGAGAAAATACAGGGAGCAAAAAACTGAAGGTGTACAAAGGGACTTTGGGAGGAGACAAAGAATGATGCATTAGTAATATGATTTGTTTATAAAAATCACTATTTGATGCATTTATCAATTGAATACATCTTTATATGCTTGAAATTATTATTTTACCTACAAAAATATTTTCTGGAACAGATGTTTAAATCTGAAATACGTCTTCATTACAAATGGAACTGTGTGCTGCTGTACTTCAAAGAACATAATATCTCTCTTCGTTTTGACCAATTGATAAGAAGCAACAAAAACTCAATTTCATTTGTGTCGACATTCATTTGGTCATTTAGTCAGCAATAATTCATGGGGTATTTACAACATGCTGGATACAAATAAGGACTAGCCTGGCAGAAATGCATGCAACCAACCAACCATTCGGCCTCTGACATACTTCAGAGCAGATACATACACTAGGTGATGTGGGAAGACATCATTTTAACTATTGCCACTTAGTCATTCCTCTTTCGTTGAACATTAAAGTTATGTCCAGTTTTTATTATTATAAATAATGCTGAGTATCTTTGTACAAAGAGATTTTGTACAAAGGACAGGTTTTACAGTATTTAGGATAGATTCTTTAGGAAGAATCCTAGATGTGGATATCCTTTTAGGTCATAAGTGCTAACAAAAATGTTTTACCAATTTTATTTTCATCAGCTGAGAAAATGCCCACTTAACCCATTCACTTTTAAAAGTGAAAAAAAAAAGCATCCAAAAATGTGATGGGAACTTTTCATGATACATATTTGAGGTAAAACTTCTTATGTAGAGATGTGTCATATAGTCAATAATAATAATACAGTTTTTTATAGAAAACAATTTTTTAAATAATATAATTCTGGGAGTGACATAGCCCCTGGGCCGAAGACTAACACAAACCAACCAACCAACAAAAACATCTCCGGTGGGGAGTTACTGCAATAGCCTGGGGGGAGGGGGGGGCGATGATGTGGCCTGACTTAAGAGAGCTGCTTAAACACTAAAAGGAAGGGAAAAGTTAACAGCATTGCTTTTTAAAGATTTTAAGGTATTTGAGAGAGAGACAGAGATAGCACATAAGTGTGTGTGTGGGGCAGGGGGAGATGTCATGACCCTGAGATCATGACCTGAGTTGAAACCAAGAGTCAGACACTTAACCAATGGAGCCAACCCTGAAAACTAACATCATTTTTAAGTTTTGCCATGATGTACCCTTCTTCGCTTAGGTTTTTAAAATGGTGCCACTCCTGAAATAGTCAGCCTACTTCCTGCTTCTGTAAAAGGAGCACCTTTTTGGTGAGGATTCTACTATTGTCTCAGCTGCTTCATATAGTTATAAGAATATAAACAAATATATTTGAAAAATAAAATTTAAAAAGTGATCAAGGCAGTTCACAAATTCTACTATGAATTCATCTTTCTAAGTTCTTTTTTTCCCCCAACTACGTTGTTGGTGTATGTTTTGAAAGTTTAGGTCAAACCCAAAAGAAAGAGGACGGCACCATATCCCAAAGATTCATCTTAAAACCATAAGCTGAGGGATCCCTGGGTGGCGCAGCGGTTTGGCGCCTGCCTTTGGCCCAGGGCGCGATCCTGGAGACCCGGGATCGAATCCCACGTCGGGCTCCCGGTGCATGGAGACTGCTTCTCCCTCTGCCTGTGTCTCTGCTTCTCTCTCTATCTCTCTGCGACTATCATAAATAAATAAAAATTAAAAAAAAAAAAAACCATAAGCTGAACTTCCGTTCTCCTGTAATACCCTGTAACACCTTTCCTCAGCTTTCATTTCAAATCCAAAATGTCCAGGAATGAGTTCCTACTTCATTCATACCCTTGATTAACAATCTGAATCTCTAGACCTGTGTTGCCTTGTATGGTAGCTATCAATCACATGTGACTTACATTTAAATTAATTAAAATTGAATAAAGTTAAAAGTACAGTTCCTCAATCACTAGTCACCGTTCCTGTGCCCAGCAGTCACATGTACCCATGGCTACTATAAAGGACAGTGTAGACTTTCCCATGTGCTAACACAGAAGGTTCTACCAAATGGCACTGTTCTAGACTCTTCAATTTTTTTTAAAAAAAATCATATCTTAGGCATTTTAGTGTTTTTTTGGAAATGATAAATGATTTCTCCACAGAATTATCAGTTTGATGATCACACATACTAATCCCATAACCAAGCATTTTAGCGTCATTGCGGAAACGCTCTCAACGAAATTAAGAGTGAGTCCGGATAAGGGCAATTCAGGAAAAACAAACCAACAAAATCAGCCAGTTCCAAGAATCCTTGTCTCAATGTCTGCTCATGTAACAGTTTCCCGAAAAATAACAACTTTTTTTTTCCTTTGAAAAATTTATGGTAAAAAACCCATAACATGAGATCTACCCTCTTAACAAATCAAGCGTACAGTACAGAATTGCTAACTGTAAGTACATTGTACAACAGATGTCTAGGATTTTTTTTTTATCTTGCATAACTGAAACTTTATACCCATTGAACAACAACTCTGCATTCCCCTCAACCCCCAGCCCTTGGCAACCACTACTTTGTGCTTTTTATGTAAGCACACTTCAGATCCCAGCTGAGATGCTCCTTACGTAATCACCAGCTTTCTTGCCTCCTAGCAGGATTCACGATGCAGATCTGTCTTCTGTACAAGTCCACTCTTGGTTGCTTCTATAACATTGGACCACCCATCCTACTTAGTCTTTGACCACTTTTACATTTTTCCTGGACATCCCCTGCATTTCTTTCATTAATATTCATTCTAAGGGCAACCTGGTGGCTCAGTGGTTGAGCGTCAGCCTTTGGCTCAGGGTGTGATCCTGGAGTCCTGGGATCAAGTCCCGCATGGGGCTTCTTGCGGGGAACAGGCTTCTCCCTCTGTTTATCTCTGACTCTCTCTGTGTCTCTCATGAATAGATAAATAAGATCTTAAAAAAATATATTCATCCTCTCAAGTGAGTATTCTCTTCCAGGGATTACACCTTCTTTCCACAAAACCAAATTGGCTGAATTGTGTGATAGTCCCTGTACTGGGGGGGGGGGGGGGGGGGGGGGGGGTGGAGAAAAAAGAACATGTGAACTGAAAATGAGCAAGGCAGGCAACTGACTCCTGAATCTTATATCTAGCTTGGAGCTCTTGTTGGCCCTTGGGTCTGGATTTGGGGCATTCTGAGCTGCCTGTGAAGTCATCTGTTTATAATATTTACACCTTAAAATCAACACGTTTAAAACCAATGTTCTGGGGCATCTGCCTTTGGTTCAGGTCATGATCTCAGGGTCCTGGGATGGGGCCTGGCATGGGGCTCCCTGCTCAGCAAGTGGGTTGGGGGTGGGAGGGTAGAGGGATGGGGAGGTGGTTGTCCTGCTTCTTCCTCTCCCTCTGCCCCTCCCCCTGCTTATGTGCCTCTCTCTCAAATAAATAAAATCTTTTTTAAAAAAAATCTTCCACATCAAACCCACTGTCCCTTTTCACTTTCCTGTCTGAATAAAATCACTGCATGCACCAGTGGCCCTGGCTCTAACGCCAAGTTATCTTGGACTCTTCATCCTAGGAGCCTGCATTCAACAGTTGCCAAATCCTGTAACTGCCTTTTCCCAACTAAATCTTTAAGTCATCCTCTCCACACACCCTCCTCAGCCATAAGAATTGAGAAATAGTTTCCCCTCCTAACTAGGAATAATGTCAATTCAACGTCTTAGCTTTCCTACGGGTGGGGAGGCTTTGAGAAGATAACACATAAAAAAATGCAAAGCATAATACATACTAAGGTCTTAGTTTTATTTTTCTTCTGCCAACTGTCCCTACTGTAAAACAAAACAAAATATCCCAAACTAGAATAGCTATATTTTCTAAACAAAGAGAACTCAAGGGTTGTTCTAGAAGTGAAAGTCACCTGCAGCCACAGTAATTTTGAGGAATAATACTGCCATATTTTCCTGTTTTTAAGTATAAAGCTGATACTTACTCTACAGAAACAAATGGCTTTGATCATACTAGCGAATCTTGTACAATGGCCTTGTTCTGCTTCTATGAAAATCTAAAATCCTGGGGTGCCTGGCTGGCTCAGTTGGTGGAGCATATGACTCTTGATCTTGGGGTTGTGAGTTCAAGGCCCATGTTGGGCATAGAGATTACTTTAAAAAATGAAAAAAAAAATTAGAGAAAATCTAAAATCCCAAAACTAGCCCTTGAGGGTTTTTTTTAGCTGCACTGTCCATTACAGTAGTCACATATGGTTATTTCAACTTAGGCTAACCTTAAATAAAATTAAAAATTTAGTGCCCTAATGCACTTGTTACATTTGAAAGTGCAATAGTCACATGTGGCTAGTGAGTGTCATGCTGCACAATGCAAAGCTAGGATATTTCTAGTCATCACCGAAGTATCTATGGTACAGCATTGTTCCACAGCCTCACTTAATCCTGATTTTAGCAACTGGAATGATGCAAAAATACAAAATGGTTAAAATTTCAGAAATGAACATGCACATAATAAACACGCATTAAAGTAACTTTAAGGGCATCTCAGTGGCTCAGTCGGTCAAAGCAGCTGACTTTTGATTTCAGCCTCAGGTCATGATCTCAGAGTCCTGGAATTAAGCCCCATGTCCGGCTCCATACTCTGAGGGGAGTCTGCTTGAGGATTCTCTCTCTGTCTCCCTCTGCCCTCACCTCAAATCAGTAAATAAACCTTCAAAAAAAAAAAGTACCTATAAAAATAAAATAAAAATAGATTTGCATATTAAAACTAGAAAACCAACAAGTTAACTATAATGACAATAATGTTGGAAGATACCATTCTTCGGAATCTTTATTTGATATCAATGTTCAAATCACTATCTAAATAGAACAAAATTTCTAAAATGTTGACTTTAATGTTAAAAAATAAAAGGTTATAGAAAATTTTAAGAAACGATTTTTTTTTTAAGTTTTTATTTATTCAAGTCAGAGCATGAGAGAGAAAGAGAGACTGAGAGAGCACGCAAGCAGGGGCAGAGGGAGAGGGTGAATCAGACTCTCCTGAGCAGGGGCCCCAAAGTGACTTGGGGGCTCTATCCCAGGATTCTCAGATCATGACCTGAGCCAAAGGCAGATGCTTAACCAACTGAGCCACCTGGGTGTCTCAATCTTAAGAAACTTTAGACAATAGTAAATTTAATTGGGCTTTGTTTTCAAATGTCTTAGACAGTAGTCACAGGATTTGTTGAATTTTTTTCCATAAAATTCCATAATTTCAATCAAGAAAAGAAACTAGCTATAAAATAGGAACTAAGACTCTGTCAGTTATGTGTTCTAAGATTGTTTTACAAGGGTTGGAAGGTCAAGAATGCTACCATGAGAAAAGTTTCTTTTTTCAGATGTGTTATTATAGCTGAAAGAAATTATGCTTGAAATTCATCAGTGGAGATTATGCCTGTTAAATCATTATCTGCTAGAAAACAAAACACTGAAAGGATAAAGATTAATTATCTTTAGAAAACTGCTTCTTTTGACATGTAACAGCTAGGCAATTTACCAGATAACTTTATATAAATTAATCTCTAGCAAGTTAAGGATACTTGGAAGTCAGGAATTCTTAAAATTGTGAGTTTTTAGAGGTGATCAACAAATCACTTGGCCCTAAAAAGCTGACTACCCTGGAGAATTAGGTGCTGCACTTCCTGCTCCTAAATACTTTTAAATTATTAAATTTCATTTTTCCTTATCTCGCCAGTATCATGGGAAAGCAGAACACATGCACCTTCTATTTATTAAGATATAAAAACTGCTTATGAATTTCTCTCTTTCAGGAGAGAAAAATATTAAATAATATGTACCATTAACTTTACAGAGAGATATTTAGAGGTTTTTAAAATCTTCAACATATAAAAATTATGGCAAAACAGAAATTTGACTCCACTGTGCACAATGATCCTTTAGCTTTTTAGAATATCCTGAGGGGGCAGCTGGCTGGCTCAGGTGGTAGACCATGTGCCTCTTAATCTTAGGGTCATGAGTTCAAGCCCCATATTGGGTATGGAGCCTATTTAAAACAAAACAAACAAATAAATCCAAGAAGGTAGTTTAATATCTTTGACATGGGTTTTTATTAAACATACAACAGTGGCAAAACATCTTACATAATGAAACACATTCCCCAAACAAAATTTTTAAGTGTGACGATAAGGAAGCCAACTCCAATGATCAATACAAATAGTACATTTCAGTTGTTGAGTCTCCTATTCTTCACAGGTGTCTCACACTTGGCACAAACCACTGCAGAAAGGCACAGATGGACAGGTGGCTCTATGCTATGCGATAATGGTGATGCCAACTTTTTGTTCCTTGACAGACAATTTCAGGGATAATAACTGGGTTTAGAGAAATTGGTGATATGACATATTTCAGAGAAAAAGGGCAAATGGAAAGGAACACAGAGATAAAAACTCTACCACTACCTCCATGAGAAAAGAACAGGCTTTAAGATTAATTATAATAGACTGGTAATTTTATGGTAAACTCAAATTTAAGTTTCTGTAATGATATGGAATATACATTATGGTCCCACCACCCCCAAATGGCCTAAAAGATAATTTAACAAAGTTGTGACCTCTCCTACACTAGATTAAAGTATGTATTGGCTTGCAGGATACTGGTAAAGTATGTATTGGCTTGCAGGATAACTGAGATCTAACTAAGGCCATTTCATGAGAAAAGATCTGGTAGCAGAGAATGGTAACCGCACCAAGGATGAGAATCTTTCAAATCACTCCCAAATCTCTCTTGTTACTTGGACCTACGGTATGCAAAGAACCACGAAGCATCAGGAGCCCAACCAGGCACTGCAGGGTATGGCAGAAATGCACTGATGCTCCCCAGGGCACTCAAAATTTCCCTTCACAGGTGAGAGATCCTTTTCAGAGCCCTAGACCAGGAGGGGACTCCTTTTAACTAACCAAGTGAAATGCAGCCTATCAAATCCTTGCAGCAACAACAGCTCCAACCATGGCTAGAGCCACTAGAAGAACAATGCAAAGACCTTGTTAACGGAATTTCAGCGATTCGTTACCAACACACATTGACTAAAATTTTACCTACCTTGAAATCTCAGAACACTTCCACCAAAAGCAAAGCACTTATCCAGTGTATTTTTTGTAAAGGTTTTATTTTTTTTATTTGAGGGGGGAGTAGAGGGAGAGGGAGAGGGAGAAGCAGACTCCCCCCCTGAGTGGGGAGGCCAATGCAGGCTTGATCCTAAGACCCTGAGATCACGACGGGAGCCAAAGGCAGCCACTTAACCGCATGAGCCACCCAGGCACCTCCTGCCCAGTGTATTATAGTAATTTCTTTACCTTCTCATTCCCCTGCTAAGCTGTCAGCTCCAGGTAGGCCTGGATAGTGCCTTGTTCACCTTTGAGTATTTTAACTTGATATAGTCTACATTGTGAGGCAAACATCTGGTCCAATTCTGAAAGTTTTATGTAATGATCATTTGAATAACAATATCTTTTTTGTTTATTTTTCAAAAAATGAGTTCCAAGAAATGAGACATCATGACTAAGTAACTCTCATTAAATAAACAAAAAACCTCAGTGTGCCGAGGTTTGCCATTTGCCTCGGTGTGCTGTTTGGTAGAACTGTTCGGTTAATTTGTTTTACCAGTAGTGGGCCTAAAGACAGACAAACTCACCTACTGAATATGACTATCATTTAGCAGATATCAGTAATAATAGTGGCTATAGTAGATGCACTTAAGTATGTGAATATGAATGAGCCTCATCCCATCAATAAAATAATTAAATAGGTATATCTATATAATAAAGGGTAGCTAATGAATTAAATTTGCACCATAGTATAGCTGAATTTCTAAATGAGCTTTCCCATGATTAGTAACAAAAATCTCTTAAATGTATTCACTAGAACACATGATGAATTCTGTGCAAAATGCAGGCAAGTTTTTCTATTTACATACTGACCATGAATAGCAAACTTGTAAAAACAAAAGGACCACTAGCACTCTATACAATCACAGAGTGACACAAACTTATATAAGTAGAAGTATTAAAAACAAATATGGGAGGAATGCCTGAATGTCTTGGTCAGTAAGAATCCAACTCTTGATTTCAAATCAGGTCATGATCTCAGAATCCTGAGATAGAGCCCCATGTTGGGCCCCACACTGGGTATGGAGCCTGGTTAGGATTCTCTTTCCCTCTGCCCCTCTTCTCTGCTCATGATCTCTCTCTCTCTCAAAATGAAATGAAATGAAATGAAATGAAATGAAATGAAATGAAATGAAATGAAATGAAATGAAAAGATGGGGCTAGGCTAGTCTTTAAACTACATGAGTAGCATCATACTACTAGCTAATCCTTTAAACTGGAAATAAATCTAAAATCCTGTTCATGTCCAAGGCCATCCAGAGGCAAGCAGCAAAGAACACAACCCTCTTTTTCACTTTCTTCCTAATGCCACAGAGTAGTATAAATCTATCAAGTCAGATTCACCTATATATTAAAAATCAGTGGTTCTAATTTGACAGGTCTTTTCCATATTCTGTGGAATTTAGATATGTTTGAACCAGCACTCCCTGACTCTCTGCCTTCCCTTTTTTGTGTCTATTGAAATTCTACCCATTCCTCCTCTAAGACCCAGCTCAAATACCATCTCCTTTGGTCTTTCCTCCACTCCTACCAATTCCCAAGTTCTGCTATGAATGTAAACCTATTCTTCTAGGGGTGCCCAGGTAGCTCAGTCGGTTAAGCATCCACCTTCAGCTCAGGTCACGGTCTCAGGGTTCTGGACTGAGCTCCAAGTCAGGCTCCCTGCTCAGAGGGAAATCTGCTTTTCCCTCTCCCTCTGCTCCCTGATCATCCTTTCTCTCACTCTATCTCAAATGAATAAAATCTTTTAAAAAACAAAACAAAACAAAATAACCCAAAACCTGTTCTTAAGGTTCACAATTGTGTTTCTCTTTCTTGTAACTATTAACATAGGGTATTATCTTATCACTCCTTACAAATAAGAAGCTCCTTAAAGAGAAGGATCAATTTCTGATACAATATCTGTAGTATTACAGCACAGCAACATGAAAATAATAGGGTACTCATATATACTTGTTGAACTGAACTAAGGAGACAAGAGTCTGGTACAGGCTCTTCTATCCTTTTTCCCTTCCTTCAACAGGGCAAAAGCATCCTGTTGACTTGAGGCCATTCTCTGTATTCTTATTGAGAAACAACAGTAAGTTAAACTAACAAACACAGTGCTGGATATCAATCCATTCCTTCCTTGTACCCCCTGGTTCCCTATGGGACACCTTTTCCTATTTATTTTCTTATATTTATAAAACAAGTAATATCTGCAAATTCCTATAATTTGTAATATTTTCTAGAAATTAGTAATAATGCTATTACATGCTGTGACACTAATCCTGAACAACAAAGGCTCCTATATAAGCTTTTCAGTGTTGAGCACTTCTTTTTTAGAGATGCAGAACTAAGAAATACACTTGCTGAAAATGCTATTAAAATTTTGGGCTCAAGCCCAAGACGATGAGGAGAGAACTATTACTCTTTGTATCTGAGATAATGCAAGTCTATAATAACTACCTAAACTCAATACGTCTCTATTAACATATAGACAATATACTTCTACCACCAATTATAGGATCTCTCCCCAAGCCCCAAAAAAGTATTAAGAAGGGCTTTACTTCTCTACAGTGTTTAAAGTTTTGTATTATGTAATAATAAAAACTCTCCTTGATTTTGAAAGTTTTATTATTAAAGTTAGGTCTTAATTAGATTATAAGAAATTAAAATCGGGAGTTTTAGAAAGTAAGACTTCCATTAGAGACAATTACAGTTACATAATATTCTCATAATAGTACATGGTCGATACTACTAGTCTTTTGGAGAAACAAAAAAAATGCTATAAATGTAGTTCCCTTGTATATGAGGGAAACACGGTTTTGTTTTTTAAGGCTGTACTTATTTTAGAGAAAGAGTATAAGGGGAAGGGGAAGAGGAAGAGGGAGAGGGAGGGAGAGAGTGAATTCTGAGAGCGGGAGAGGGAAAGAGTCTGTACATTGAGCCTGTTGGGAGGCTTGATCTCAAGACCCTGAGTTCACGATTCTAGCAAAAAAACCAAGAACCAGACACTTAACCAACTGTGCCACTAGGCACCCCAGGGAAACATACTTTTAACTCAAATTTCTATACTCAGCATCTACCACCTAGGTTGTAACAAAATCAAAAGGCCTTTAGGTTACTCTAATGGAACACAGATTGCCAGGACAGTTTCCAGATCTTTCAAAACACAATGATTAACAAAATGCAGATCACTTGCTTAGCTTAGAGGAATCAGGAAAAAAACATTAAATACAATTGATTTCTGGAGATTGACAAAATGTAAGCATTTTAACCACTTTACACACTGAGTAGTAAAAATAACAAGAAACTCATGCTAATTTACGTTGAGAAAGTGCCTTTCACACAGTCTTGCAGGAACACAACAGCTGAGCAAATTAAAGTGTGTTTGATTTTACATTGAATTATATTTAACTTCAGTTGTAATGAAATTTAAAAGAAAAACAAGTTTTTGTTTAGTTTTGAAAAGGACTGGTATGTTTTAATTTTTGCCTGGAATAGAAAATCTGATCTGAATAATAAAATGATAATGAATTCTCATTAACTTCATTTCTATGAAGTTAGATGGTGTCAACCTCTAAATCTATAAAGAAGAACTACCAAATTGTGCTTTAATGTACACAGGTAAATTTAAAATCTATTGTAATCAGAATTAAAATCATGAGTTGTTATGTTCATTTTTTTTATTAAAGATTTATTTATTTGAAAGAGAGAGAGCATGCACGAGTTGGGCGGGGTGGCAGGGGGAGGCAGAGGCAGGGGAGAACCTCAAGCAGACTCCCTAACCCTGAGAGATCAGGACCTGAGCTGAAACCAAGAGTCGGATGCTCAGCTGATTGAGCCACCCAGGTGCCCCCGTTATGCTCATTTAAATGGATGGTTTACAAACTTTTTGGTATCAGGACCTCTATATTAAAAATTATTGACCCCAAAAGCTTTTATGTAAATAATATCAATAATTATCATTTAAGAAATTAAACCAAAGAACATTTTGAAGTATTATTCATTTAAAAGTAAAAACAGGGGCACCTGAGTGGCTCAGTCGGTTAAGCATCTGCCTTCAGCTCAGATCATGATTTCAGGGTCCTGGGATCAAGCCCTAGGTCCTGCTTCCTGCTCAGCAAGGAGCCTGCTTCTCCCTCTCTCCCATGCTTGTCCTTTCTCACTAATAAATAAGTATTTTTTTTTAAGTAAAAGCAGAAGTAATAACCCATTACATGTTAACACAAATGAATTTTTTGAGACTATATACAGCAGCAAAAAAATCACTGAGAAGGGGAGCGTTATTTTACATTGGTACAATATCTGGCTTAATTAAAAGGAACTGGAGTCTTATATTTGCTTCTGCATTCAAACTATTGCTGTTGTGGTGATTGTACAAATGAACAAAATCTGGCCTCAAAAATTGAAAAGGAAGGTGTATTTTAATAGCCTTTTCACATAATTTTGCACATTCTTTGGTACTACAACTGGGTGGATGGTAGCTTTTAAAAGTTTGTTGCAATGTGGAATCTGAAACCTTATCAATAAACTTCTTTCTCTGCTACATTAAAACCCATTGGATTAGCTTTTACTTTGAATTGATCATCTACCCACATATGATTTTATAAAGTTAATCACTGGCTTAGGGGCACCTGGGTGGCTCAGTGGTTGAGTGTCTGCCTTTGGCTCAGGGCATGATCCTGGAATCCCAGGATCAAGTCCCATGTTGGGGTCACTGCATGGGGCCTGCTTCTCCCTCTGCCTGTGTCTTTGCCCCTTTCTCTCTCTGTGCGTGTCTCTCATGAATAAATAAATAAAATCTAAGAAAGAAAGAAAGAAGAAAGAAAGAAAAAGAAAGAAAGAAAGAAAGAAAGAAAGAAAGAGAAAAGAAAAGAAAAAAGAAAGAAAAGAAAAGAAAAGAAAGAAAAGAAAAGAAAAGAAGAAAGAAAAGAAAAGAAAGAAAAGAAAAGAAAAGAAAAGAAAAGAAAAGAAAAGAAAAGAAAAGAAAAGAAAAGAAAAGAAAAGAAAAGAAAAGAAAGAAAATATTGGCTTCCGGGCAGCCCCAGTGGCCCAGCGGTTTAGCACTGCCTTCCGCCCGGGGTCTGATCCTGGAGACCCGGGATCGAGTCCCATGTCAGGCTCCCTGCATGGAGCCTGCTTCGCCCTCTGCCTCTCTCTCTGTGTGTGTGTGTCTCTCATGAATAAATAAATAAAATCTTAAAAAAAAAAAAAAAAGAAAGTATTGGCTTCCTGAGCTTTGCAAGGTTTTAAAATACTGACACATTTAATATAATATTGAAAATAAAATTTAATACCACCACGGATCCCATTAGAGACATCTGTAAGTACTGAGAAGTGGTCAAGCTCATGATAAAGGATACCAGTTTTCCAAAATTCTTTTCTCAGGAAAGCTCGAATTTTATCATTGGCAATAAGTTCTGTCAGTTGTTTTCCTTAAAGTGGCAGGCTCATTTGGTTAATTTCTGTGAAAATGTCTGCCAGATGCCCAAGTCTGAATAACCACCAGTCATTCTCTCATGTAAAAATGTGTGCAAAAAAATGATGAGTTTGGCTCACAACTCAGTGACGTGTCTGCTTTGCCTGGATATAACCACCATATACCTTGACATGCAGAAGAGCTTTGTGCATATTCTCTATTTTGAAAGAGAGACTTAAAAGATAAGTAAGTATTCAATGGTTGAGATGTAATAAAATATATAATCTCTACTGTCCCATCAAGAATATTCTTGAGTGAAACTGACTTTTTTACTGTGAATACAGCATGGTGAGGAAAGCAGTGGTTACCATTATAGTGTGATGCCACTGCTCTGATTTGTGCTAAGGCCTAAAGGTCCACAGACCACGCTGTGGGAACCACTGATTGACATAAATGTTTCCAATACACTCTGGTCTCTCTTTTAATTGTGTATCCTTATAAATGGTTTCAGTCATTTGCAAAAAGATTGCCACATTTTACCTACATATTAAGACAAGTATTAAGAAGCTCTTAAGAACAATTATGATGTTTTGTTTTTCTCATTACTACATGGTCACAGAACTTTCATGGAAGTGTTCATTTTCTTATTTGTAAAATAAATAAATCTTCAGTCAATAAAGTACATAAAAATTACCAAGAAAATCCTGTAGGAGAAGCATAATTTAGGAGGGGTGCTACCCCTACCATATAGTAAAATACATTTCTATAAGTAAGAGTTGTGTTGACACATGAACAGATTCACAAACCAATGGGACATTCATAATTATGACTCAATATCCAGAAGCAAAAAAAAAAAAACTGGTAATTAAACCACACACACACACACCCCTTTTACATGTTACAAAAACATAAGCAAAATCAGATGACAAATACTTGAAATTTAACACCAACAACAGTTAATTCTCTAATTGTTTAAGGAGCTCCCAAAAATCAAGAGGAAAAAAACAAAGCCGAATTTTAAAAAGGACAAAGAACAGGCATTAAAAGAAGAAATTACTCATAAAAAGAGAAAAGCAAACATTTTATTTCATATATCAGACTGGCAAAAAGCCAAGTTAGGCAACATATTATTTACTGACAAGACGATAAGGGAACAGACACTTCCCAAAATTGTGGGAATGCAAAAATCCAACAACTCTCAGGGACAGGAATTTGACAATGTCTAGAAAAATTACATTTGCACTTATCCTTTGACCCAGCAATCTCAATTCTAATAATCTAACCATCGATCGAGTCATAGAAAAGGATGAGAAAAATATCAATGTGTCAAAAATAACTTGAACCCGAATCTAATCGAGCTTTTAGTCCACACTTCAAATTAACAGGAAACAGAGGGTTAGACGCACAAATTAAAAGACAACATGAGAAAACATAGAAAACTATCCAGATGATGAAATATTCTATAGACAACTGACCCAACTGGCTTAAGGCATGAAAAAACATCATGAACAACAAAAGGAGAGAGACTAATCTGAAGAGAGACTTCAAAACAGCTTTAGTGGACCGAAGTCAGAAATAGTCAAGTCTAAAAAGATGAAATGTTACGTGGTATCAGGCAATTATTGCCACTTTTGTTAGGTGTGATAGTCCCATCGTAGCTTTACAAGAATGCATTCATATATTTTAGAAATGCATGCCAATGTAGCAGGGGTAAGAGAAAATGGCTTTGAGATTTAACTGAAGTTACCTCAGCAACAATAACATCAGATTGATGAAGTAAAGTGGCAAAATCTTGCCAATATTGAATTTGGTGATGGCTTTCAGAGATTTGGTGTACTACTTTTTCCACTTTTGTTATATAGCTTGATGTATTTTTTATGAAAATTTTCTTAATGGTGCCTAGCAATGCACCTGATGTGTAACAGACATTTAGTAAATGGCAATTATTAAAATAAAGTTTTGATAACTTCTAATACAATTTAAAGAAGAAAAACATGTCATGTATATTTAAACCTTACTAAGATTCAAATTAAACACTGATTTTTATAAAGAACTATTAATTCTTTCAAGAGATATTATCTTTTTAAAAGGTTGTTATTGGGGCACCTGGGTGGTACAGTCAGTTCAGCGTCTGCCTTCAGCTCAGGTCATGATCCCAGGGCCCAGAAGTCATGCCCTGTGTTGGGGAGTCTGCTTCTCCCTCTCCCTCTGCCTCTCCCCCTGCTTGTGCACTTTTTCTCTCTGTATCAAATAAATAAACAAAAATCTTTCAAAAATAAAATAAAATAAAAGGTTATTTGGAAGGTCTTGGGCCGCATACTGGGAGTACAAAGACAAAGCAGAAGTGCTGACCTCAAGGACACATCAGGTAAATAAATATAGATGTACAATTACATTTCAACTTTTGGAAAAATGTTATGAAAACAACATTAGAAAATAAGTCATATTACAGATGTATTATGTAATTTATAATATTTTTATAACAGAATGGTATTCATCTTAAATTTATCTGAAAACTTTTTCAATGTTCTACATTTTATATTCTGTATCAATGATCCAGTTGAGAAGACATACTATATTCTAAAAACTTTTTTAAATTAAAAAATCAATTTTTATAAGGATCTATATCGCTTTATAAGATTAAAAACTTTTATAATCTATTATTGTAAATGATTTTTCAAAGTCCTCCCAAAATGATGTATGGACTTGTTGTTCTCAGATATTTCTATAAGAAAAGTATTGTAGAGTTTTAGCTTCACCATTAAGGATTACTAGGCCTATATATATTTGTGAGACTTCATTTTCCATAATTTATTTTTTTAGGGAGTTCATACAATCTTAACAGGTCTTCAAATACAGCTATTTCTTCACTAGAATGCTCTCCCAAAAAATACATTTTTCTCTTCTAAAAGAAAAGTCATAGATCACCACTATGCCAAACATATGTACAACTATCCGAGTTTATGGGTTGACTACTAGGTCAGGATGCTTCACTCAAATGGCTGGTTGGCGCTGGCTACTGGCAGGGGTGCCATGCCTCTCACCCACATGGGCTGCTTCTGCTTCCTCCAACTATGGCAACCAGGTTCTTAAAAAACCCACAACCAACTGGGAAAGGTTGAAGCCACAGATACTCCCCATGAGTTTTTACTGATAGCTCTTCAAAGCCTAATTTTACTTCTGAAAGCAAAGATTTGTAGTTTTCTTAGTTGCACCCCAGACCATCTTTGCTCCAAGATGAGTGTATTGGAGTGGGAACAATCCCATTCTTCTGGCACAATGAGGAGTGGTACCAACACCTAAAGACTAAGTTCATACAGACAAAGCACATTTCCAAACCAACAGAACTTGTCCAGTCACAGGTTTTAGAGGATTTAAAGACTAATCAAATGGTGATTTTATATTATGATCAAGAGCAGAAATGAACTTGGCAAAGTTAAGTCATTCTTACCCATCATGTAAACAAAGCTATTATTTTTAATCAGTTTGACTAGATGTGTGATTATTTAAGCAGCAGAATTTGGTTGGCAGATATTTGTAAATACTTTTAACATACCAAGCAGACTTCTGCATTTCAGACGTCAATAATTTTTTTTTGTATTTTTTAATGCTATTATTTGACTTCTTAGAGAAATAAACCAAAGTTTCAAATAAGGATGCTATATGGAACAGAGGCTATAGTTTAATTTCACTGATAAGCACTAAAATAATGCGTATTTCTATAGTGGCAAAACACAGAATACAGATTCGTAAGCCTTGAATGGCAATATTCTACAATGTTATAAGGCTATGGTATCCTTCTCCACAAAAGCTAACAAAAATTTTTCCTCAGAAAGTGTTTTTTCTAATTTAGAGAACAAGATGATTGTGTTTTTCTTATTACGAAAAGATAAACAAGTGTTTCAAAAATACACATTTCCCCAGAGAAAAAGAAAATAATACATTATAACAGTAATACTGTAGCCATCCAAGCAGCAGGTATAATTTAATCTCTACAAGCCTCAATTTATTCTTTCATAGAGTGGAGATGGTATCTCTACTTTGTAAGATTATTAGGAGAATCGAATGAGATAAGGTACAAAGAAAAAGCCTACTACTGGGTCAGGAATATAGTGGGCACAGAATGAAAAGCAGTCCTATATTCAAATTTTAGACAGAATTTCTGACAAGGGGACACCTGGGTGGCTCAGTGGTGGAGCATCTGCCTTCGGCTCAGGTTGTGATCCCAGGGTCCTGGGAGGGAGCCTGCTTCTCCCTCTGCCTATGTCTCTGACTCTTTCTCTGTGTCTCTTCATGAATAAATAAATAAAATCTTTAAAAAAATTCTGACAAGATTTATTAATTTCCCTTCTGTCTGGATTATGTTTCCCTGAGACCTTCATGAAGAAATGAATTAATTTATTGTTAGTATATCCCCCCACACCCACTTTTTGAGTTACAAAGCAGTGGAAATATGATGTGAAACTGGATGGAAAGCTTCACACCAAGTGAGGAGAGATGGAACTAGAACACTGGCACACTGAGGTACACAGCAGCTGTTGGAGGTACATGGGTATGTTAGGTCATACCCATGACCTAGGTAGCTTAGCTCAGACAGGTGCACTTTCTGAATTTACCTCAGATGAAATTGCACAAAGTAAATGCAAAATCCACCATTATGCTCAAGTCATTCCCTTACACAACAATTGGAACAAATTTGCCTAAGTGCTATAGCAGAACCGACAGCATGTTGCATTCTAATACTACATCACTTCACAGCTCTTATTAAGACAGAAAGTAAGACTAAATATTTACCATTATCCTATTATATCAGACTCAAGATTCTTTAATCCATACAAGTTAAATTGTTTTATGTAAAAACTTTTAATTTGACAAAGTTCACAGGCAAGGTGGAGAGAAATTTAAACATGGATAATCTGCTTTTAATTATGTCATATAGTTTACTACAAATAATACTCTATACATAAATACTTGTCTTCTCATATCAAAGATTTGGCCCTATTTAAAAAAGAAAAGAACAAAAACAGAGTTTAGGCAATTTGTAATTAGATTTGCATTATTTGTAAACCAGATTCATAGAAAAAGATAATTTTATCAAGAAAATTGAGATACCTTGATTATCATTAGTGTAAAAACATAGGATCTGTATCTCAGATAATAATAACTTCTTGAGTAATACTTCTAAAGTATGTTTGTGAAACAGTAGTGACAAATTAAGCCTGCAAATTCTAAAGTTGTAATCAAGTAAAGCAGCAAAATTTCTGTCAGCCAAAAGACATCCTATATTAACTTACTTGGACCGCCTGGGTGGCTCAGCGGTTGAACAACTGCCTTCAGCCCAGGGCATGATCCCGGAGTCCTGGGATCAAGTCCCACTTCGGGCTCCCTGCATGGAGCCTGCTTCTCCCTCTACCTGCGTCTCTACCTCTCTTTCTGTGTCTCTTGTGAATGGATAAATAAAATATTTTAAAAATATATATAACTTATTCACAGAAACACTAGTCTTTAGAAATGAAGACCAGTGGACCGTTCCCTCTAGGCTAGGTGGAATAAAATCCAGGGTATCCATATTCTGTTTCAAAGACTCTTAAAAGAGGAAAACCAAAACTATCGCTTTTCTTGGTAGGAACTATGTCTAGCAAACCTCAGTCAAGAAATGCAAACGTATTTAACTACACTGGAATTTACAGACTTAGAAAGGAAATGAAACAAAGCCATCAGGGCACTTAGATGAAAACTTGGCAATTAGTAACAAAAACACTGAGTTGGTTCATTTCTATATGCTTTTCTGTTATCTTTGAATACCGAGAATCTCTATCTAGGATGAGGGAAAGTAAATATAGGAAGATCGTTGAGGGTATGGTTGATACAGTTTTAAGCACGCTACCTGGGGTATCTGATAACCTCATCCATGAAATGCGGATAACACCTACATCAAAGGTGCAAAGCCTAAAACTGAGGCTCCATATTATAGGCTGCCTTGACATTTGATAAAATAAGGAGGATTTCAATTAGCCTAACTACAAATTCCCATCCTCCTATTGTTCATGTAGATAAGGTCCCCAGGCCAAACAACCCTCCTTAACATATGTATCAGGTACATTCCTGCTTGTCCCTGAGAAGGTGGTTTCAGTTTCTCACTGAGTGATTCCTTGGAATTATTCAAACAAGCCAATCATAGATTCCCACAGGCACCCCGGGGCATCTCAACCTCTTCATGTGACAAAGCCTCTCTCCCACAGCCATTGTTGCTCACTCGTGAATGCAACCTCCATGTGGCCCTGAGTGGTGTGCAGTGTTTTCTTGCCCTGGGCTGTGAGTATATATAACAAGTTGCTGATCTCATCTGTCCAATGCTGGGTGTTGTGTGTCTGGCCATCCCCATGACCCAGAGTTGAGGATCTCTTCCTCACCATGGGGTAAATAAGAAGCTATTAAAACAGGTAGTGAGAATAATTATATGAGTAAATACCTGTAAACTTCATAAAACAGTGCCATATTATCTACTACATATTTGCTATTATTAGAATTAGCTAATAGTGAGTTCACCGATCACAATGTAACAGGTCAAAATGTTTAAATGTTATCTAACAAGTTAAAGGAAAGATTTATACAGTAGACTGGATTTACAAAGCTACTAATTGGCTCACAGTGGTCCCTTAATTAAATATCTTGCTCAACAAATGACCCAGACAATTAAAAATGGAAAACAGAATTGGAAAATATAGCCACTTAACTGAGAAACACTCATCATCACAGTAATTGGCTATAGATACTCTTTAATGAGTAGATCATTTTTAAGAATTAAAATTTAGATTGAAAAAATTATTAAAAATAGTCACCAAGACCACATCATTCTGCCTTGAAAATAACAAAGCCATTTAATACTTAGTCTTTTCCACACACTGTATTTAGATGATCAACACTGTATTCATGCCTTCACAACTGTTAAAGTAACAATTGATAAGTATCTATAAAAAGCCAAAATAATATGTTTTTCATTTTTATCTCCTTTCACATTTATTTTAAAAATACATTTCTCTCCAACCACACAGTAAGCTCTTTAAAACCTAGGGCGTATTATATGTGTGTGTGTGTGTGTGTGTGTGTGTGTGTGTATTCATTCTTACAAAAATGCTGGAATGTAAATATTAAGTACTTGCAAATTAAATTATTTCAGAGGTGCCTGAGTGGCTCAGTTGGTTAAGTGTCTGGCTCTTGACTTCAGCTCGGGTCAGGATCTCATGGTCCTGAGAGGGAGCCCTGAGTCAGGCTCCTGCTCAGCAGGGAGTGTGCTTGAGAGTCTCTCTCTCTCCCTCTGCCCTTGCCCCTGCTGGCACGCATGCACACATTTTCTCTCTCAAATAAATACATAAATCTTTAAAAAATAAATTATTTCATAAAATAACCATCTTTCCCTATCTTCAGATCCTAATAAGTAACAATTCTAGATTAATATATAGTGTTCAAATTAAATATTTGATAAATTCTTGGAATTTATACAAGTCTATCTACCATGTGGTATTAAGATAGAATACAATGGCAGCTATCTTTTGAATTCAAAATCAAAGAGAAAAAAACTAATTTTCTGTTTAAATATTAGCAAGTATATCAGGTTCCTAAAGAGAAATCCTGGCATGATGGATATGATAACAGAGAGGAAACTGCTATCCAAACAGCTACAATACCTCCATTCATTTCCAGATTGCATTCATCGATGTCTACACATTTGAATCCTTATTAACCACCTACACACCCATTATTATTCCCTTGGCAATTTACCCACAGCTACTATGGATATCTATTAAATCTATGACCTTTTGTTTTTGTCTCAATTGGGCCTTTAATTTACCATCTCATTTTGGATTTGCTCTCTACACTTAAATTATTTGTTCTACTTATTATTTCAAAACAGTACTAGCTCTTCAAATTTTTATGAAACACACATTTATTGTGAAAATAAACAACAGACAATGAAGGAAAGTAAATAATAAAAATAATTTCCAGTAATCCCATCACCCAGGAATTGATATTACTAATTTTGGAGTCCATGCTTCTTCTTCTTCTTTTTAATGAATTAATTTATTTGAGAGAGAGAGAGAGAGCATGCAGGTATAGGGGGAGAAGAGGGACAGAGAGAGAGGGAGAGAATCTGAAGAAGACTCCCCACTCAGTTCAGAGCCCAACCTGGGGCTCAAACCTAGGACCCTGAGATCATGCCCTGAATTGAAATCAAGAGTCAGACACCCAACCAACTGAGCCACCCAAGTGCCCCTGAAGTCCACCCTTCTATATCTCTTTACCTTTTTAAAAATGAAAATGAAAACTTCATATCCTCTGGGGGAAAAAAACAAACAAACCTAGGCTTTCCACTCAATAACCTATTATAGACATGAGTTTACTTCACTACATAGATCTAATCCCAAGAGCTGTCCAATATTCCACTGCATTTATGCCACATACTTGTTTAATCAATTCCCTCATTAAGAGTAACCTCAGACTATTACCCATTTGCTGATGATACATTAAGGTAAGAGATGATTCAACTGGAAATAAACCCTATACTGAGATAAGGCTTAGTCGAGAAGGAAATAAATATAGAAAAGACAAAAGATTACAAATGATAATGTGGTCTTGTTCTTTAGCCCTGGCTCAACAGCACTCTCGCTGACCTTTACTGATAGCTTGGTGGCCCAACACTGAGAACCTCTTCAGTGGGTGTGGATACAAGGAGAAACAAGGCAGGCAGGCAGGTTGCCAGTAGAGTCTTTTTAACAGAAATTATCTGTAGACTCAAAATTATAGGAAGCAGTTGGGGGAAAAAATAGGCATGAAGTGTTGCTTTTATTTTTAATCTTGTCATTGCTTCCAGTGTTCCCCCAGAGAATTCTATTTAAATATAATCAAGAATGACCCATAATTTAGTATTTTTATTCTTTATGAGAATAAAATTACAACTAGAGCCAGGCAACCCATTTTTTTTTTCCTCAGGCAGAGGCCCCAATCCTAAACTTACATCTGAGCTGCTCAGGTTTTCCATTAATGTGAAGATGATAATTATCACTCATTAACTAAAGGAAAGAACTGTTGTATAGTAGCATTGTGAAGTGTTCGGAAAAAGTGCTATGTAAAAAAAAAAAAAAAAGTATGTTATGCTAGCTTAATCAGACATGCAATAACTGACAGGAAATATTCTCATACCTTACTTTTGCTGCACTGCTATTTTAGACCATGAAAATGCCTTTCTAAATTTCCTTTTTTATGAGTCTCAAAGTCAAAAGCTGACTGCCCATTGCCATGGAGACAGTTCTATTTAAGGTACTATATTAGTCCTTTCCTCACAGAAGGATAGAAAAGTGGTCAATAGAAAAGCATCACTCTCCATGGGTTAGAATTAAGTAATTTACATATGTTTCTAGAGCAGCAAACACATAAATGGGAATTTGGGAGTGAGGGCAATTGAATGCAGTTCGTTATTTTTCCTGAGAAAGATCAACATGGATTAGATTTTACCACCAACCTAGAGACAATAAGAGAAAAATTCCCTTTTCCTCAAAATTATATGCAACCAAATAAGAAAATAAAATTATTTCTATTTACTATCCTAGAAGAACTGCCACTAGCCGAGACAATCTTGTCTTTCAAAGAGCAACCATTTTATCCTTTGGATTTATAAAGAGCCCACATATCACAGACATCCCTTAAGTTTCCTTTGTGTTAATTTTCAGATCTCCTGATTTGGCTTTCTGACATCCCATTTGTACCTGAAGAATAAGCTACTAGTTTACAGGTAAAAGGGAATATCCATAATTTACACACATGTTTAAATTTGTCTAAGAAACTGGAAACAAAACAAACAAAACACCCAATCTTTCAATCCTAAACCTGTAATTAGGACAAATATTACCACTTCTCCTTCTGTTTAAGAAAAAAAAAAATGTCCAAGGTAATCTTCTCCTTGAAACCTTAAAACATCAATCTTCTGTGAAATAAAAATAATATAAGATGGTGAGGCCCACCAAAGTCTATCAATGTTGGTGCTGAAACACTATTTTTATGTAAACAAGCAATTCCCAAAGATATTTTCATTTAATTTCAGTCATAAGGGGGCATCTGGGTGGCTCAGCAGTTGAGCATCTGCTTTTGACTCAGGTCGTGATCCCAGGGTCCTAGGATCAAGTCCCACATAGGGCTCCCCACATGGAGCCTGCTTCTCCCTCTGCCCATGTCTCTGCCTCTCTGTCTCTCATGAATAAATAAATAAAATTAAAAAGAAAATTTTCAATCATAAAATAGCTTCTAAAACCCAACTCTTTTTTTCCCCCTTAAGCTGAAGTTCAGAATCCAGCAGCAATAAAATAAGACATTATATTTCTTAAGGTGAGAGCATCTTGTACTAGATGGTCTCAAATCTCTATCTTTTTAAACAGGCAAAGAAATATTTCTGATTCTAGAGCTGGTACTACCTTTATTATCTATAAAAAATAGGGATTTTGTATTGATTCAATTTGAAACAATTTCCTCTTTTTACCATATTTCTCAAACAATTGATAATGCATACTGGAAATAAAATGGACACACATTATTTTGATTTGTAGAAATATCTGGTTAATAACTGTAGACCTGTGGTACTAGATCCTTAGGAGTGCATCAGGATCACCTGGAGGGGTTGTTAAAATACAGATGAGCAGGCCTCACCTCCAAAATTTCTGATTCAGCAGCGCTGGGTTGGGGCCCCAAACAGCGCATTTTTAACAAACTCCCAGGCGATGCTAATGTTGCTGGTTCCAGGATCACACTTCAAGAACCACTGCCCTAGGCATTAAACAAACTTATTAACTTATAGAATTGTTATTCTTTTAATATATCATTTTAATCTTTCCCAAAGGAACCATTTTAAATAAAACAATAGCTTCAGTCTCAGGGGTGGGGCTGGGGGAGGACAGTCAATCTTAGCAATTTGAAAAGGATATTGATTCTATCATAACCAGGTTAATTCCTAAAACTTGCTATCCAGTGGTTAGGGAGCTGTTTGGGTTACACTGACACTCAGGAAAACAAACCATGACCAAGAAAAAATGGCTGTGTCTCCTGTGGATTCAACTGGCCTTGAAGAGCAACTATCCACTACAAACTTGTGCAGATGAACTTAGTATTTGAATGTAAATTTTTCTTAGAAATGACTATAAACCAATTATGCATTACCTGTGTTCCAGAAAAGGTATGTATCAAGTTTCTGAGTCCAATCTAGCTTCCCATTGACTTACATTTTCATTTTAGAAATCCTTTATCTTGAATTGATTGATCTACAGCTGACAGCACATTGCATTTTAGTTTTCAAGTGCTCTACAGCTCTGTCAAATAGTTAATTATCCATAAACACTAAAATGCATGAAAATGACTATAAGGATAGAATAAAAGGAAACAGCCTTTTAAAATAACAATATGCTCCTGTATTTTATGGTCATGAAATGCATACCTGTCACCGACAAAGTGATGGGCAAGTTAGAAGTGCCAGTGGACAAACTACTTCATTCTCATGACATCGGAGTACCTTGCATAAATGGTAACACTGTGGTTTATTAAAAGCTAAATTGCTAAATGCCCAGTCATGACAGGTTCAAATTTTAGTGACACTAAAACAAAAGACATAACACCTGGTAGCACATTGACAGTAGGATTCTGAGTTTCTTACTCAGTTTTTTAAAAATTCCACTGTTTCTATAAATAACTGAAGTTAAATGGAGTTATCATCAAGGTACTTATTAATGATCAATTCTTTCCATTTGCCATTTTGACAAACATGTTCTCTGCAATAGCTTAATAAAGACCATTAGTAAATGAAACAAATGAAAAACACATAGATGTACTTACCTTTGAAAGCTTACCATCAATTAAAAGTATTTTCCATTAATAGCTGCTTTTACATAATAGGATTTGTTTTTTAAAACCAAGTGCATCAACCCTAAAATTTATGTGAAACCACAAAAAATCCTGAACAGCCAAAGCAATCTTGAGGAAAAGAGCAAAGATCACACTCCCTGATTTCATATATTACAAAGCTATAGTAATCAAAATAATATAGTATTGGCATAAAAACAGATACATAGATCAATGGAACAGAATAGAGAGCCCAGAAATAAACCCAAGAATATATGGTCAACTAATTTATGACAAAGGAGGCCGGAGCATACAATGGGGAAGAACAAGCCCTTCATGAATCGGTGCCGGGAAAACTGGAAAGCCATATAAAAAAGGATGAGATTGGACCACTATCTTAACCCATACACTAAAATTGACTCAAAATGGATTAAAGACTTGAATGTAAAACCAGAAGCCATGAAACTCCTAGAAGAAAACAATGGTTGGTAAGCTCCTTGACATCATTCTTAGTGGGGTTTTGTTTTTTGTTTTGATCTGACTCCAAAAGCAAAGGCAACAAGAACAAAAATAAACAAGTGGGACCAAATCAAACTAAATAGCTTCTGCCCAGCAAAGGAAACCATCAACAAAATAAAAAGGCAACCTTCTGAATGGTAGAAAATATTTGCAAACCATATATCTGAGAAGGGGTTAATATTGAAATATGTAAAGAACTCATACAATAACAAAAACCCTAAACAATCCAATTTAAAAGAATGAGCAGAGGATCTAAATAGACATTTTCCCAAAGACATCCAGATGGCCATGAAAAGATGGCACATGAAAAGATGCTCAACATCACTCATCATCAGGGAAATGCAAATCAAAACCACAATCGGATATCACCTTGCACCTGTCAGAATGGCTATATCAAAAGGACAAGTAATAACAAGTGTCATTGAGGATATGAAGAAAAGTGAACCCTTGTATATGCTGGTGGGAATGTAAATTGATACAGCTACTATGGAGGACAGTATGGAGACTGCTCAAAAAATTAAAAGTAGAACTACCATATGATCCAGCAATCCCACTTCTGGGTATTTCTCATCAGAGACCAAAAAGACTGATATAAAAAGATATATGCACCTCTATGTTCACTGCAGCATTATTTACAACAGCCAAGAGAAGGGCACAACCTAAATGCCCATTGATGGATGAACGTACAAAGAAGATGTGGTATATATACACAATAGGATACCACTCAGCCATGAAAAAGAATGAAAACTTGTCATTTGCAACAAGGACAGCCCTTGAGGGTATTACGCTATGTGAAATACATCAGATAGAGAAAAACAAATACTGGATGGTTTCACTTACCTCTGGAAATTTAAAAAAATAAACACACAAAACAAAATCAAACTCATAGATACAGGAATAGATTGGTGGAGAGGGAAGATACTGAGGGGAAGAAGGTGGAAGGGTGGGCAAAACTGGTGAAGGGGATCAAGAGGTCCAAATTTTCAGCCTTCAAATAAACTAGTGGGGATGTAATATAAAGCATGGTGACTATAGTGAATAATATAGCAAAATTGAAAGTTGCTAAGAAAATAAATCTTAAAAGTGCTCATCACAAGAAAAAAATGTCATAACCTTGTATGACAGGTTATTAGACTTGTTGTGGTTATTGTTTTGCAATGTATATAACTGTCTAATCATTATGCTGTACACCTGAAACTAATATAATGTATGTTGATTATACTTAAAAAACAAAACCAAGAGCATCAGATTTTATATTTACTTCATAAATATAAGAGTAAGATAAGCCTAATCATCCATATATATCATTATTTGTGTTATGTACATTTAATTCCCCCATATATAATCATAACAATATGCAATCATAACAAGAGTTGGTCAAAAGAACTCCCTACCAGATCTAGTATGAAGCACAGGATATTAAAATGCATAGCTGTCAGTCTTCACTTCAATGTAAACTCTGATTGAATGAATAGGGTCTGAATCTTGCACTTTGTATGGGCTGTGTCATTGCTCTGGATATCATTAGATCTCAACCATGGAGGACATCATATACTGATACTTGTACAAATGTGCTAACATGGTAAATGGTGCTATTTTACATTCACTGACTAAATACTTGGTGTGAAATGTTTAAATCTCATCATCTTAAAAAGTATCCTGAATAATTAATGATTTTCCATTTTTAAATCATTGACAGACATCACTTCCGCTCACCAGAGGAGGAGTTTGCTTCCACTGAATTACCCTCCCCTTACACACACTGCCCATACCAACGTTCATACATTTCCGCATTCGGGTACCACCCTTGTCAGCTCTGGAGTATGTGTTTGTTTTCCTTACCATATGACACAGTTCTTGAGTGTCACTATGTTAATGTTAAATGAAGGAAAGTAGTTAGGACTTTAATAGAATATGACAATGAGTTCAACACTTTAAAATTTACTATAGAAAAAGTACTATGCTTGTTGCATTGCCTATCTGTAGTCAAATGAAATGTCTATAGAACTATCATATAGTCTCCTCACTCAAGACCTCAAAGATAATATGAATGACAGAGCTCTGAAATCCTAACATGAGGACTCTAATCAGCACACAAAATACATTCAGACTCTTGAGTAACTAGTTTTGCATTATGGTGTATCAATCCAAACCATTTATATAAATTAGGTTTTGCAAAATTCTCAAAATGGAATTGTCATTAAAATGTAAGGCTATGTGATAATGTTTCTAAAATCAAACAAGGTGTGACAAGGTATTACTTCAAAAGAAGTAAAAAAAAGCACTCTGTGTTTATAAGTGTTTAATGACCTGACTAATGCACTTTCAAGTATATTTAGTATCTACAGAGTTTTTAAAAAGTTTTACTTTAGATCCATCCAAATTATGTTATCTATCCAGGGACTAAATAGACAGGTCATTCTAATTAGATGTTTTTACAAATGCATTATTAGTAGTCGGCTTTTGATTAATTTTGTACACCAATGAAAGTATAGTTAGCATGATATAGAAACGTATTTTTTAATGGGTACTGTTACTATCTATGTTAGTAATGAGCAGATACAATTCAGAAAGATCACCTAATCTAGGCCTCTGATGCCAAATTCCTTGTACTAGCATCTACATCAGGAGATCAGCATTTGAGGTTTCCTGAATGAATAAATGAATGAATGACAGATATTCATATGGTATGTGAGTGGCTTACAAATGTTAACAGCCTTTATATTTCTTGTCTGTTTAAGAGTATGAAGGCCGGGGCACTTGGTGGCTCAGTTGGGTAAGTGTCTGCCTTCAGCTCAGGTCATGATCCCAGGGTCCTGGGACAGAGCCCCACATCAGGCTTCCTGCTCAGTGGGGAGCCTGCTTCTTCCTCTGCCTGTCACTCTGCCTACTTGTGCTTGTGCCCTCTCTCTGTCAAATAAATAAAATCTTTAAAAAAAAAAAAAAAAAGAGTATGAAGACCACGAAAGGGTAGTAACGTTGAGATAAAGAATAAGCATAAAATGGCAACGTATATATTTTTAGCAAACGAGAATTGTTTCTACATTGTTTGTCTAAACATATATTTTTCCTCATTTTTTTTAAAGATTTTTATTTATTTATTCATGAGAGAAAGAGAGAGAGGCAGAGACACAGGCAGAGGGAGAAGCAGGCTCCATGCAGGAAGCCCAACGTGGGACTTGATCGCGGGTCTCCAGGATCACACCCTGGGCTGAAGGCGGCGCTAAACCACTGGGCCACCCGGGTTGCCCATTTTTCCTCATTTTTAAGGGCACTAAATACGAAGTAGGTCTCTTGCATAAATGAACACCTACGAATTCATGCTAATCTCAGGTGTTCAACAATGTGTGTTGCCTAAATAATATTAAAACCTAGGCCTTGTGGTTATCTTAATAGCTACCTGATATAAAACAATAGCTTACAAGATTATTAACTATATAGGTAATATTCCATTAAAAAATAAAACTATAACACAGATATTCTGCACCCTACCTGGGAAGTCACCAATTTCAATTAATATATTATACAAAAAGGTTTATATAAAAGAATCTTAATATTAAGGGTTTAGGGCTGAGGTGCCTTTAGTGAACCACATCTTCCCACAAATTCCTCTCCTCAACATAAACCCTTTGTAAACTGGAAACTCCTCTGTAAACCTTCTGTAGACACAGCATACAAAATGTAGATGGGGGAGGCCAGTTGCAGGACACCATTCCCAGGGGATTTGTGCTTCCCTTTAGTATCATTGTCACCTTACTGTAGAGAGCCAAAATGAATGGTGGAAATGAGCATTCATGTTATTTCTTATCTTCACGAATAACTCTTTCCTACTGCAAAATATTACTAAAAACTGAGAACATTTCTTAGAAGTCCTTATTCAAGAAACAAAACACTTAAATTCAAAATGTTACCAGACAATGTCTTCTGTCAGATATGTTGGCAGTATTGAATAAATCAACATTACTGAACTAATGAATGACTGGTTGGCAAAAAGAAATAGGATAAAGTGCTGGAAAAATAGGGGAAAAAAACACATCCTGGGATTAGGAAGAATGATTGTATAATTAACAACAGACATAGATAAAAGAGCTAATTAGATAGGTCAAAACTGTCAATGAGAACCTCAATTTGTTTCTCAACTGATTTAATCATTTAAAGAAATTTGCATTTCTAATGTAAAAATAAAGTAGTAGAAAATATCTGAATTTGAAATCTCTTATTAATCTCTTGAGTAATCAAGTCCTATTAAGTTTCATTAATTTCATATTTTGTAAAAGTTGTTCTCATATAGAAAACACGGAATGTAAGAAAATGCAGTGTTTTTATCTGTATAAGGAGCCAGGCTTTGGAGTTAGACCTGGTTTCAAATCCTGAATCTGCCACCTCTTGGTACTATGACCTTAATCAAGTAACTAAAGCTCTCTGAACTCTAATTGCTTCATCCATAAAATGTGAGTAACAATCCTTTATAGGTTCACTGTGATGATTAAATATGATACATATGCAGGGTTTAAATATTTAGCAGTCTATGGTACATAGGTGGTATTCAAAAGAAACTAGTATCATTACTGACGTTATAAAATGCACTTCCAAACTAAGAGTTATGATCTCAGATAATTACAATAATCTTCCATGAAATCCAGCTTTAGTTAGCCTTGAGGTTAATTTCAGCCTTCTCAATATTCAATCTATAACTGGTAAGAGAGATTTCATTTCTTCAAGCGACTAGTTTCATCTTTGCAATAGAAGATGTAAAGATAAAATGTTTTAGAAATGAGAATATGTACCTCCATTACAAGCAGTTGTTAATTAATAGAAAAAAATAAGTCTCACTCCAATGTATATACTTTAAGAAATCTCTGGTGCAAGAAATAATACGGCCCTAAATCAGCCATTTTTATACTTGGTCATACTTACTCATATATGCTATGTTCAGTACATTCTTCACGAAATGAAAGGCAAAATGCCTGTTACTAGTTATTAGAAGCTTTGAGCAAGAAAAGGCAAACTTATTCCAACCCACCATTAAATATCCCATAATACTCATGTGTCCCTCAGGGGGGCAATCAATATCTTAACCCATGGACCATTAAGTGACTCACTTCTGGGTGGATCTAAAAAAGTAAAAGCTAACTAAGGGGCAGTCTAGGCCCAGGAATAATTCTCTGGTTCAGTTACCAAGGGAGTGCCTGCTGGCCACCAGGATCACAGCTGGCTTGGGAGATTTCCAAAATAAAGGACTTGGGGGAAGTAGAAGAAGGAAAGCCTTAGCCAAAATAATATGTGAAAGAACTTTAGGAGGTGGCCTACAGAGAATCTTCGAAGTTTGAAGGTCTGTCCTTAGTACTCCCAAACTGCCATCCCTTACAGAACATTAGCACATTCCAGAAGGTACAACATGCATCCATAGCAAAGCAGTGGCCATTTTGCATTTCAGAGAAGGACCAATAGCTAAGGCCTGTGTCTTGACCCTCTTAATGAACTGACATTCTTCCTCCCTACTAGAACTTCCTCCAAAAAGTAGGATTTTTCACTGAAACATTCCCATGGCCACAAAGATGATAAAAATCATCTTTGCCACTGAACTTCTCAAAGTGGTTGTTCTAGAGAACAAAATATGACCGTAAAGGCATATCAGACAAATATCAAACATGTTTTGGAAAATGAGAGTAGTTCTCATTATATCAGATTACATTCTACCCAATATAAGTATATTGCCAATATCTATGAGTGATAGATTTTTAAATCAGAATTCTAATTTTGCTAAAAATAAACTATTAACCAGATCCCAAATAAGAGAAAACCTAGTAGGGGAAAGATAGATGTAAATAATTGTTAATTATAATTTAAAATGCTAAGTGTGAAAACTGCAGTATATTTTTGGGCAGAACAGAAGTCCTGAGAAGACAAAAAGGACAACAGTTTAAAGATTAGGAAGTGCTTTTGAGATGTCACAAATCTTGAAGAAGATTTTTGAAAGACAAATAGGATTTCTACATGTTAACTGTAATTTTAGATGGTATAGGATATATACTTTTAAATAGTTTATACCACACATACTTACACATTTAAGGCTGTGTGGGATGCATCACTAAACATTTTGACTTTGCCATATATTTACCTTTATATGGTGAATCCCACCTCCTCCCCCATCCCTGCCCTGACCACAGTGATATCTTAGGGACAGTCTAGAAACTGGTAGTCATTTATAGGTCTCACTAGATCTAATCAAATAAATAGATCCTTATCCCCATGACTTCAGGAACTGCAGGTAGTTGTTGTGTGTCATAGCTTGTATGGACAGGGTAACTACATCCCCTCCACATAAAATATAAAAAACCCTGTCTTTGAGGATTGCAGAATCTAGGGACTCCCACATTCAGAGCGGTCCTAATTCCTCTCTACAGTGGTGCTTTTCTTTATTCTAACAATGCTTGTTATCAGCAATCTACATTGACACTTCTCTGATTCTTTCTGGTCTCTTCTTCTTCTGTTGCTTCTCCCACATGTCTCAGCTTTCAAGAAAAAAGGCTCACCTGGCTACTTTTTTGTGTGATCCTCACACAAAATAGAGTTGTCTGGCTTGGCCTTATCTACATTTTCTGTCAGTGGTATTTAGCCTTTTATTTTCCACATGGACTCCTGGGAATTATATTTACATGTACCGTACATTTACATGAACTCTGGCTTAGCTATTTTCAACGGTCTTAGAACTCCCTCACGCTCTTAAATTAAAAATTATGGAGGAACCAGAAGACCTTTTGTTTACATACAGGCTATAACTCAATATTTACTGTATTAGGAATTAAAACTGAGAAAATGTTAAATTACTTAAAATAATAAATCCATTCCATGTTAACAGAAGGCACATATTTTTATGAAAATAACTTTATTTTCCAAAACAAAAAAAAAGTGAGCAGTGACATTTAGGTTTTTGCAAATCTCTTTAGTGTCTGTTTAACAGAAGACAGCTGAATTTCATATCTGATTCTGTATTCAATCTGTTGTGATGTTTTGACTGAATTATGTAAGGAAAATCTGGCCTCATACACATAAGAAGTTGGGAAATGAAAGAGTTAATTGTGGGGGATCCCTGGGTGGCGCAGCGGTTTGGCGCCTGCCTTTGGCCCAGGGCGCGATCCTGGGGACCCGGGATCGAATCCCACGTCGGGCTCCCGGTGCATGGAGCCTGCTTCTCCCTCTGCCTGTGTCTCTGCCTCTCTCTCTCTCTCTCTCTCTATCATGAATAAATAAAATCTTTAAAAAAAAAAAAAAAAAAAGAGTTAATTGTGAATATTTTTTTTTTAATTTTTTTTTATTTGTTTATGATAGTCAGAGAGAGGGAGAGGCAGAGACACAGGCAGAGGGAGAAGCAGGCTCCATGCACCAGGAGCCCGACGTGGGATTCGATCCTGGGTCTCCAGGATCGCGCCCTGGGCCAAAGGCAGACGCCAAACCGCTGCGCCACCCAGGGATCCCCAATTGTGAATATTCTTTGATAGCACACCAAAAGTCCACAAGTAGAGCTTCCTAATGGTTAGTTACAATGTGAATCTGAAACCCTATCAGGAAACTTAACTTTCTATACCCTATTATATTAAAATCTATTATCTAGCATGCACTTTCAATGGATCTTTTATTGAGGTCTGATTTTGATAAACGTTTGCTAAAAAATGAGACAAGAAACCCTGAAAATTGAGGAACCACTGACAACTATCGTTGCTAGTAAGAGAAAGAATGGTCAGATGGAGAGTTTTGGGAATTTAAAGCTGGATGTGAGGCTATTTCCTGGCAGCTTCAGTACTGCAGGGGACCCTTAGAATATCATTTTATTATAAAGGCAATTCTAAGAATTAAATGAACTTTTTTACTAGTTGTATAACAGAGATCAAGGCGCTTAAAATTTTGTTTGTAAGAATCAACTGAGACAATGTGAAGGCACTCTAAAAATTGTAAAAGTCTAGACAAACTTAAGTCATAACCCAAAACTTTCAAAAAGGATAGAAGGGATAGAGATAGGGAGAAAAGATTAAGACACTTTTACTCCTAAAACTTTTCTCCTAAATTACAATTATTAATTCTTTGCCCAACTTCTATTAAGTATAATCAATTCTGACTCTTAGTCTTTTCAAACTAAATACTAATTTCCTTCATCTGCTAAAGTGTCAATAAGACAGTTTCATTTTATTTAATTATTGGGAAAAAATGAAAACAATGTACTAGATTACTATGTAAGGGGGAGGAATAGGTATAAGTAGAAATATGCAAATCAAAAATCAGTATGTTTATTCTAACCAAAGCATAATATCTTTACCTCTCATTTACAGCCAATAACTAAAAAGGGCAGGAGACTAACCAAATTACTCAATATGTATTAGAATATATTGCTACAGGGATCCCTGGGTGGCGCAGCGGTTTGGCGCCTGCCTTTGGCCCAGGGCGCGATCCTGGAGACCCGGGATCGAATCCCACGTCAGGCTCCTGGTGCATGGAGCCTGCTTCTCCCTCTGCCTGTGTCTCTGCCTCTCTCCCTCTCTCTCTCTGTGTGACTACCATAAATAAATAAAAATTAAAAAAAAAAAAAGAATATATTGCTACAACTCACAAAGAACTAAGGTATTCTGGGAAAATAAACAGGCTTACGTTTTCTTTACATTTGTAGTTATACTTTATGGTTTACAAAGGAGTTTAACTCACATTACCTCTCTAGATGTATGCAGCAACCTCTAAGTCAAATAGAATTTATCTACATTTTACAGAGAAAACTAGGCTTCAAAGAAAGTAACTAATTTGCTCCAAATTAAAAGACCTACTAGAGACCTGTAAAAGACCTATCAGAGACCATGGGCACACCTGGTGGCTTCCAGCATCACTACATTAGCAGTTATGTTTTAGCAGTTTACTTATTTGGTGGTAGGAAAGTGGGAGTCACAGCAGAATCTTTTTGACAAATGAAATTTTAATTGCACCCAAATTATGCAACATATAAATATACAAAACAATGATTTCTAATGTGTTTTAGCTACAAAGTAACAATTACTGTTAATAAGCTTGTCAACAAGTAAAAATATAACAGTAGAAATGTAACTTGAGTAGATATGTGGGGGAAGGATTTTTTTTTGAAGGTCAAAGCCTTCATAATCAAAATCAATGACTATCTCTCTTATCATTCTCATATTAATCAAAAAGTTCAAATACATATACAAAGGTAGCAGAACAAGTTTTTAATTCAAGACCTGCGCTATTCATAATCTTATAATAAAAGATAAGTTTTAAAACAATTTGTTAAAATTTGGCAAAACATTTTTAGGTAGCTGTATTTTTAAGTTATAACTTAAGAACAATTTTAAATGTACTTAAAAATACAATCCAACTCTTGCATTTTGAACACTGAAACATTTTAGGGCTCCCTCTGCATAATGGTTTGCTATCATAAATTCATTGCTTGGTCTCTGCCTAGTTCACTTAAATAAGTGAAAAACTGGCTTTGACAATCAAAAAGATATATATAAGAAACCTGATTAACCAAGCATATAGCTACAATATCAGTCAAAGCCACCACCTTCCATTGGTCGAAACTTATAAAATTGCAACTGACAATTTCAATTATAAAAATGAGGCTCATTTAATATTTCCCATTTTATACTCGCAGTCTTTTCACTTAAAAACCCATCAGAAGTTGCCAAAATAAGTGATTATATAAACAAAGTGGAAAGATGCAATAACCAACAAAGATCTATCACTAGAACTACCTAAACACATTAAGAATTTTTAAGTGTTAAATGTCCTAACTTACAGTGCAGTTTTATTCACTTCAGTAGCACTGGCTTCTCCATATTCAAAGAACATTGCAATATACCCCCTTTTATTCATCAGGAGATGAGCACTGACAGTTACCTACCTTTCTTAATGCAGTTTGGTACTCCACTTTGAAATTTACCTAGTTGTCCCTGGAATTTCTTCAAGTAAAATGTATCTTAATTCAAAACTCACTCACTTTTCCAAAGTAAGTGGAAACATTTCCTCTTTTATTAAAAACTTTATTGACTTACTTCATTGATAACAGAACAAGTTAGACCTAACAGGAGTTATATATGTGAGGATAGTTTTTGTTTGCTTGTTCATTTGTTTCCCCATATGGGAAATATTCCTTTTCTAACCTAGGATACCAAACTAGGGATATTCAATATTTTAGGAAATCTTTCTATTTTAGAAGACGCTGCATCAAAGTTGCAAAGGCCCTTCTAATAATAAATGTGTCTCTCATATAATATATAACTCAATTTTCAGACATTGGGCTAAACCAAGCTATTCCATTTGGAGATGAAGCCAGTTCCTTTTGAAGTTCCCCCCAAATTCAACACACTGCAACAAATTAAGCTACTTAAAGAAAAAGGTTCCCTGCCCCATAAAAGGTGATTCTTTCCCCCATCATTAATGAGGATTGTTACAGCGAGAGTAATTCACACTAAGTGTGCATGAGTTTCATTCTTCCTTATGAACTACATTGAACTAAAATTCAAAATGCTATGACTCACTTGGTTATTACTGAACACTTTATTAAGAAGAAAATATAAGATAAATTCAAAGAATCACATTTTCAGAGTTGGAGATGAATTTCCAAGTTCTATACTTTCTATCAAAAATAAACCACCTTTATTAGAAATAAATTCTTACATGCTATTTTTAGAATGATGAATTTAAAATGCTAAACACTTGATATCTTTTAAGAGAACTTAAGAAGAGCACCCTTTAAAAGCTACAGATGTGACCAAGTCATGTCAGAACTGGCTCAAACAATCCCATTTCCATCTAAAGTTATTTCATGCTACTGCATGAATCAATATTAAACATCTTGGAGTTACTAAAAACTGGTATATTGGCAAAGGTACATAGCAATCACAAAATATGAAAATGGTGAATGTCCATTTCCCATACACCTTTTTCTTTTAAGAATGACTAGAAGTGAGGATGTTCTTTCTAGGTAAATAGAAATAGTTTCCCAAGAGCTAAGAGAAAGCTACAAAGAACGCCAGCAAAATGTGATGGATCCATAGCCATGATTCTCTTTAAAGAAAAACTAGATTTTGTGAAGCCTAATATCACCTCCAAACATTTCATTAGCTTACCAAATTGACAGTCTTTAAAAAAAAGAAGCCAAAGTCAATAGTTCTTTTGTTTCTTATTCAGTAAACCAAAACAACCCCTCCCCCCGCCAAAAAAAACCTCCCTAGCTGTTATTTTAACCAGGCTTGAGTTTAATCAAACGTGTCTCAAGCAACATCTTTTTTTCATCTTAAAGACATAACTTACCACATTTGAAGTTAGGAAATAATAATTATTGTGTGTGTGTGTATATATATATATATATATTTAAAGCTCGGTTTGGATGACATCTGACCCTGAAGTGAAAGAGTTAACATTCAACTAAGCAGATCTGTGTTTCTGATCCATTACATTTCTCACAAACTGCCCTACAATGAGCTGAGCAAGTATCAACTGTAATTTGATCCGAGTTTATGGAAAAAAATAACTGCACATACTCAACATGCACATTTAATAAAAATCGGTTTCAAGAGAAACATGTCCAATAAACACAATTTAAGGCATATTTAACTGTTCGATTAACTTCAAATCTGCAATTCCTTTGCTTTCTTCACGCTCTCAAATAAAATAGTGGGGGGGAAAAGCAGCAGCCCTACTGCAGGGAAAAAGAGGCTTGAAAAACAACTTTGATTGGCACTTGGCCTGACCCACAGAGGAAGAAAAACAGTTTTTGGACAAAGAGCGCAAATATTTGAGCTTACTTACTTACATGATTTCTTTCTACTTTTAATATATAAAGAACAATTCCAATAGAACTGTATTTAGAGAAATTGACTAAAAACGGTACCGTATTCATCTCAGTCTTTCAGTCCCGATGCATTTGCTCAGCTCAGCAATTTTAATTCATTGGTACTGGACAAACAGGGGCATCTCAACGACTGCTTCCACTTAATGAAATGTAAAAATCGAGTTTGGGGGAAAAAAAAAACTGATCATAGCATTACCAAGCGGAGGCTGTTCAAGTCTGATGAAAAAGCTTCCCTCTGTCTAAAGCGACCTCTTTTCCTTCCCCTCCCCCACCCCTTAACGGAGTGATTAAGCCAAGTAAGCTGAAGAATCCTGGAGTAAACTTTCCATCAGTCAGTCTGGGAAGCAGTACGCTGACTGCACCTCTGAGTTCTCCGGGTCTACACGGGCGGGGGAGGGGGAGCACTAAGGAGTGATAACCCTCGACCACCTCGAGTCTCCAGGTCCCCCGAGCCCCAGCAGCATGTAAGGTCCATCAGCACTTCCCACGGGCATAAAGTTCAAGCTGCTTCCCCAGCTCCGTCCAAGACTGCACTACAGACACAGGACTACCGTCAGAGGAAGGCAAACGGCGTTAAGGGCGAGCGCAGGGAAGGCAGAAGCGACCGAAGGACCCCCCCGCCCCCGAGAGTTAGCCGCCTCCGAGAGGGAGCCAGGTTCCTGCAGATCCGAGCAGAGCAGGCTGTTCGGGCTGCACACCGACCTCCATCCGCGGCTCCGGGAGGAGGATCGCGCCGGTGCCGGCCGCCCGCCCGCCCTCCGCCCGGGGGCCAGGCCGGCGGTGGCAGGGCACGGAGGGGAGCCCAGAAACAGACTCCTGGCTGCAAAAAAGAAATGCGGAAAAAAAAATCCCCAAGCCCTCGGGACCAGCATCTGTCCCCGCGGAGACAGAAAGGCAGCAGTGCCCACCTCCACCCCCGCCCACGCCCCCCTTCCGGGGGTCCCCTCCAGCCTCGCCCCACGCGCGCCCGGGGGCCGAGCCGCCCGAGCCCCGCCGGCCGGCAGCGCCCCCCGGGCTGCACCCCCGGCCGAGCGCGTACCTTCCGCAGCACTTTCCGGCAGTTGGTACAGAGCAGGTAGTTGGCGGCGGCCGACGGGCTGCTGCCGCCCCGGTGCATGGTGGCTGCGGGCGCCGAGGGCCGAGGCGGACGGCGGGGCCGGGGCCGGGGCCGCGCTCGCTGCGGCCGCCCGCGTCGCTGCGGGTCCGGACGGTCCCCTGCCGCCTGCCGCCCGCCGCGCTTCAGCCTCCGCCTCCCCCGGGCGGGATGGCGGGCTGCGGGAGGCGACGGCCGGAGCGTGCGCGGCGCTGCCCCAGGCGACCACCGCGGCGGCGGCTGCTCCTCACCGGCCCGTTGTTCCTCCCGCCCCCATCCTCAGACCCCCGCCCCCGCCAGCCTAGGCCGAGCAGCCGCCACCGCTGCCGCCGCCGCCTCCGCCGCCGCCGCAGCGCCTCAGTGCGGCCCCGCCCCCGCCTCCCCGCCACCTTCACCACCTCCACGCTCCGGGACCGCCCCCTCCCGCCGGCGGACGGCCCCGGCCACGCCCCCGCGCCGCCCGCCCGCAGCCAATGAGCAGCCAGAGCCCGCTGGGAGCGGCGCCGGCCAATCACAGAGGCCGAGGACGCCTTGAATCTCTGGGCAAGTTAAGTTTGTCTCCGAGGCTCGGCACTGGAGCGAGATGGCGGGTGAGTTAGGTAGCGGGGTGGAAGGGATTACAGTTGGAGCGGCTCCGCCAATGGGACGGAGAGGGTGTGTCGTATGCAAATAGCCGCCGGAAGCCCCGCCCCGCCCCGGAGACGAGCCACGCCCCCTTCCCTAGGTCCCTGCAAAAAAATGGTAAGGACAGTGAGAGATAAAAAGCTGGGCGCTCGAGCCTGGCTAGAGAGTCTAAAACTGAGCTAAATATTTCCTGGTTTCTTGAGAAGGGTTGGGGACGTCCACAGTGTCAGGGCAGTGATTAAGCTTCCTCTCGGCCAGAATCTTAGCTTAGCTGTACAGAAGACTGCAATCACGTAGCCCTTGGCACCCAGGGATCTCAAAGAACTTTATGCATCGTTTATCTTGAGCCTCGTTTTGCAAAAGACCAGTTACCTGAGACACCGGCGGGAGGCAGGGGTAGATGTTGGAGATGTATTTACACCATTAATCGAGTTGGGGTGGGGGGGGGGAGACACGAAACCTCTCTAGTGTAGCGGTTTCCTCCGCCATCTGAAGCACCTTCTCGCAGTCCTTTCAGCAAGGAAAGTTCCTTTATTTGTCCAGCAGGAGATGGCCACAGAGACAGGTTGATCCTCCCACCCCATGGTCCTCTCTGAGGCAGTTGATCCGAAGCACGGATAGCTCAGAGGCTGGCTCAGGAAGGAGGGTTCAGAGAACAATTCGTCTGTAAACTATGGGGCTGGACTTGCCTCCTTCAAAGCTAAAAATGGTGAGTCAGGATTTTGGCGTGCACGCTCTAGGGAGAGAGGGCACATGGACGTGGGGGAAGCTCTGGCTGGCAGAGTGTGGGGCGCAGGAGAGGGGAGGTCTCCCGAGGAAGCCAGCAGCGCTCGTGCGGGTCCAGTGCGGGTCCAGTGCGGGGCCCGACGCGAGACACCCGGAACGGAAACCTGCTCCCCGGTGAGAACAAAGGCAGGCGCCGAGCAGGAGCCTGATTGGTGCCGGGTCCCCCCGGTGTCCTCCCGGCCGCGGAGATAACTGGCTTGGCCCTCGGGCGCGGAGCTCCGTGCTCGCGGGAGCCCCAGATCCCCACAGGCCTTGGCGGTGACCGCACAGGACTGTGCCTTATGACATCACCTGTTTTCGATCTTTAGGACACGATCTGTATTCTCAGCTTCTTCTTTCATACAGGTCTCTAGCGGACCGGAGTTTGTGAAGGCCTGCAGTCCGCAGAATGAATCTGGAGAGAATGTAAAAGAACGGTTTCGCTGGTTTGCATTTCTTTCTTTTCTTTTTAATTAAAACACACACACACACACACACACACACACACACACACAAAACCTCCCCGGTTTCCTTAGGGATTCAGTGTGGCGTTGTAATGCAAAATCAGGAAGGTACACTTGGAGGAGCTAGCAAGTTTAGCATATCAAAGCTATTAGACCAAATTGTGTGGTTAAAACTGTCAATCTCATTTTCAACAGCTGCCTCCTCTGTCCCTTTTAGAGACCAACACACATAAACCCAGTCTACACAAGGAACAAAGGAAGTGGAAATCTGCCAGTGTCAGGTTTAAATAAATTAAAATTGACTGGAAAACCCCTGAAGGGTCTGAGTTATGTGGTTGGGTAAATGTGTTGATCCATTTAGCCAGAGATAGCTAAAGGTCACTTGATGCTGTTGTAGACATATATAGCCTAGAATAGTAGTGTGGGGAAAGTGCTTAACAGAAACTGTAAAAAGCGAGAAAATTAGGTAAGGAGAGAAATCACCACCTGCTCTTCAGTGTAGACAACCAAGAAATCCAGGGAGAAAGTTAACAAGGCACAGTTTTCCTAAGAACTGAAACACATATGTGTCCCCATTTAGTGGTAAATTTCTTGGGCTATATTCCTGGCTGGTTCTCTCTTGTAAAGCAGATTTTATGTGGATACATTTTAAAGGATAGGAGATATTGAAGGATGGAGTGAATTTTTGTGCAGAGATTGAATTTTCTCAAATAGTGTTTTAGAGTCAGACTGTTTTCTATCATATTCTTCATATAACCTTTCCTCTTAGTAGTTAAAATCCTTTCACAGTGAAGTTCTTTAAGCTCTTCAGTAACTAAATTCCCCAGAAAGGATGGCCAAGATAGTGTAATCTCTACCATTACCCCCTCTGACAAAGATTGCTAAATGGAGATTTTAGAGGAATAGCTTCACTGATACATGGTCAGATACATGTATGTGACCAAAGGATGGATCTCTCCACCAGACTCCTCCAGACTTCTATTGTTTGTTCAGAGGGCCATTTATTTTTTTTGACATTTGACTATGTACTGCATTGTGACATTCTTATATTGAACCCTTATATATGTGTCTATATTTTCAACCCTGAAATCTTCAAGCCAATAACTCATTTTCAGTACACAACCACCACCCTTTCTTCTGGTCCTCACAACCTTCACTCCTATCATCCTTGTTCTCTACTCACCTGAGTACTCTAACATTCACCTTCTGGATCCTTCCTTTCTCTTCCACTCATTACCTGGCCTCCCTTCCTTTTCTACTCATCCTGGATATCATAAAGAGAATGTGACCTAAGAGAGTAAGTGACTTGTGAATCCTGCATCACACTCAAGACAGAAGAAAACAAAAAGCCATTCTTTTGATTTCACACAGGACAGGGAGAAATTCCCTCCCTTTTGTTGTCTAGTATGTATAAAACAAGAAAGAACTTCAGAAAAGTAAGATATGGGTGAAAGTTACAATCAACATTGAGAATTACTTTTTAACTTATTACAAAATTAGGATGATACTTTATTAACTGTTTTTACATTGTTTTTTAAATAATTTTCACTTGTTTTGAAATATTCTTTTAAAATGTGATTTTTCCCCCCACATAGTGCATAAAATCATATAGCTCAGATGTTCCATAACTGATTTAGCCATTACTCCATTATTGAACATGGAGACTGTTTCCAGTTTTTCATGGTTATAAATAATGCTGTGATAAGCTTCCTCATACATAAGTTTCTGGCAGCACCTCTGATTCCTAGATATGGAATTTCTAACTGAAAGGATGTGAATATGTTTTAAGGCTCTTGTTACAATTTGCTAAAATATTTTGTGGAAAGGCTTAACCAATTTGTACTCATCCCACAGTGAATGAGAACACAGGGGAGAGAATCGTTTGGAAAGCACAAATCTGAACTGTCATTCTCCTACATCAAGCCCATAAATAGTCCACTCACCTCTACCTCCAATGCTTCCCTCTCCCTTCTGCCTGGTGATTTTCATCTCCTGTTGAAAGATCTCCTGGTGCAGTCAAGCACTTGTCATAGTTGTCTATGGTGTCACCCTCTTATCTCTTCTTTAGCATCAATCTCAGTATTGAAATGATTGGCTTAAATTCTCCTTTCTCATTAGACTGTGAACACCTTGAGGGTGGTGATGAACTTACATTTGCTTTGGATTCTTAATTCCTAGCTGAACCAGAAGAGAAGTGCTTTAAAAATCTTGGGGGGGAAAAAAGTTTTCACTCTTACTTTCCTAAATACACCATGCATTCTTCCAAGGCATCTTTTGAATCTTGAATAACAGTGATAACATCTTATAAAAGGG
The DNA here is from genome assembly GCF_018345385.1 of Vulpes lagopus. Classification (NCBI taxonomy): domain Eukaryota; kingdom Metazoa; phylum Chordata; class Mammalia; order Carnivora; family Canidae; genus Vulpes; species Vulpes lagopus. Next base: position 43,978,556 of record NC_054838.1, read on the forward strand.
CCCCAGTAAATATTTATGAATTGAGCAGTTCCCAAAACCTTTGCTGCAGAGCAGATCGGCTGGATTCTTGTCCTTATCTGTCACCAATTATTTCTCTGACATTGAACATAATGGTCATTATGGCTATTGCTACAAACTCATGGTGTAGAGAGGATTGGGGGCAACTTTTCCTGTTCAGTAATTTTGAAAGAAGGTACCCTGTTAATAACCTGCTGTGACTTTTGGACGTGAAATTGTTTACTTCTCTAGATATTCTCCTACTGACCTAAGGACTGGGCCCCTTTAGAGTTCCTAAATAAGGACTCAGTTGAAAAAAATCAGTTACTAAAGATGTTTTTTTAAACTCCATTTCTTGAGACAATAGGTCATTTTCTAACATTTTGCCTTCTCAGACTTCTTTCTCCTTCTCCCTGGGGGGACCCAAAGCATTTGGATAGCAGAAAGTGCTGCATTATTTACAAATTTGTGAATACTGTAATTTGTTTCATGCACAAAGGAATTTGCACTTCACACAATTGTAAATTGATTGCTCCCTTTGAGCTGTTAATTAGATTCCTGCTATTTTTTTTTCAAGGCCCCAAACCAATACTACTCCAAAGGAGAAATTAAAAGGATCTGATCCAAAAGGACTACTGCTTTAGTGCCCATTTCCATCCCACACCCTGAGTCACCCACTCCCACCAAGAAAATTCTTACCAAAGCTCATTTTTCAAAGAACAAATATTCCACCAAGATCCAAATTTCTCTCGGCTATCTCTTGTAATTTCCCATTTCAGAGGTCCCTGCATTTAACCCCATATAAAACAGACTTGCAGGGAGAAGCCTACAGATGTGGGGTTCTTGTTGGTTGTTTGGTCTACACAATGTCAGCCAGCACAGTGCTTTAAAAACAAAACAAAACTGAATTACTTTAAAATTTTTATAAGTTGGGAGATTTTACACCCCAAATCCAGATTTCCAGTTTATCTTGAAAAATTGTCATATCACAGAAAAATTGTCACACCGAGCTCATATTGCTTCTTGACAACCTTTTGCTGGAGCCCAGTACCTGCTCTCCTGGCTCTGGACAAGTACTCTCTACTATACGGCGGTCTCTGTCACTCCCTAGGGGTTACTTTTGCCACTTTCTTTACATTCTCTTCTTGCCATCTGTAGGGATTTGCCACCTCTATAAACTTTCTAAATCATTGGGCTGCTGATTGTCATTCTTTATCACAGAATATGAATCAAAAATAAATTTGCCATCTCTAAGGGACAGCAAAAGTTGAGGACAGGCATCAGATGCAAGGAATATCATGATAGTTACATGCCCTGACACACACACACCCTCATCTCCACCAAGAAAATTCTTACCAAAGCTCATTTTCCAAAGAACAAATATTCCACTAAGATCCAAATGTGTCTGTGTGTATGTGTATGTGTACAATGGGATTACACAAGGCTGAGGATAGTTGTCTAAGGGGGGAGAGGATGCAATGTCCTTTATGCTGCTAACCCCGCTTCTTAATTGAATTGGCCCACATACCCATTCTAATTGAAACTTTGGGGACTATAGGGAATGTGACAATAATAAAAGGACATTGAGGATGTCTTCTTTGATGGGCATTATCATGTACAGACTAAGAGCCCTAGCCCTGGAGTCAGGCTTGGATTTGAGTACTGACTTTGCCCCTTACTACACATATGACCTTGGGCAAGTTGTTTAATTTCTCTGCACTTCTGTTTCTCGTGTCTAAAATGGAGTAATAATGCTGCATATCTTAGCTGGTGAATGTAAAGATTGAGTGAAATAATGCACACTAGAATATTTGTAAGGCCATAAAAAATGTTTGCTGCTAGCTCCACAATACGAAGGATGTCATGCTTTCAGCAAACTATGACCTTGCTCTATTCACTTAACCAATCTATGTATAAATTTTTGCTCTGAAAATGAGGATACTAATATTAGCTTAGTCACAGAGTTGTTTTGAAGATTAAATGAGCTATATGTAAGACACTTTCAAACAATGCCTAACATGTAAGAAATGCTATATTATGTGTTTACTATTATTATATACTGTGGTCAGGGGATTTTTTAATTTGATTTATTTATTTATTTATTTATTTATTTATTTATTTATTTATTTTGGTAGAGATCATTAATTGTTGGGTTACTTCTCAAAAGTAAGATAATGTGGGTTAAAATGGCAATGGACAGAAAGTCAGGAGACCTAAAGTTTAGTTCAGTACTACTGTGAACCATGTGATATGGTAGGGCCTCATCTGTTAAATGTGGAGTGGTGATTAAGTAGGGCCAAGGCCAAATCCATGTTTTAGGAAGACTGAAGCTTATATAATGAGTTTTAAAGAAAAGAATGTAAAATTATAGACGCAAATTAGTTGTGAAATGAACACTGACTTAAAATCAGTAACAAAATCACAACAAATTTTAAAAGGGTAAAAATATCATAAACATCACAAAATCCAAATAAATGTTTATTAATTAACTATCTGATACTACCCTTTATTGCATTTTTCCTACATTTTTTGGCTCACTTCCTCTTCATATGACAATTATTTTTGCAATATTATCTTCTCTAGAGAGAATAGAAAGATAATTTTATCTTTTCCCTACCATACATTTCCAGTGCTAAATGCCTTAAGATATATATGCATCATGAAACAGCCTCTAGTCCTACATCTTTGTGACATGATGCCAGTAAATGGGCCTAATGGGCAGTGGAACTGTCTAGAATCTGTCCTTACACTGGAACAACTCAAAGGAACAACCACACACTGAAATGGCTGTGATCCACATATGTGTGGATATAATTCAGTAAACCCAGGCCAATGGTTTCTCCATCTCAACTACTCCTTAGCCAGATCAACAAAAATACCCACAGCTTTCCCAGTTCCTTTAGCATGAGGGGGAGTTTTAAGGAGGTATGTTGGGCTGCAGAGCCAATAATGATTAAAATAGCTTACTTTTGATATTTAGTTACAAATATGAACATGTGAACACATTGCTTGGACCTCTCCCAGGGCCAATGCTAACAATGAACCCTGAGGCTTAAACTTCATTATATTTGTGGTTAATTCACGTTGAAGTAGAGAGTTGCAAAGACTTTTCCATACTCTAAAATTCCATGGGTCTGTTTTGTCTTAGTACTTCCATGAGAATCTAGTGCAAGTAGGATATAAGAGAAGTGGGAGAATTTCTTCAAGAAGGCAAGGAGAAAATACAAGTAGTTTTCTCAAAATTGTCAGAGTTGTGTTGGGTTTTCCTTTGTTCACTCAGGGATTATTTCTCCTTGTTAGCCTATTTGTCTATTTGGTATGCCAAATTCATTGTCCCAAATTCTCAATATCCTTCTGTTAGAGATGAGGAAACTCAGAGAAATATGTTCCACATTTCAAGAAAGATTGTTGTGAAATAGGTTGTCTAGGTGTTAAAAAGGAACATGGATGAATAAAATAGAAAAATCCACATGACAGTAAGGAAGTTTGGGAGTAGGATCTAATTGATGGGAGTACAGAAGAGTTATTTGTGGACTCAGAAGTCTTCAATGCAGTTGTAGTTTATTGTGAGGGATTTGCAGGAGTCAACATTCAACTTTCAGACTCTCTGAATATGACTATGGTACATGAAGACTGAGCATTTTCAGGGATGAATCTTATTCATTGGAGTAATTCAAATACTTAGAAACTAAGAGGTGCTCAGAAAAGCTTGTTAGATGAAATGATCAGATATATTAGGGTCTAGAAAACAACTAGAAAGCAAGAGAACATGTTATTTTTACCAAGAAAAGTTCTCAAGTTATCCTAAATTGTAAAAAAGCTTTTATGCAGGGGCGCCTGGGTGGCTCAGAGTTGAGCGTCCAGCTTTTGGTTTTGGCTCAGGTCATGACATCAGAGTCCTGGGATTGAGCCCCACACTGGGCTCCACACTCAATAGGGAGTCTGCTGGAGATTCTCTCTCTCCCTCTGCCCCTTCCTCCTCTCATGCATGCATGTGTGTATGCACACACACACACACACTCTCTCTCTCTCTCTCAAATAAGTAAACCTTTAAAAAAATATTTCTGTGCAAAGGGAAAATTTGCCTCATTAGCAAGAAGAAACTTTCAACATTGGTGTGAATGGTAACAATAAAATGTTAGCTTGAGGTAACTATTTCTACATGAACTGCAAGTTTGGAATCACAACAACAATTTGTGAGGTTCTAGAAGGCTACAAGTTTGGATAGTATGCTTTGAAATATATAGTGATTAGATGTTCCCTTATTCACTTATTTATGTATGGGACCTTTACCATGTAGTAAGTCCTGGTAATAAAAATAACAAAAGACCTGCTTAAAATCTAACAGTGAGACTGAGGTATCATCTCTGCATTGGTATAGAAAATAGAATACGGAGAGTAGTAAAAAGGATTATTAGCAAAGAGCTCAGAAAGACCTTCTGAGGATTTATGCCTGTAATTGGATGTTTTTTGTGGTAGAGGCATATGATACAGAATCCTTGCTGTGTCTCAGTGCAATTTATAATGTCAACAGGAAGTCAGGACTAACCCTTATAAATTTTAGAGAACAGTGCAGAAGAGTATATGATGAAATCACCTTTGAATTCCACATTCATTACTTAGTCCATTCTTGTATTCATTCACTCAGCATATGTTTGTGAAGTACCTACCACCTACCAGGAACTTGGCTAGTCGCGGAAATAAGTGATGAATAGTAAGTCAGGGTCTTACAGAACTTAGAGCCTAGCTCAGAAGATGGACTTTAAAGAAGTAATGTATGTAAATACTCACATGTAGTGAGTATTTTCGTAGGTAAAACACAGGAAGAGAATATACAGCAGGAGACTCTAACCTGGCTTAGGCTTCCCCAAGGAAGTGAAATGTACACTCAAGCAGTGGGCTGTCCCCTAGTTTCTGACAGAGACTTCCATGTGTTCCATCCAGTAGGTCCTTTCCATTTGCAATTCTCAATGCTTTGAATAGAGTTCACCTTCCAGTTATGAAAATCCTAGGCATCCTGGCTTTTTACATTACAACAGATAAACGTTTACACTGGAGCAATCCCTCCTTTCTTTTTGAAGAGGTGTTATCCTTATTGAAAATTCACCAGAATTTGAACCTCCTTTTCCTGATTAAAGACCATCACTAAACATCATTATTTCACACATAACAATTCCCACTTAGTCCACCATTCTGCTGACTTCCACTTGTATAATGTGCAAATTCTACATATGCCCCACTTCTAATATGTACATCTTTATCATCTCACTTAAGACTCTAGTTTTTGAAGATAATCCTCATATCTCTTATCTATATTCTGCAATCTCCACAACACCCATGGTAATGATATTATAATCAAAATAGTGATAGTAATAGAAACCATTACTACCACTTATTGAGTGCTTACTATGTGCCAGTCATTTTGCAATAACTGATGCCTAAATTATCTTATCTAAATATTTATTGATTATAAGTAATACTATAAACATGATCTTGCCTAAATATTTACAGAACCCCTATGGAGTGGTTATTATTATATCCAAATAGGGACTAGCAGTTTTGTCAAAGTCACACAGTTATTATAAGACAGCTGTGATTTGAATTCATATTTGCTTGATGCCAGGGTTTATAGTCTTAGGCAACCCTGCCTTGGCATTATATAATCAGTCATTATTGTAAATGTTCTTTGAACTAATTCTCTATATTAGGTTAACCAAACGGTGAGGTCAGCTGAGTTAGATCTTCTAACATTCACCAAATGTAGTTTGGGCATCTGTATTAATTGGATCCTAATAAAATAAATGCCATGGGAGCTGGCAGAGACGTATGTGTTTTCCCTATTCTAATATTTGTTTAAAGATTTTATTTATTTATTCATGAGAGACAGAGAGAGAGGCAGAGACATAGGCAGAGGGAGATGCAGACTTCCTGCAGGGAGCCCGTTGTGGGACTCCATCCCAGGACCCCGGGATCACGACCTGAGCCAAAGGCAGACGTTCAACCCCTGAGCCACCCAGGTGCCCCTCCCTATTCTAATATTTTATTGCCCACTGGCATGTTACTCTAAAATATAATAATTGAGTGGTTCTAGAATATGAAAAATACTGTTGGCACCCTAAGTTGAAATTCCTCATGTTTTGATAATAAGTCTGAAGATTCCTAGGCATTTGGTCAGTTGTGGCGTTAGAGTGCTGGATGTAGGTAGTGGCGTTAAAGGTGATAAAATTGAGGGAAAGAGGAGAGGAAAGAAGGCGGTGCTGCCACTCTCAGGTGCCTTGTCACAAATAGTCCGGGTCTATTGTGATTAGTTGAGATTAGCTCCTTTCAGAAGGAAGATGAATAAACTGGTTTCCACATAATCTGCCAGCAAACTAGAGATATTCATCTCACCCTGTCCCATCCAAATCCTCCTCTAAGGAAATCTTTCTGCTTGTGGCCTATTTCCAAATAGTCATGCTCTATGCTATGTCTGCCCCTTGTTCTCCGATGAGTGGACCAAAAGGTAGACACTTGATTTGAAGACAGCCATTCTGTAACCCAGCCAGCCATCTGTGACTAGCTTAAAATGATAATTGGGGCCAATGAGATGCCTCTCTTGGGGATTTGGCAATGGGAAGCTAAGACACTCAGCCAGTTGGCAGCAAAGTCGGATTGTGGGAGGATGCCGTGAACCATATGCAGGCTCAAACTTTGAAGGATCAGAACAGATAAAGAGTGAAGGTTGAGGGAGCCAGAGTAATGCAAAGAAAGAAAGAAAATGAAGGCACTAAAACACTAGTACTTAGAGATGCCTCCAGTCCTGGTGTGTTTCCGGTCCAGCCCTTGCTGCCTGTTCTTGTAAGGATTCCCTTCCCCTGTGTCATCTCCTTCCAGCTGCGAACTTTGGGAAGTAACTTGAGTGTACCTCTGTTTCTTTCAACCAAACAAGACTCACTGAGACAGTCTTCCTTCATTTCCATGTCAAGCATATGCAAATGTGAAATATTACTTTTAGTTCTCATTAGTAAATGGATGTGAAAGTCAGACATTCCCAAAGAAAGAACTAGAACTCACTGGGCCAGAAAACCCCATTTTAGTTTTTGCACATAAAAAATTCTTACAGCCTGCATTTCATTCAGAAAGACTGCTTTGCATAAACCTCAAACTTTTTAGAAACTTTTTGCGCTCTTGGTTGGAGAGTAGAGATCAGTCATCTTTTACCCAAACTGCTTCTCCCCTTCACGTTCAATGCCAAAGTGATTCTCATGTGTCTGTGTGAAGAAAACTTTGCAAAAGGGATTCCGCCCTTCCCATTCTTTATCCTTCATTCAGACTTTAATGCCTGCTGGCCCCATGTAATGACAGTCTAGGGTTTTTGAACCAAAAAGATTATTTAAAAAGTAAAAAGAAACAGAAGTCAAAGTTCAATTTCCTCAAAAGTTTCCCAGGACAAAGTAGCCAAGAAAAAGATAAAGTGAATGAGGGTGGCTTTGTGTCAGTTTGCAGGTTAAAGGTCACTGCGGTGGTCTTCATGGGGCATAAAGGAGACCAGGCCAGGCATATACTAGAAGGTCATTTTGTTTTGGAAATATAAATACATATAAATTGTTTTTAAATTTTATTTATTTGGGAGTGAGAGAGTGAGCATGAGTGCGGGGGAGGGGCTCACATGAGGCTCAATCCCAGGACCCCGGGATCATAAACTGAGCCAAAGGCAGATGCTTAAGGGACTGAGCTACCCAGGTATCCCCACATATAAGTGTTTTAATTTGCTTCAACTTGCCAGATGTGGAAGGTGCCTAAATGCCTGACCTGTTTCTGTAGAGCCCATCCCTAGCCTTCAGAGATCTGGGCTTTTCTTGGTTTTCATTCCTGTGCCTCATATGCCTTGTCTGTGCAGGAGTCCCTGCTTCTTTTCCTTCCTAAGATCAGTCTTAATCTGTCTCCTTTCTCCTCCCTCTTCTCTCTTTCTCTCCTTTACATTGGGCTCATTCTCAGCTTAGCAACCCTTGACCCTTTCTCTATCTCCTAGGTAAATAGTTCTCAGGCTATGTTAAGCCCTTGGAAAATGAAGGAGGTACTTCACCTTATCAATGAGGATCATCTTTGCAGGTGTGCCTTGCCACAACTTTGGAAACTTTGCGGATGGGGGACCAAAGGAAATGGGGCTTCTCTCTGGGCAATATTGGAAGGCTTTGGTTATGTTGGACTTGCTGTAGATGAGGCAGCTCTACTGTTATTCTGTATAAACAAGACCTGTCACTCTGCATTTTCTATTTCTCCAAGAAAGCATGAACATCCAGAGATGCACATGTCTATTGGGACCTAGAATGCTGAGGAATGGAAACACATGGAAACATTCACATATTATACAAAGATAATTTTAGCTGTGACCTGGAATATATTGTCTAAGAGCTCTGTAAGAGTGAAATTGAAAATATTTTTCTTTTATCACAATGTTGTGTAATCTAGTCACTTCAAAAATTCTTCAAATTTCATTTTTAGTACTTAACTTTATAGCGTATTTTGAGGATTAAGTGAAAGAATATATGTAAAGTGCATAGAACAATGACCCTCCGATTATGAGTACTCAGAAAATGTTAGCTATCATTATTTTTAAAAAGTTCCATACAACAATCATACTCCTTCCCAAGAGGCATTGAAATTTACTTGAATTTTAATACTCTGGTTTCCTGTTATCATTTACCACTGCTTGTTTTGATTTAAAAGGGCCTCGAGTACTTGATAACATGCAAGGTTTATCATTAAGCATCTTTTTTTTTTATCATCAAGCATCTTTATTGCACTTGTGTTTGCAAAGAACGTTTTTGTTTTCTATTCGCCTATCCAATCCACATTCCAAGATAGAGAACTCCATGTCAGAGATAATGTCGAATAATGAAGAAGCTAAGTGCTTGGAGAAATGAGATGACAGCAATGTATTCCTCATTCTAATCTCTAGGTGAAGAAAGATGATCTTCTCTGGAACGTAGGCTTGTACATGTATATAGGCGAGTGTATGCACACACACATACATACGTATATCCCTTTATGTGTCTTGTGCTGAATAAATTCTTTTTTCTAAGCTGGAGATAGCCAGTCATCATTATTATTTAAAGTTTTAACTGAAAAATTGCAGTTTGGCAGCTCATATTATTTACATTGAAGAGCTGGAAATCTCAGAGCACCTCAAAATATTTTAAGAGTTTTGCCTACTAACACAGCTTTAGTCTGTGGGAGGCAACTACCTTTTGTATTGTGAACAAAATCATGAAAGATAATATGCCTGGTGTATTCTATATGACTCAAGCAAGAGCCTAGCTATATTAATGGGTCTGGTTTTTTAAAATATAGATTTGGGCTGAGAGGGTCCTCTGGGTGGTGTAATGGGCAAGATATATAAAGCATGGACCAAGCCATTGGTTCTGTCATCTTTGCCTTTTACAATTGCCCTCTGTGTATAGAAGCCCACTTGGGAATCTGCCTTGGTCACCAGGCAAAATGCCTTATTTATTTCCTGGTTGTTTACAAGGACCCGGGATACAGGATATATATATTGTTGTCTATCAAAGCATTCACTGGGACAAGAGATAAGCAAATCATCTGCCAAAAATACTGTGGCTTGCAAATTATGGGTGCATGTAAGAAAGGCCACTGTATTACCAAGTCATAGGTAAGTGATTGAGCAAATGATGCAACTCATTGAGGTTGATTTCACTTTCCTCAGATGTCATGAACATATTTTGCTTTCTCACTATCATTCTTGGCCCATTGTGCAGTGACATCTCAGGTAAAAAAGCAAAGTCTGATAATGCCAAGAGCACTGTCTCCTATTTCTCAAATAACTAAGGAATATACTTAGCCAGGCAAGGGTAAGGTTCTAGATGTGGAGGTTAACAAAAATGGGTAAGATTTTTCTAGGTAGAAAAAGCAGAGAAGGGAAGGCAGATATGTCGGTTTGTTGGTGCCATAGTTTCTGGAGCACCCTGGTGCCATCCAAAGTAGCTTCAGAATGAAGACCAGTTGTCTGTCCCCCTAAACAGGACAAGAAGCTGAGGTGAATGGAGGCTCTAGCCCCAACCTGCCAGCACCACCTCAACTCTGTTGTCTTTGTCTTTTGCCTTCTGGAATGCAACAACATCATCCTATCCCTATTCTAAGTGACATCAGGTGAATCGCCCAGAGCCCCTGGATCCCAGCGACACATTAGCTACACTGACTGTGTCACACTCTTTCTGGGGCTCCGGAAACAACTTGAACAAGATTACAGGATTTCAAAGCCTTTTAATGTCTCCTGCCATTTGCCCTGTCACTTATCTGAGCTACTTCCAGGTTTTCATTTTCAGGCTCCTATCCCTTGAATTAATCCGTCTCTTCTCCATATTGTCAGCCACATCCCCTGCTCTGTTCTCACTATAGCAAACTGCTAAACCCGAGGATCTTTGCTCTGTTGTTCACATTTTCCTCAAAAGTCACCCAAAGTATCCTGGAAGCAAAATAGAAGTGCTTAAAAACATTTTGCAGTGAAAAACCAAGGGATGACCTCCCTAATATGGCCTATTTACTGCTCTAGTTCTTGCTCTTGCCAGGCAAAGTTATGGGTGGGATTTTGCCCAGACACACATGGCTATTCTGTGTTTAGTGCTGCCCGTACTGCTGACTGTTGTCTAAGTATATGAAGGCAGGTGTCCTTGAGGTATGGTAATGGAGGCCTTGGTGACATTCACTTGGCTAAAAACTGGCAGGTTACCTCTGTTCCTGCCCATGAATAGAATCTCAACCCCAGTCATATCCATCCAAAAGAAAAGATCATTTTGCCCATTAGACTAGAACCTGCATGAGGGCACATGTCTCTGTCTGGCCTCTATTCAATCACGGATCCTAGGAGGAAGGAACAGAGCCTGTTCCATCATAGGAGCTTGGTAACTCTGATAATACAAATTCCTACCTGATAAAATTATATTCAAGCAGTATAGTCCAACAAATAGCACAATATCAAATGGGTACAGCAGCCTAGGTTTTGATATTAAAATACCCAGAGAAAATGGTCATTGCATCCATCATGGGGCTTTGAATGAACGTTAGCTTCTGAGGGCTATAAATGTATCTCAGAACACAGGGTTAGGAACAGAAGGGAAATACAATACATCTTAAGGAGTATCTCAAAATGAAGGTGATAAAAAGAAAACTTATTTTTTAAATTATAGAAATGTGAAATTGATAGAGTTCCCTGTTTATCTGAAACACTGTTTTCTTAGGATTTTAAAGCTGTTGTTCTAAAAAATGGGGGAGGGGTCTTAGATGAGCTAAAATCCCTTCCTCATCTAAAAAGTTAGGGAACTATGACTATAAATCATCAAAAATTATAAAAAATAAATAAAATGGAGGAATTTCTCCCTCTTTTTGGAATGGACCTAGCCCTAGAACAAAGGATCTTAACCTAAAATCTATGGTTGTACAGCCTTGTGACTTTGAATTCCCTAAAACTGCATGAAAACTTTGTAAATGTGCATTTTCCCCCTGAGGGACAAGGACCCATAGTTTTCATCAGGTTCCCAGGGAGCTTTGAGACACCAAAAGCCTTATAAGCCACTGGATTTAGATAACATTTTAGATTGCCTCCTTATAAGGCTCCCAGAACACTTTGTAGCATCAGGCATTATGCTAACCATTTTGTATGTATTACCTAATTTAACCCTAACTTCAAGATGCTGCTGCTTTTCTGAGAAGAAGTGAACGTTTTGAGAGTCTTACAGCCAACAAGTGGTGAAGCTGGGTTACCAGCCCAGGCTGAACCAGAATGCCTGCTTTTGTTTATCACACTGATCTACCTTCACTTTCAGTAGACAGCACATTTGCCAAAACCCAGAGCCTTTCCAGCCTCAGCCATCATTTGCCCTTTAAATCATCTTTTATATTTATATAGTAACTGCTTTCTAAGCATCTGCAAGCTTCACCCCATGCATGCAGCATTCCTCTGTGGAACATTCTAAAGTCTTCTAAAACACAGAAGCCACCCTCTTCAGACCGCTCACCTCAGTTTTTTTCCATTGTGCCACTAGGCTGCAGTAAACATAATTTCATCTTAATTGTCTCCTCTAGACTCAAGTCTGGCCACATGGCACAAATGGACAACCCATACATTTGGAGAGTCTCCAAGAAATCCATCCCAAGCACTGAATGGTACTGGCACTGTTCCAGAATTTTACTAACTTTCCACAAATTGTGATTCCAGACACGTTCATACCTTGGTCCCCAGGATAATGGAAGCCACAAAAGAGACAAATTAAAATGTCAGCCCGGCCGGGTCCACAATGTGGGCAATTACAATGCAACCACTCACCTCTTAGATCACCTGAGTGTAGCACATCTGTGCTTCCTATAAAAGGGATAACAAAATAATCCAGAGCAGTTTCCTAGATGTTCCTTGACTCTGTGTAAGTGCAGTGTGTGTCTTCATAGCACCTAAGATTTCAATATGCAACAGGAAAGATTTTAAAAATCAGGTGAAAAGCAGAGAACAGAATTCTGGTAAGCTTTGTAACCCAACTACCACTGGCATCATTCGGGACCTGACTAACTTGACGTATAGGATCAAGGCTGGAGAGATAAGCAAGATAGAGTGTTGGTATTCTCTGCCGGAGAGAGGAGTATCACCCACACCTCGTCACTTACGGCGGATTCTGAAGGACAGTATGCCATGTCACTGCAGATGGAGAAGAATGTGTCACAGCAAAGGTGACATCTGAGAGGCTGTACGCCTTGAGGGATCACGGTAGAAACTAAACATCAACCCAAGACCATCGTCGGAAGTCTGGGTGACATAAGGAATTAAATGGTGTGGGAATCGAGATACTGCTTTTCTCCTCACTTTCTCCTTCTTTATTCTTTATAGATCCAGCTCCTATCAGGAGTTGCTCACCTCATCTGAAAACATCTGTTGCTTTCCATGCTCTGAAGGCGGTGACCACTGTTTCCGCGATGTGACGTCCATGAGTATCTGCTAGGTTTGCAGCTGAGGGCTCCAAGCCAGTGGATAGGGTCACTTCCTCTGCGGGCCAAGGAAACACTGAGATTACTTCAGCAAAAAGTAGTTTTTCTGCCCCTCTGTATCATCACTCAGAGAGGCAGCCGGTTGAGTTAAAAAAGAAAACTGATATGTTGTGAAGAAGCTTGATGAAACTTTCGCTTGATCTTTTTATATCTGGATGCGGTAATATGGAGTTAGGTTATTTCCTCACATGCTTGTCACCTGCTTTGCAATTGCTTTCTTACTTATTTGCCTGCTCCATGAGATTGTAAGCTTCATGAGGACAGTTTTTCTCATTGTTATATCCTCAATACAATAAATTTTTTTTTTGAAGAACGAATAAAGAAGGTCAATGTACAAAAGTCCTCTGGTTGAGTGAATTCTTACTAGGTTAGTAAAATGTGGGTTGAATGGCTTGGGAGCTTTGGTGTTGTGTTTTTTTTTTTTAAGATTTTATTTATTCATGAGAGACACAAAGAGAGAGGAGAGACACAGGCAGAGGGAGAAGCAGGCTCCCTGTGGGGAGCCTAATGCAGGACTCGATCCCAGGATCCTGGGATCATGCCCTGAGCCAAAGGCAGACACTCAACCACCGAGCCATCCAGGCGCCTCTGCTTAGGAGTTTTTAATAACCAATGGTTGTCAACCAACTTAAATTACGTGCAAAAAATGGACAATTGAATGCAGTTACACATTTTATTATAGGAGCACTGGGCACTGATGTTTGAGAAACACTGGTCTGGGTACTTGGGATACAGTGGTGAAGACATAGGATGGCCAACACCCCGGCTCTCACAGGGAGCACACTGGAGCGAGGGAGGCGGATGGCACACAGTTGTGCCAGGGCTAACTGACTGCAGTAAGTGCTAGAAAGTTCCCACATGGTTGGAACCAGCAGTGTGTGATAGAGGGCTCTGGTCTGGGCTGAGGTTCAGGGGATGGTTCCCTGAGCAAGTTAAAGCAACATGGAGAGGATTTTGCTTTCGATTCTCAGCTTCAGGAGACAGGAGGAGAAAGCCCAGAGCAGCATCAGGAAGGTTGTGCAGAAGAAGAGAGCCGACAGCCTTTTCTGGTGGCCTCAACCACAACCCACTCCTTTGTGAAGCCCTATTGCTTTAGGCTTTTTCCCTTTTGACCCTTTTTAAAGAAAGTTCCATAGAGCTGGTACTCTGTATTTGACCCTATGGTGGGCGAAGGAGGGATTAAAATACTTAAGATGTGATCCCTGTCCTTAACGATTGAGTAATGACATTTGGTTTAGCTAAAGAAACTTATAGTCAAAGGAAGAGCTTCCAGTTCATCGTTCCCTATGTCTTTTCACACAGGTTGCTTCCAAGTCAGTTCTCTCTCCTCCTGTTTTTATATATTTGGTTTTTTAATACAAATTTTTACATTTTTATTGGTTTCAGGCCATCCTCCCAGCCTGCTGGATCTTTCTGAATCTTGCTGTAGTCGTCAGTTCACTAGCATTCTCCCAACTTGATGCAATATGCAGATCTGATAAACATGTCTTCTCTTTGCTAATTTAAGACTCTACGTTTAAAATGGATGACAGGTCTCTGAGGAACTTTGAGTCCCCTTGGCATGGCTGTATTAGAGATTCCCTTCTAGGTGATTACTGTTTGATTAATCAATGCGTGTTGATACCAGGAGGTATTTTTTCCTGGGAAGCACCTCCATAGCTTGTAACCAGAGAGGAGTACACTACTGCTAGGAACCCATGGCACCTGTGGATCACAGTACTCGTGACATTGTACTTGTGACATTGTGCCTTACCCTTGTCGGGTACCCAACAAGGTAAAAGAGCTCTTTTACTCTTCACTGGATTTCCCATATGGAGCACAGTGTGTTGTGTGTGGTGCTCACTCAGTACACGTTCGTTCGGGAACTTAACCTGTATCATTTTTTATGGACTTGCAGAAATTATCCAAGACAGCCAGGTCATTTGATAAGTTTCCAGGATTGAAATATGAAGTTTAGCCCTTCAGACGTTTCCCAGGTCTACCCGAGCTAGTAATGCCGGCTCCTGCTCATTCCCCAGAGTCAGTGCCACCGTATCACATGCTTCACTCTAAGGAAACATTTTCTGATATTCTGTGAAAGATTTTTGTCTCTCTAGTTTATCCTAGAGGTTCTGGAAGTGATGCAGTGAAGTCAGGAGAAAAGAGATTCTATATATCACTGATCCCCAATTTCATCTCTAGAGTATATCAAAAGGGCTGGATTTTGCCAAAAGGACTCTAATTAACCGGCTTACCAAATTAATAAAAGCCACAGTTTTTTTTGGCAAAGCTCATTAACAACAGCAACAAAAATCCTTCTTTTTGATGTTAATCATCTAATCTTTCATACTATCTCAGCATATTTCACTTTTTTTTTCTTTAACAGAGCCATGACAGATACTCACTTATTATTGAAATTTGCTTTCATTTTATTCCTCGTTACCTTGATTTTTTTCCCTTCCGGCCTCTGAGCTTTTGTCCATTTGGTGAAAATACTCAGTAACACTTATTGGGATTCTTCTACATCCCACTTCTCAGTTCTGTGATATGGACTTCACCCTCTTTAATCCTCATCTATATAAGAAGTGCGTCTGTGACTACTCTTGATTTGTAAATAAAAGTATAAAACAGATGGGGGGAGGTAAAATGATCTGCAGGTTTATATTGGGGTCTGTCCCTCTTCTCAGCATGCTCCTATATTGCAGAGCTGAGGTTTGAATGACACCTGATTCCAGAGCCTGAGTATAGTTTTGCAAGGCCCAAGGACTCAGGGGGCCATGCTGGAAGTGCCTTTGGAGATCATCTAGCTCAGAACATGATGGATGCTCGTTGACTTGATTTTATCTGTCACTTTCTAGGCAAAATGAATCTCCTAGGGGAGATCAAAAGGCAGGGAGAGGGAGTTGGGTGGATTAAGAGAAAGGGATGATCCAGCTCCTGGAATCCTAGGAGAGAGTTTTCAGGCCTGGAGCTTTAGAATGGGCTAGATACTGTACAAATGTCTTAACCTACGTTAATGTGTTTCTTTATCAAAAAAAATATTTGTTTAAGTGAGGTTGGGATCTAATTTTAGTTTTAATCACCACCAACCAGCTATGTGGCCATAGGATTTTTTTTTCTTCAACATTTACTGAGTGCTAACTCTGTGCCTTTTTTAAGACAAACGTTCCTTGCAAAGGGACAGCAGGAGCAAAGGTGTGGTGCATTCACTTGAGGGAGTGGGAAGCATTGGATGTGGAGACTGCCCAGGTTCACTCCAGAGAGTTCATTAGACCAAGATTTTATTGTTCAATATGAAAAATTGTGTTACCTTAAAATAACACAGAAAGACCAGCATCAGTAAGTTTGTACTTCCACAGGTAGTGAAAACCTGAACATCGGAGCAGTGTAAAATGAAGCAATTTCAGAGACTGACCCATGTATACGGAAGTTGCACACAGGAGTCAGGATACATGAGGATTAAGTGGGACACATAGTCCCATAATGTACCCAAAGGGAGGAAAGGTAACTATTGGGAGGATAGATGGAAGCATTCACAGTACCTGGAGATCAGCTAAATTGTAGAACAGAAGTCACAGTACTATGTTTTTGTGCTTTCAGTCACAAAAGATCAAGATAGAAAATAAACGCCTACAGTTTCAGGTCTGAGTCATCTGTACCCTCGCTTCTCATCCCCTCCTCCAACATTTAAGTCTCTGAAGTCCTTGTGGAAGGAGTCTGTCTCCTTAAAAATCAGGATGGCTGAGGGAGTATTGTTTTTGCCTAAGCAAACCAGATGTGATGGGCTCCAAGGAGTAACTCGGTGGTTTCTTTCTCTGCCTATGTAAAATAACTTAAGGAAGCTGAAATATTTCAGATGTGCATAAAAGGTGGAAGAGAGGGGGCGCCCAGGTGGCTAACTGGGTTAAGTGTCTGAATTTGGCTCAGGTCATGATCTCAGGGTCCTGGGATCCAGCCCCAAGTCAGGATCCACACTCAGTGGGGAGTCTGCCTCCACCCCCTGCCTTGTGCTCGAACTCTCTCTCTTTCAGAAAGATAAATAAAATCTTAAAAAAAAAAAAAAAGTTGAAGAGAGCAAGGGTTTGGAGCAATGAATGAGATGAAAGCAAAGCCCTGGCCAGGCAAGATGAAAGCCAGGCAAATGGTGGTTAATCATCCCAGCTGGAGATCAACAAGAGAAATCCAGTGTTTCCTCCCGAGATGAGATGAGGAGGAGCCCCACTTTCCAAGGCAGAAATGCCTCTGCCACCTAAGTTACTTGAGCTGGTATGAAGCCTGCTATTTCTACTCTGTCAAAATCGTTCCATTAAAACTTAAAATAAACCTTGCAACTAGAAAAGCTTACCCCTTATAGAAGTCTTATGTAATGTATGCAAATGTGCATCTGAAATATTAGCCTGCTATTTTTTTCCCCTTAAAGCTTCACTTAATAAGTGAAAGCCTAGGGATTTTTAAAATAAATGTGTATCTAAGAGCATCCCTAAAGAAAACCTGAATAATGGTGTCTTGAGAGCTCACAAGAAGAAAGGGTCTTGCGCAGA
This sequence comes from Vulpes lagopus, assembly GCF_018345385.1. Taxonomy (NCBI): domain Eukaryota; kingdom Metazoa; phylum Chordata; class Mammalia; order Carnivora; family Canidae; genus Vulpes; species Vulpes lagopus. The sequence continues at coordinate 43,996,105 of NC_054838.1, forward strand.
GAATGAGGTTTGCTGGGTCAGTTCTGACACTGGGTTAGCCACTTTGGACTGACCTTTGCAAGCCACTAAAGTCTCCCTGGGCTGAAAGATGCTATGTCTGAGTGGACAAAGTTCAGAAATGAGAGTCAGAAAGCCTGGGTTAGAGTCCCAGGTTTGTCATTTTTGACTATGTGGCTGGCAAAGAATTTAATGTTGGGGGGCTTGGTTCCTTATCTATAAAAGGGAGGAAGCCATATACTTAGTCATAGGATTGTTGTGAGGGACAAATGAGGATGAATGTAAAAAGCACTTTGCAAACTGTAAAGGGAAATACCCCAGTTGGCCTTTGCCATCCCTTCCCCCTTTATCAATGGCTCACAGAACACTAGGAGAATGACAGTTGGGGAAGCATTTATTACAGAAAGTCCGAAGTACTGCTCACTATCCACAGTAGCAGTTAAGAACAGACTTCAATTCTGTTGATAAAAGTAAACATACACCGATCAGAAAGCCAGCCTCATTGGGAGATGTAGACAACATCGACCATCTACCCTCAAAGAAGGAAGGTATTCTAGAAGGGGGTCGGGTTGGGTAGCTTGGAGGAGAGAGTGCAATGCAAAAGCTTTTGCACCGTTATGGGGTGGGGGTGGGGGGTTGCAGGCGTGCTCTCATTTAAGAGGCCTAAGGTGATGGAAAGGATCGCAGAAGGAGAGCGTTCCATTTGAGCTACAATGTGATTTCGCTGTTGAGTACAAGGTCGCCTTCTCGAGAATCTGCAGGCAGGATGGACGGCGGTGCAGCAGTTTCCACCCAGCAACAGGATGATGTCAGCGGCCAGGAGAGCGGCCAATCAGCAGCCGGAGTGAATCAGAGCGTGCTGGGATTTTGCTCAACGGTTTCCTAGCAAAGCAAACTCCACTCTGAAGTGCAGAGGCTATTTGCACTTCCCCTGCACTTGAAGCTGAGGCTGAAAGGCTCCTTAGGTGAAGGGTACCAATGGGTGTGCAAGCAGTTAAGATTATTTGCATCCAAACAGTCCTATGGGGTTAATAAGAGCCCTAGGGATGCAAGTTTTTTTGTTTTTGTTTTTTTTTGCCTCAAACATTTCTGGATCAATAAATATTTTAAATGCTTGATTTATATGTTGCGCCTTATAATTGTTTGAAACTTGTTTTGTCTCATGCACTATGTGCTGCTGGGCAGCTCCTGGCACATCTAAAGAGTGATACTGCACATTATAGGGTTTGAACTTGCTTCTGGTGTTTCAAGTCTTCTGTCTCATGACGAGCAGTCTGGAAGCCAAGGGCTGTTTCATTTCTGGGTCAAAGGCTCCAGTTCTCCAATTTCACTAAAATGTGTTTGGTGTATGGTTTAAAAATAAGTCTAAGTGGGAAGTTTAAGGATATGACTTGTAGATATTGCCTCATGGTGGGGGAGGGTAGACCTCCGTAGCAGTTTTAAAACCATGCTGTAATCTTCTGACTGTTGTCGGGTTTTCTGACCTCATAGACAGTGCCAGCAGTACTGGAAAGGTCACAAAGGGTTAAACCTCCCTACCTGGCATTGGCATTGGCATTGGCATCGCACTTTATTATGTTCCCAGGCAGGATCCTCGCCTGCCTGGCCTGCACCATGAAGCCACAGGCAGTCTGTCTTTCCTGTGAGTGCTGAAAACACATCTTCCCCAAAGAAAAAAAAAGATATAACAAAGAGGGAGTGATTTTCCATTGCATCTTCTTGCAGAGTGGTTGGTAGAGCTCAGGAAGCACCACAGGCTAGGATGTGTTAGCCCAGACCTGCAATCTCCCTCTCCTCTGACAGCTTGCTTCTTGGCTGAATGCCTCCTTCTCCTTGTTACTGAAATGAAAGCTGAGTTTACAAGAGCTAGCTAATTTGGGCTAGAGGCAGACCATTCTGAAATACTAAGAACACTGAATTTGGGAATATACTTTAGAAAGAAGCAGACTTTTTTTTTTGCATTTTTTAATTTAAATTCAATTTGCCAACATATAGTAGTATAACACCCAGTGCTCATCCCATCAAGTGTCCTCCTCAGTGCCCATCACCCAGTCAACATCCCCCCCAGCCACCTCCCCTTCCACAACCCTTTGTTTGTTTCCCAGAGTTAAGAGTCTCTTATGGTTTGTCTCCCTCTCTAATTTTTCCCACTCAATTCCCCTCCTTTCCCTATAATCTCTTTCACCATTTCTTATATTCCATGTATGAGTGAAACCATATGATGATTGTCCTTCTCCGAAGAAGCAGACTTATGTTTGAAGGTTGATAACATGCAGGAGATGGGCCCACAGGTTCTGGCGTCCAGGCTTGCCCGGGTTTGAAATCCATCTCCATTCCCCAGGTGCGGACCAGGGCAATGCTAGGTCCAAGGATGGCCTCTAAGACCAAGAGAAGCAATCTCTCATCCAGTACAGGCAAAACACAGGGTCGCTGCTCAATAATTCATAGACCCTTCCCTTCCTTTAAACTGGAAATAAACAACTTGTTGGCAAATAGAAATCCCAGAGGAACTGGCTTTCACAAACACCGAAGGGTTTGTAATTAGCATGTAAAAGGATTGCTTCCAAGCTTTGAAAGCAGGTTGTCCTTTACAGTCTCTTAGGCTGACTCAAGACGCCTTGTTTACACTCCAGCATTAATTTGCTCCGCAAATCCTTACCGCCAGAGCAAAATTAAATTTTGTTCAGGCTCTGTTTGAATGACCCCAAGCTCAGATGAAGGTGCTTTGGTGTGATCTAAGTTCCACTTTTCTGGGAGCCTTGAGAGGAACACAGTGGGCCTCCAAATACTTCTATAAATGCCCTGGCACTCTTTACAAGAAAGATGTAACTGAGAAGTATCTGAACTCATCCTGTTTTCATTCTTCCCCTTCAGCATCTGAACACCCTTCAAGGGGACACGCTCCTGGTGCCCAGAGGAGTTGAGAAAGGTCTTCTGCAGACTGGGCAGGCTGGGATTGGGTGGGGATGTGAAAGCCCCAGGGCAGGTTAGAGGTCAGAGCAGCTGTGGTGCCCAGAGGAGGAGGGAGGCGGGAGGAAGTGGGGGAGTGCATTTCCTGCTCACGGCCAAATCAGCTATTTTAGACTCTTGTTCCTCAGTAGTCAGCAGTCAAGAAGACTACAGAAGGGTAAGATTTGATTCTTTTCACTGGGCCTTACTCCTGAAAAATGCTTTTGCCATGGAAGATAAAATGTCACGGATTCTCTGTTCACCCAAGGCTTGTTGCACCATGGAGAAAGAATTGAGAAGCTACCTTCTCCCCACTTTACAGACAGATAAACTGATAGCTTGTGACCAGGCGCGGGGACCTGTGAGAGATCCCTCGGTGCTAGGACAGCAGGGTGCGAATGCTGAGGGGGAAACCCTGAAGCAGAGTCTGAGATTACCTCAGTCTTCCTCTGTTATTCCAATCTCTTTGAATCCAAGTGGATTTACCTTTACTAGAGTCAAGACCTGCCTATTTTTGAAGCACTAGACCTCCATGTATAGGTGTATAGGTCCTAAGAGATCTTTACCTGTATTGAGGCAAGGAGAGCCAATTTATTCTAAGAGAATGCCCTTTTGCAGCAGACAACCTGATACGGTGTTACAGGTTGAATTGAATTGTGTTCTCCCCACCCTACCCACTAAGGGAGGAGTGGGGAGATTGAATGGAACCCTAGGTACCCCAGGACCCCCAAGCCTCTCCGAATGTGAACCTCTTTGAGGACAGATTTGTGGTAGGTGTAATTAGATGACATGAGATCCCACCAGAAAAGTGTGGGTCCTCCACCAAATAGAAGTGGTAGCCTTATAAGAAGAGGACAGTGCAAAGACAGAGGCAGATTGGGAGAATATAATGTGAAGAGGATCCATAAGCCAAGAAATGCCAAAGATTGACGGCAAAGCACCAGAAACTAGGAGGAGGCAAGGAAGGGTGCCCCATGAGGTTTTAGAGGAAGTGTGGTCCTACTGACGCCCTGATCCTGGACGTTAGCCTCTTGTTTTCAGCAGCCACCTAATTTGTGGTATTTTGTTTTAGTGGCCCCGAGAAATTAACCCATATGGCAATTATCCAAATTACTGGTGTCACTTCAGAGCAGGTAAAGCTGGCAGTTGTGTGATCTTGGACTAGTTACTTGACCTCTCTAGTAGAAAGTTTTCTTACCTGTGAAATAGGGGTAGAGCAGGTGACTCAGAAGAGTCTACAAATGCTTTGGGACTATGCAGGCATCCCTGTTATTTTATAGTGCTTCTTCCTCCCATCTAGTTCTTAAATCCTGCCCCATCTTCTCACTGTTCTTGCCCTTGAGATTCAGGACTCTGTTATTTCTTGCCTAAAGAATTGCCACACGGTGCTCTTCTTCAACCTATATGTACAACCCAAGTGCCCGAGGGATCTTTGTAGACACAGATCTGATAACATCAACCCTCTACATACCACCTCGACAGCTTGATGCTGCCCACAGAATCCTGAGGAAACATTTCAGCTTGGCACGTGGGGCTCTTCACATCAGGACCCAGCCTGTTCCCTCTGGCCTACTTCCCCTCACCCCTGCCAATGTCCCCTCATCCCTGCACTTTATATATTCTAGCCACGCTACTAGCTCCTAACCAAGCCTTGAACTTCCCTCTTCTGAAATCCACACCCATCTATTCGCCCTACCCTGTTATTTCCCATGAGACCACCTGGCTTTTCAGTTTTTTTCTCCACCCCTTGCCTAGCACTTTCCTTAGCATGGAGTAAGAGCTTGATGAGTGTGAACTATAGGAAGGAATCTTTTATTCTTTGTGACCCATTTCAAAGAGTTTTTTACCTAAGCAGAGTGCCTGAATTAAGGAGCTTCCTCAGAGTCCCCATTGTGTTGCCACAGGTTTGTTATAGTTGTCCCCTCTTATCTGCAGTTTCTCCCACAGCTTAAGTTACCAGGGATCACACAGCCCCCCAGAAGCAGATGATCTTTCTGACCTTTCGCCAATGGTAGCCTAATGCTCTGCCTCAGTGCCTGTGTCACTCACCTCCACTCCTCATGCAGGCATCTTTGCATCTCACAGTATCTCAAGAAGAAGGTGGAGTACAGCATGGTAGGATATTTTGGGAGGGCACATTCACATAACATTTATTACAGTATATTGTTATAGGTGTCCTATTTTATTATTAATTTTTTAAAAGATTTTATTTATCCATGAGAGACACAGAGAGAAAGAGGCAGAGACACAGGCAGAGGGAGAAGCAGGCTCCCTGTGGGGAGCCCGATATGGGAATCAATCCCAGGACCCCGGGATCACAACCTGAACCGAAGGCAGATGCTCAACCACTGAGCAACCCAGGTGTCCCAAGAATTATTTTTTGAATTGTGGTGATAGACAGATAGATAGATAGAGATGATATGAAGTGAATCTGTATGATATGTATACCTCTGTGTATATATGATCAAAGTGAATTGTAAAAGACTCTGCAAGGGAGTTATTACCCTCACTTTCTAGTTACGGACATTGAGGGGATATGTTCAGATTACATGGCTACTGAGTGGCAAAAATGAGAATTTAAGTCAGGTCTGTTTGACTTCACAGACTTTGCTTTTTTCCAGTCTATTGTAATCTATCAGATTAATATGTTAATTAGCTAAACAATATTTATTTAATGCCTACTGTATGCCAGTTCAAGTTGAGGTGCTAGGGGTGATGTCGCAAACAAGACAGACAAAGTTTCTTATAAGACCATGAAGGCTAAAGTGTAATTTGCAGCCTTTGAGACAGTTTCTAACGACCTCTACCTCCTGGCATTCATGTCCTCCTGGGATCACAGGACCCAGCCACTCACTTCTAACTAATAGAATATGGTGGAGGTGAAGGGATGTCATTTCTGAGAATAGGTTACAAAAATGCTTTTTAAAGTACCTTGAAGTACTTTATGCATATGGGATTCAGTAAGACACACGTATTACTTAAGTAACATTACTACATTAATTAAGTTATGTCAACTTGCAGTTAGCCCTAGAGACAAACCTGGGATTTTAAAAATATTTTGTAAAAAGAAGAACTCCAACTGTTGATACAGCATGTGTTTAACTTCCCAGAGACCAACAGATTTTATACCTTTGGCCCAATTTTGTTTAATGTCCCTGTCCATGTCATTCTGAGCCCCTCAACTCTAGAGTGGGTCTGTTTCAATGTTTTCCAATAGCCCAGACTCCTGAGAGCTAGATGTATTAAAAGCCTGACCTTGACTTTTATGGGTACTAAAAGGCAACATTAAGGCTTTCAGGGAGTATTTTTGCATTTTCTCCAGCTATAAAGAAATATGAGATGAGAAATTTCTTCAATTAGACCAAGTCTGAAAAAGAGTTTAAAAATTAAACATCTATGAATAATACATATACAAAAGAGGTATAACCTTACTAGAAATAAAAAAGTACAAAGGCGATGATGAAATATAATTTTTCACCTTTCAAATTGGAAAATATGATCCTTAATCCATATAGGATTCAGTAAAATGCAGTCTCCAGCAGTTTATGTAGGATAAATTACCAGAACAATTTTCAAGTGAAGCAGTTGCCCACACGTATAAGATTTGTAACCATATTCCACTCTTTTGAGCCAGTAACACCATAGTACAGTAGCCCCTTGACTGCAGGTTGGCTTATCATGGGTATTTAGTATTTGCAGAATTAATTACTTAAGTAAGTAGGTAAATAGGATACAATCCTAATAGAGCCTAAAAAAAGTCATGCTGTTAACAAAATGTACAAAGATGTTTATGGAAGCATTTATTTTAACAAGGGAAATAGAGATAGCCTGAGTGCCTAACACAGAAGTTTGATTAAATAAATTAGAATATCCGCTTGGTGGAATATTTTTTCTACTATTAAGATGAGACCTTAGGGTCAGTCAGTTAAATGGCTGCCTTCATCTCAGATCATGATCCCAGGACCATGAGATTGAGCCCTGCATATGGCTTCCTGCTCAGTGGGGAGTCGGCTTCTCCTCTCTGCCTCTGCAGCTCGCCCCTTCTTGTGGTCTCTCATTCTCTTCTCATTCTCTTTCTGATAAACAAATAAAATCTTAAAAAGAAAAAGAGATGAGTCTTTAGAAAAAAATTTTAGTAACAAAACACAACATGGACAAAACTTGAGGTGCTGAGCTGAAGATACCATGATCTTCAATCTGTGTATTCAGAAGGCAAAGACCTAGATATACACAGGAAAAAATAATTGACAAGAATGTAAATTCTCCAAAATGTAAATATGGTTATCTCATAAGTGACTTGTTTCCCTCTTTATCTAGTCTATATTTAAAATTTTTTTTTCTATAATGACCTTCATTTACATTTACAGTTAGGAAAAGAACAATATAAATACTTTAACAATAATTTTCAAATGTCAGCCTACAAAATTTAGACCACTAAACTGACTATTTGGGAAGCCAAAAGTTTATAGTAAAACAAGCAAACTAACAACACTTTTGGTTTTCCCCAAATATTTAGAATCATGCTAATTTTTCTCCTTTTATTGCTTAAAAGCAATAAACCAGGTAAATCCATTTGGGTAAGCCTACCATGTGGAATAATGGTGAGGAGCACATTCTCTAGAACCAGCCTTTGCTAGTTTACACCTGGGCTCTGACACTTGATAGCTGAGTGATCTTTGGTAAATTATTTAACTCATGGAGTCTCAGTTTCTTCATCTGTAAAATGTAAATATTAATAGTATCTATCTCATAGGATGATAGTATGTATTAAATGAGAATAATATATGTAAAGCACTTAGAACCACACCCGGCACACGGTGAGTGGTACTCTTGTTTGCTAATTTTGTATGCTTTCTAACCAAGCAGAGTTCTGTTAATTGACAAAGGTTTGAAATCTAAACTCTCTCCCTTCTCTTCACAAACTGAGAGGAACGTCTTGACAGTAAGCTCAGTATTACTTGACTATTGATGTATGTGTAATTTATAGAAGAAATGAGAAAAATGATGAATTGAAAGAATTGAGATGAATTGAACCTTAAATGTTGTGGCCTTTAAAATCAAGACTTGGAAATCACTTTATTATGGGTACTTGGAGTTCTCTTGCCTTTGAATTGTCCAAAATAATATTAAGCTCTCCATTCACAGAGGAATTTTCTTAACCTTAATGGAGAAATGGAAAAAGCTTGGGAGCTTCGGCCCCTGGGAAATAGAAGAATCTCTTGCTTTGAACACTCAGCAGACATTTGAGGTCTAGATCCTGTTGTTCCGCCACCAGGAAGTCTCTCTTGGTCTGCTCAGCAAGACCAATTTCTCTGTACAGAAGTTAGTGACTGTTCCTGCTTCCGTCCTGCATTATGATTATTGTGTGTGTGTATGTGTCAACATAGATCTTAAATTTCATGTTGATTCTTCAGCTACAGCTGGCATAGTAGAGCATCTATTTTTTAAATGAATTAAGTAATAAACCATGTAGATATTTAGAGCTGGGACAAGATCTTAAAGATGTCACTTTCAGAGCCAAGATCAGGAGGTATAGAGAGAAGAACCATAACCTGTAGTTAAAGAGACCTTGGATTTTAATCAAGCTTTTGCACTCATAAACTGTAGATCTCGGGAACTTTCTAACTTTCCTGATAATCATTGTCCTTATTTGTAACTGTGAGGATAACAAGCCCCATCTCACAGAACTGATAAACGGATATAGAGAGATAATTAACTTGCAAGTGGTTGTCACTCAATAACTCAAGTGAAAAACATCCAAAGCCACATAGCTTGACAGCTGCTAAAGCCACTGCACTGTACTTTCTTGTTTCTCTTTCTTTGATCAACTTTTAGGTTTGCCCAAATACTGTTGGTGTGTATGAGGATCTCTTATAGGAGGAGAGTGAGGAGAGGAAGTAAGATTTAGTGAAAGCCAGCTATGTACCGGACAACTCCACCCAGAGCTTTACCTACAGCCTTTCAAGGTACTCTTGATGGCAAAGCCCACGGAAATGGGTGGAAAAGCCAAATGAACTGACTTTGTATTCTTATGTTTCAGGCACTCCAGAGTGTTTTCTTGGTATCTTGCTTCTTTATTCCCCTTTATTCAGACCCCAAGATATCTGGAAATAACAGATCAGATCACTGGATGAAAAGCTATGGGAAGTGAGAATAACACTCACCTCTGTGGGATGATTGGAACTTCTGGTTACTTGAAACTCCCTCCATTATGAAATTTTCAGAGCTAAAGGGCCAAACTGACTTACACCCAGTCCTACTGTGAGTCCTGCAGATGTTTCAAGCAGCATAAGAACCTATACTGCTAGATAATGTACCATGGCCAACTACCTGGCAAGCACTTATCACTGGTCCATCAAAGACTTAAAAAAATTACAGATAACCCTTTGCCTCCAAAAGGCAAAAATTTTCAAGCAAGAATAATAACAATGCATCTCCGATGTAATCTAACTCTTTTGATCTATGTTTTATAAAAAAAAAAAAAAATGCAACCCAACAAGTGGATTTTCCTTTTTGGAGGAAAGAAACATAATGGGGACCTACTATGTACAACACTGTGTTGGGTGCTCCACCAGGTTACCCTATTTTTTTCTTCACAGAGTCAAACCAAATAGCATCATTCCTCTTATTCAGTAACTGTAAAGGGTTTATTCATGGGCAAGATGCCCCATGCAACACAGGTCTTAAGTAGGAAGGAATAAAACTTTTTTTTTTTAAACCTGCAGGGTAAATGTTCTTTTGGGCACACTGTATATATCTCATATTCAATTATTTTCAGAGCTACTTAAAAAGGTAAATAATTTATTTATCCAGTTTATTTAATAGACATTTGTTGACCAAGGAGTGTGTTCTAGACATGTTCTAGACATAGAGTAGTCAGTAAAGATACACATTTGAAAGAGTCTTTTTACTCAGGAGGTTCACTGTCCAGTACCTTGTTTTAAGGACTGTTTGAATCTGTCTCTAAGATCAACTGATTCTCCCTGGTCTGGTTGGCAAAGGGATGATGCAGAATAAATCAGTCGTGACATCTATGTTGAAATAGTGAGAGTTTTTAGAATGTAATTTACAAGTTAATCATTGACTCAGTGTGTGGAGAATGGAAACACTTTAAGTAGTTTGCACTGTTTGGTATGTGGGGTGTGGCAATCTCGCCAAGAGGTTAAGCAGTCCCTCCGTGTGACATAGTGAACCCCAAGTTAACGATTGCCACTCCCCTAATTACATGACCTTTGGAGAAGGGAACTGCTGGAATCATGTTTTTCTAAATATGATTTCAAGTAGCAATGGAACTTGTTGACCTTCATGGAGGAAATGTTGACAACGTATATCAAAAGAAGTGTGCAAAGTTTTGGCAATGAAGCCTGGTTTCAGGGAGCCTGTACCTGGTAGAAGACCAGCAAATGCAAACTGTGGGTTACATGGTTTACTCTGCTGGCATTGAAATTCTTGTGCCAAAGTTTATAGTGGTATAACACAGTGGTTGGTAGGTAGCACACCTTGGAGACAGGTAGAGTGCAGTTCAAATTACAGCTTCCTCAGTAACTTATGCTCTTGTTGTGCCTATGTAGGTTACTTCATCTTCGTGAGTCATGGTTTCTTCTAATGTAATGATAGTTCCTACTTCCTATCATTGTTGTGAGGCTAAACTGAAATGTTTTCTGTTAAACACTTAGCAGAGTTTCCAACAAATAGTAAATAGTAAATGGTAAGTCGTCTAAGCTAAGTATTAGTTAATGGAAAAGTTGGTATAGGAATAATGAAAAGGTGCAATACTTTATTGTCTTGTGCTAACAATGGATTAAAATAGATTAATCTATTTTATTATAGATTAAAATAGATGTATATATCCTATGTCTTTCCTTTTAAACAATTTTGGAAATCATTCATGTAGAATGTGAACACAAGGACAAGGACTTTGTCTAATCACCTCTATATCCCCTGTACCTAGAGCAGTATCTGGTCCACAGTGGGCAGTGAATAAATATTTGTTGAATGAATGAATTTACTCAGTCACTCACCCTTCAGTGTCTATTGTTAAGTTGTGTAGGCATTGTGAGAGACACAAGGATGGATCGATGGATACTCTTCCTAGTGCATTGTACTGAATTAGAGCAGAGAAGTGTATACACAGAAAATGGTACTGCAAGTATTTCTCTGAAGGAGGTAAGGACTCTAAGCTGAGAATTCAGAGGAGGAAGAGGGATATGGGAGGATAAGGGAAATGCTACTAGGAGGAATGGCATTTGAATTGAGCTTAAATCCATATGGGGAATCTTGACAAGGAGAAATAATGGGCAGTGGGAGAGAGAGTAGGAGATGGGAATGGTATTCCTGGGAGCTGGGAGGGAAACATCACAAGCAAAGGTCTGGAGGCAGGGAAGAACCAGGTATGTTTGGGGACAGGGGGAAGTAAAATTTTACTAACAAAAAGATTTGAAGGGAACTTAAGGACAGGCATTGTGTTTCTGGAACACTTTCCACAGAGCCCAGAAGCCCATCCAATGTTCAGTAAACAAGCTGTGAGTCACTGCAATGGAGGGTGAGAAATGAGCATCCAGAAGGCCCAGTGAGAAGATTTTTAGCCACAGGAAGGAGAGGACTCGGCTGTGGAATTAGCTACAGACAAGGATGGAGCATGGGATTGATTAGAGTGTTGTTTCCAAACCTACCCACCAGCAGTGTCTGGGAGGATTTCACCAGATTCTAGGAAATTAGAAATTTGGAACCCTGGGTTTACTGGCTTGTGACTAGCCTTACCCTGCATTTTGACTCTAAATAAAGGATATTGGTGTTTCCATTACATGAATCCATTTATTTGGAAGAGTGCACAGTCCTGATAAACATCTGCATAACACAGAGTAGGATCTAGCAGGTGGCATTCAGCCCTATCCATACCTCCTAATTTTGCCTTTTAGAACTGATAAAAACCCTGTCTCAGTTCTGCACTACCAACAAATATACAGAACTGAGCTGCAGTGTACAAACTTTGGATCTTTTTCAAGTGTTTGTCCCTTTTTTAATATATGTATTTATTTATTTGGGAGAGAGGGTGAGAGAGCGAGTAGGGGGAGGGCCAGAAGGAGAGAGAGAGAGAGAGAGAGAGAGAGAGAGAGAATCCTCCAGCAGAAGATCTGCGGAGAGCAGAACTGATGCGGGGCTTGATTCCTGGATCCTGAGATCATGACCTGAGACAAAATCAAGAGTCTCAACTGACTGAGCCACCCAGGTGCCCCAAGTGTCTGAGATTTCTATAGAAGATTGACCTCCAGATAATTCCCTCCTGCATAGATTAGTGGAGGGCAATAATAACAGTTAATCTTTAATGAGTACACATGATGTGCCAGACATTGCATTATCTCATTTTTCCTTTTATTTTGGTTAAGATTTTATTTTTTTTAAGTAATCTCTACAACCGACATGGGGCTCGAACTTACCACCCAAAGCTCAAGAGTCACATGCTCTACCGCCTAAGCCAGCCAGGCACCCTGCATTATCTCACTTAATTGAATCCTCAGAACATCCCAGTGAGGTGACTTCTATTATTGCCACCATTATACAATTGAGAAAATAAAGTTCTATGAGGTTTAGATTTCCAAAGCCATAAAACACAGAGCTTGGACTCAGAGCCAGGTCCATTTGCTAGGTTTAATTGCATTTTGATACAATCACAGAAATTTTTTTTTTTAAAGATTAAAGAACATTTGGTTTGATAGGTACAAAGGATTGAGGGAAAATGCAAAACTTCCTAGAATTTAGTGATAGTCTCAGAATGTATAAGAGGCAGAGATCAAAAGTTAGCAAGTGCGGGGGCACCTGCATGGCACAGTTGGTTAAGTGTCTGGCTCTTGGTTTCAGCTCAGGTCATGATCTCAGGGTCATGGGATCGGGTCCCAAGTCAAGCCCTGTGCTGGGCTCTGTGCTCAGTGGAGTCTGCTTGGGATTCTCTCTCTCCCTCTCCCTCTGCCCGTTTTGCTTCTGTTGTTTCTCTAAAATAAATAAATAAATCTTAAAAAAAAAAGAAAAGTTAGCAAGTGGAGTGGAGTTAATTACAAAAGTAACAGCCCTGCTTTTTCTCCTAAGGTGACAATAGCTTCCTTCCTCCACAGGCAGGTGGGCTCCCCCGAGTTCAAGCAGTGCTAGAATACTGACAACCACCTTGAGCAGGACTCTGTTCTCATTCTAATTAATCATTAAGCCTGGGGATTTGCAGTTACCAGACACAAGCCCTGTGCAGGATGCAGGGGCTTGCATTTCTCTTGCCACACGCAGCCTAGTACGCTTCTCAGGGCCCTTCTGCATACCAGCCTAGAGCTGCAGGCACCTCTGGAGCTGAGGGAAGGGAAGCGAGCCCCTCCTGTGGATTCTGAGGCTCCCAGGCAACAGGAAATCAGAAGGAAACTGAAAAGGCAACATGCAGTTAGTTCCAAGATTTCGCCTCTGGAATTCAGTCAGCATTGTGGAGTGGCGTGGAGGCAAAACCCCTCCACTCTGACAAAGGGAAATGTATCCATACCATTTTATGTTGTGCTGCTGAAATTTAAGCTGGCCTCTAAAAACTCTTCTGGAGTGCTCAGTGGTATCTGCTCTGTAAACTCCAGGCTCTAAGTGATGTAAATTCCCCCCCAGAGACTCTGAAAGTTGGAGTGGGTAGAAGCAGAAAGGGCCCCAGGCAGCTAAAGTGAAATGTGAGGGTGGAAGGGAAGTGGCTCAAAATGCCACCCTGCTCAGCAACACTTGCATTTGGGGCAAAAGCAAAACAAAGCAAAGCGGAAACCAGATCTCGGACTAATCTGCCAGCTGAGATGCCTCACTAGGATAAACAATTGGATAAGCACTCAGACTCTGAGGTGCATCCAGGAATGGCAATCTGTTCATCATTCTCCTGTCTAAAATGGCTTCCCTTTGCTCTTAGGAGAGAGATGAATATCTTTGATGTGTCTATAAGGCCCGCAATCTGGGCCTGTCCTCTCCGTCACTGGGCTGTAGCCACATTGGCTTTGTCTCAGTTCCGGGAACATGCCAGCACCAAGCTCCGTGTTGTACCCAGTTTTAAGATTGCACAGGCTGTTCTCTCCTCCTGTACCTTTATTGTCCACCCCACCCTGACCCCACCCCACCAAAAAACAAAACAACGCGAAGCAAAGCAAAATAGAACACATCTCTCCTCTCTGGAAGAAAATGTTAGCTCTTTGAGTGCAGGGACCATGTCGTTCTTTTTCCACACACCATCCCCATGCCTAGAATAGTGCCTGGCACGTAGTCAGTGCTCAATAAATATTTGAATGAATGAATGGAGCCAGATTGTTTCAAACAGTCACAGTTTCATCGCAAAGTATTGTTCTGTTGGACAAACAGTATAAACACAGAGGCTGGTTATATAGCATACTTCCACAATATATTGCAAACTAGATGCCAATCAATAAACAATTTGCACCTACAGGGTGCCAAGTGCCATGTTTAGTGCTGTCAACTTGACAGTTGAACAATTCTCTGAGTGCAAAAGCTTCTGAGAACAGCCTTAATGGGGGTGCTGGTAGGGAGGAGAAGCTGAAGAAAGTGCCCTGTATCTTTTCTGCACACGAGACAGGAATTGAAATGGCCAATGTGACATTTTTAACTCAGGCAGTGAACCAGCTCGTCTAAATAGAGTATTTTTGAGCCAACATTCAATCAGTAACAATTTGTTGAGAATTTGCTAGATTCTCTTGTGAAAGAGTAGTAAGTGAGACAAGTCGGTGGAATTGAGAGTCCGATCAGTAGAACCACCAAAGCTCATTGACGCAGAAAATGCTCGGTTTCTGGCTTCAATGATCCCCCAGTGCTGCTGGGCTGCCTTTCCCTTCTGTTGGCAGAGCATCCCCCTTTATTCTCCTTGGTGACTTCTCTAAATCTTCTTTCTTCTCCTTAAACCTCCTAGCACCCCTGGTATAACCCTCCACTCCCTGACTTCATTCTCCCCATTTTCAACAGACCACCTCAGCTCCTACTTGAAGAAATATGAAGCCTTAAGACCTGAAAGGCCTCACCGACCTCTGTGTGACTATAGGTTTATCCTCATTTCTTTCCAAGGTTATCTTCTTCTAATTTGGGGGAGATTTAGAGATTTAGAGATTTAGAGATTGATGTGTTAGAGATGGAAAGCTATTTCTCTCATTCTGGTGTCCTTTCAAATGTTAGGCCCTGATCAGTTAGTAGGGCATGACTCAACTTGGTGGGTTGTGACCAGCAACTGTTAATGAAGTAAACTAAAGCAGAAAAGAAAATTTCAGGGTATGTAGCATGTAGTAAGGACAAATATTGCCTCCTAAACTTTTACATCTATGATTGTGTGTGTGTACTGGGTCTTGGGTGAGATGCATTTCTTACAGTGCATCATTCTTATTCAGAGAATCATCATATTTGAGGCCATGCTCTCACCCTTTCACATTTCTAGAAGTGTTCCCACTCCTTCCACCATCTGCTGTCTTCTCTACATACTCAACCTCTTACTTTCTAGTGATTCTTAAGCTTTATCTTGTAATATCCTCTAAGTTCTCCAGCCTAAAATCATATCCTGCTTTGACCTAGTGTTCCTTTATCTCGTTTCTCTCCTTAGTTGAGAAACACAATCCAAATTCACTCCTCTTCTTTTTCTTCCAAACCCCACACCACTGAAATTCCTTTCTAAGAGATTGTAAATGATCTTTATATTGCTAACAGAATGAGCATTATTTTAGGCTGAAACTAGTTGATACTTTCAACGGGGTAGATTTCTTTCCTGCCATTCTTCTGTCATTCGGATCATTTCTCTGCTGCTCATTTGAGAATTCTTCCTCCTTTTCCTGCCCCTGAAGCTTGGGTATTCCTCAGGTTGCTAATCTTTTCCTTTCACGTGTCTTTCTGGCTTCCTTTCCTCCTCAGCAGTTCATGATCCCCAAATCTATATGCCTGGCCCATAACTCTCCCCTGAAATTTGTTTTTGTTTTTTACATCAATATGTCTGCTAGGTTCACTTCATTCTCCCACAACTCATCCAAAGTTGAGCTCTTCATTGCCTTCAAGTTTGTGGCTCTTACTTTTCTCATCAGGCTGTTCCCCGTGTCTGAAATGTTCTTCCCCTCTTTATTCACCTGGCTAATTCTCATGTCTTGGAAAATCAGCTCAGGTGGCATCTCTTTGAGGAAGCCAAGATGTGTTGAAAGTTGTGTGTCACCTGTAGATCTCTAAACACTTGCTACATTGTGTCAATATGGTGTTTGTGTCTGTCTTTCTCATTAGACTCTAAGTACTTTAACGGCAGTGAAGTTTATTTTATTTTATTTTTTAAAGGATTTTATTTATTTATTCATGAGAGACACAGAGAGAGGCAGAGACACAGGCAGAGGGAGAAGCAGGCTCCTGAGGGGAGCCCAATGCGGGACCTGATCCCAGGACTCCAGGATCACGCCCTGAGCCACAGGCAGATGCTCAACCACTGAGCCACCTGAGCATCCCAAAGAAGGGAAATTTAAATCATTTTTGCATTCCTAGTATCTAACACAAGAGTTTCGTACATTATAAGTGCCCAATAAGTATTTCTTGAAACCATTGTCATAATGGAGAACCAGAAACTGTCACGTGAATTCGTACTACAACAGGCCCTCAGATAATTTTCAGTGAAGTAGATCTGAGTTTGATGTGCCCTATCTGTTAACTTTCCCATATCAGCTATATAATTGTTCTGCTTTTTAAATTGCTTTATGCTGTGTAGACCTGGAGATAGATGTAAAGAGGAAATGTGATATTAAAAAAAAAAAAACAGGACTCAATTAGCTGTTAATTAAAACAAATGACTTCAATAATTAGACATTACACATCTTCTCTAAGTTATTGAATATCCTAAAGAGAAGGAAGTCAAGATGTGGTCATATTTGTTCAGAACCTAATTAGAGAAACTCTTCCAAATTGTATCACACCCATTATTGGATTTAAACATGTTCCTAAATGGTTACCCTCACCAGTTTATACTATTTTTCATGGCAGCCTTGTGACAGAGCTGTAGCACGTCTTATATAACTTTGTGACTCAGTTGCTGTTGTGTACTTGGGTTAATCTGAAAAGTCACTCAGAGATTCTTTATGGTGAGTTTCTCTTCTTCGTTTAACACCTTTGTATCTTAGGTGTTCAGCTGTCATTCATTGTTAAAATCTAGAAAATTGAGAAATTGGTGTTGGAGTGAGTTTGGGAACCAAGTTCAGATATATTTCTTCTCTCAGCCTCTTGGAAGTAGGGCTTTTTGGGGGTGGGGTGAATGCAGCTAAGATTAGTCTATGTGATTATTACTACAAACTGCTTAACAAATACTTGAATTAATGAGAGCATGCTCTACTGATTTCGTTAGTTCTGATAATGTGCAGAGTGAATAGTGATTTAATTTCTCCCACATGAGTTGCTATGTGGGATCAGAGGGCTTGTGATATATTGGAAATGCCTTTGTGTCATGATTTGAGAATTGATGGTGTTTCCTCTGTAGTTTCATCATGATTATATGAGGGCTCAGAAATAAGAGAAGGAAAACCCCTCTGCAGTCTACTCTTTAAAAATATTAATAATTTTGCATATTAGATTCACAATATAGAGTTTCCAAAGAGTTTTATACACATTATTTAATTTAAATCTCAAAACAACCCTCAGTATTACTCTCGGTTTATAAATGACTAAATTAAAACTCAGAGAGGTTAGAGTGACTTGTCCAAAGTCACACAATTTGTATCAGAGCCATAGTCCTGTTTGAAAACAAGAGTTTTCAGCAAAGGACTTTGGAAATTCCCTTTTAAATCTAGTCCAATCAAACACTGGTTTGGGGGTAAAGTATTTTGAGCACCTAAATCTACCAACAGCTATTATGCAAGAAGAGTTAGATCTTTCTTTCTGATTTCTGGTTATCATTAAATATTTATTGAGGTAGTTTTCTTTTAATGCTTTGGTTATTTCCTGACTTTCTTAGTGATAGTATAGAAATGTCCTCAGTTTTACCCTTTGGAGAGGTTGAAGTAACCTTGGTTGTGTTTGCTTTGTCCCAACCCAATGATAAAACATTTCTAATCATCTGTCTCTAAGTCCCTCATAGAGTAGAAAACCGTTAGAGCTAGAAGGTGCAAGAGACCATGAAATTCCAGCTATAGCAAGCTATGTCATCCATCTCTTCTTACTCTAGTACATTTCTATGGCATTATGTTCACAGGGATTGTGAGACTGTGCTGAGTTGAGTGGGAATGGAGCTATAATTGATTCACGATGCCAGCTATGGGCTCATGAGTGTGCTGTGCTCATCCTTAATTTTTTTTCCTTTGGCCCCTTATCTCTAATCTGCCAGAAAGTCCCATCTGTCAAACCTCTGGATGCTATCCCAAATCTGATTCCATTTCCACGATTTCTACTGTTAGTATCTGTAGTGATAAGGATATGTTACATTATGCTACGGGGGTGACAACCCCCAGATCTCCGTGGTTTGAAAAACCAATGTCTACTTCTCACTTGGGTGCATGTCCATTGCATTTCAGCAGAGAGATCTGCTCCGCTTCTTCCTCACTGCAGGCTCCTCACTGAAAAGGATGCACAATCTAGAATGTTACATGCCACAGTTACAGAGGATAAGAGTCACAGGAAGGTCTCACCCAGCAATCAACTGCTCTGATCTTGAAGTGATGCACACCATTTCTGCCACAAATCCATTGACCAGAACTAGTCAGGTGGTACCATCCAAGTGCAAAGAGGATAAGGAAGTATCATTCTTTCGTGTGTGGATGGTAAGGAAAACAGATATAGGTGAACATTAGAATTCTAAGTCATTACTTTCCCTCACTTAAATTCCTGAAAAAGCACCCTAACTAGTTTCTCTGCTTCCATTCTTACCTCCTGAAGTAGACTCTCCACAGGGCAATTAGAAGATTTATTTAAAATATAAATGAGAATATCCCTCTCCAAATAGCCAATTGATGCAGCAGAATTCTCTTTCAGAAAAAGGAACTTCAGTTGCATCCTCTGTGCCTTCTATGTTGCCAAGTACTTCTTATAACAACTATTCTCTTAAGCCTTTCTTTTTGAATTAGGGATGGGCCAGAGCATTTGCACACAGAGCCAGATGGAGATGGTAAGAGAGAATTCTTATCTGGATGGCCTTCTATGCTACTCTGGTGGACAGTCTAAGAGGGTCTGTGAAAGAGGTGAAGAAGGTGCCAGCTACTCTGTGGAGTCCTCAATAAGCACAGGGATTGTGGCCTAGCCTTCATTACCCAGATCATGTTCCCTGGTGCTAGCTCAACTGGTTCACTTTGTTTGAGAGTGAAAGGGAAGTAGGGAGTGGCTTGTTTTCCATACAGGACTAGGACAAAATAAGTGTCTAAGAAAGACATATTGCTTTTTCCTTTCTTATCTCATCTATTCTCCTACCTCCAGTATCTCTAAATCAGCTTACTCTTCTGATGCTCTTTGATGGAAATCAATCCTTCAAAATCTTTGTCAGTATTTTACTTGAGGGAGTGTCTTACTTCATCAGTGTACTTTTCACATTATTCTGACTACAATGAGTACCATAGGGACATAGCTACCTATAAATATAAACAGCCTAGAGAGGAAATAAACTATAAATTAAAAAGCCCTAAAATCTGACTTCTCCTTCATGTTTTCTGTTTTTCAGTGCTATTAATATCCATTCTCTGATCTCAGACTCTGGACTCTGTCTACTCTGACCACGAGCTCTTGATCTACCCTTCCTGCATTGGCTGATTGGTTTGGACCTGACTTCTGACTTCTCCAGATTTATGTCATCTGTGCATCTTTTTAGTCTCAAGTAATTCTCCAGAGTCGCTACCCAGATCTTTGCTCTTGTATAATTTCCTTTCACTCTGTCCATAATATTTTTATCGTTCACGTATCTGGCCTCAACATACTTTCAATAACAATACCAATATATTTCCTATGAGCAGACCTTAGCATGACATATGTTTCTGGGGGGAAAAGTTATGCTTTATCATATTGCCACAGCCTAAAAAGAAATGCTCTGAGAAATACAAACCACTTTATTTGGAAAAATTATTACAGAGGTTATGATATGTTTCTCCAATGTACTTAAACTAATGTTATACATGTGAGTTCAAATAAAGATAGAGTTGGAAGAGACCCTAGGGATTGTCTGGCTCAGTCCTCTCAAAATGCAATTGTAGAAACTGAAACCAAGAAAGAATAAGTAAAATGCCAAGTATCACAAAATTAGTTTGTCTTGAGCTGGAAGCCACATCCCCCAGGTCAGGGGCACTGAGCCCTTCACTCTATAACACTGTCTTTTGAGTTTCACATTACAATCATTATTTGAGGTATTACTAGCCAAATGTCCTTCATTAAAACAAAAAATATGTGCTTGAGAATCTTTGTTTTGGGAGATTCAGGTTTAGAGAATGGAATTGTTCAAAACAAGGAAAAACACCCATATCTATTAATAGGACATAGTTACGAATTTTGTTTTTTATATACCAGGATCACATTGCAATTTTCCTTTTTTATACTAGAGACATATTTGAAATCTTCTTTTTGTATTCTCTTCTTTGATATGAAGTCTACTGTTGCCAAGTGCAAATCAAGTCTCAATAGGGTCTGAAAATCTAGAGTATTGTTTTGGTAGAAACAAAGAATACCACTGATAGAAAGTGTACAGAAATCCATAATTGAACTTACATTCCTTTTTATTATTTCCATGGAAAGGATCAGAAATATCTTTGAGCCATAATATTAATATAATTTCCCATTCTATGGGTATTATGTTTATATTTTATCATTCTACCCCACATTTGGACTGTAATATATCTACCTACTATTTATTCCTTATTTCTTAACTAGCAAAAAATTTTAAAAGTGCTTAGAAGTTCAAAATATCCTTTATAAAAATAAAGTACACCTCCAAAAGAAATGGGCTCCATAAATAAAGCAGTCCAAGTATCTCAGGTAGAAAATAGATGTCCAAATGGCCCACTTCTCCCAATTTTAAATACTTTAGTGATTTTAATTCTACATATTATCTACCCCAAATTCCATTTTTTAAAAAAGATTTATTTACTTATTTGAGAGAAAGAATGAGTGGGGGGAGGAACAGAAAAAGAGAATCTTTGAGCAGGCTGTGTTGAGTGTGGAGCCCCACACAGGGCTCAATCTCACCACTCATGAGATCATGACCCATGGGATCATGACCTGAGCCCAAACCAAGAGTCTAACATTCAACCAACTGAGCCACCCAGGCACCCCAACTCCAAATTCCATTTTTAACATGGTCTATGAGGCTGCAAACAAAGATGCTCACTCTTCACATACACATATTTTTGCCTCATTCTGGGTCAGTAGAATCAGACAGGAGTCAAAACAAGGTTTCTATCAGAGATTCATCTCTCCCAGTAAGGACAAAAGCTGTGGATCCATGCAAGATAACAGTTTGAAAGTCTGAGGCATAGGTAAAGAATTTGAAATGCTTCCTTCTGGTGAAGATGTATTATGTGGCCTTAATCAACGGATAACTGCTTTCCCAAGGTGTTGGGAATTTACTTAAAAGTCTGATGCAATAAAATACTGAAGAACTTCTTAATGTGTCAACTCCTAAGTCTGATTCAATAGAATGTGAAGGTGGAGCCAGTTTGGGAAAAGAGAGATGACCTGGTTATCTTGAATTCTAAAGATTGGGCAGTTGTGATTATTTGCCTATCTTGGCCAACAGAGAGTCAGCCACAAAATCTCACTTATTTCTCTTTTTGTCATTGAAAATATTTTTGAAACATGGGAATGAACTCCTGAACTCATGGAGTATAATATGAGGCACAGAAATTCTGGAGTTAGGTAGATTAGGATTCAAATCCACCTTAACCACATAGAATGTATGTAAGCAAATTATTTAGCCTCTATCAGCTTGAGCAATTTACAGATGATAGTAACTGTCATAAAAATTGGTTGTGAAGTAAGATTAAATCAATTTAAATTTCAATATGGATATAACATCTCAAAAAACGGTACATGATACATAGTAGATAGAAGATAATCCCTACCTCAGGCTCTGCATTAGTTCTTGAGATGCAGAGCCCAAGATAGGAATTTTTGTGGTGGGCATTCATTGAGGGAATGCTCTCAGGTAATGGCTGTGAGGAGTGAGTAAGAGAGGCAGGATGAAGAAGAACAGATAAGATATGTATTCAGCTGAAGGCTAATTTTCACTTGATCCCATGAGAAAGTCTAGATGGTAAATGACACCACAGAACTTTCCCCATGCTGAGGCAAGGGGAGATACTTTTTTTTGGTTTCCTTTATCAGTCAGTCATTGACTACAGGCCACCTCTGGAGTTAGTGTGCATCCTCCTAGGGCTTTCTGGAGAGGTATTCCCATCCACTAAGGGCAATTCTCAGAAGAAGAAGGCAGCTGCCAGCTGTACCATTGGTAAAGGAGATCTGGGCAGGGCATGAAAGAGTCTTCTGCACCAAAGACAGCTGGATGCTTATTGAGGGCAGAGGCTACATCTTCTCTGTTTTTATATATCTTACTCATTCATCATTCAATCATCCATTCAAGAATTATTTATTGTATGTCACCTCTATGTCAAACGTAGGTACATGGGATACACTAGTGATTGAAAGAAAGATTATTCCCTGGTGGATCCCTGATTGAGTGGGAGAGAGATAATAAGCAAATAGACATAAGAAATAATGATATACCAAGTCATTTGGTGATAAGTACTCTGCTGAATGGATAAGAAGATTGTCTTATTTTTTTTTCTTGGTCAAGCAAAATTTAATTCTTTGATTCCAGTATTTCTTAACTGGATTGTCTTTTAGTCACTTAAAATATATGGCATCTCGGGATCCCTGGGTGGCGCAGCGGTTTGGCGCCTGCCTTTGGCCCAGGGCGCGATCCTGGAGACCCGGGGTCGAGTCCCACGTCGGGCTCCCGGTGCATGGAGCCTGCTTCTCCCTCTGCCTGTGTCTCTGCCTCTCTCTCTCTCACACTGTGTGCCTATCATAAATAAATGAAAATTAAAAAAAAAAATATATGGCATCTCAGGGCTTGATACCTTGCCGCAGGTCTTTCTGTGGACTACTGTAGGTTATATAATATAAAATAATCTAGGTACAGATTTTTTTTTTTTTGTGGTGGTGGAAGAGACTTTAGAGATTATGTTCAAGATTTGATTGAATTTGTACTGATCTCTGACATACTGTAACTGTATTTTGATTATATGATTGATGTAATCTTTGTCTTTTTTTTTCCCTGCAGAATTGGAACATTGACACTTTTTAGTTGACTATGCTTTTGGGTTCATATCTGGTAAATTGAGTTTGTTCCTTTATTTACTAATTCTATTGTATTATTCACTAATTCACTATTCAACACACTCCAGCATTTGAGCATCTACTGTGTGCTAAATCTTGATGAAGTGTGGGAAAGATTAAGATGATAGTCTCCACCCCTAGAAGCTTACAATCTACTAGGAAAGATAAACTGGGTTCACTAATACCTCTATGCCAGGGAAGAAAGCATGCATACAAGGCCCACTGAAGAAGGGTCCAGGAAACATGCATACAAGGCCCACTGAAGAAGTGAGAGATCACTTGTGAGCCAGGAGGGTTCTAAGGAGCCATATAGAGGAAATTTCTAGCTGGGGCTGAAAGCTGGCTGGGATGTGGACACCTGGACATGCAGCTGTTGAGAGTTCTGAGTGGAGATAATCTATCAACCAAGATGAAGAGGCAGCAAAAGGCTAAATGCGTTTGTGGGGGTAACGAATAACTCTGGTTGGGTCTGGTTTCTCAGGCAAAATAGGGAATTAAAGAGGAACTTGAAGGTATTCTTGTCAAGGATTTTGTGGTAGGAAGAAAAGGAAACCCACTCCAGCTAAAACACATGGAAGGATTGGTTAACCTAAAAGAGGGGAACTACAGAGAATTCCAGAAGTTTCACTGGGTCTCACTGAAACTTGTTGTGTCACTGGGTCCCACTGAACCTTGTTGTAGGAAATCAGGATATTTTGGGGGTTCCTACTTCATCTTCCAGGGGCAGTGAGATACCAGCTCTACTTCTATTGTCTGCTTTACCTTCTTTTTCCCTGACTGGTTTCCTCTATTTGTTTATTGTTCTCAGGGCCCAGTCCAGTGTAGCCACTTGTCTCTCAAATCTGATGATGAGCAAAGATGCGCATCCCTGGGTCTCAGAGGATGAAGTCTTGAGGGAGAGGCTCTCAATGGCTGTCTTTAGTCTCCTTATCCACCATAGTCAAATCACCTGGGGCTGGAAGGGAGGCATTACAACATTATCGCCTTACTCAGCAAACTGTGCAGGTGTCCTTGAAAGGGAATCCAGGGGCCGGCAGAGTGGGGTCTTGTGACACAGATGGCCTGGCTGAGTAGCTAGCTCCATTCTGCAGGAACAGAGGGGCCTGGGAAACTTTCTGAGTAGGAAGGTCCAGTTCATTCACTCATTCATTCATTTATTTCTATAGTTGTTCTGTTTCTCAGTTTCATGAGGTGCCAACAACATTGTTACCCTCTGAAATTGTGTTAACTTTGCAAAACTTGAGCATTTGAAATCAATGAGAATGTGGTACCAGGGCATCCCGAATCCTCAATTGCATTACATGCCCCGTGTCTGGGAAAGTGCTCTGTAGCCCCACACTAAACTCACTACTAATTCTGTTGGAAGTGTCTGTCCTGGAGTCAGTCTCTCCATGATACTCTGGGTTCCTTTGAATGTTCATATTCCTAGAACCCAGCATTTTGCCTGGCCTACAGCACAAGTTCAGTAAACGCTTGTTTCTCATTTTCTGAAGCATTTATCTTTCCAAATTTCCTGATGCTGTGTGTCAGATGCATGAATCTGTATATATATTAGAAATGAGGTACTGGCACGCACAGTGATAAGTTGGAAAATCATCAAGCAACTATGCTCCTCTTGGTCTCTTACCCTAAGAAAACAAGAAAGCATGGAACAGGCTCTGGGAAGTCGTAGGACTTCAGAATCAGCTGATTTGGGTTTGCATTCCAATTTGCCACTTACTGGTTGTGTTACCTAGGGTAAGTTCCTTACTCATAATATCTTACCTCTGTTCATTCATCAGTAAAGTAGGAATAATGTGTATTATTTTTTACATACATGCAAGTTTCTATGAGCATTAAGTGAGATACTGAGTATAAAGCTCCAAGTGTTGTGTTTGATGCATCAAGGTACCAATCAGCATAGCTATTATCATTACCATTGTTCTCAGGAGTTATTACCATGCAAAAGCAATGACAGTTATCTTCTTAAAAAACAGCATTCTGGGGCGTTTGGGTGGCTCCATTGGTTGAGCATCCAATACTTGGTTTCATTCAGATGATGATCTCAGGGTCATGAGATTGAGCCCCATGTTGGGCTCTATGCTCAGTGGGGAGTCTGCTTGAAATTCTCTCTCCATCTCCCTCTGCCCCTCCCTCTCAACACCTCCTCCCCACTCACATACACCTGCACCCTTTCTTTCTCTAAGAAAACTAAAAAAAAAAAAACTAACAAAGCAGAATTCTGAGAAAATGAGAAGAGAGTGTATGCTATTGATCAGCATTAGAACACTATGACCAGGCATAATTTTTGTGTCAGAAAAATCTGGCTTGGATCTGGGTTCACATCTAGAGTAAGTTAGGCCTCAATTTGCTCATCTGTAAAATGAGGATAGCAAGGTTTGGAAGCAAATGAAAGAACTCAGGTAAAGTACTTAGCAGTGCATCCAATGTGTACACATTTCTCAAGAAATGACAGCTATTAGTCTCTCTGTCTCTCTCTCTCTCTCACATACACAAACACACACACACACACACACACACACACGCACACATGCACCACCACCACCATCACCAAGTATTTTGTCCTTGCTCCAGCTGATCTTTTTTCCATATGGGCCAATATAGTTCTACAATCATTGCTGAACATTACTTGGAAGGGGGTGAGTGTGCATGCGTGTGCACACACACACACGGTGCACTGTTTGCATATACATACAGAGTATGCAACATTTAAGATTATCCTAAGATTTGAAAAATTGTTCCAGAGACCCTGGATAAAGACAGCAAGGAACCCACAGCAGCTAAATCCCCCCTCAATCCCAAGCCAAGTGTTTACCTCCCCAGCAAAACAAAGCCACTGAAAGAGAATCAGCAGAACAAAAGCAGAGACTTTTGAAAGTAACTTGAAGAGACATTGGAAGGAATTGTAAAGAACCTGTGCCTTCTAATGCAGAGAGTTGCTGAAACCACAGAAAAGCTGGTGGAAATTAACCGTTTGTGTCACAGGCAGCACACCATATGCTGCCTGCCTTCCCTGGAGAAAGAACAACCAGCAATTGCTTCCCACTCCCCAGCGGGCTGCTGAGCTCAGCCTGCACTCACTTGTGCTCTCAAATAAAATGCAATTCAACCAGCCAAGCCCCAGCATGCTTAACCTTTGGACCACGAATGCCAACGTTTCTCTGGAGAAAGAGTCAGTTGTGCTCGTCTTGGTGACTATGATGTAACCACTGGAGGGAAAAAAAAAAGGCTTATAGCCACTCTGATTTTGCAACGGCTCCAACAAAAGGCTTAAAGGATTTCAGATGCATTTGGAAATTAAACTCTGCTGGCCCTCCTGAGCCAGCATCTCTTCTGAATACCAGAGGGACTGACAATGACAAAACCCAGACCTAATTGCTGATGCAGGCTTGATGGTATTTGGGGTGTCTAGTCATGACAAGGCATAAACAAATCCCTCTGCCACTGTTCGCATGTGAAAAAGTGGCATTTCATCTGGCTACTTTCTACCCGACTCCATTGGCAGGTTGTCCCAATGCCCCCCTCCAGCTCCTCTAGTAGATCTTTGGGAAACTGACCTTGAACACAGAACATGGAATTTTTTAAAAGAGATAAATGCTCTCATTCCCTCTTTGCTTATAGAGGTATTTCTGGTCAAAGGCGAACTGACAGGAGGGATCCAGGATAGCTCGACAAGAGGTCAGTTCTTGCTGACATCAATGAAAAGGGGCAGATCTCAGAGGTGGTGTCTGACATAGAAGGAAATGAAAAAGGAGAGGTTGCTTCAAAGACAGGATTTTTTTTTTTTTTTGAAGTATGGTTCTTAACATAGCAATTTCTTTTGGCGTGTGCTCTGTAGATTATACGAAAGGGACTGGATGTCTGTAAACTAGATAGGTGAGAGGAAGGGGTGGGCTGCAGTGGGGGCTGGGTTGGAGCGGTGGTGGAGTTTCATCACCATGTGTGGGGGCACAGGGAATTACACGTGGAGGACACTGGCCTCTACTTTCATTTGTTTTACTCTGAGTCCTGGGGTCCGGGTTCTCTGCATGACCAAATATGTCTGCGATCATCCTCCAATGAGTCTAAGTAGGCAGAGTACGGAAGTATTGCTCAAGAAGCATTTGCTGGATGGTCATGGGTCCATATTCATATTTTTGTGACTGTGGCTTTACAATGTGAAAGAGTGTCTCATTGCAACTTGGCTCACTAAGAGGAAGATGTTATGCTGCTGCAGCCCCCTCCCCCATTCCAAGGCAATACTGCCCAGGCCCCTGAGGAAGGGGGGTCCGGGCTGCCTCCACATGCCACCTGTGCAGAGACCTCCTCCATACCCAGTGGGGGCAGAAGCCAGCCAAGTTGTGGTTGCCGTCCTCAGGAACCTAGGTAGCAGCCCTTAGTGAAAGCAAAATAATCGGAAGGTGCTAGCAAATCACCCTGCAAAATGATGGATCATCTTCACTCTTGCTTTCTTGTCTTTAACAAAAATTTACTTCTTTGTCATCTCTATGAAAATCTGGCTCAGTTAGAATTTTACCTCAGAAAATGAATATGGATTGTTTGTGATGTGAGTAAAAGGGAAAGACATGGAGGGCAAAAGGGAATGGAGTGAGGAGGAGGAAATGAAAGAAGAAGGCAAACAGTCTTAAGGAAGTCGGAGCTCCTGTGCAACCAGGTGCTCACACACCACAGCCAGATTCTGGCCATGTGAGAACCGGCAGAGGACTCTGTAGGGCCGTGTGTGCTCGTAGGTGCGTGTTGGCGACGGACACGGTCACGTCAGGCAGCCCCGACACAGGCCAGCCCTGTCACCCATGAGGGGGCTCCAGCCGTCTCCGAGGAGCCTCCACGACCAGACGGACCAACCTGAAGAGACCCAACTCGGAACGCACAGGGCGCGGGCTGAGGGTCCGGTTCAATCCGCTGGCGCTGCTCCTCGACGCTTCCCTGGAAGGGGTTCGCCCTGGTGCAGAGGGTCATCTGCGAGGTGGGAGAGCCTCAAGCCCAACGACGAAGGCGTCCGCCCCCGCACAACGCCGTCTGCGCCGGCCGCCACCACGCCGGGAAGTTCCTGCTGGACTCGGGTCCACGCGGAGGCTGCGGACAGCGACGAGCGACGGCTGGACCCGCTGCGCTGCGCCGCGTCTGGCAACGGCGTCACCTCCGCAAACAGCTGGTGGCGAGCGCCGCCGCCATTTTTGCGTCCACCATCAGCGACCTCGAGGCTGCCGCAGACGAGTGTGAAGAGGAGGAGGAAGGCCGCTCCAGGGCTCCCAGTCCCTGTGTGGGCGCGGGAGGAGCTGGGCGTGATGAACAAAGGGGCGGCGTGCGCTGTGGGGCCACGAGGCCCAGAACAGCGACGGCTGCCGCTCCGCGGGGGGCGCCCTCACCATCCTGGGGCGCCGGGCGAGAGGCGTGGGCTCGCCCCGCGGACCCGGGGGCTACGTGCGGCCCTACCCACGGATCAAAGCGCGGCAGCGGCAGCGGCAGCGCCCGCCCGCCCCGCCTTGGGAGCGCCGCACGGCCTGGCCTGGCCTGCCCGCCCGGAGCCGCCCGGGCCGAGACGAGACCGCTCTGCAGTTCTCCAGGAAAGCCGAAGCTAGGCGTGGTCGTAACGGGGCTCGCTGAGCGGACCGCATCCGCGGTGTGACATTCCCGCAGTTTCTAGGTGAGGCCCTCTCCAGCCTGCGCCCTTCAGCCGTCTCGCTCCCTTCCGGAGCTCCATGTTGCTGGAGCTGTCAGGTTCTGCAACTACCTGCCTTAGCCTGGGTCTCACCGAACACGACGCCAGAGGCAAGGCCAACGTGCAGCGGTGTACTTGGGAGTGACCCAAGGGGCAGTGTGGGGCATGGGGGAGTGAATGGGAAGAGCAGGAGCCAACTCAGGCCTGTATTACTGCGTTGGCCACTGCCTCGAATCCCTGATCCGGCAGGATCTTTTGAGGAGCCTCATGAAGTCAGAACTGTCCTGGAGGGAGACTCCTGTCCACCATCATTCAAACAGGGCTTCATGGGCATTAATGTTCTCCTATTTCTGGGGTGTGCACGGAAGACCACAGAGTACTCTCTTGGGGGCTTTACCCAGCCGCGTTGAGGAAGACTCTGGTAGGGAAGCATGGGGGTACCAGGCCTGTGGCCAGGGGACATACACTCTCAGCTGGCACTTGCCTGGGGCTGGCTGAAGTCTGTGTAGAAATGGTGACCGCAGCAGTGGTAAGAGCAAAGGACGGGGTAAGAGAGATGCGAAGTAGTGTTCGAGAAGTGACCTTTCCCCACTGTCATTGCCTTAGTGTAGGGCACCTCTTGTCTGAATAATACAGTAGCCTCCTAACTGTGCTCCCCATCTGCAAATCTCTCTTCAGATTCACTATTCAGATACTGCCAGAATCATCTTTCCAAGACCCAGATCTGATTATATCACTCCCTTCCTTAGAAACCTTCTTTTCCCTTACTCTTTTCTTCTTTTACATCTCTTGGCCCTCCCTGAATTTTTGGTATGGCACAAGAAGTATCTTGCAAAATCTGCCTCCCTGGCCCCATTTCTCACTCCCCCACCCCCAACAAGCACCCTTTATACTAGCCCCAGTGTTTCCAACTTGTGTACTCCTGGGTCCTATGGAATTATTTCAGAAGATCAGAAAAACCATATGTACATCCAGAAATCTATAGCCTGAATAACTAATGTGCCTTAAGCATATGTTGTAAGTTCACAAAACTTAACTCACTCTTCTCTCTGGGTTTTCAGAGAAAAATGGAATTTCTTAATTTTGCCTATATCGAATCTAGTTTCTTGTATGACCATCCCCTCTACTCCCTTCCCATCTGCTGGTAGGAGGTATAAACATTACCTTATGGAGGAGGTGCCCTTCTTTTGTGGTCATCTTGTAAATGGAGAAGGATAGGTCTCAGGAGACCCAGCGATGGAAAGATCAGGGAACTGTCCTGTCAGTGATGTGCTCTCAAGCTTGGGGTATTGGTCTTCTCTCTGTTAACCTACAAAGTAGCCTCTGGTTCAGAGATCATACTTGTGTCTGAGGGTCCTCATGTCAGTCTTCTCTGGAAATAAACCTCAGCAAACTCTGAGGGAGGGACACACATTTCTTTTACTCAACATTCCATTGAGCATCCCTGAGAAGCATGGATGTTGGGGCTAACTTGTTCTCAAGCATCATACTGAGCTACTTTGCTTTCCCTCATTCTCTGACTTGACCTCCCTCATCTTGTCCTCTTCCCAAAGCTCTCCTCTTGAAATTCTTCACATCTGGTGGCCCATCTCACCCTCTCTCGAGAAGATCTCTTTTTGGAGTAGAATTGGGGCATGGGGTGGAGGTGCAGTGGGTGCCACTTGAATTTACCTAATGGTAAATGCACCTCATGCTTGTGAAGTGTTTGGTTTTTTTGTTTGTTTTATTCTGAAGATAACATAGCCTGTTCTCATCTCAGAAACACTTTCTTCTGTTAAAATGACATTGAACTTATTAATTTTACAATAATAACCCTGGCATTATTGCGCTAAGGGAAGAATGTAAGTGCTGGGAGGGCAAAAATTTTTCTTGCTTATTCCCTGCTTTGTCTGGAGACCCAGAACAGCCCCTGAAAAATAGCAGGCATTCACTTCATGTGTGTTGAATGATCAAATGAGTAAATAAATGGAATATACTATTCCT
Source organism: Vulpes lagopus (assembly GCF_018345385.1). NCBI lineage: Eukaryota > Metazoa > Chordata > Mammalia > Carnivora > Canidae > Vulpes > Vulpes lagopus. The sequence continues at coordinate 44,027,018 of NC_054838.1, forward strand.
TCTGGGGCTACCTTTTGTTTCAAAGGACCTCCACGTTGGCAGAGAATATACTTAGAGGAGATGGGAGTGCTATCCCAGTTTAGCCAACGGATTCTTGTTTTTAAGGATACTTTTGTGAAAAATAGTAGAAGTAATATAGCCCTAGGTAGTAATTTTTTCTTTTTACAAAGATAACGGGAGTTCACAAAAGGAATTCTTCTGTCTCATGAGCTAGAGGCAATTGTGATCAATAGGCTGTATTTTTTTTTAAGATTTTATTTATTTATTCATGAGAGACAAAAAGAGAGAGAGAGAGAGAGAGAGAGGCAGAGACACAGGCAGAGGGAGAAGCAAGCTCCCTGCAGGGAGCCCGATGTGGAACTTGATCCCAGGACCCCAGGATCACAACCCGAGTCAGATGCTTAACTGCTGAGCCACCCAGGCATCCTGGCAGGCTGTACTGTTAGTTTAAGGTCATATAGTTATATGACCTTAAATCATTTATTTAAGCCTCTTGTTCTTATTATTATCAGCAGTAGGGAATTATTGACTTTTTTATTTTTTATTTTTTTTATTCATTCATGATAGACACACACACACACACACACAGAGAGAGAAGGAGGGGCGGGCAGAGACACAGGCAGAGGGAGAAGCAGGCTCCATGCCGGAGCCTGATGTGGGACTCGATCCCGGGTCTCCAGGATCGCGCCCTGGGCCAAAGGCAGGTGCTAAACCGCTGAGCCACCCAGGGATCCCCAATTATTGACTCTTTATTATGAAAGATTAGGAAATGAACATCACCTCAGTGCTTGCTCATATTCCCCTCTCTCCTCATTTCTGATTTTTTCCCTTATTTTGCATATTTTTTATTTCATCGATACACATTTTGAGAACCCTCTTTGTCTTTGTTTTCTGAGTAACCAGTTTCTCGCATGCTGTATTTAGTATATTATTCCAGGCCACTTAATAAATTTCTTGTCATTTTTAATTTCTAAGAACTATTCTCTGGTTTTGGCAGATTACTCCTTTTTATATAGCACCTTGCTCTTGTTTAATATATGTAAAACCTTGACTTTTGAGGATTCTTGTTAAAAAAAATTTTTTTTTTTAAGAAGCTCTTTTCTATTCTCTGGATTACTTCTGTTTTCTCTGGGGTTAGTGGGTTTTCTTCCAATGTCTGTTGAGAATTCCCAGGTTATCTTTGTGGGAGAGGGTTAGGCTGATGAATATGATTTTTATGCAGCTATGGAGATCTTTGGATTAAAGGACTGCCTCTGGGCTCTTTGTAAGCAGGATTCCTTCCAGAAGGCAGCTGAGGGACCCCTGCATTTGCAAAGGAGGATGACTTTACTTTGGCAATAGAGCACTTGGGAAGACTGTATTTCCCTCCTGGACAGAGTTGTCATTCCTTCTTTACTTCTGTCCCCCTTCCACAGCTCTGCTGCCTATCCCCCACCCCACCCGGCCCTCACCCTGCATTACTACTTGTGTGTAGGGGTTGTCAAATAGCTACCGAAAACTCTGGTCTTCTCTTAAGCTCTGAAAATCACAGCAGGAGGTTTTTCTAGTAAGGTCACATATTCTGCTGTGGCAACAGTCCTCCATCATAGTTTCAGTGGGACTGCCAGAGGAAGAGAAGGTAGATGTGAGGTCTAGGTCTGCCATCACGTGCTACTTTTTTATGACTGCATATAGATGCTGTCGTGATTGATAAAACACACACTTGTTCAAGAGCTTTACTAAACGTGTAGTAGATTTTGCTGTGATGTGCTTTCTCAATCGATGAATGCTAAAGCTACAACCATTTTCATTAGGGGCGAATGAAACCCTTTGGTGCTAAAATTGTCGGAAAGCTGTCTTAGCCAAGCTGCCTTAATCATGAACACACTGCATGCTCGATGCCTTCATGCTGTTCTCTGCACTTGGAATGCTCATCTCATTTCTTTTACCTGCAAAATCCTGCCATCCTAAAGGACGAGTTCCATGACCACTTCCTCTGTGGAGTTTCCCTCTGTGCCCTGAGACAGAATTCATTGCTCCATCTTCATTATTCCCTGACCGCTCTGTCCATCCCTCTGACATAGCAATTACCATGTGGTTTGAGAGTTGTTGACGTTCTCTCTCTCTCTTTTTTTTTTTTTAACTTTTTTTAAAAAATTTTTTTATTTATTTATGATAGTCACACAGAGAGAGAGAGATTGAGAGAGGCAGAGACACAGGCAGAGGGAGAAGCAGGCTCCATGCACCGGGAGCCCGACGTGGGATTCGATCCCAGGTCTCCAGGATCACGCCCTGGGCCAAAGGCAGGTGCCAAATCGCTGCACCACCCAGGGATCCCATCTCTCTCAATTCCAGTCTTGTTCATTGTTACTTTTTATCTCAAATATTCAACACAGAATGAACTATGGCTGGCTTATGTTAAATTGCAGATTTTGCTCTTATGATTTGTAATGCTTGTCATTGGTTGTATGTCATGAAAAAAGGCCATATGCTGAAAGGATGTTTGTTTCTTTAAAAATTATTTTATTTTAGAGACACAGAGAGAAAGGGCATGAGCTCGTGGGGGAGAGGCAAAGAGTGAGGGAGACGGAGGGAAGCAGACCCCCTGTTGAGTGCAGGGCTCAATCCCAGGACCCCAAGATTGTGACCTGAGCTAAACCAAGAGTCAGACACTCAACCAACTGAGCCACCCAGGTGCCCCTGAAAAGATTTTTTTATTTTAACTCTACCTCTGTGAAGCCTGGTGGAGTAAATTAGTCATCTCACTCATCATTGAGTGGTGTTTTCTGAAGCTGTTCAAAGGAAGATTCCTGTTTATGTGTTTTTGCTAAGATTATCCTTTTTCCTTACAAGCCATCCCAGAAAACAGTGACAACTCCATTTCAAGATATCTCTAAGAGGAAATCAGGAAAGAAGCATATAATGTTCAGTGAAGACAAGGGTTGGGGAGAAGAGAGGAGAATATAAGTGTAAGTCTCTTCTCACTGTCTAGAAGTTCTCTCTGGACAAGACCTGTGTTCACTATCACCTTTATATCATCATTCATTCACACATTTACTCTATAAATATTTGAATGCTCATGGTGTGTCAGGCATTATGTCGGGACTTGGCAAAATGCTGATAATGATAGACAAAGTCTCTCTCCTTTATGCAGTTTACAATCTTGTGGGCATTTCACCATGTTGCTAAATGATTCATGTGGGAGTCATTCCAAGGGTATGTCAATAGGTAATTAATTTATGATATTTATTGGGTATTTCTTATATATTTACTCCAGTTCTAGGCTTTGTAGCAGTTTAAAAGTAAAATAGACCTTGTGCATGAGGAATTTAGAATTTAAAATTATTAAGGTTTTGTATAAAATGGCAAAGGGAGGATATTAGCAGTTTGGAGTCTGGGGGATCAGTTTGTTTGGAAGTGCCATAGATGGGGATATTGGAGATCTTTGGATGATCCCTTAAAGCCCACTTCCACTTTTCCCCATCCCCCAGGGCCCAGGATACTCTTGCCTGAAGAAAGAGTTAAAATCTATACAACTGTATGTAGATCCAGGTCCACAGCCAAGTTTCGCAGGAAGTGACAATTAACTTGAGACCTGAGGAATAAGGAATAAATAGTTGGGTGATAAGGTAGAAGAAGATGCCAGGTAGAGTGAAAGTATGTGTGAAGGTCTGGAAGAGGCAAGGGACATGAATTTCAAGGCATTGATTATGCTAATATGGCTGGAGCACAGAGAATTCAGCAAGGGAGTGGTGTCAGAGGAGGCTGGAAAGACAGGAATGAAATCAATGCAGGATTTTGTTAACCTTCTTACCACAGTGGCCTTGTATAATGAGAAGTGGGTCAAAGGTCCTCTGTCAGAAATAATGCCCAGGCAGGGTGTGACTCTCTGACTCTGATGTGTTATAAACTCTTTTTTGATTTTAGGTTTTGGTAACCTACACATTTGCACATGCCCACGGAAATACACAAGTAGTTATAGAAAAGAGCATTTGACATAATTACTTTTGTAGAGTATGAAGGCATCTAATGGCAAAAAGTTGGCAATTCAGGGGTGAGTGGTTATTTTTTGTTTTGGCCTTGCAGTGTGGACAAAAGGGTAAGGCAAACTGGTATCGAGACAAAATGAATCTGCTGAAGGAGAGGGCAGATAACTAAGCATGAGGATAAAGCTTGAGAAAAGATTATTATGGAAAATAGGAAATAGTACCCAGTATAAAAAATACCCTTCCCCTTGGTGTGTGACTCAGCTCCAGTGTATAGTGAGTTCTATTCTTGCATCTGTCACAGGAAGAATCTAGAAAGAACCTCCTCCTCCTCCTCTATTAAGTTTGCAAAAGAGAGGTGAACTATCCTGTTTCTATTCTTGCAAAACAACCAAGTTTGCCTGGGAAAGTATATTAACACGCCAATTTCAGCAGCCTACTTAAATATACAGATAGCTTTCAATTACTGGACTGGGGAGTGATGAGGATGTAAAAAGAAACCCAACAACAGATAATGCAAAAGTCATTGAATCTTGGCTTTCGAATGAATTGTATTGTTTTCTTGCAGCAGATTTGCGTTCCTAATTATGCCTTGCTGAGACTAATATTAAAATGAGTTTGCATTCCCAAAGAAGGCATATACCAGCTGGGCAGAGAAAGGAGTGGACTCAAAAACTTGCTAAGTGATGGGGGAAGGATAGTCATAAAAGAAGTGGCAAGGACTAAATATTTGCTATAATCTCCAAGAATAGTCCTCCTAGCTCCTCCCAACCTTTATAAGTAGGCTGTAGGGACACAACATGCATGTGAAATGTATTGTCACTAAATCAAGGAACCAAATGAAAGCAGGTAGAATGGGTGCAAAATAACTTCTTGTTTAGTATCATCCTGTATTTCAAAGGCCAAATTACCTTTGCTACAATATGGGATGGGAGAGGGAGAAGATCTATTTAAAAGTTGCCTGACCCCAGTGGAATTTAAATCTTAATTATCACTTAACCCGTGAGAGCTCTGCCAGTATTATAACAGCAAGTCAGAATCATAATTAAATTTCTGCCCGTGGGTTATGTGGGTAAATCCTATAAGAGGGGCGAATCACTTACGCAAACATTTAAATGAGTTATAAAACCCAGGAAGACAAGAATTCCTAAGTGTTACTGGAGAATTCTAGGATCATGTCAGAAGAAGAATTTTACCACTTACTCTAGAAATGACCAAGACTGATGTTTGTGCCTGGGCAGGGAGGGATTTGAGAAAGTTCAGGTCAGAGTTCCGGAATTTATGCTGAGTCATAAAATATTAAAGCTCAAAGAGGCAGATAGACGCAACAGCTAAGACTTACTAGGCACTTACTGTGGGTTCTAAGTGGCTCTGTTTTACATGGGATAACTCGTGAAACACATAGTCTAACTCTCCCTTTTAGAGGTGAGGTCTGTGGTTAAAAGGCAGCCATGCCATCTGACTAGGAATGGGCTGCACAGAACTGAACCCAAGATTTCTGTCTCCTAAACCAGGGCTTTCCTTCTAATATCAGACTTCTTTTCTGTCAACTGAAAGTTCCTATCACTTGATCATACCTGCAGGCTTTTTAAATTTTTTTTTTAAATAAAAAAAAATGTGCTGGGGACAAAGGAAAAAACACGGACTTTAGAGCTGAACTTGCACTTCAACTCTTGCTTGCTACTTACTTCTAAGAATTTGATCTTCTGCAGGAATACCATATCTCTCCTTGGCTTGCATTGTCTGTGACTTCCTGGAATAAAGTCCAACATCTTTGCTTGGCTTCTGAGGAGGGCCTGGTGGCTCTAGACTGTGTACTAATCTTGCCAGCTTCACCTTGTGGTAGTCTCCGCTCCTCACTCTCTGCCCTGGCTGCCCAGCGTGTATTCAGTTCTTGGAATGGCCATGGGGCTCCATGTGCTAGCAGTGCTCACTTGCCCCTCTCCTTTTTTTTTAAAAAAAGTTTTATTTTATTTAAATTCAATTAATTAGCAGATAAGTATTATTAGTTTCAGAGGTAGAGTTCAGTGATTCATCATTGCATATAATACCCAGTGCTCATTAGATGTAATGGAATGAATGCCCTCCTTAATGCCCCTCACCCAGTTACCCCAGCCCCCTATCCATCTCTCCTCCAGCGACCCAAGTTTTGTTTCCTAGAGTTAAGAGTCTCTTATGGTTAGTATCCTCTGATTTTATCTTATTTTATTTTCCCCTCCCTTCCTCTATGGTCCTCTGTTTTTTTTTCTTAAATTCCACATAGGAGTGAAATCATAGAATTGTCTTTTTCTGATCGACTTATTTTGCTTGGCATAATATCCTCTAGTTCCATCCACATTGTTGCAAATGTAAGGTTTCATCTTTTGATGGCTGAGTAATATTTCATTGTATCTCTCCCCTGATCAATGCCTTGGGTCTCAGCTTCAATTTTACTTCCTTAGGGAAGTCTTGGATCCTCAGACAGTGTCAGCTCCCTCTGTGATAAGTTTCCAGAGTATCCTCACCTGTTCTCTGTGGCTCATGGCCCCACCATCATTGATTAATTGCTTGCGGTTGTTCAGTTGAGGCTCCCTTATGAGAATAGAAGCTTTGTGAGGGCAGGGACAGCTAGTCCCAGTGCTGAGGTCAAAAGAAGGCATTTAAATAGTATATGAATGAGTGAACCCACCTCAAGCCTCAATGTTTTTCTTCTGCAAAGTGGAGATAAACATTGGGCAACCATCAGGATTAAATGGCATATTTATTTAAGGCATTCAGCTCACTGTTAGTAGCATAGAACTCAATAAATGTGGATTTCATTTCCTGTACACTCTTCTTTCTTTGACAATGTCCCCAAGGCACCATGCCTGCTGAAACATCTACAGAAGATGGAACGATGTTCTGGATAGTTTTAGTACAAAGTGTATTTTATGCGTTCTGAGCCTTTGAATAGCGTCGCCTGCTGATGGCATACACGGCAGCTAACTCTCCATGAACCAGCACATTTGACAAAGAAGGGCACCTCGCTCCCCAGCTGGACAGGATAACAGAGCGCTTACTGTAGGCATGATTCTCTCAGGGTCAGAACCTTAAACTAATCCCCCTGCTGAATATGGAATAGATGAAACAGGAGCAGCTGCTCTTCTCAGCTGGTGAGCTGCTGGAGCTTGGAGCAGTGTGGTTTCTAGGTGTCTTTCCCCCCAAAACCCAGACAGAGTGACAACAAGGCTGTTCAGATTTGTGCTTATGTGGAAACCTCTGGTTTTCCTTTGGAAGGAAACCCTAGTTGTCTACACCACCCCCCCAAGCTGGAATCCAGACTCCCTGAGGACAAGAAATTGCGGCTTTCTCTTTCTTTCTTTCTTTTTTTCTTTCTTTTCTTTCTTTCTTTCTTTCTTTCTTTCTTTCTTTCTTTCTTTCTTTCTCTTCAGGCTCTCCCATGGAGAACTGTAACTCTGCTCACAGTCCTTGGCCCTTTGGCAACCCTGTGGGGAGTATGAGAGAGGAAACTGATACAAGTTTCAGCCCCTTAAAAGACAAAAAACACAAGAAAAGGCAAGATGGAGCATGTTCAGGGATGTAGGCAACTGAGAAGGCATATCAGAGATCCTTGAGGAAAAGCTATGGATGGGTCAAGTTCATGTTTAGGTTAAAGGGAACGGCTATGTTTTTAAAATTTAGTTTAAATCAATAAAGCTGGTTTTAAGACCTGCAATAGAATTAGACCTGGACCAAGACTTGCCACTTACTATCTGTGTGATCTTGGGTAATTACTTCATTTGGTTTGCTCATCTATAAAGTGGCCATAGTGATGGTACCTATCTTATAGGCCAGGGATGGGCGAACTTGTTCTCTAAAGGACCAGATAGTAAATATTTTAGACTTTACAGCACATGTAGTCTTTTTTTTTTTTTTTTTTTTCACATGTAGTCTTTGTTGCTTATTCTTTCCTTCCTGGGTCTTTTTTTTTTTTTTTTTTTTTACAAACTTTTAAAAATGTACAAACTATTCTCAGCTGCCAGATTCTCAGCTGCCAGGCAACCCCTGTTTAGGCTTATTGCAAAGATGGAAATGAAATGAAATGAGATAACATATAGAAAAAGCTTTGTATTGGACCTAAAACATTGTCAGTTCTCAATAAACAGTAGGTATGATGATTCCCACCTAGCTAACTAAAGGTAATAAATAGCAGAAGTTTCAGACTTATCTGTGCCAGCTGCCCTGCCCCCACCACATATCCAATAGAATGGATATTTGGAAGGACAACATAATTCATACAAATTTGAACCATTAATGTGATCCTCATTATTTGATTTGAAGCACTGGAAAACTAAATGTGGTCAAGGGAATTGGGGCCAGTGGACATTTCTGAGTGCCACCAGGTCTTTGCATGCACTGCTTATGTGTTATTTCACAACACTCCTGCTAGGTGGCTTTTATTGTTCCCATTGAGCAAGACAAGTGGAGGCTAGGGGAGGGAAACTACCCCTGGAAAGTAGTTCTGTCTGCCCCAGCCTCCATGCTGTACAGACATCATGGCTATACTCATGGCCCTCTAGCTCTGACATCCATTCTCTTTCTCTTTCCCTCCCTCCCTCCCTCCCTCCCTCCCTCCCTTCCTTCCTTCCTTCCTTCCTTCCTTCCTTCCTTCCTTCCCCTTTTTCTTTCTCTCTCTCTTTTTTGTTTTAAAGATTTTATGTATTTATTTGAGACAGAATGAGAGAATACTGAGTCAGGGTATGGGCAGAGAGAGAAGCAGATTCCTTTCTGAGTGGGGAAACCCTACCGGGGGCTCCATCTCAGGACCCAGAGATCATGACCTGAGCTGAAGGCAGATGCTCAACCAACTGAGCCACCCAGGTACCCCTCTCTTTCCCTTTCTAATGTGCACCTATTCACACCATTTTTTGTCCCTTGACCCTGGAGTCAATGGTTGCATGTAGAATGGCTTTTAAATGAGTGATTCAAAGGTGGTTTCTAATTGTACACCTCCTGTGTGCTAAGCTCTGTGCTAGACACTGGAATTAGCAAAAACAACAACAACAACAAAGGAGTGTGACATAACTCCTCTTATTGAAGAGCCAAAAAACCCTTCAACAGAAGGAAAAACACTACCTATGTAGCTAATGATACATCACAAAAGTATTTTATTAGTAGTGCTCAGTAGAAAATTTGAGTCAAGGCTTTGGTTTTAGGAGGTCAGTGTAAAAATGCCTAGATTTGTATTTAAGACATGGCTCCCTACGCCTCTCCACTCCAGTATAAAATCTTCATCATCTTCCCATTAGCCATAGAGTAAAGTTTAAACTTCTTGGGTCATATCAAGGCCTTATCCCAAAGCTTCCCAGTGGATGTGCCAAATACGTTGAGTTGGTGCTATGGACTGAGGATTGTGTCCCACCAACATTCATGTGTTGGAACCTGTTTCCTAGTGTCATGGTATTTGGAGGTGGGGCCTGTAAGAAATGATTAGGTCATGAGGGTAGAGCCCTCATGAATGGGATTAGTGCCCCTACAAAAGAGGCACTAGAGAGATCTCAAGCTCCTTCAGCCATGTGAGGTTACAGTGAGAAAATGGCCATTTATGAGGAAACAGGATCTCACCGGAGCCCTGATCTTGGACTTCCCAGCCTCCAGAACTGTGAGAAACCAATTTCTGTTGTCTATTAGCCACCAGTCTGTGGTATTTTGTTATAGCAGTGAAAACACACTAAGACTGATGCTGACAGCCTCATCATTGACTCTGGTATATGTTACATACACGATCAGTATTCCACATGTGCCTCAACCTGAAATGGTTTGGGAAGCATTGTCCTTCACAACCTGTCCCTGACTTATCTTTCCTGCCTAATTTCCCTCAACTGTGTCAGCGCACAGTGTCTGTTCCTTGTTCCTTATACAGTCACCATATTTTCTAACCTACGCACTTTTGCTCACATGGTTCTTTCTGCTTGGAAGTCCTGCCTTACCCTTTGGATCATTTCTGCGTAGTCTGCAAATTCTTTAAAAGAATAACCCATAAGTTACCTCTCTCATGAAGAATTCCCTGCATCCATTGTTCTCCGAACTGTAATAGTGCTTTATCTTTTTTATGGCATATGCCACCATCTGTTGTATCCTTGGTAGTGAAAGGGGTTAGTGTTTATTCCAGCACACAGTAGGGCTCCAGTGGCCAGCTGGCCAGCCTGCCTGCTTTCCCTGCTCGTCCTGTGGAATATTAGGGAATTTACTTAAATCAGTGTTTCTCAAACATAGCTGCACATTATAATTGCCTCAAGTGGTTTTCATTTTGTTTTCTTTAATATCCTAATGCTTGTTGGGTCATACCCCAAAGCAGGGAAACCTAAAACTGTAGAGGGTGGGACCCAGCAACCACATGGAGTCAATGTGTAGCCAGGTTGTTTCAAACAACCTGAGTGTTGTTTGCAGGTTGTTCTGAAAATTCATTGTGATGTTTGCAAAAGTTTGGCACAGAGCCTGGTGCATAGTGAGTGTGCACTAACTGTTAATTATTATATTATACTTTACCCCAGCTTTTCACTTCATTGCCAACAATGACTTGCACAAAAATAGGTACTAAATAAAATGATGGTTGAATGAGCAAATGCTCCTTGGGGAGGCCTAAGGGGACCCCCTCCCCCACTAAGTTGTTGCTGAGAGCTGGTTTCAGTGTGGAACTGAAGGTTGTGCCGGGAACAGAGGCAGGGGAAATAGTCTGTCCTGGGTATAGGCAGTGGGGAGGGTGATATTGGCTTTATGGAATTTAAAAACAATAAGAAAATCGACAAGTCCTCCTCTTCCTTCTCCTCTTCCTCCTCCTTCTTCTTCTATCACCACACATTGAAAACTCTTAACAACACTGGTGAAAAAAATGCTTCTTGTAGGGCCAGAATTCTCTCACCATCCCTGCCCCCTCCCCCTCATCTAGGAACACCACTGGCCTGGAGCCCAGCAAGATAGGACTGAAGAGCTCTTATAGTCAGCACTATTAATGAGCTAAATGGCTTGAGAAAGAAACGAGGGAACTGTAAATTATATTTATAAATTAAGTCATACAAAGCCGGACTAAGTAATTAAACTGTGTGCCCATAATTAAATACTTGTATAGCATTTGGGCCTTGAGAGTTCTTTCTGCAATAGTGATTAGTGGTCTGTGTGGTGGGCTGACGACTCACAGAGGTCCTGGGGCAAGCGGGCGACTAAGGTCGCTGTATAAACAGAAGAATCCTTGAGAGGTAACCATGGCTGTGGTCATGGGAATGGACAAGTGATACACAGGGTAAGAGGTGATGGGGGAGAGCCCCAGAGCCCCAGGCATACGGGATGTAGTAACAGCAGCCCGCATTAGTGAAGGGAAGCTGAGAAGCAGTGCTGTCAAGCTCAGCAGAAAGGGAAGGCCTTCATGCTTTGGCCCTTGCCAACCTTCCTTTCCTATCCTTTCCTTCACATGCCCCACCTAGAGTCACAGAAGTCAATATGCATTCTTCAAACACAGCCTGCTTTCATGTCTCTCTACCTTTACCCTGTCCTTCCCTGCATGCTCTTCCCTTCTCCATTTGTAACCTAGCAGTTGAATCCTTCGGGAGCCAGCTCCAAGGTCCTCAGGGGGTCTTATCGAGACTCATGTGGGCAGGTGGTAAATCTTCCAGTAGTTTCCACAGCTACATTGTGGGATAAGCCTCTGCTGAACCGCACCCCCCCCCCCCCCACCGGTCTCTCTTTCATCCTGGATAACCAAGCCCCTATTCTTAGTTCCTAAAAGTTCCCTGGCAGAATGGCAGGTACTTGATATGTATCTGCAGAGTGAGTAAATGAATGAAGGACAGACTTGGGAAGAAGGGGAGGTGGTATTCTCCTCCTCCTCTAGATGGGATCTAGACTGTAAGCTTTTGAGGTCAGGGGCTGCGTCTCATTCAGCTCCGTGTTGGCAGCACCCGGCATGGCGCTCGGCAGACAGAAGTTGCTTCAGGAGTCTGCTAGGTGCATAGGAGACGAGCAGAAGGAGATATACTCTGGTACGCATTCCCCTCAGCTGAACACCGCCCCCCCCCCCAATAAATAAACTAGGTAAGAATACTGTCAGAATGAGTGTCCGTATACACTGGTGTTTACATAGGAGACCCAAGATCAAAGTGCAGTTGTTTGAGGGTGGGTGGAGGAGAGGGAGAGAGGGATGTGGGAGTCTGGGAGGCCCAGGTGTGGGAATTCAGGCGAAGGAGGAGCAGACAGTAATGAAAGGCTCTCTAGAGCAGCCTTTCAAGGAAGACACCAAGAGTCCAGAGGGCACGTCCTGGGAGGAACATCACCCAATAGATAAGCTACATGAAGGGCAAGGGAATGCTTTCAGGGTGAGAAATGGGAGAAAACTGGAGGACTAGACCAAGCGGTGCTGCAGGGAATCCAGGGGTGAGGCCCAGCTGTTTGCATTACTCACCCGCACCGCAGATGGTGCAGAGACACACCAAGTGTTGAAATCCACTGGTAACAGATTCAAGACCTGGGACTGTGCACTCACGTAGTGCTGCCTGGGTGGGTGACCTTGACATAGCTCTGAATCTTCATTTCCTCTTCTGAATAATGGAGATGATAAGTGGATGTAAGTAGGGGCTGGCACACAGTAAACACTCAGTGAATCTCAGCAGGAATAATTATAAACGACACACAGTTTGACATTCTAGCTGATGCCATGTTTTTCTGCATCCTTCCACCCCAGGGAGGGAAATGCTAAAAGGACCTCGACATTCCTTACTTCATCAGTAGCAGAAGCAGGAAGCTGGATGGGAGAGAACTAGACTTTCTTTCTTTCTTTCTTTCTTTCTTTCTTTCTTTCTTTCTTTCTTTCTTTCTTTCTTTCTTCTCTTTCTTTCTTTCTTTCTTTCTTTCTTTCTTTCTTTTCTTTCTTCTTTCTTTCGATTTTATTTATTTATTTGGGAGACAGAGGGAGCAAGAAAGGGGGGGAAGGGAAGAAGGAGAAACAATTAGGGGTGAGGTCGTGGTCCTCAGAGTCCCCAAGGGCTGTGTGCCCTGCACTGGGAGAAGGGCAGGGAGGCAGTGGACACAGAGCGGAGGGGAATGGCTCTGGGCCTTGCAGCAGCCACGAGACATCTATCAGGGCCCAAGGCAAGGGAGAAAAAAAACTGCAACAGGACCTCCATGCAGCATGGAGCCATTTGTCTCCCTGTAGCCCTGCATCACACACATGAATTGCATTTGGTGCTGTAATATTTTATCAGAGCAGATGTCCTACGTGTAAATCCCCGCAGGATCAACCCTTACAGCCTTGATGAAATTGCAGGAAAAGCCCTGCACTCTCTGCCTGAGCCCTCATACTCACTTAGGTCATCTGTAATTTGAGGAAATATGTTTTTCAATACCCCGAAGCTCTTTTCTATGTTTCGATCTCTGTCTCTCTGTCTCTGTCTCTCTCTATTCCCCCAAAGACATGTTTTTCTGTAAATACTGCAGCTCGGCTGGCTCTGATTCACAGATCAAAGCATTTCTTCTTCATTCATCTTTTGAGGCTAAATTGCAATTTCTAACATCTGTGGTTTTCACTAATCTGGTTCTGTGGCATCTAGCTTGAAATCAACAGAAAGCAGCTCACAATAACCCACTGAAGCTGCCCCGATGCAAGCGGGGAGCGTAATCTGAGCACAGCATTGTGGCGTGTCGGGAGCCACAGGTAGAACTATCCGGGGCCTTTATTATACCCAACATTAATCTTGGTAAACAACTTGTTTTGATGAAAGTTGAAAGCCAGATGAAACAAGGAAAATTCACGGTTATCAGACAACAAAACATGATCCCTCCCTCCTCCCACCCCTTCCTGCACTTTCCAGCGACATCTGAGGCTTGGTCTATTTGGACCAAATAAAGGGAGGGCAGAAGTCGGGCTGCTTCCCTCAGAGAACGTGCCCAGAGATGGTTCCGGAACTTGCTGGGACTCAGACATTCGCAGAGCCGGGTCAGAGTCTGGGACCTGGGAGGAGTCCTGGGGAGTTACAAGGAGCTTTTTTGTTTTTTGTTTTTCTGTTCAGAAGAAAACATTCCTGAAGGCAGTTGTTACGCCTTATTTTTGAACCTGGTTGCTTGTCTCCTGGGGATGGGGCCGACTCTGATTGTGCTCACCCTTAGCTTTCTGGGTGAAACGCTGTATCTTAGCAGCTCCAGGGCCTGGGGGGAGGGGGGGGTGACAGACCAACACACCTGTGTTGATGAAGACCCCGGGTGGTTAAACACATCATTGAGGTAAAGAAAAAAAAAGAAGAAGAAGAAGTTTTAAGTCAATGATTAATTTTCCTTTTTATATTTGCGTTACTTTAGTTTACATTATGTTTATACTGCATTATATTGCATTATTTCTATTTTTACAACAGTTTGCTACAAATGCTGGATAAAACAGTATGGTATGAATTATCTTTACCCTCGGTAAATTTCTCTGGGAGACTTTAAGGAGCTCAGTTGTCACTTAGGCCCAAGCCATGGAAGGCTGATGATCTGGCATCTTTAAGTTCTGAGAGTGCCTCCGGGTTTAATTTCAGGCCCAACTGCCTTCAGGCTGCTAGAATCTTGTCCTACTTTCCCAGTGGCAGGAGCCAGTAGAGATCTTGTTTGATCTTCTGCAGTGGGAGGGTGGGGGGGGGGAATATAGTAACCAAAGAAAGCTGGAGGGGGGTGGCAGATGGGAGAATCTGTACAATTCCCCAACTCAATCTGCCCTGAGAAGGAGACACATCACTCTAACACTGTGCGGTGTGCCTCAGTTTACAAAGCAATTTCAGATCAAAATGTCCTACATAAGGTAAGCAGGGTAGGTGACATTATTTTCATTTCAGAGGTTAAGAAATCCCTGAGAGATGAAGGTAATTACTGGCTTATGATTACTCAGCTACTCTGTGGCAAAGGGAAATCTCCAGATTTAGAGCTGTTCCTCGTTTGAGTTTGCCCGTGGAGAGCCATGGGGCTAATCACGGATTAAGCCTAGGGCCAGGTCCTCATGGGTAATGCAAGTCACCCCCAGATCCCCGTTAAGTGAACAAGGTAGGTGTTTTCTTCCCCTTTCGCACATGGGTAAACTGAGCTATAGAAGATATGAGCGTCTTTCCCAATGTCACACAGCTGGTAAGTGGCAGAGCTTGCATCCAACACAAGCCTTATGGTTCTAAGTCCAGTGCCTTTTCTATGCCACCTTTCTGGATACTGGAAAATCAATCTAGAAATGGAAAAAAATTCTTTTGCTCTACCGAAATATCTGGGTTGATTGCCTACAATAAGAAACTGATGTAAAGTTAAGAGTCGACTTTTCTATAGAGATGGAAGATTACAACGAATCGACTTGCCCCAATTATGTACAGTGTAATCGTTTCCCTTCCTGTTCAAGACAAAGGTTACTTTGTGGATGTGCTATGGAAATGTGGTGTGGGAGATGATTTTGTAATGAACTGGAAGAGGGTTGCCAAGGTCAGACAATTGATGGACTAGGAGAGGGCAGGGCGAGGTGAGGAGGAATGCGGTGGACTCAGAAGTCTGATAAAGAAAAAAAGTTTGGGGAAAAGCAGGCTGATTAAAAGCAAGGATTGGAATCACACCGAATGATAAAAAGCATAGCAATTGATAGATGCCGGGAGACGGTTGAGCCCAGAGCAGAGTGGTTTTTAGGCTCTGACACAAGCAAGAGACTCTCTCTCTAAGGTTGTATGGACACACCTTCATTCTCTTAACGTGAAGCCTAGTTTAAGTGCCCTGGGCCTAGAGAGAAGGCAAACGGATGACTTACAGCATCATTCATTAAGCTCAGCCTGTCAGCAAGGCAGAGAGAATTGGGGCTTGTTTGGGGGCAAATAGAATGGAATCCAGGAGAGCAAGGAATTGTCATTTTGGGGTCTCCAATTTGGGTCTGGAAGGAGGTTTTGTTTGGAACCCAGGGAGAAAGCCTGGGTTGAAGCCTAAAAAGCCAAGGCCTAGACAGCCAGGTCAGGAGCAAGCAGCCTGGGCCAGGATCTCTCCTGCTGGGTGGGCCCATGCAGGGTGAGGACTGGCGAGTAACCTGCGGACACTACAGTTGGCCCTTGAACAATGTAGGCGATAGGGGGTCAATCTCTGCACTGTCAGATTCTGTATACACCTTAAAAAAATCTGCATATACCTTCTGACTCCCCTAAAACTTAACTACTGATAACTTACTGGTGATGGGAAGCCTCACCGAAAACCTAACCAGTTGACTAGCATGTATTTTGTATCTTGTGTGTATTATATACTGTAATCTGAGCTAGAGAAGAGAAAATGTTATTAAGAAAATCATAAGGAAGAGAAGATACATTTACAGTACTGGACTGGACTGTGAGAAATCCGTGTATAAGCAGACCTGTGCAGTTGAAACCTGTATTCTTCAATGGTCAATGGTATTTATAATTTGCTTATCAGTAAATATCATGTACTCTGAAAAGCCTGTTTTGTAGTCAAGTAAATTGTCTCTTAATGGCTTCCTGAGAGCATTCTGCTCCCTGATTTGTAGCAGAAGGAGGAATGGGGGCAAGGGAGGATGCCAAACTATCATGCCAACACCAACATGACAACTCCAAGGAGAGAAGCAGATTGTACCTGCCATCGAGAAGGGAGCGGAGGCTGAGGGCATGCCCAGGGATTAGAGTTCCAAAGTCTAAAGCCACCTTACTGAGGACGATCCTATTTATTGTCATCTAGAGGAAATTATTGGAATGTCTTATTTCAACTTCATATTTTTTGGCGAGACTTTACGGGTTATGACTTGGCATCAATTTAAAAATAAGTGGGCTCTTTTAGAAACACTCTGTTCTTTAACTTTTTGGGTGTTTCTCAAAGATATCCTGTCCATCTGGTCCTGCAAAGTTAGGGAGTCAGGGAAGTGGATGTGTTTACTCTGAAGTTGGCCTTACCTTGGAAATAGGAGTGGAACTGGCTGTCCTACATTCTCTTCTTTAAAATAAGAAAAGGCACCTGAGAAATTATTCATTTTTCCCCATATGATATCCTGGGGGGGATAACTGACAGGTTGATTTAGACGAAGAAAAGATAAAAACGAAGCCACTCAGGAAGAATCTTTTCTTTTCTCTTTCTCTCTCTCTCTTTTTAAGATTTTATTTATTTATTCATGAGAGACAGAGAGAGAGAGAGAGAGAGAAGCAGAGACACAGGCAGAGGGAGAAGCAGCCTCCATGCAGGAAGCCAATGCGGGACTGGATCCCAGAACTCCGGGATCATGCCCCAAGCCAAAGGCAGATGCTCAACCGCTGAGCTACTCAGGCGTCCCAACGAAGAACCTTTTCTGCAGAAGCTAGAAACAGACCATATAGTCAAGATTTGTTGAATGACATTTAACATTCACTAAACACCTATCAAAACCCTGCTTTGCAGGGTGCCTGGGTGACTCAATTTATTAAATGTCTGCTTTGGTTCAGGTCATAATCTTAGGGTCCTGGGATTGAGTTCTGTGTCAGTCTCTCCACTTAGCAGGAATCTGCTTCTCCCTCTCCCTCTGTACTCACTCCATCTCTCACTCTGCCTCAAATAAATAAATAAAATCTTAAAACAAACAAACAAACAAACAAACCCTGCTTTGATCAGGAGTTGTGTTTGCCCCATGGGCTGAGGGATGGACAGTTGCTTCCTTGTATAAAGACAAACTTGTGAACCATGAACATGAAGCAGAATCAAATAGTAAGTGGAAATACTGGCTTTGGGAGGTAAAACTGGAGTTTCAATGAATTTTGACCCATGTCAGTCTAAGACTATCTTTTCTGGCTATGATTTTTAAAAAACTGTTAACAGAGCTTTATTCTTATATCCTCATAATCTCACAAAACATTGAACAAGTACAAATACAGTAGGCAATTTTTTTTTTACTGAGGCATGATTGACATAAAAGATTATATTGGTTGCTGGTGTACAACATAATGATTCCATATTTGTATATATTGCTAATTCATCCCCATAATTAATCTAGTCAACATCTGTCACCATACATCATTACAAAATACTTTTTCTTGTAAGGAGAACTTTTAAGAGCTACTCTCTTTAGAGTAGGTGCCTGGGTGGCTCAGTTTGTTAAGCATCTGACTCTTGATCTCAGCTCTGGTTGTGAGTTCAAGCCCTGTGTTGGGCTCAGTGCTGTGCATAGAGCCTACTTAAAAAGTGATCCATTCTCTTTAGCCACCTTCAAGTGTGCAAAACGGTATTATTAACTATACTCACTATGCTGTATATTACATCCCTATGACTTATTTATTTTGTAAGTGGAAGTTTGTACCTCTTGATCCTCTTCACCATCTCACTCCCCATCCCCACCTTTGGAAACCACCAATCTGTTCCCTATATCTAGGAGCTAGATTTTTGTTTGTTTGTATTGTTTTATTTAGATTTCATATATAGGTGATTTGTCTTTCTCTGTCTGACTTATTTCAATTAGCATAATGCCCTCAAGGTCCATCTATGTTAAAAATGGCAAGACTCCATTCTATGACTGAATTATACCTATCTATCTCACATTTTTAAATTTTAAATTTCTTTTATTGGTCGTTGGACTATTAGAGTCCATGACTTGGCTATTGTGAATAATACTGCGTGAACATGGAGGTGCAGGTATATTTTCAAGTTAGTGTTTTCATTTTCTTTGGATAAGTACCCAGAAATTGAATTGCTGGATCTTATGGTAGATTTTTTTTTTAAGATTTTATTTTTTTTTTATTTTAGAGGAAAGAGAGAGTATGAGCTGGCAGGTGGGGGTGGGGAGCAGACTCCATGCTGAGCACAGAGCCCAATGTGGTACTCAATCCCATGACCCTGAGATCATGACCTGAGTTGAAATCAAGTCAGATGCTTAACCGACTGAGCCACTCAGGTGCCATGATAGTTCTATTTTTAATTTTGTGGGGAACCTCTATACCATTTTCCGTAGTGGATCCTGTCTGGCTGTGATTTGACATAAGTACATTTGGGACATTTCCTCTAGGCCAGAAGAGAAACTGAAAACTGGTGAATGGGCCTTTGGTTTTGGAAAGGTGAGAGAGCACTGATGGTGTTGCCAAAAGTCCAATGAAGTTAGAGGGGAGGGCTTCATGTTTTCATTTTAGACCCTCACAGGGAAGCTTCATGACAATTGGTTAGGTCCTGAAGCATGGGCAGCATCTGCATGACCAAGATCTCTCCACACTATTGACTTTGAGGTCGGTTAATTCTTTGTTGTGAGAGGCTGTCTTGGGCATTATAGGATGTTCAGCAGTATCCCTGGCTTCTACCCACTTGGTGCCAGAATATCCTCTACCCCAGTGTGACAACCAAAAGTGTCTCTAGAGACTGCCAAATGTTCCAAATGGGGGCAAACTTGCTTCCAGTTGAGTATCAATAACATAGTCAAAGGTGAAGGAAAAGGATGTTTCAGACAAAAGGATCCCTTTGAAGGAATGTAGAGAAGTGTGACTCTGTGAATGTTGGAGGATGGTGGCCATGGGGTATGGTAAAGAGAGGAATATGGCAAGAGAAGAGGCTAGAAAAATACTTTTGGGCCAAGTTGAAAGCCTCACTAATAACATTGCTAATCAATGGGACTTGATTTTGCAGGGAATCAGAGAGCATGCAGTTTGGGAGAAGAGTGGTTGGAAGAGGAATCTGCTAGAAGTACAGACATGGGAATGGCAGAGGGGGAGTGAGGCAGGAGATGGGCTCCAGCCTAGTGTGGGTACAGCGGGTCTGCTCAGTGAGGGTGATTGGGGGAGACACCCCCAGAGAGATCAGAAACTTGGTGATGACTAGCAAGTGGAGGGTAGGAGAGAGGAATCACATGTGTGAGAAAAAGATTATTGGACAAAAAGCATAACATTGACTGAGGTAAGGAGATTTAGAAGAAGAGGAGGAGATCTGAAGTTTAAAAATGAATTCTTAGGGCAGCCTGGTGGCTCAGCGGTTTAGCACCGCCTTGGGCCCAGGGCCTAATCCTGGAGACCCGGGATCGAGTCCCACATCGGGCTCCTTCCGTGGAGCCTGCTTTTCCCTCTGCCTGTGTCTCTACCGCTCTCTCTCTCTTTCTCTCACTAATAGATAAATAAAATATTAAAAAAAATAAAAAATAAAAATGAATTCTTAAACACTACTTCTATCTGTGTCTCCATGGGGGGCACACAGGAGTGACTCAGATGCTTCCCCTATGGACTTCGAACTACCAGTTACTGGGTCAGGTGGAACAATGCACCTGTTTGGTAGAGCAAAGACAAGGTTTGAATAATAATAATAATAATAAAAACGACCATTTATTTAGCACTTACTAGGTTCCAGGCACTGAGCCAATGTTTTGCACACTATCTCATTCAATATTTTAACAACCCTGTGAGATAGATTCTCTTACTTCCACCTTAAAGGTTATTTTATTCATCACATATTTATTAAGTGACTGCTATGTGCTGTGCCCTGTTTTAGGCACCCAGGGCATATCAGTGAATAAAACAGTAAAACACCATGCCATTGTGGAGCTCACATTTTATGGAGAAACCAACATGGGGAAACCGGATCTTAGTGAGTTGAGGTAACCTATGAGTCTAGACAGCTGGTGAGTGCTGGAGCAAGAGGTAGGCAGCAATGCACCCACTGTGCTGGCTGTGGTTGGAGACCCCTCAGTAGACATCCCCAGAAAACTCCTTTGCAAGGCAGGCACAGAAGAGGAAAGATTGCCTGGTGCTGTCACATAAGATTTTTGAAGTCCAGAATCCAGATATGAGGACAGAGTGGGTGGCTTCCTCAGTGACAGAGTTCTTGAATTATCTGGAGTGCATATCCTTTTTGGGGGCTTCCAGGCCTGGGATGTACCAGCAGTGTACTCACAGCTTTATGCAGCTCTGAGCAGCAGGTGTCTCACTCCTGTTAGGTTGCCATGACCCCAAATTTTAGTCAAGAGACCATAAAAAATAAGGGAGACAGTAGAGAGCCGTGTCCATCCACCTTACATGTTACTTCACATACTTAACACTTTATACTTTCACACTACTTACTAGCTGCCTTGGGAATTAACCAAATGATGTTCAGTGTAAACTAAGTCCAGATGCATCATTCTTGTACATCCTTGAGCCCAGAGCAGACTCTGTGCTCTGGTGTAGCTCATTTGCTTAAGTTTCTCTGACCACACCCCTCCTCCAAGTCAGTTGAAAAGGACAGACATTGGGTAGAAGCTTTGTTTTCTCAAGGAGAACAGGGCAGGAGAAACAACCACTTTGTACTGTGCAGGCCTCAGGGACCTGTGGTCTTAGGGTTTTATCTGTGATATAATATATCCCAACTGGATTTTTCTAGAGCTATGGCCTCGGTTCACACTGTTGGTGGTGTTCACTGCCCAGAACTGGGGACAAAAGCCAAAATGATTGGACACAGAATACGTAAAACCTGGCCTTGGGGCCCCGTAAATTGAACTTGGGAAGATTTTGGCCATAGTATGTATAAGACACAATGAAACAATGATTAAATGTTTGTTCACGCACTAAGTCTGGAGTGGACTACATTTACAGTATGACCCCGGCCTAACAACATCATGAGAAACCTAGGATGCTTCATTCTTTCCATCCTGCCACCTTGATATCATCTTCATTCTCAGGCATGTGAGCAAAATGGCTCCTGCCATTAATTCTCGTCAGCAATGACCAGGGAAAGAGGAAAGATTTCTCTTTGTTCCCCTTTCTTTGTTTTAGAAATAAGAAAACTTTCCCAGAAGTCTGTAGCAGATTTCACTCTCACATTTAATTGGTTAGAATTGGGTCACAATCTCATTCCTGAACAAAGCCTTGCCAGGAGGAATGGGGCCATCATGATTGGCTTATAGACCAACCAGAGAACCAGAGTCGCCACGTGAAGATGGGCTTGGCAACAGCTTCCCCTGAAGCACATGGCTGTGTGAAAGATGGTGGATGCTGGAACCCAAACTCATTTCTATGTGAAGGACGAAGCGAGGTGGGCTATAGTCTAGGATAGGTAAGCAAGAGTGTTCTCAATAGCTCATGATCTAGCTCCCACAAGTTCAGTGTTCTCGGTACCTCTAGAGATGGGAAACAGTCAGTCTTGTATCTTCCCTTACTCAGCTTTACCCTGAGGCCTCCACATCTGATGTACTTGGACTTTGCCAGCTGGAGGCCTTTTTTTTTCTTTTTCTTTTTAAGCTAGTCCTATAACCTACTCTGTACTTAGGAAAGGCCTTTCTTCCAACATGCTCCAGGCATTTTACAGACTCGATGACCTCTGCCCAGAGGATCACTATCTTCCATTTAAGGAGATGGTGTGAGGGTCATGAGGCAGCCCCAAAAGCCCAATCTGGACCTTCCTCCTCCTGGCTTCTCCAACAGGAGTGATAGGTCTGAAAGGGCCCAGGCTCTCTGTGGAGGCCTCTGGATGCAGAGGTGTGGTCTATTAACAAAAGCTTCCTTTGTGCTGACTGGAGTTTCTGGAAAAATTTGGCTCCCCAGAAATCTTGGAGAGGTACTCAAGCAGAGTACCTAGATTGCCTAGAGGTGGAGTAGATTAGAATGGCTGAAATCAGTATTTGTTTTTCTCGGCTCCATTCTAGTTTCTGCTCTTACCTTTGGGCAACACACTGGTGGGCCATTGGATTCTCTCAAGAAATGTTGAGTCTCTTCTCTAGCTGGTCAACATGCTGGGTGTAGGGCATAGAGCCATGAGCAAGACACAGCTCCTGGCCTTGAAGAGCTCACAGATTGGGGAGGAGAAAGACTCGAGGAATAGGCAATTGCCACATAGCAGGATAAATGTGTCAGACCTCCTCTGCTGGGTGCTGCTCCCAGGGAGAGGTGTTGTTTAAGCCAAGTCAGAAGGAACAAGGGGAACTAAATATTGCCTATCTCCAAGAAAGACCATGTCTCCTCTGAGATTTCTTAAAGTTTGTGGAGTATTAATTCCATAGGATGGTAGTTATAAAATCACCCGGGGGAAAATGAGCTGGGATAAATTTGGGAACCAACAGAGTAAGAAGTCTGGAGGACCCCACAGGTCTTTTAATAAATGTTCCAGTGAGAACCATGAATCTCTCAGAGGGATGTGTAGCATACATTTCCCAATCACACTTGACCACAACATCCTTTCCCCCCCATCCCTCTCAGAGGAGTGATTCCAAGTTTGAGAACTTAGAGCATTGTAACAAAATTGAGGTGGAGGGTGGGTGACAGTAGGTCAGAGAGGGGGTCGTAGTTCTGCTCAAAAAGCTCCTGGGGCAAGCTTTTGATACAATAGCTGTGGTAATTTTCTGGTCTGTTTACATTGTGAGTGGACACTGTGGTCTCCTTAAATGATTAAACTCGGACAATTAGAGTAAAAATATTCCTCTTGCTGTGGATAGTTTAGCAGTGGGCATGTGGCTCCATTTTTTGGCCAGTGGGATGAGAGGAGAAGTGTGCTTAGGGTTTAAAGGGAAGGTTTTCTCCTTTAGGAAAGAGAAAATGGGAAGAGACAGCTGCTCTTCTTCCTCTGGGCATGTTCTCTCTGCATATGATGGCTAGAGCTGTGAGGACAACTTGCCACCAGCCAGAGGACAAAGCCAATACCTAGATGGCAGAGTAGAAACTGAAGCAATCCAGGTCTTTGATGACAAGATTGAGCTTCTGATTAACCACCACTGGAGCCTATTCTGTCTATTGACTTAACTTGGACTTCTTATTACATAACAATACATTTCCTTGTCTTTTGACTAGCTTGAGTCCAGACCTTTCTGTTTTTTGTAATCAGAAGCCTCCCGGGTAGGGACGCCTAGGTGGGTCAGTTCTTTAAGCGTCTGCCTTTGGCTTAGGTCATGATCGCAGGGTTCTGGGATAGAGCTCCCTGCTCAGCAGGAAGCCTGCTTTTCCCTACCCCTGCTCATGCTCTTTCTCTCTCTCTCTCACTCACTCTCTCTCAAATAAATAAAATCTAAAAAAAAAAAAAAAAAAAGAAGCAGCCTCTTGGCTGATGAACATTCTTTTTAAAATTTTCTCATGAAAATTTTCCGCTGCCATATTTAGTTGTTTTCTTGATCAAGGTTCATAATTTGGATTATCAGAGTATAGGTAGAGCTGCCCTGGACTCAAGTGTCCGAGGCAGCAGGTGGCATATTAGTGATGGACAAAAGCAGGACCAAGCCTCAGCTGGTGTTGGCAAGCAGGAGATGGTTGTGGGCTGACATTCCAGTGGGGCTGGTAAACGTGTGATTGAAGAGCTGCAGGTGGGCTGCAGACACCTACGAGAGGCAGCTGGAGCTCAGAGAGTCAAGGCAGGAAAAGGAGAAGGAGCTTGCTTCACTGGCTGGCCTGCACCTCATCCAAGGTTGGCATGCCTCCCGCACCCACACATGCTCCTTCTACCGTCACCTGAGTGACATGGGCAGGCCTTTGGCTGCTTCCACAGCTCTTTCCCCAGTTCTCCTGCCTTTGACTTCAGTAACATCTTTGGTCCGTTACTGGCCTTGTTCCTATGGTATCACATTTTGTTTTATGAGTGGCTCAAATTCATTTTTATACATATTCAAGGAGCCTGTTTTTCAAAGGTCTATTGACACGATTTATTGCCAATTGTAATTATTACCATACTCACCATTTTTAAGTGTACAACTCAGTGGTGTTAAGTATGTTCCCATTGTTGCAAAATAGACCTCTAGAACCTTTTTATCTTGTGCGGTGGCTAATTCTGTGTCATCTTCATTGGGCTGCAGGGTCCCCTGATTACACGTGACTTCTGGATATGTCTGTGAGAGTGTTGCTGGATGACATTAACATTTGGATTGGAAAACTTGTAGAGTAGATTGCCCTCCCAGTGTGGGTGGGCATCACCTAATCGCGTGAGGGCCTGAATAGAAAAAAAAAAAAAAAAAACAGGGAAAGGAGGATTTGTCCCATTCTTGCCTGCCTGCTTGAGCTGGGACATTGGTCTTCTGTCACCTTTGGACTGTGTTTACCCCATTGACTTTCCTGGGTCTGCAGCTTACAGATAGCAGATCATGAGGTTTTTCAGTTTGTACGATCAAATGAGCCAATCCCTCCTAATAAATGTCTCTTTCTCTCTCCTCTCTTCTCCCTTCCCCGCTTCTCTCTGGAGAGCCTTACAAAATTGATACCTATTAAATAACTGCCCTTTGCCCCCTTCCCCCTAGCCTCTGGTAGCCACCATTCTACTCCCCATTTCTATGGATTTGACTACTTTGGATACCTCATATAAGTCGAATCAATTAGGTGTTTGTCTTTTTGGACTGGCTTATTTCACTAAACATGATGTCCTCAAGGTTCATCCACACTGTAACATGTGAAAGAATTTTCTTCCTTTCTAAAGCTGAATAATAGTCCATTGTATGTAAAGACCATATTTTGTTTATCCATCCATCTGTTGATGGACATCTGAGTTGTTCCCACCTCTTGGCCATTGTGCCTTGGTGTCACTTTTACCTACTGTTGTGATGATGTGTGGGTTTCTAGTTGTGTTGCCCAGGGGCTCATTTTAACCAGATTTCTCTGGTTTGGCCGGTGGAAGGGAATGTTCAAGAGATACCGCAGTCTCCTAAGGATGGTCTTGATAATGGAGTTTTCAAGAGAATCGTTTATTTGGGGGGGGGGGGAATGAAAAACCAGAGAACCCACATGTGCTCAACCTATAGCCAATCCAAAATTCATCCAAAAGATGAATATCTTTCCTTCAATGTAATGATTCAGCTCAATTCTACTCTGTAGGCATAACTGCAGCTGAAATGTAAGACATTTAAAAATTCATTTTCTTACCAATAAAAGGTAATACAAGCTCAGTAAAAAATTTTTGAAGAAAAGCAATAATAGCTACCATTTAATGAGGTCATATTTTGTGCAGGGCCTTCGACCAGAGACTCTAACGATATTCTTTTTTTTTTTTTAAGATTTTATTTATTTATTCATGAGAGACACACAGAGAGAGAGAGTTGCAGAGACACAGGCAGAGAGAGAAGCAGGCTCCATGCAGGGAGCATGATGTGGGACTCGATTCTAGGACCCCAGGATCACACCCTGGGCCTAAGGCAGACACTCAACCGCTGAGCCACCAGGTGTCCCACGACATTCTTTTTCACCTACACAACTCCATGAAGTAGGCATTTGTAATATTTCAGGCGAGTTGCAGAGTGGTGGGAAGGCACATCCTCAGCACTGCCATTGTGCACACACCTCAACGCAGGACCCAATTTGTTCACCCTGGATGTGAGAGTGATCGAAGGCTCAGAAGCAGCTCCAGCCCACCCTGACAAAGCTTGCCCTTTGTCCTGAAGTTCCTATAGGCCATGCAGTTGCCACTGAAGATCTCTGCACTAGCAGGGGCCTGTCAGAGTTGGAAAAAAAACAGAGCTAGATCTTGCCCCACTGCTGCCCTTTTACACTGCGGCTTACAACATCATCCTAGAAAAACCTAAACTAACAACCTTTGTATTTCTAGTAAAGACAATGTTTACAAACACTGGGTTTTCTCCAGTTCTTGAGCCAAATAGGTGGCGTAACCAGGGCCATGGAGCAAGGCTTCTCCTTTTCTCTGGAAAGCCTATTTCCCTCCATCCAAGCCCAGAAGCTGGTTTCATCCCCTTCACCTTGATGGCTGGGATACAGATTTTCGTCAAATTCATTTTCGTGTGTGTGTGTGTGTGTGTGTGTGTGTGTGTGTGTGTGTTTGCAGGTGAAGCAACTGAGCCTCAGAGAAGTTTAATATTTTGCCTAAAGTCAGACATCTAGCACGAAAAAGTTAGAGATCAAAATTGAAGTGGTGGTAAGTTAAGGTACATGAACTGCAAATGTGTTTTGGACTTTGCAAAGTCCCTTCTCGTTTTTGAGTTTCATTTTTCACATCTGAGCTGGGGATAATAGTAAGTGCAAGGATTGTTGCAGGAATTAGAAGTAATATATGTAAAGCACCAAGCACAATGCCTAGCTCTTGGTAGGTGGTTCATAACTGCTGGTGATTATAACTGTGCTGCCTGACTCCCAAATCTTTGAGCTTTTCTTGGAACAACAATATCTCTCTCACAGAAATGTGAAAATATAGGGGGAGGAAAAAAAGACAAAGAGAAAGTTTTCTGGTTGCACCCTGCTACTCCCAGTGCCAGGATGAAAAGCATTGGCTTTTGGTGATTTTCCTCATTCTGCCATTTCTTTCTAGGAAGCATCCCCCGTAGTTTCCTAGATTGTTGTTTATTATTTCTTTTTCACTTTTCATCACATGCTGGTGCCAACTTTAATGTCTACTTCTTACCATTGAGGGTTTTGGGAGAAGGAGCAGCCCTGGCGACGAGAAGCCTCTGTGGCCAACAGCCCTTTGGGAAGTGTGGGCCTCTCCAGAGTGGCAAGTGAGAGTTCTCTAACTAGAGCGATTTCATTCCTTCATGCTTTGAACTGGTTCTTTTTCAGAGCTGGAGCCGCTCCCTGGCATACTAGCATCTTTACCTTCACCATGACTTTGTACTCTTGTGTTTGATGGCAGATACTTCCTCCTCTGAGATAGCTCCCCATCCGTCTGTCTGCCCCCGACCCCACTCAGCAATGCCCCTGCTCCTCCAGCCAGGACCCTCACCTGACACCGACCCGCAGCTAAGCTCTTTCAGCACAGCTTTTTGCTACCACATTGGGATCTCTCACCCCACCCACCCTTCAACTTAGCTCTTCTCTAGCTCAAATTTTCCAGGGGTCTCCAGGCTCTTTTTCTTCTCCTTGGTCTCTGAGAAGAATTCTCTCACATCTCCAAAGTTTCTCTCACCTCTTCTCACCTCCTTTAACACAGATCTATTCAGGGCCCCTGGGGGCTCAGCGGTTGAGCTTCTTCCTTCATCTCAGGGCATGATCCCAGGGTCATGGGATTGAGTCCTGCATCAGAGTCCCTGCAGGAAGCCTGCTTCTACCTCTGCCTGTGTCTCTGCCTCCATCTCCGTGTCTCTCATGAATAAATAAATAAAATCTTTAAAAAAGAAAGATCTGTTAACTGCTTAGCTCTTGAATATGGGTTCAGAGCATGTATCTTGACTATTTTTTTCCCAATTATAAAGTATATTTGCTTCTAAAAACAGAGGGCAACAACAATAATAGTAAAGATAACAAACCATTCCTTTAACCTTCCTTCTTCCTCAAGTCATTTCTCCTATCACCAAAATTACTAAATGATTAGGGAATCTCCTCCACTCCTTCCTTTTATCCTGACTTTTGCCTTGACACTGTAATGGAATTCCTTTCTTGAGAGGCACTAAGGACCACATTCTTGCTAAATCTGCTGGCTTTTCTCTTTGTTCCTCACCTTTAATCAATTCAACAGATACTATTAAGGCCCTTGGCCTGCTAGGTATTGAGGCCACTCCTAGAGCCAGATCCAGCCCTTGGGCCCCAGTAATGCAGTTTCGTGGCAGGTGGTCTTGTGGATCAGCTCTTCTTCCCTTCCCTTTCTGACACCATGACTCTAGATTTTCCTCTTTCCTTTCTTATACTTTCCATTGGATCCTTTTCTGTGTTTTTTTTACTGGTATCCTGGACTGACATTCCTGCCCTGTCCCTGAAATGGAAGCATTCACGAGGTTAACTTTTTGGCTCCTTCCTCTCCATTCCCTTTTGGCATTTGCCTTCAAGAGTCACCTCAATTTCACTGCCCCTGACTCTCCTCCTGCCAATTTGCTCTCTCATTGAAATCTTTATAGCTTGCTAGATAGTCCAACTCAGATGCTCTGCATGTAACTCCTACTTGAAATGTCCAACACTGAGCTCATCCTTCCCTCACCTCTTAGGCATTCCCCCCAGCATGTGGACCTCCTCTGAGAACTTCCTCCACTCCAGGTTGGGCTTGAAGGACACCATCCTACACTCTGGGCCATACCTGGTTGGAATGATAGTGGGTGTCCTGCTGCCCTGGATGAACTGGGACATGCTGCAAAGGCAGAGATGAAGCTGCCATCTTCAATTGTGTGTGTGTGTGTGTGTGTGTGTGTGTGTGTAGAAGAAAGGAAATCTGGTTTGTGAAAAGAGGCACAAATGGAGTGAAGAGAGGCAGCAAAGAGATACCCTGCAGACTCTGGATGACTCAGCATCGCCAAGGAACAACATGGCCCTAGAAGTATTGCCCATTCCCAATTCCAGACCCTTGTAAGGTTCAGCTATACTATCTGCCCTTACATTTTGAGATATAATCCTATATTTTTAGAATAAATTCTCCCTTTTCTACTTGAGTCAGCATAAGTGAGCTTCAAATGAAAGAGGCTTGACTGTAACACCCTCCAGCCCAGACCTTCATTGGATTAAGATTTCCCTTACTGGTTGGAACTATCTTCCCTCAGTATTCAGGCTGAAAACCCTCATGTTATCTTTGGCACTTGCCTTACCTCATCCCAACTCCCATCATCTCCCATTACCTGACTCCTTCTTTCCACTCCTCCCATCACACCTAGGTTATTACCTCTTAATCAGACAACCAGGAGTGCCATCACTTCTTATTTGTCTCCTGCACTGTGGATTAACTAGACGCCATACTTTCTATCAGTATGCCCCTGTACTTTCTCACCACCATGCCTTATTGGGGCTGCCAGGAGACCACCCTCCCTTCTTTTCTTATTCATCCATCATACTCCAAACTAAACATCTTCTTCACTGATGGGCTTCTTCCCCAACCAGTTAACACTGTGTCTGCCTCCAAGTACCCGTTACCCTTCCTACACCTTTCTCTAGGCACTTCTTACATTCTGCTTCTTCTGAGATTTATGGGTGTCTCTCTGTATCATTTCTCCCATTACACCACTAGCTCCTTGAAGGTCGAGATTTGATCCTGTTTATTTGTTCTTTCTTAATACTTTGCCTCTCATCAATCAAAGAAAACTTGGTACTAGCTTCCTATAATCCACAGAAGCCAGAATGACTTTTCAAAAACATGATCGAGATCATGCTGCTCCTCTTCTTGAATCCTCCAGTGACTTTTTCTACACTTGGTGTTGCCAGCCTTATCCATCCATCTAGGATCCTTGGACACACTAGGCTTGTTTCTGCTTTAGGGCCATTGACTCCCAGTCCTCTCTGCCTGGAATGATTCTCCATCAGCTCTCTGCAGGACTGACTTTTACTATTACTTAGACCTCAGCTTTCATGTCACCTCTCAAGAGAGGTCTTGGGACATCTCCATCAATTCTGAAGTAAGTTACCACTCATTTCACATCCTATATATATTTTCTACATGGCTCTTCTGTTTGCTTTTCTTAAAACAGCTTTATTGAGCTATACCTTATATACCATAAGAGGCATTTGTTTAAAGTACATCATTTAATTGATTTTAGTATATTTACAGCACTATATAACCATCATGATAGTCTAATTTTAGGACATTTTTGGCACCCCAAAAAGAAACTTTCTATCCATTGGCAGTGCAGTAGCACCCCTCTCCCAACCACTTCACTGTTTGGCTTCTGGAAACTGCTAATCTGCTTTCTGTCTCTGTAGATGGGCCTGTTCTGGATCCTTCTTAGACATAGAATCATATAATATGTGGTCTTTGTGACTGGCTTCTTTTACATTTTGTATTGTTTCTGAGGCTCATCCATGTTGTTTCATGAATCAATACTTCATTCTTTTTTTGGTGCCCAATTCTCCTTCATTGTGTGGATATACTATGTTTTACTTGCTATTTCATTAGTTGGTTGGACATTGGGTTGTTTCTGGTTTGTGCTTATTTTTCCTTCCCTCTCTGTGAAAGAAGAGAAGGACCTGCGTCTATGTCATTCTCCATGATAAACCCACAAGCACATTCGTGGTGTAGTGACCAGATCCTCATGCAATGCCTCTGGGACACGAGTAAATGCACGGAATTGCTGGTACAGTGGAGCACACTTGCATTCCTAGGGTCTTGGACAGTGTCTAGCACAGAGGAGGTCTGCAAACCGCATTCTCTGAGCAGGTAGGTTGTTAGGTTGCAGAAGACAGTGGGCAGCAGCAACTCTGCTGTCCATCTGTCTCCTTTCCCACCTCCCTCTGGTAATATACAGTTCTCCTACCCCTCAGCCACTCTCGCCAGGCCTGAGCTGCAAGTGCCCATGTTCCTTGCCATAAAGAGAAAGCAGGTGCCAGGCAGAAGAGGAGGCCACTGTGTAAGGGGAAGCAGGAACAGGCAGACACTCGGGTTGTCAAGGAGAGTGCCAGACCTCTGGTTCCCTGAGGCCTTAGATCCCACAGCTCTTCCTTTGACTCTGAGCTTCAGCAGGATCTTCCCAGGTAAACGAGTCAATAAACCCCTTTGTTGCTTTGGCGAGCTTGGCTTGGCTTCCTGTGACTTGCCATAGAGTCTGATGAATACACTGAGGATCCTACTCGCCTAACTGGTCTGGTCACAGCAACAAATAAGAATTGTCTAGGGTTTCTCAGATGAGAAAATATTTTCACGGTCATTATTTTATTCTACCCTCTTAACAGAGGGGGAAGAAAAATCACAAACCTAATTTTAAACATGTGGAAACTGAAGATCAGAGGCATCAAGTGACATATCTCAGGTCACCCAGCTGAAAAGCTGCACAGCCAGGCCTCTGGATCCCAGTTATGCGCTGTTTGCCTACTGGCCCCAACACTCACAACTGGCTTTGGGAGGAAAGGGTGACATTTGCTCCTGGACAGTTTGGTGGTAAGTCTGGGACCTCCCGTAAAGCCTCAGGTGTTTGCTAAGTAAACAAGTGGACAGATTGAAACAGGAAGACTCCCACAGCTGCCCAGGAGCTGAGCACAGGGGTCTCCGGTTATCTGCAAACTAGACGCAGAGATGAAGGGTAAATGTTGGAGTAAGTCACAAAGTGAAAACCAGGCACTTAGCAGTGGCCAGATGCAGAGGGTGATACACAGCTTTGCCCCCCCTTCTTCTACCCCTTTTCTATTTCCTCCCAGTTCTCTGCCCCCTTTCTTTATAGATGAGACCAAATGGAAGACGACGAAGATCCTTTCCCTGTGAGCTGACTGACACCCCAGGCAGGCTTCCTAGAGCCACACAGCAACATCAGAACACACAGAAGATCAAGAAGACAGATTCTGACATTTGAGTTGTCCCCAACTCCTCCTCACTCCTCCTGCCACATGTACTCCCTCGGGCCTGTAATATTCTCTTCAGTGACTACTGTACTACAGCCACACTAATTTATTCAGTGTACTCCAACTGTCCATGTTTTCCCTCCCACCTCCCTCTTTCTCTGCCTAGCAAACTCTTATTCATCCTTCAAAGCCCAACTTGAATGTTATGTCTTTTAAAACTGTCCTCCAGGGATTCTCTGGACTCTGAGCTTCCATGGTACTGGATAAACATCCCTCTGTAACACTTCTCACACTGTGCCATCTCTGGGGCTTTTGCTGCATTTGTGTTCTCACCAGACGATGGTTCCTGGAAAGCCTGTCTGTCCAAGGAAGCTTTGTCTCCCAGCCCTGGCCCAGCATCTGCACAATAGTAAGCGCTCAACAAGCGCTTGCTGAAATTTTGCAAACGAAGGCTGACCTCTCCTAGAACGAAGGCCTGAGACTCCAAGAGTGGCTGAGCACATTCAAGAAAAATTTATCGAAACTTTCTCTCATGTGATGACTGATGACTTGAAGGAAATCATTCGTAATACGATCAGGCTAATAAAAGAGGCCCTTTTGGTAGAAGTGCTTAGAGAACCTCTAGTTATGAGTTCCTTTTGATAAATAGTGCAGAAAAAAGCCTTTTTCTATTTCTGTTCTGGTTGCTCCCTTGCAGTGCAGATGATGAAGAGCATTATTTTGATCTTTATTTCGTGGCAAATAGTGTAGAGGGAGATGGCCCCGAGTTCGCCTGTATTAGCTTAAGAGGGCTGCTACAGCAGGGGACCACAGGCTGAGAGGCTTAAACAAAACAAATTTATAGTCTCACAGTTCTAGAGGCTACAAGTTCAAGATCAAGGTGTGGGCAGGGTCAGTTCTTCTGGGGGCTATGAGGGCATCTGTTCTCTGCCTCTCCCCTGGCTTCTGGTGTTCCGTGGCCTATAGGATCATCACCCCAATCTCTGCTTTCATGTTCACATGGTGTTTTCTCTATGTGTGTGTCGGCCTTCAATTTCCTCCTTTTTGTGAGGACCCCAGTCGTGTAAGATGGGGGCCTATCCTACTGACCTCATTTTCACTTGATTGCCTCTGTCAAGGCTCTTTTTTCAAGTAAGACCACTTTCTGAGGTACAGGGGATTAATACTTCAGCATATGAATTTTGGAGGAATGTAATTCAACACATAACAGTGACTCTGAATTGACAGCTAAAATGAGTTCAGAACTTAGAATCCTGAAGCCAGGTAGACAGGAATAACAGAAGTAGAGATTTTCAGGGAAGTTCACTTCTCTTCCCTGAGTCCATCTCTCAGTGCCAATAAAGGCTTCATTGTACTACTGGAGAGATTCAGAGGGAGAGATGCCAAGAACATTCCAGAAACCACAGGTGAATATTCACCTAACCTGCCTTGTTTCGGCTACTACCAGGGAAAATGCACCTGCAAGTGGTGGAGACAGACAGAAATAAAGTGAAAGAGAGACAGAATGACAGAAAATACATGTACTTCTAAGTAGAGGCAGATTTTCCATGATGCTAATAAAACTCAAGCTTCATGGCTTGTTAAAAAGGATCCTGTACTTAATTTCATGTTCTTTTTTAAAAGATGAACTCTCCCTCCAATGATATGAAATCTAGGCTCCTCAAAACCTAGATCTATTCTGCCTCTAACAAAAATACCTAGACTGTCTTTGGGGTTCAGAATGGGATGTAAGAAGTTCCCCTTCTCCTTCATATAGTTTGGAAGACAAAACTCACATGGGGTTGCCTCCCCAAAGTCCTGCCTAAGTAAAATGCATTGGCCACCGGACCCCCCCCAGAAAGCCAGTCATTCCTCCTGCCCCATTCACATGGAATGGACTTCATTCCTCTTCCCAGAGTGACTGGCAGCTTTAAAATCTTAGCAGAACTTACTGGTCCCTAGAAATTTCTAGTCCTGAAACGGGGAGAGCCTAGGACAGATGCCCATTGGAGTGAGGGGGGCCAAGGGAAGTTCCAGAGAAACCACTCTACCAGCCATCTGAGGGATGGGCTGACCTGGGCTTGGTGGTAAGAGAGTAGGTGACCAGTTCATTTGACAACTCCCCCCCCCCCCCCCCCCCCCCCCCCCCCCCCCCCCCGCCACCGCAACCTCCTGCAGCAGGGGAGTGAAACTGCTAAGGGAGAGCACACTTAGCAATTTTCATTTCTTTGGGCTTTGCCCTGCTCTCCCTTAGTTTCTGGGTTTTTCCTTTCCATAATGTTATTGCAGAGCTGGATGCTGGTGACACTGCTCTTGGCCAGGGCTGGCTCTTTATTTGCAGGTAATTAACTTGGCAGAGATGGTGGTATTTAATAAATAGCTAAGGTTGACTGATCAAAATGTCAATGATCTCATTTCTCAAAAATGCTTTATGTGTGTTGTTTTTTTTTTTTTTCTCTTAGGCCCACAGTGTCTATTTGAATTTCCCCTCTCTCTAAGACGAGATTTATTTGTACCATTCAGGCAGTAACTGGTATCTTCTATAATCTAATCTCTCTCACAAATGCAATCCCAAGATTTGAAGAAACTGGGATTATGGGACCATCGGGATTAGTATATTTACTGGTCTGCCACTTGGGGATTGGTCAGAACTTCTGTGTGGCAAAGCCAACATTATCTCATTCTTAAGAGGGCCATGTGACAGGCTTGAAAAGGCCAGTCGTAACTTCAGATTTCTAAATAAATCAAGTAGACATTCAATGATTGCTTAGTGATTGGATGTTATAATGGCTAGAAAAACCTCACTTCAAATCAACCAGATATTTATGAAGTCCAATCAACTCTATAGGCATGGCCTAAGAAATAATTACCCCTGTTTTGCTGATGAAAGCTTTGAAGTATAAAAAGCAAGTGGCTTGCTCAACTTTATATTGATTTAGGCATATAAGCCACAGAACTTAAATAAAATCCTTGGTTGTGTATTTCTGATCTCAGGCTAAGAATGGGGACATGTTATAAAGAGGAACAGTAAAGGAGCTAGGGATGTTTAAAGAATGTGACCATGGCATGGCCTAGACTCACAGACACCAGAACTTCAAGGTTGTTCAGAATCCATAGCAGTTCCAAAGACTCCGTGAAACTGTTACTCACATAGTAGCTGAAGTTCTAGATTCTTTAGTTCTCTGCTGTTGATCTGATTCACTACTCATCCAGTGTCTTTTTTAGGTAAGCCCACCCACTTCTCTTTGTTTGAGCCCCTAATAGAAGCTCACCATCCCTAACCTCTTTCTTCCCCCACAGTTAAATTCCTTGCTTGTTTTATTTTACCTTTTTAAAAAAAGATTTATTTATTTATTTGAGAGAGAGAGAAAGAAAGCACGAAGCAGGGGGAGAGGGAGAGGGAGAGGGAGAGGGAGAGGGAGAAGCAGACTCCCCACTTCTAATTCCCGGGCTTGATCCTGGGACCCTTGGGATCATGACCTGCCAAAGGCAGATGCTTAACCCACTGAGCCACCCAGGTACCCCTAAATTCTCCGTTTGAATTGAGCTCTGTTACCAGTCATAGACAAGGCTCTGGAATACTTGGGTTCCTGGTTCAATCAGGTATGGCTTTGGTATGAGTACAGTCATGTGTAACAGAAATTGACCAGCCCACTTAAGTAATAGTTAGAGGTCAGAGGTGGCAAGTCCCCTAGAAGGGGATGGCAGGGAGCAGGGATGCTGTGATTGACTGTCAGCTCTAAATAACACACTGACATAACCCAAACCATTTCCCTATTTCCTTATTTCATCTATGCCAAGCACATAGCAAAGGAACTGATTTAATATCTCCTCTGGCTTCTTTAAGGGAAGGGCAACTGAAGATGGTTGGTGGTTGTGTCAGTTTGTGGGATTTATCTACAAAGCCATGGGAGAGCTCAGACTCCAAAGGAGGAAAGAAAGAAGAAAGTGAAGGAAAAAATAGTTATCAATTAGAGGGCTGATACTTATTTTGGCAGTGACATTATATAGTTAATGACTAGCTATAGGTCCCCAGGACACCTGATTATTCACCATGAGGCCTCCAACAAGATGGTTCATGGCTCGGAGCCTGGCTGGCTTCTATAAAGCAGGAGATGATAATAGCATATGCCACCTCCCTGCCTCTACTGAGGTGTCTGAGGACAAGTTAACATTTGCACTGAGCTTTGAAACTCTGGGATGAAAGGTGTGAACAGACTACAAAGAGGCATTGTATTGGTGATTTACATTTGGCCCTCAGACATTTCAGGCCCTTGTCTGAGGCTGGGTCTGGCAGCGAAGGGGAGGGAGGAGGAGGCAGGGGCAGGGGAAGGGACAGAAGCGCTAAATGTCACACCCCTGGAACTAGGATCTGTGGGCTGCCACCTTGGGGGAAATCCAACAGAAGAGAAGGTGCCTCCACCAGGGGATTTACTCTAATACACTGAAGGGTGTGGGAACTGTGGTTTGTCTGGTTTCGGTAAAAAAAGTTCTCAAAGCAGAAAGACTGGACCTAGTACAGCATCTCCCTGGAGTCCTGGTAGAGATGGCAGCCCCAGTCCTGCCATGCAACTCCTAACTTCTGCTAATCCTGCTCCTACTTGCGGCGACTGTCCCTAGGCAGAGGCTGGGTGACATAGGCTCCAGCCAGCTGGTTTCATAAGGCTTCAGCCCTGAAACAATCACCGAGTGCCTCCTGCACCACCTCCTTCCCTCGGTCCCTTTGATATTTAATTTCCTCTTTGAGGCTGTCCTCAATGGCCATTTTTGTTTATTCCACCTACCATGAAATGGTACTCTGTGTGATAGGCTGTTAGGAGGTGGTGGCCCAGTGTGTGGTTTGCTCTTGGCTCTGGAACCTGCCTGGGCACGTCCCTAGGAGCTGGCTATTCCCAGGCCCGCAAATAACCCTGCTTTCTTCATTTCACCCTAACCTGGCTCTGAATGGGGACCCCATGACCTTTGTTTACTCAACTTCCTCACACCCATCCATCAAACCTTGATCACTTAGAATGCCTGGTGAATTCACTGGTTATGAGGGACATTAAGAGTTAAGAAGGGATAGGTTTTCATCTAGATGTCCCCTTCCCTTACACCTGCTATGCTAAAGAAGTGTGTTCTCCACCTCTGAGACTGAGTTTTCTTACTTGTTAAAATGAGATAATGACATCTATCCTACCTATTCACAGGAGCATTTTGAGAATCAGGTGGTTTAAAGTATACGAAAGCATGTGATAAATTAAAGAGAAGGGAAATTAGCTCACTATATTGGAGTTTTACAATGCTTCTACCTAAGCCACTGAGCAGCAGCCAGGCCCAAATGCTCTACTCTGAACTCTTTGCATATGGAGAGGCATGTGGGAAGGGCATTTGGCTCTGTTGACATCAAGGACTCTTAAGCTCATGAGCCTGACTTTGATGTGGATTACATTTGATTCCCCAGTGACAGTTCTGGGGTCTTCCACCAGGGTATGTAGTAGGGGGGCAAGTGATTGAGGCTGTCTTCTAAGGGCAATGGGAAACCATTGGAAGGATTAAAATGGAAGAGTAGCCTGATGAATTTTAATATTAAAACCATTCTCGGGCTGTTATGTGGAAAATGGAATGTAGGTATTTGTAGTGCAGCTGTTATTGTTCAGCTGACAAGCCTCTGAGTCCCCATTTTATTTGGGGGAATTCCACCACTAACTGGTCTTGATGGGAGACTTCCCCCACCCCCGACCCCTCTAGATGTTGAACATGCCAGGTACTCCCTCTGCCAGTTCTGAACGCTAAGGAATGGGCATGGGTGCTCCACCAAGGACTCCAAATCTAGTTCCAGGCAAAGATCTGGGACAAGACAGATTTATTCCAGCAGTGGCAGAGATGGCCAGCCCAGGGGCCAGTGGAATCCCTAGTGCCAAAGGGGGCCCATGCTGGAGAAGGTGGAGATCCTGCAGGGAGAGCATAACATTCTGACCAAGCCCATCCTGTACCAGGATGTTACTGCAGTGCTTTCTCAGCCTCTCTGGGCTCCTGCTGGTTTCTCAGGTGCATTCTACTGCCTTCTCATGGATTCTGTGAACTTCCCGAGAGATTGCCAACAATCCACTTCCTGCTTAACTAGAGTAAGTATGTGTTGTTTTCGTTCAATCCAGAGCAGCTACATGTTTAGAGGGAAGGGGAGAATGAAGAGGCTTATCCAGTCAACCAGCAAGAAATGACAGTGGCATGAACTGAGCGTGGTGGTGCAGGTGGGAAAAACTGAGTGCAATGGATTTTGGGTGCTATTGAAGGAAGAGTCATCAGAATTTCCTAGTAGTTTGTGTCTAGGGAGGAGCAAAGCAGAATTAAGGAAAGCTTGATGTTTGCCTTGGAAATGTTTAAGCATGTTTGTATAAGCCCAGAAAAAGTCTGGAAGGAAAGGCACTAAACCTTTATCAGGGCTTGTGTCTGGGAGGTCCCTGGACCTATAGTAGGAGCAGAGGCTTTACCTCGTATTTTACACATAAAAACATGATTTATTTTATACTTACTTCATATTTTACATTAACAAATGATAGCACTTGGGTGCTTTTTTTTATTTGTTCCATAGTTTGTAAGTAAGACATAAAAAATATTTTTGAGAGAAATCTTAGGAAAATTTAGGCAGTGTTAAAGGCAAAATTAGATTAATGGAGAATGTTTAGGTCTCTTAAAAAGCTGAGGGGAAAAAAAAAACTTTTCTTGGCTAACTAAAAGAAATGCTACTATTTGAAAGGGAAAGCAAGAGATGAGGACCAGAGGAAGATTTTCGTAGGAAGTCATCAATCATTTTATCCCAGAGCAGAAGGTTTCACAACCAAGGGGCAGAGTACCATGTTTCCTTAAATAGCATTAATTATGTATTTAGGAAGTGAAGCTGTGCTGAATCCAAAGCTATCTAGATTTGAGACCAGATAGTTAGCAGTTAGTAGGAGTTTACCTACATCAGAGATGAGACATTCCTGAGAGAGTTTGTCAGAAAGCTGTCTAATCTTATCTACCCTCCCACTCCCCCAAGTCAGGGCTTGGGAAGGGGCGGTGAGGGATCGAGGGCTGGGCTGTGGCCAGCAAGGTGGGAGCACGACTTACCAAAAGTCAGAAAAGCCAGGCCAGGTTGTTTGTCACTCAAGGCTGTGTTGAAATCACGTATCAGTCTGTAGGCCAATTTGTTCATTTCAAATCCTGAAGAGTGAACCCAAAGCAGAGCCCAATCCAAATGGGGAACCGGCCAAATAGCTAAGGTAGGCACAAGTGGTAAGGCGGGAGAGCCACTGCTTCGAGGCCCCTGGCGCAAGCCTGGAGTTATGGCATTCAATCATGGGTAGAAGAGTGTCTTGGATGGTGAAGAGTTCCTGAGAGGAATTGATGTGCTTTCAAGGTCCCAGGGAGTCGCCTGAAACTCAGAGGCCTGTATCTGAGGGAAACGGGGACATAAATCAGATTTTATTTCAGATTCATCATTTATTTTAGATTCATTGATCCATCTATCCACTCATCTGTTTAGCAGTTTCAGATTATAAATAAACTCTAACATATTATTAATTCAAATGAACTTTGGGGGAAATATATGCAAAGAAAAGCATTTTTATGAATGAATTTCAAATTGGGTATAGGGACTGAAAATGAGGTTAAGCAAAGTATTATCAACTACAGTTTCTTTGAGGATCAACTTTGAAGAAAAAGATATTAATTTTGTAAGTAGTATAAAAAATGTTTACATATAAATGGGTACTGCTGTGGTTCTTCAAATATGTGTCTCTTCACTTAGGCTACACAAAATTGGACTGGAATTTTGTTTATCATCTTTATTACTTGGCAAACCTTTTCTTCACAGATATCCTAAAGCTAACCTTCATCCCAATGTCTATTAGCATATATAGAAAAGATTTCCTTTTCACGAGACTTGTTTGTTAAGTCGATCCTTTTAATAAAAAAGGTATCGCATCTGCAAGAAAAATATATTTATACCAGTACATAAAAACTCATAATTTAAGTTATCTGAAGTTTTGAGTTATTTCAATTTGCTTCCACCAGGATGGGTACATCAGAGTTAACAAGTTCTAGAAGTCTCGAGAATAAAACTATAAAGTTGAAAACATGACAATACAGTCACTAGGCCTGACTCCAGAAGTTTCATTTGTGTTAGGGAGGGCAGCGGTGATGGGAATCCTGTTCAGAAGAGCATCTAAGTTTCAGAGTTTCCCCGAAATAAAGATACCATTATTCAGTTGGAGGCTTATCCCCAGGGGCTCAAGTTCACCCCCAATGATTAATTACAATCCCATTTGTCTGGTGGTAACGCCTCTCCAAGGAGTCCGACTCCTCTCGGCCCCAGCTCTGAAGACATTCTTCATATTCAAGCACAGGACTGTGATTATCGACCACAAAAATAATAGTGGCTCAGGAGGCCTGCCAGAGGCAGCTCTCTACTCCTTGCTT
Organism: Vulpes lagopus; assembly: GCF_018345385.1. NCBI lineage: Eukaryota > Metazoa > Chordata > Mammalia > Carnivora > Canidae > Vulpes > Vulpes lagopus. The sequence continues at coordinate 44,067,408 of NC_054838.1, forward strand.
GGCATCATTTCTCTGACCGCTTTATCTCTCACACACTTCCCCATGTGCTGTTTCTCTGTAGGCTGTAAACACACACACACACACACACACACACACACACACACACACACACACAGGCAGATTCACCTAAACCCGAGAGCTTAGCAGAAAACAAGTCCCTGCTTGCTTGCTGGGAGTTAGGAAGGCCAGCCCAGGGAAGAGGGCAGGAGAGAAGCCTCCAGTGGCTGCTCGCCACACTTTCTGTTTCCTCCCCTGCCAGATGGTTTCCAACCCCCTTTTAGTTCCAGAACAGCCTAAAGCCCAGAGCGGGCAGCCTGCCTACCCGGAGTGACATCTGTGTTTCTAGGAAGGCCCTCTTCAGCTCCCAGACACACCCTACCCTTCTAGCTCAGGTCTAAAAGCCTGGGCTGGGGAGCAGTGCCTTTAGCAGAGGTGATAAGCCTCTGGCAAAAGCAAATCCGTCCCCCACCCCTGGGTGGGGGAGAAGAGGAGGGAGACACTGCAACTCACCTAGCCTTGGCGCTTGGTGGGGAGTGAGTGTCTGAACCTGGGAGAGTACCGGCTCCCTTGGATTCTATGGAAGGAAGAAGTTCTGCTCAGTACAGGGTCACTAGGAATTCCTGTGGTGACTGCTGAAATGAATTGAGGTCCTCAGGAGATGGCCGATGTGGGAGACATCCGAGCCGGGTCTCCTCCCAAGCCTCCCATGGCGGCTCTGATCTGGCTTCCTGGCATAGGGATTCTTTCTAGAGGGTCTTCTCACAGAATAGTGGGTAGACACTGCCTGTCATCCCTGTATTCTCAGGCTCAGTAGGCCCAATGGACTGTTTGCAGAATGAATGAAGGAAGGAATGAAGGAATGACTGGCGTGTTGGGTGAGACCTCCCCATAGCGAGCACCACTTTCTACAAGTTCCCAGTGTGCTTCTCGAGGCTGGCCACCTGGAACAGTGACCAGGGGCTTCTGAATGTGCTTCGGCACAAAAGGCCCCGGGGCTCCTCACATCCCTCTGGGGGCTGTGCCAGGGCAGCTGCTTTCCCACCCTGCTCACTCCCGGGTTGAGGCTCTGCTTTTTTTTTTTTTTCCAAACCTTTCCACCTGGCCCAGAGCCAGGGAGGCTTCGAAGTCACACTCAGAATTTCCATGACAGTAAAGAGACCAAATGCAACCCTTCGCAGCCCCTGAAAGAACTCTCCTCCAGTCCCGCCGTGTCTGGCAGCATTTTGTTCGCCCCATTTTGATACAGGCCTGTGGAAGGTCAATGACTCCTTTAAAAAGAAGGGAAACATGGACAAGTGCCCAGTTCTAACCTGCTGACAGTGCAGTTCTGTGCGGCAGCCCACAGTTCCCTGCTGAAGCCTTCACAGTGATTTCTCACAAAGGTCTGCAATCTATTATGCTACAGTTGACTGCTGCATTCAAATGTAAAAACAGATCCTTGGATCAACACCCTCTAAAAAGCCAAGAAAAATGTGGTAGTGTTCTTTCCTGGCTCTAGCCGAGAGCTCTCTGAGGGAGGAATCCTGGAGAGCCCAGAGCAGCAGCCACAGCCGCCGCAGCAGCCGGGTACCTGTGTGGCTATCCCGGTAACCCCATCGGTTCCGAATCCCAGCGAGATGTGGGGGCTCCAGGTATTGGGGGGGGGGAGGGCAGAGATGCCCAAGGGACCTGTAGTCACCAGATTCTTTTCACAGATTCAGATTGTGGGGGAGATGGGGCTGGGTTTTTCATGTCATCCAGCTCCCCGCTTTCACTCTGGACTAAACCATTCTGGAAGATGGCACTTTAAAACCTCTGTGCAAAACATCCTCCCCCGCCCCCCGCCCCTGGGCTAAAATACAGCTGCTTTCTTAAAATAAAACAACAAGCTGGCTGCCCAGAGGTCCTGGCCAAGCCCAAACAAAAACAAAATTTCCTTCTTAAGACATTGCTTGCCATCGGTGCATAAAATCCACACTGGAGAAAATGTGAAGTAGGATCAGTGGGGATACCTGAAGGTGTGGATGAAAAGACACCCTTGTCTTCCTGCCTGCCAGCTTGTCATCCTTCTCCCTTCTCCCCCACCCACCCCACCCATACCCTTCAGCAGCTGGGGGGCAGCCAGGAGTGCGAAGTGTCAGGAATAGTTGGAGCACCAGTTTTCGTCTGTTTTGCCGGGCTCTCCCCACTGCTGGTTGCACTGGCTTCAGCCGAGCGGGCTCATCCCACCCCCAGAAGGCGACCAGATCGTTCGTTCACACTCTGTCTGCTTCGTTTGTTCACCTATTGCCAATTACCTTGCTGAGATCATTGTTTTTCTCTTCTGTATTTTTAGCTCAGAAGGAACCTCCTCGCGAGATGACTATCTCAGACCCCGTCTTTGCTTCCCAGACTGTGGTGAGCCTTGTTTTGGCGGAGTGAGTGGAAGTGACTTTCCCTGTGCAAAGAGGAGCTTTACTGTGCCCGCTCTGGCCCGCGCATGTGGAGACCTTGCTTTGGGGGTGGGAACGACGTGTCTATGTGGATAAGCACATGTAGCATATACACCCATGCACACCCATGCACAGCCATGCACACCCTTCTCCTTGGTTTTGTTCGGATCTCAGCAGAGTCCACATTCAGTATCGAATCCCGTTCTTGGTCTGAAATTTGGATTCCTTCACCGACTTGTCCGTGGACGGTGGTCACGTGTCGGTGCCTGGTGCAGTACCTGGCACGTGGCAGGCATGCAGTGTGCACAGAATGGATGAAGAGACCAATGGCGTGTGGGTTCCAGATTGCTATTCAGGCTGGGAGAAAATCAGACGGGAAGAAATGCCACTGACATGCTGCTTTCTGCTCCGCCAGCTGACATTGACTTTGGGGTACTCAGGGCACCGGCAGCTTCTGCCTCCGGTGGGCTGTGCCTCCTCCAGGGCTGCATCAGGCTGCGTCCTTCTGGCCATTCAAGTTAAACTCAACGGTCTCCTTTGAGACTGCCTTCCTGACTACCATGTCCAAAGAAGCCGTCCTTGCATCATTCCATCACTTTCCCCCACCTTCCCCTGTTCAGTTGTTTTTATAGTGTGCTCCCCCATCTGAAATGTTTTTCCCTTTCGGTTTGCCTGTTTATTGTCTGCATTTCCTTTTTAAAAATAAGCTATAAAAAGACAGACCACTGAAGGTCTGTGGTCTATCTTTTTATTGTGGTCTCCATAGCAATTAGATGGGTGTCCAGCACAGGGTGGTTATCCAATAAATGGCTAAGTGAATGAATCCTCCTTTACATGGTCACAGAACCCTGCAGGGAGCAATTAATGGGAGGCGGGTCAGAAATGAATAGCTCAGCTTCTCTCCCCAATCCCTCCTTTCCCTTCATCTGCTTCCCTGGCTGGGCCCCCGAGTGCCTCACACCATCCATCCTCAAGTGTCCGGTTTTCCTGTCTGAGCACCTGGCACGCATCACCGATGCCCTTGCTTCCTGGCGCCCACGGCTCATTCCTGATGATGTGGGCTTCGAGCTGTGTGGCTCTGACACGTGGACACCACGGCCCCCACCAGTGCTGCTACCAGCAGACTCTTCCCCCGCCCTGTCCTGCCGGCCGCCTTGAAGCTGTCCGCCCTTGCCGCCCTGCACAGCGGGCATCCGTGGAGATGGAGCCCTCACACATCCACGGGGGCCGCAGCCTCTGGGTTGAATAGTTTACAGCGAACCACCCCCTGCCCATCTGCCTCTGATGCTGCTCTCTGGCTCATGCCTCCTCTTCCTGCCATCTGTCTCCTTGTCCTGTTTTCTCACTGCAGGTCCTACAAAGGCCTTCAGCTTTGACCTTTCACTTCTCTCCTGGATCACAGTTAGGACTCTCTCCCTCTGGCCACCCTGCGGTGACCTGGCCCAGGCTAAATGGCTAGAGCCTTCCAGTCTGGACCCAGTGTAGGAGTTTGCTTGGGCTGCCGTAACAAGATACCACTGGGCGGCTTCAACAACAGCAAGGTATTTCTCACAGTGCTGGAGGCTGGAAAGTCCAAGATCATGGTGCTACCCAGGCAGGTTTTGTTTTGAGCCTTCTTCTCCTGGCTTGTAGGGGACTGCTGTCTCACTGTGTTTTCACACAATGGGAGAAGAGAGGGACAAAGACAGAGACAGAGAGAATGTGTGTGTGTTGTGTGTGTGTGATAGAGACGGAGACAGAGACTGAGCTCTCTGATGTCTCTTCACACTAATCCTAGCAGATCAGGGCCCCACCCTTTCAACGTCATTTGACCTTAATTACTTCCTCTCTCCAAACACAGAGCTACTGGTGATTTGGGCTGCAAGAGAAGAATTTGGAGGGGACACATACATTCAGTCCCTGATAGTCAATAAGCTGATTTTAGGAGTGAAGGTACTAAGGTTTAGAGGCATTAAATTATACAACTAGTAAATGGTAGACTGGGGATTTAAACTCAGGCCTGTCTGACTCCAGAGCTAGCCTAATCATTATCCTAACCATACTGTCTTTCTATGCTATGCCTTTACTTCTGTGTCTTCTTTGCTTGGTAGTTCCTCTACTTGCTCTGCAGTCAGTCCTGAATTCAAATCTCCACTATGGAACTCTGGCTGTATAATCTTGGGTGGATAATTCCCTCCTAGTCCAGGAGGTAGCATGGTAAATTGAAGGGTGAATTTGGCCTTTCCCTCTGCCCAGGCCTGGTCTCCCCTACAAGGCTCCCAGTAATGACAATTGCCATTATTCCTTTTACTCTAAAAATGTGAGGACTTCTTGCTGTATGTCAGACACCATGATAATATATGTAAAGTTATATATTATTTCTACTTAGCTTTGACAACCTTGTAAGGTAGATGTTGATAACAGAGCTACATAGAAGTGAAACAAACTGGTGAAGGTCATCAGCTAGAAAGTGGCCGCATTAGAGATAAATGCACATCTGCCTAATTCTAAAGTCTGCTCTCTTTCCCCAACATACTTTAAGTTTTGGGGTGAGCTGATAGAATTGTGTCCCACCATTCTTCTCTACAACTGACTTCCCAGCTAGCACACAGTCAGTACAGTAGCAAAGGCAACCTGAAATGTATTTAAGGATTTAAAGGAAAATTAAATTTTATTCTTCCTAAGAAATAGGAAGACCCCCAGTGGTCTAGCTTTGAGTGGTAAGACCCTGGCATAGGCAAGTCCTGTTTTATCATGTCATTGTGCATGAGGTCAGATGCCAGAAGAGGTCGAAGAATGAGATTGTGTTTTATCCTTTCTTGTGGTGTGGCTTTCTGTGTAATCACTCAGGTTAAGCCCACTGTTCGTCTGATGCTGGTGCCATGTCATCACCATTCTTTCTGATTGCTCTTCATGAGTTTTACGTTGTGGGATGAGAAGGTGAAATTTTTTAAAAATATTTATTTATTTACTTAGAGAGTGCACATGAACAGGGGGCACAGAAGGAGAGAGAGAGAATCTCAAGCAGACTCCCCATTGAGTGCAGAGTTCTCTGTGGGGCTTGATCTCACAGCCCTGAGATCATGACCAGAGCCAAAATCAAGAGTCAGACATTTAACCGTCTGAGTCACCCAGGTGCCCCAAGGTGAAATTCTATTCCCGGTGAACCACACCAAATCCTGTAGATCTCTATTGGATCATCTCAGAGTACAGGGAACTAATGGCCACTGCCAGCCTCCTGGGAACACTGAGAGTCATCTTAAATGATGTGTGGGCAGGAGAGGCAATTTGTGGCACTGCATGTCCTTCTCTTGCTCTTTCGGCATTTCTCTCTGCAAGGACCTTGATGTACTACATGCACAACAGAGGGCTGGACTTGGGTGCTCGCATAAGCTTCTGGAATCCCTGCTTCACCAAAAAGAGGCTGAATGTTCCTAAGTATTTTTCCAAAGAGAACGACAGCAAGGAAGAACTGTGTGATGTTGACCATGCCCCAATTCTCATTTGTTTTGCATTATTTTTCATTTATGAATGGAGAGCTTCATGCCTCTCATTGCAAATGGTCTTTTGACTTTGGGAAATATGATTTTTCATATTCTGAGGGTGAAAGGAGACTTTTCAGCCAGAGGAGGGGCATCCCTTCCTATTAGAATTGTCTAGAAAGCATCTTCAAATTAGTGTGTATCTTCCCCTTTCTTTTAGAGGGAGCACTTATTCAGCTGAGAATCACTGCATCCACAACAAACCAATATTGCATGTAGGAATGTTTGGGACAGCCACTAGATGCACTGAGGTGGGAAGAAAATTGAAATATAGCAGAAGGGAGAGAAAACTGAAAATGAAGTAATCAGAGAGGGAGACAAACTATGAGAGATTCTTAACTTTAGGGAACAAGCTGAGGGTTATTGGAGGGGAGGCGGGTGGGGGTGATCGGCATTAAGGAGGGCACGTAATGTGATGAGCACTGGGTGTTTTATGCTACCATGAATTATTGAGTTCTAAGTCTGAAACTAATGCTTATCTCAGCTAATTGAATATAAATTTTAAAAATTGAAATATGTCCATCTAAGTTTTGATTCCTTGGGGATAACATGGCCCCTAAGGCTGCAATTCAGTTGTTATTAAATAAATACTTGTTACAGGGTGCCTGGGTGGCTCACTCGGTTAAGTTTCTGCCTTCAGCTCAGGTTATGATCTCGGGGTCTTGGGGTTGAACCCTACATGGGGCTCCCTGCTCAACGGGGAGTCTGCTTCTCTCTCTCTCTTTCTTTCTCTCTGCCTCTGCCCCCCACTTATGCTCTCTCTCTTTCTTTCTCTCTCTCTCCCAGATAAATAAAATCTTCAATAAATAAAGAAATGAATATTTGTTAAATATGTGGAGACCAAGAAATGTTTTCTTCTGGGTAAGTCTCCTACATCTCATTGCATTCTCCAGTAGGTCCCTATGGACTGAGTTTTGGTACTATGGTTGGCAGGTGGACATAAAAGCCAATAAATGTTATTCAAGACAGACTTGACAAGACTCCAATCCAAGGAGCTTTCCTCTGGGGCTTGGGTGACAAAGTATAGCCCAATGCTGGTCATGGAACTCCGTGTGACACCTGGCACAGTGGTGGCTGTGGGAGCCTCCAGACACGACACCCTGGCATGGACCTGGGATGCTCAAGATGGGCAGGAGTAGGGGTAAGCTTCCCTGAGTCTTTGTGGATAGTCGCATGGACAAGAGGGAACATCGGCAAGAGAGGAGGAGTACTGTGGGCATGGAGACTGGCAGGCTGGTTGCGGGCATATGAGGTATCTTAGTGGAGAAGCTCCGAAATCAGGAGGGCAAGTGGGGTGGGTTGTCACTGTCATGCAGGTGAATGTTATCAAAGCAGCAGATACTTTGGTTATATACATATGTCACACCGAGTGACATTTAATGGCTAGGGTTCCAATCCAGAAATGTTTGAGATAAGTGTCTTATGCTTTGAACCCTACCAACCCTTGTACCAACAGGGGCCAGCATTGCTAATGACCTCACTTCACACTTTGACGTCTGAGTAGTTAGCCAAGACACGGAGCTACTTCTGCCATGATGCTTCCAGATTATTTCTTCCAGCCAGCTTTATCAAAAGGCTCATCTTGGTTCCCCCTCTTAGACATTTCCTTTCAAGAATCACCCGGCCCTTTGTGAGATGTCTTCTGTGCTCAGTGGCTTCACTTCACCTTTGCTTTGCTTTGCTTTTCCTTTGTTCAGCCTTCCCACCCAAGCCACATTTCCATCCCAGGGTTGGGCATATTTCAACCTGTTGAGACAGGAAGGAGGGGAGGGAGAAGGAGCTTTGCCACCAGCTCACATTCTGACAAAAAAGGCAAGTCATAACCTCTCTAGGCTTCCTTCCATGTTCTAATCTGTACCTTGAGGATCTGAATGCTGAGGTACTGCACGGAGGTTTCATGAGGAAATGCCATTAAAATGCCAGTAAAACCATTTTGAGATGTGGGGTGCTGTGCCCAGACCCCACACTCCAGGTCACCTCTCTGTCATGCAGATCACATCCTCCAGTTGGGTGGTTGGGTGCGCAGAGCTGGAGTGCCCAGAGGAGGGGGAAGGAGGCTCCACCACAGATGGCAGCAGGCAGCAGGTTTAGAAAGGATGCAGATTTCATGAAGGTCACTGTGATGTTCTGACTGGCAAGACAAATGTTAAGGATCAAGCATCTAAATCAAGCACCACGTGTAGAGTTCCAAAGGAGAAAGAATGTGGGCTTTCCGTTCAGCAAGAGCGAGGTTTAAGCTGCGGTTCAAACGCTAGCTTTGGGCAGGTGAACTTGTCTGAGTCTCAGTCTCCTCGCTGGTGAAGCAGGGAGAGGCAGACTCCATCCCAAAGTGCTATCACGTCTAAAACAATAGGTACATAGTTGCAAATCAATTGCTTTTTGTTCTGTGGGCCTTGTCCCTTGTTCTCTTTGTGGTTTATTCTGAATTTTTTTGAAATAATCAAAGAATGAAACATCACATAAAGAAATTGAACCTTGACAATATGCAGACCACTGTGTTTGAGTGAGTGGAGAAGCAATGGGGAAAAAACATCGTGCCTGACCTTAAGCAACCTCGGTGCTAGCGTTCTGGGATACCACCGGAGAACCTGGAAGCATGCTCTACTGCTTACACCATCGCCATCCACATAGGGAGGGAGGTCTACTCTTCTGAAGCAAAGGTTATGAGAAATGAGAAACCCAGAATGATGGAGTTGGAAATGGCATGGCAGTTGTAAAGATGGAAGAAAATTGAATCCCAGGTGAAAGGACCTGTCCAGAATCACCCACCTGAAAGTTGTAGGGCCTGAAAACAAGTTTCTGGACCTTCAATTTATCCCAAGGCTCATATTTGACATGGAGGTTGCACATGTGGCTATGGAATTGTGGCATTTCTGCTGTCTTGGATCTTACAATCTCAACACAAAATTGTCATTTGTTAAAGTAATAGCTGGGCTGATGGTATAAGGACATTTGTGTTCCTAAAAGTTTACATTATCCAATCCCCAATTGAAATGTACCAAATTTCCCTTTGTGGCCTAGGTTAGTAGCACTGGATCAGCGACCTGGCTGTGCTGAGTTGGAACATCTATAATTTAAGATGTGTGGAGAGGGCCTATGTGTGCCTCCAGATCCAATCCCCAGCCTACTCCATTTGGCCTTGGGTAACAGACCTGTGTGGTCTTTATCGGGCTTTGTCTTCTGGCCTGATGTGGTCACTGGTATATTTTGGCAGGTGATTAGATAGAAGGAGGAGGATAAGGTTGGGGTATGTGTTCTTCTGGCTTCTTCTCTGTTGGGTCACCCAGAGCTGGCCTTGCCCTCTGCAAGCTCCTTTGAGGTGGCTTTCCCCATCCAGCTGCCTTCCCTGGGTCTTCACCTTCCAGGCCCCTTCCCTGGGTTCTGGGACCAGCTCCCTCCCCTATGCCTTCAGGCTGTAGGGTGATAGAGGTTCCCGACTAAGGCGAGCCTTGGGGTGCTGCTATTCCTCTGTGGTTTCCTTAAATTCTGTCTAGAGTTTTATGATTAGTCCTTTATTAAAGTCTCAAATTACCCAGTTTGAATGTGTCTTTTTTTTTTTTTTTCCTCCAGTCACTACTCTGGCTGATATAGGGTATCTTCAATTTCATGGAAAATAACCACAATATGTTTAAGTTGAGCTCAAGAGAGAGAGTTGAAAAAGTAAGAAGTTTATCTTGGAAAAGAGGAAGCGAATAAGCTGACAAGTAAAATAAGAACTATAAGTGTTTAACAGAGGAGAAAACATCTTTTCCTCTGAGAAATTATTTATTTATTCATTTATCACTAATTAAATATTTTCACTGAATTTTGTGTGTATTCTGGGGTCTGCAGAAATATGGAGAAATAAAGCATGTGTGCAGGAAAAAGAAGAGAGGTGGAATGGAGAGAGTCTAAATAGCTCTCAGTCCTGGAAGCAGAACCTTCTATAAACTTGACTGACTCCTGCCCTTGGGTGCTTAGAGAAATGTCCCTTTTATTTACTTATGTTAGTTTGAGTTCCTTGAGTTATTTTAAAGCAAAGAATCTTGATTAAAACATTGGTGAAAGGGAACAGTAGATTTAAGGTTGGAAACAGTATGTTGGGTCAGATATGAATGAATGGTTAAAAGGAATGACACCTGGAAGTAAGACAATACTGGGTTGAAATAGCACCCAAAAAGACTGAGGTTCTTATGAAAAAACCTGTTCATCACAAAGGCTTTTACTCCTTGGAGTGGGCTATCAACAAATGCAATGGAAGTCTTCCATGTGAGATACCAAGAATGGGGCCCAGCGAGTGCAATGCTGGTAGCACAACAGTCATGTCCAGAGCAGGGTTGGGGGCATGAAGGAACAAAGAGGGCTGATTAAAATCTAAGACCACTTGAGGCTACACTCTGGATTTATAATATAGGGTGGGAAAAGGAACAGAGATTCTGAGATCAGATAGGCATGGATTTGAGAGTTTGTTTTAGTTTTACTTTCCCCAAATTTAAAAAAGGGTTGAAAACATGGTTCTTGTGGCTATTAAGTAGCTTAACATAGTGAGAGCAATTATCACAAGATTGAGCATGTAACTAGATGTTCAAAAAATGCTAGCTCTTACCCTTTTTTAAAAACAATGTTTGAAAGCCATAATAAAGTATTTGCTTTTTAAAAAAAGAATCTCTCTTTTATGAACCCCAAGCTCAGGGGCTTTTTTCTTCCTTCTTCTTTCCTTCTTTGTTGACATCTAATAAATATTTGTTTTATTTAGAAGTTACATACAACTTTAATGTACTATATTACAATGGATCTTTTGAAAATACATTTCATGCCTGTGTCCTTAGGTTGTGAAAACCTATTTCATTTTGTAATAACATTTTTTATGTAAGTGAGACCAGTAATTTAGCTATGTGAATCTTTACTCTTATGCCAAATGCCTGTGAAGATTCAGCATTTGAGCTTCCTTGCATTTTGTTATTAAGAGAAAGGGCTCGTGTCACCTGGGCTGTTTCTTCCCACATATAGGAGATTCCTCACCATATGGAATTCCTTCTTCTCTTCTTCCTCCTCTGAACCGCAAACAAATTCATTGTATTGAATGTTGATCTGAACAGTCCTGGAAGGAGTAAGGTTCTTGGTGGAGTAGTAACTGTGTGCAGAGTTTAATGGTGTTAGGCAATCACAACCTCAGAGGCCCTAGTGTGCTGGGAAAAAAGGGGATTAAATAAAATAAATAAAATATCAAATAAAAAGAAAAGGCCAAAGTGGGGAAATATTTTAGGAATGAGTGGCCAAGAGGAGTCTATGCCAAGCCTCATGTGAGTTTATAATAGAATGGAAGTAAACTGTATGTAGCCTTTTCAAATTTTTTCTTAGGTTATTAGAATTTAGAGCTGAGAAAATAGAGCCCAGAGAGGTTAAGTGATTTGCCCAAGGTTATCTAGCTGTTTAATGCAGGGCCCCGAGCTAGAAACCAAGTCTTCTATATCCCAGTTCAGATTACTCTGCTCTGCACCCAAGGATATTTGGGAATTTGGAGATATTGTAAAGAAAAATGCTATATCCAGGGAGAATGAGGCAAAGCCAGCTTTTCCCTCTCTCGTGTTAGTGCAAGCTACTAGTTTTCCCTGTGTAGATTTCGAGATTATGATGGTTTCAGTGTCTCACCTTGTGTTTCTTCCTGGACTCTATTGTTGATGGCATTTTTTTCAGCAAAGCATGCCATAAAATCTCTTCTGACAGTTCTGTTCCTGGTCAGAATGCCTGAAAGCTGCACTGCTTACAAAGCCCTGGTGTGGCCAACAGCACTGATGTGACCATCTTGAAATTATTGTATCTACTGCATGTAAGCAGAGCCAATGCCTCAGCAACTCTTCGTTCTATAAAACTGGAGGCATATCTGCATGGCCAACAGTTCACCCTAAGACTGTAACAGATTCCCAACACCCTCAGTTCTCTGTTATCTGGGGCTGGCTGATTAGCTCCTATAGCTCCTTCTCAAGTCTTTATTCTCCCCATAGGACCAGAGAACTGAGAAAGAAAGAAGGAATTTGTATTCTAGGAGGAAAGGTGTGCTGTAGCATGATCTCCTTATTTCACAGAACTCTCCAATTTCATAGAACTAAGCATCTATCCTGGGCCATATATTAAAGGGGCTAAACATTTAGATAAGACATGGATTCTGTTCTACACAGATTACAATAAAATAGGCAGACCGAGAAATATTATGTAACAAGGCAAAATGCCATGGGGAGTGTGGTGCGACAAAGAATGTAGAAATCCAAATGATTCTGTGAAGGCTAGCATTGAGATGGCCTTTGAAGGACAGACAGGATATTACAGGTTCAGTGACCAGAAATGTGAAGGAAAGGTGCTCCAGAGGGAGGAGCAGGAAGAAGGATCAGAAACAGTAAACTTGGGGCTATGGTTGTGAAACACTGAATAGTTTAGCTAGACCAAATATCATATTACTATGGGAAAGTGTGGGATGAGAAAATTGGTTGGATCATTGGAGGATTTGGACTCTGAAGGTCTTTGACTGGAGCAGCTCTTGAGAAAGATAGTCAAACATCTGAAGTGACCCTTAGCATGGGGACTATAAGACTTAGGGTGTTCATTCAGGTTCCTGGAAGAGTGGCCATAAAGAATGATCTGAGCTGGAGCAGTGAGGAGGCCATCTGTTCATACTCAGAGAGTGCTGGAGCTCCAGCACAAGTAGCAGCCCCTAGAGGAAAGGCTGGGGGATACTTGACTGCTTTGGCATGATTACCTAGCTCTGTAATGCATTATTTTGTTAATTCTTTTCTTCCTCCTCCTTCTTGGTTTATTTAGAAGGTCAGTGACTATGTATGGTACAAGATGTGTTCTCAAGCGAACAAATCTCACTGCTGTTAAAAACACAGCACGCCACTCCTGAAAGTTTTATCCTGTACAGTTTGAACTTCATGAATACTTAGAAGGCCTTTTTGTGCTGAAAGCCTCTAACTGAATTTTGAGTTTGCTTTATTGCATTTATCCAAAGAAGTGGAAGGATATAAGAACAAAGTTACCTCCTGATGGAATGTACTTTGCTAAATTGTTTTGACCAGTGTGATTTCATTGTATGCATTTACGTTAATACTAAGGATGTTCTACCTCTCACTATACTCTGGGGGGGAACCCCAGAATCTGAGAGTTTGCTAGTGTTTTCTTCGTTGAGTGAAGTAGGAAAAGAGATGCTGTCTTTGAAACGGGTTTCACTCAGACTTTGAGAAAATTGAGAATGATGATGACTAATGAAAGGCCAGACAAAATAATCAAGTCAATCCAGATATTAAATGTGCAAAGCCATGGAAAGAATTGTTTATGCTTTTGCAAAGAGTTGACTCAGAAGAGCTGAGACAGAGCTGTACTTTGTGCTCTATCACTTGTTAAAATGTAAGTCTTTGGTGGTTTTTAAAGTGTCAGTGTGCCATTCCTTCTTTTCTAAATTGCTCAGGCACACAGTTGTGTTCAATAGATATTTTGTTGAAGGGCTGAGTTGATTCCTGATGCACTGATTGGTTGATTGATTGATTTGACAGAGAGAGAGAGAGGGAGAGCATGGGAGCTGGGGGTGAGGACAGGAGAGGAGCAGAGGGAGAGGGAGAGAGAGAATCCCAAGTGATCTCTATGCCCAGGACAGAGCCCGACACAGTGTTGTGACTTTGAGATCACAACCCCAGCCAGAATCAAGAGACTGACACTTAACCGACTGAGCCACCCAGGTGCCCCAATGCACTGACTAATTTAAAAGAGATCAGGATGCTTTGGTTGATTTGTAGAGAGAATAAGTGGATATGGGAATCAGAGAAGTTCTATAAGTGAGTTCTAAGGAACTGGGTGTCTAAGCCGCTGTGGAGGAGTGTGGCCAGGACAGCCATCTTGTATTCTCAGGGGAAGAAGAAAGGCTTCTCCCTCATACGGCATTCAGCACTTGTCCCAGGAATCCTGGGTCCTGGGGCTTAGCAGCTTCTTTTGGTCACTGAAAGGACCCATTGGCCCTTAGGATCCAAGGTAGTTTGAAGAGACCTCTGACTGATGCATCCAATTCATTCCAGTTTCATTCAATGCTCCCATCTCCCAAGGGCAATCATTTCTGCAGATTTCCATCCTTTCCCCTGTGTTCTTTGCCTGTGGGCAGTAGCTCACTTTTCTCTGGGAACCTCCATGCCCGAGTAGAGTTTTAGAGTGTGCATACAATGTGTACACACATTATTTTATTTAACCCACTTCACCACCCTAGTTCTCTCATTTTACAGATGATGAGTCAAAGAGGTTACCTGATTCGACCAAGGTCATACAGCTAGAAGATGGCATTACCCATACTTCTCTCTAGGGCTTTTGATTTCCATGGATTTCCATCCCTTGTTCTATAGTGACCTCTCTCTTTATGCTACCTTTGCTACCTATTTCTGCTTCTGCACTTTGATGTCAGACCCACCAGGGGTGGATGATATCCTAGGTTCACTACTTCCAGCTCTATGACCTGAGGTGACTCGCTGAGCTTTTCCCAGCCTCCATTCCCCTCCTCTGTGGATAAGAATTGTAATTCCCTTCTACAGGATTGTCCTCTCCCTTAGATCACCATAGATAGATAATGTCCTTCTGTGGGGAAAAAGCAGACCGAGTTAAGATGTGATTTGTAAGTCGACACATGGCTACTTCACCTCAAATGTGGCAGGGATGGTTTTGTGGATGGACTTCATTGGTTACTTTTTAGCAGTGGGGCCAAGTCTCCCTGAGCCCCCATTTCTTGTCTTGGAAAAGACCACCCCAACACCACCTCTCCAGGGGTGCTTTGAGGATTCACTGAGATTATGTATACAAAAGCCCTCTCTATGAATTTTTATCACCGCATGAATGTTAGTTCGCATTATTAGAATCTATCTCTTTACTTTCAAATCTGGCTTCTCAACTTAGACTTTTCCAGTTCAGCATGAGGTTTCTATTTTCTCCCCTCCTAGGAGCAGAAGAGGAGGCACAGTTTGAGATGTTTGCATGCTTCCACCTGGGTCTCCCTCCCTTCTTCCTACCCTGGCGTATTTGGGGCCTTTTTCATTGTGGAGCCTTCAGGACAATCATCCTCTTCAAACTAGGCAAGTCTGCTATAGTCTCCCTTTTGCTCAAGCAGGAAGTCCTGGAGGAGCAGGCTGTTCCCAAGAGTTCATTTTGGGGGATGTGGGAAGAAGGATGGGGAGAGTAGAGTAGGACCATGGAGGTTCTATTTCATCGTGTCCTGAGTCCTTAGTAGCGCCCTCGGTGTCCTGAGAGGTGCTTTGTAAATACTCATTAGTGGTTGCGGGGAACTGCTGGCAGGGACGAGGGCCAGATATGGAGAGCTGATGGAAAGGCAGGAAATATGACCAAGGAATTCTGCTATTCTCCTTCCTGCTTTCAGACTAGTTAATGGTAGACTGCTCTGGAAGCTGTAATGGGGAGGCCAGGGCTCCCCCCCACCCCCACAACAAACAAAATTCCCTGTTGTTTTCATTTCTTTGTCTTACAGACAGATGCATCAGCTCTTTGAAAAAGCAACTCCCGAAAAACACTGACAAACCAAACAGATCCAGAAGCTCAGCACACACGTTCTTTTCTTCTAGACCCTCCAAAGTGCTAATACACTGTTTACATCTAAATGTGGCAACAAACAAAGTCAATGTAAGTGGGTTACATTGGAGGCCTCCTCTTCTACAATGCTCCTCAGAGTCGTGGCATTAGCAATTTCACGTGGGAAGTTGTGAACAATCTCTTTCAAAGCTCTTCTTCCTGTGGGGGCCCAGTGTACTTCTACCTACCTACTCTCTCTTGAACCTGGCTCTCACCCATCGAGGCTGTTCATAATCAGTCTCTTTTATTTTACACATCTGGGATTCATATCTTTCCAACTTCCAAAAGGATTTAAGGGCCCTTTAACATTTCAAAATAAAATAAGGAAATGATGGATAAAAATAGAACAGAGACCTTATAAAATGAGTAAGGCAGCTGATGTTACAAGGCACCTGAGATGACCTAATTCTTGTAGTTGGTCAGTAAACTGAACCCTGACTCTATGGTTAGACCAAAAGGGAGCACACGTTGCTTACCTAGCTCTCATTACCTGTCTGAAATGGGACGGGGGAGGAAGTAATATACAAAACTATTTGTAGAACTAAATTAGTTTCTAAAACTATACATTAAAAAGATGCCATTCATACAGTTATTCTGTTAACAGCCTCAAGAGAAGTCTGTACACATAATATGCACTGCCAGTAACCTCTTAGCCCTGGAGCCATGCTGACCTTTCACCTAACATAAGCCTTAGCATAGGCTATGGCCTTTGCCTTGAATGGTCCTCCCGGCAGTCCATGCGCCATCCAGTTATCCCTACTCATCCTGCCAGTTTCCATCAGGGAAGGCTTCGATTCTCATTTAGGCCAGGAGAGGACCCCTGGTTACAGGGTTTCCGAGTACTCTGTACTTTATCTTCAGACCACTTACCATAGTTTATGTTTACTCACTAGTTGGTGTCATTATTTAGTGACTATTTTCTCCCCTAGACATAAGCTCCTTGAGCTCAGGAACTGTATGTGCTTTGCTCATTCCCATATCCTCGGCATCTCACACAGTGCCTGACTTATTGCAATAATCACAATAATAAGATGATAATAGTAATAGCTAACTATTGACTATTAAAACACTTTCTCTGAGCTCTCAAACTGATGACGTGGTGGAGCATTAGGCCAAGGCAGAGCCACAGGCAATTAAAATGATTGAATGATCTGAGAAAGGACCACTGTGACTATGGGGCAGATGGGCCAGTTGCCTGGCATCAAAATCCCATATCTAGGGGTGCCTGGGTATTCAGTCTGTTAAGCATCTGACTCTTGATTTCTGTTCAGGTCACAATCTCAGGATCATGAGATCAAGTCTTACGTTGGGCTCCGCACTCAGCTTAAGATTCTCTTTCCCTCTCCCTCTACCACTCCTCCTTCCCCTGCTCAGACATTCTCTCCATAAAAAAATAAAAAAGAAGAAAAATCCCATATCTAAAGTCTATACAAATATACGGGAGCTAAGCTGTCATTTCATTTAAAAATTATAAGAATTGGACTTATATTTTTTTTTCCAGAGAGAAAGAAGGGGAAGCTAGATAAATGTCTGCTTAACTGACAACAAACTGTGTGTAGAACCTGACATGTGGAGCCATTGGAGAAATTCACAGGTAGGGTTAGAGCCAATATTTTCTTCAAAAGAGAACATAGACTCTTGTCAAGCTCTCCCAAATGTGCTTGGGAAAGACCCCCGAGTTCTATGCAAGGCAACTGAGAGAGATTACGTTAGTATGAGAAATTATTAAGGCAGGTGCTACCTAACACTGTTTGTTCTTGGTCAGAGTCCTGTAAGGCCTCTGGGATATCTGATCTGAAGGAGAGCCATATCCTAACAAGCATGTCAGGATTTGATACCTGAAAAATGTATTCAGAAGGAGGCTAAATGGCTTGTCTCTTGGATAAGGTTGTTTATGATTATGCATTTTAATGCTACTGGTGGTGGTGGTGGGGGAATGATTTCCTTCTGATGTATTCCATACAGAGTTGCCCCTTCTGTAGTTGCAATCAATTAGCAGGTCCACTTGTTTCTAGCAAGCACAGGATAATTATATACGTTTTGAAACATGGAATCTATTTATTCCACATTTTGCACCATCTCATCCAAATATTTATGGAGAGATAAGGAGGTACGTATCTTGAGCTAGCCCCAAGGACAAGTGCAGATTAAAAGTATGGTCCTGTTCTCAAAGGCACTTAAGATCAGCAGGCCTTTCATCCATTTGTATGACATTTATTGAGTACCAAATATGCATCTGAAAATACAAAGAAACAAAAGAGGCAGTGTGTTGTCATGGCTGGAGTCTTGACTTTGGAATTGTATCTATTACTGCCAGTCAGCCATGTGACCTCAGGGAATTTATCTGAACACCCAGAGCATCAGTTTTCCCATCTGTAAACTGAGGATCTTGTGCCTGGTCTGCAGGACTGTTGTACAGAATAGAAATAATATAGGTATTATTGTCTAGCACATAGGCAGTACCCATTAAGTTGTTTGTCTTAACATATAATTGCTATCCTTGAAAAGCCACATCCTAATGGGGGATGGACCCTTATAAACAAAGAATTACAACATAACTTGGTATTGATTTTGATATTGTACAAAAATTATATTGTGCAAGGGAGCAGAGGCATAGAGAAGAGCAAGGAACAAATTCCTTCTGCCTGAGGAATCAGAGAAGGCTCTCCAAAGGAAGTTGCGTTCTTTGGAGGTGGGTCTGGAAGGATGAGTAAGCTTTTGTTGGGCCAGAAAGGGGGAAAGTTATTCAAGCACAGAAACATAAAACAGCTAGTGCTGCTTGTTCTGGGGAAGGTGAGAAGGTCAGTGCATTCAGACTGTAGGGTGTCTGTGATGGGAGGGGCACGCAGTGGGGGATGAGGCAGGAGAGCTAGATTGGGCCAGCTACAGGCTGTACACAGAGACAGAAAAGGCAAATCCTGGATAAAATGGGTCCCCTTCATTTCATTACAGAATGTTCTATTTTTAGTGACCAGATTCCATGATTTCCTCTTGCAAAATGTTTTCTTTTGTTTCCCTGAGCAATCCCCCATTACCTGTTCTTTGAACACACAGTTCCTATGTTCTTAGAACCAGACAGTAGCCCAATGTTTCTGAGAATTCCTGGTTAGCTGCTTTGACAATTTGATATAATTCTCTGTTGCGTCCGTCTATTTTCCTGCCTTTCCAGCCTGCATTGTCCAGGCTCCTGTGCCTTCCATGTGGGCTGGGGCACCTCTCAATTGGTTCCTTTGTGCTGAGTAGAAAGGCAGGTGTGAGCTGTGATTGATGGCTGGTTTACATGGTGACAGGGGAAACCTGCTGGCTGTGCATTTTTTTTTTTCCGCTGGAGGCCCAATCCATTCCTTCTACCAGGACTTCCTTGTTACAGCACTCCTTTGAGCTGTTTCCCTTGGAATTTTTTATTATTTTTCAACTGTCAAATAGGAACATATTGGAAAAAATATATTAATTTGATTCAGATCCCGAGGGGAGAAACAATGACTGAAGGCTTGAGTAAATTTTTTTTCTTTCTGTATTAAGTTACACATTAAATTACGTATAGACTATTAGTTTTGAGGCAAGGTCATCACGATGACCAGGGGAGCTGGGACATGGGGCCTGAGGGGGACATGGAAATTCAAGGCAACTCTGTGACTGTCTTAGCAACTGAAATGGAGAAAAGAGGAGGCTGAGCAAATTTGCAAATGAAGATGACATAGTATACAAGCTCATGCGGACACCTGTGTTTGTAGTTGGCCTGCCTTCCCTGCTAGACATTAAACTTTCTGTCTAGGCCTCATCTGCCTCGTGCACTGCAGTATCCACAGGGATCACATGGTGCCTGGCACCTGGCACACGCTCGCTTGCTGAATGAACAGAAGAAAAGTGTCCACCAGATACCCCAAGTGCTCACAACAGTTAGGTCATGGGAAAGTCAGAAGAGAGATCTGGTTTCACTCTTGCTCTGGGACGTGTACTGTATCTTTTGCTCCTCCTGGAGAAAGCATCTCCAAGTATAAAGGCAATGCATGGAAGGAAGCAGAGCTAAACACAAAGCAAGACAGGCCCTCAGGACATTGTTTGAGTTCCTGGATTTAGTCACACATGAGCCCAGCTTTACCCTGGACTTTGCAATCCTAGGAGTCAATATATTTCCTGATTGGAATCCTAGTGTTGCCACTTAATGCTCTGTGACTTTGCACAAATTATGTACCCTTCCTGTATTTCAGTTTCCTCATCTCTATAATGGACAGAATGATAATACCTAGTTCATAGTGTTATCATGAGATTTAAATAAATTAATGTACACAGATATATAGACCATTGCCTGAGATACAGTTAAAGTGCTTGGTATGTGTAAACTATTAGTGTTGACGTTATTATTATTATTTGACCTATTATAATTATTTGACCTAATTTGTCCCAGGTTTTTGTAACTTGCCTTTGGAAGAGTCCTGAAGAGTACCAAGTCCAAATGCTGTCACCAGTTCACAAGGTTGATTTCCTGCCTCCTCCCCAATGGCTCCCTTACCCCCTGTGTACATTTGGCATGTTTGAATTAAACTTTCAAAGCTCCCCAAACATTTATGCTGCTTTGGGCCTATGTTTGCATGTGTATTATGTTCTCTCTGCTCAAAATGTACTTCCCTATTCCCCTGGCAGAGTCAGATAAGAGGATTCTAAGTGGCAAGGAGCAGCTAATTCAAGACACATTTAGGATTCTGGGTCTCATTATGCCACTGATGATTGGTGATCTCTAGCTAAGACTCAAAGATTTGATCCCTGCATTTTAAACACGATTCCCTCTTCCTTGATGCTCCAATATATTTTTCTGTGAAATGAATTCTGTAGATTCATTGATAAGAAAGTATTCCTTACTAGCTCACGTCCAAGACGAGACAACAAGGTGGCAGTTAACCCTCCTGACCTTTCACTGTCAGAACGGAGAAGACATTTAAATCACTGCGGGAACACTTGGAGGCATGCTCAGCCTTCTGACCAGCTGGGCAGAGACACTAAGAAATGGGATATTAAGAAGGATGAGCTTCCTTTCTTGGATCTTAAGAGGGGAGAAGCCAGATCTCTTCCTTGTCCGGCTCCCTGACTCCCACACATACCTTTCTGAAACTCAAGAATTTAAACCCTGACAGCAGCCAAATTAACTTAACTAGATCTTTTAACAGCAAGACTGTTTCTGCTTTCTGCTCTGTCTCTGAGGCCCCAGCTAGGTTTCTAGAACACTTGGGAACAGTAATAAAATCAAGATAATTCTTCTGTATTTCAATGGCAAGATGCTGTCTCTGGGTCTGTGCCCCTAAGGCTTTGTTTTACTGTTGGAGATAAAGTAAATAATTTAAAGCATCACCCCAAAAGCATTTTCCTCATTTAAACTTTATTCTATGTAAATTTACCTCAGGCCTAGAAAGGTTTCGCTGTGGCAGAGGAGACATGGCTGTGTTCTTGCCAGAGTCCAGCCTGGCCAAGTTCCCCAGACACTGGCTGGCTCCTGGGTGGGAGAGTTTGGATGAAAGACACTGATGCAAACATAGTCACTTTTCCTTTTGCCCAGACTCTACTATTCGGATGAAGACTATGACGGAGTCTAAATGCGAAAACGTTGTGTTCTAGCATCAGACACATCCCCGGGTGTGTGCATATGGCCTAAATTAGACCACCTAAGTAGGCGGTGTGCAAAACCTAGAAATTACAAGAGAAGAGCTGGATAATGAGAGGCAGCAGCTCATGAAGCAGCCCACCGGCAGAGAGCACAGCATCCCCAGGAGTGCGTCCTAGGGGAGAGGCGCGAGGAGAAGTGGACCTCTGATCCCTTCCCCTTCTCTCCCCTCCAGTCTCTTCCCAACTGCCTTATAAGAACAATAGTACCTGGCTCACAGCCCAAGGCCCCAGCAGCCTACAAGGCCAGATTTCTCTTTGAAAACATTGCCTTTTTTATTAATATGCTTAAATAAAGAAGTACTACAGGACCCTTCTCCCCAATAAAACAAGACAAAAATACCTAATGGATGTTAACAGTTTCTGTTCCCAATGCTCTTCGTTTCCCACCCTGAAAGGTTAACCTCCCACACTTGTTTTTTCTTAAAGGACTTCTCTCTTTCTCTCTTTTTAAAGAGCAGTTCTAAGTTCACAGCAAAATTAAGAGGAAAGTACAGAGATTTCCCAGATGCCCTGCCCCCACATGGGCATAACCTCCCCAAGACCAACATCCCCCACTGGAGTGGTACCTTTGTGAGCATTGATAAACCTGCATTGACATATTGTCACCCAAAGTCTGGAGATTATATTGAGGTTCACTCTGGGTATCATACATTCTGTGGGTTTGGACAAATGTCCAAATGGACAAATGTAGAATGACACGTTTCCGCCTGTATAGTATCCTAGAGAGTAGTTTCAATGCCTTAAAAATCCTCTGTGCTCTGTCCACTCATCCACATCCCCCTCAACCCTATAAACCACTAATTCTTTTTTTACTATCTTCACCTTCCACGTCTTTCTGTTGATACAAAGATGCGTACACATATGTGACGAGGGAGACATTTGGTGTTGTTTTTATAAAAGTGGAACCATACTACCCTTATTACTCTATTTACTTTTCTTACTTAATAAGACAAAATAGACTTCTCTCAAGGTTAATAGATATGGACCATTCCATTTCTCAATAGCTGCATGATATTTCATATTTTTTAAAAGATTTTATTTATTCATGACAGAGTCTCTAGTCTGAGCCAATACCATTATATTTTTAATATAATAGCTTCGTAAAATATCTGATATCTGGTAAGGTGAGTTTAACTTCCTGATTTTTTTTTCATATATATGAAATCTACATATATTTTTTGCTGCCTCAGACATTTTTTCTCCCATTAGAAATTTAAGCTTTATTTTATGCAGTTGCCAAAAATTAAATTCTGACTGGATTTGCATTACTTTTGGAATGATGGCTATGGTAAAAATAAATATGTATTTGCATTGAGAACATGGTATATCTTTTAATTTGTTTAGCAGACTCCAATAAGATTTCACAGTATTCTTTAGTATTGGTCCTGTATCTTTATTGTTAAGCTGATTTGTGGATTATTTGTCTTTTATTAATATTGTGAATGAGTTAGTTTCAAGTTGACTTCAAATGCCTAAATTATAATGGCTGACCTCTCACCCACATAACACCAGAACTCCAAACCTTCTCCAGGCTTCCTCGCAGACACTCATGTGGGCTCTCTGCCTGGTCTGTCCTTTCAGTTGCCAGAAGGCATCTGCCTTTCTTCCTCAAAGCTCCATCTCTCCTTTTTTCTTCTCCACCAGGTGGGAAGCCTCCCTGTTGCCAAGACAAAGGTACCATCATAAGTACGATGTTGCCTTTACCAGACAAGGCTCTCCAGGGGCCTCCAAAGCTCTCCATTTTCAGGAGACCCATGTGGTACTGGGTTCCACAAGGAGTAGGGCAAACGGTCTTTCCCCTAATTCCATGCCACATCTCATCACCTGGTTCCAGAGGACTCTGCTTGATCCCAGAGTCTCCCACAGCCACACCCGACAGGTCCATCAGCTTCTGATCCTCAGCCCTCCCTCCTAGCCTCCCCGGACCTGCTGGCTGGTTGGGATGCAGTGTCTGAAGAGCTTTGTCTCCTCTCAGCTAAAACCCTGCTCTTCCTGAATTTCAAGTAGCAGAGTTTCTCCAAGCTGTATCTTCCTGTCCCACATCAGTGTTGTTAACTCTTGGAATCCTCAGTAACTCTAAACAGTTCCATTTCAACAGAAAGTCATTTTGCTTCTTCCTAAAACACTAACAGCCTCTTTGAGTGGGTTTCCCCAGATCAGAGGAAGAATTGCCCCCACAGAGGCTTAATGTCCACGTATCACAACAGCAAAAACAGAATATTTAAAAGCACAGTTTTTTTTTCCCTGGTTCTATGGTCCTCAGCAAAATTCTGGAATTCATAGAACCACATTTAATCCGACAGCTCATATTCATGGCACTGTAAGCTTCCCCTACCCCAGCAACCCCTGCCAGGAGGAAGTTTGTCCCCAGCCTGCAGCCTATGGGGACAGCCTGGTGGCAGAGGGCAGTCTACTTCTTTTCCATGCCTGACCACTGAGCTTTTCCCAGTTTTACATGATAATAGTACAACTTATTGAGGATCTCATGTACATTATGAATCAGTCCTCATAATGATCCTATGTGATAGAACTTATTTTCCTTCATTCTTTTGATAGAGAAACTGAGGCTGAGAAGGGGTCAGTGGATTGAGCAGTGAGTAGTGACAATGACAGAATTTGAACCCATTTAAGTCCAAGACTTAAATGTCACAACATAATTTCTAGGGGGAAAATCCTACCAAAAACCTTAGTGAATCTGAGTGCCCAGTCTATGCATTTCCCCTGGAGTCCTGATCTGAGGCCTTGAACAATCCCTTGTGGTATAAAGTATGTTTTCTTTCATTTCCCCTTTTTGTCAGACTTCTGACTCTTTGTTACATGGTATTATTCCCAGTCCCTGATTATCTCTAGTTGACAGCTGAATCCATGCAAACTCAGAGAGCTTGCAAAAGGAAGGGAGCAGGATTATAATATTTACGTTAAGATTGAAGGTACAGAATTCGTATGCAACATCAACGATCACATGAAATTATGTTCAATCACTTTATTGGTTTTAGTTTGTAGTTTGACTCACAATGTATAAATTTGTCTGTATTTAATTTCTTTGGCTTGGATTTCATTTATAAAGCTATTTTGTTTCTAATTTTCTAAGCTTCAGGAATTTGTACCCAACACTTTTTTTGTTTATATTAAGCAACACTATCATAAAACCGGTTTACATTAGTACTGCAAGCTCCACGAAAATGTTCCCCTTCATAAAGCATTACTTAATGAAATACTGGTACACAGCTTCTCATTGTATCCTCCCCACAGCCCTGTGAGATGGGTATTCTCACGCTAGGGTATAGACCAAGCAACAGGGGCTTGACTAAATACACATACCGCCCATGTGAGCCCATCTAGGAAGTG
Organism: Vulpes lagopus; assembly: GCF_018345385.1. Lineage (NCBI taxonomy): Eukaryota > Metazoa > Chordata > Mammalia > Carnivora > Canidae > Vulpes > Vulpes lagopus. Next base: position 44,091,937 of record NC_054838.1, read on the forward strand.
ATAGGGCCAGATGCAAACCAGGGTTTCAGTCAAAGTCTAGGGCTGTTTCCTGGAAACTTCTCCTTCTTAGCAACAGGATTTTATTTCACATGTTCAGCAGAAGTGTTATTTGTTAGATGCTAGATGTCTCATCTTAGGACAATGGTACTCAGCCTTAAGAATTTAGCAAATAATGCCTCCTCTGAGAAACCTGTTTTGATAAGCCTGGCAAGGCAGTGAGCATCCAAATTAGATTTACAGTAAAGGTTTCAAACATTAAGAAAAAAATTACTTGAATCCTATTGTGCCCCATGTGCTTTTCTGATGAAACACAGACCTCAGGGTGGAGAGTGGGGGGCAGGGAGCAGAAGGCAGAGGGGGTTGGGGAGGGGACAGGGAGAAGAGGAAGGGGAGGTTTAGGGTTGGAACCCAAGTATTCTCATCAGGAGAGAAACAAAAGAAGGAGCTGGACTAGGGTAGGTTAAGTGTGCAATAATCATGGAAGTATGAGAGCCACTTTCATTATTTAAAATAGTTTAACATAAGGAAAGAAATACAGGATAATTTAAACATTAGGCTTCTTTGTTTGGGCTGCAATTATACTAACTCAGTGAGGGTATCACTGATTTGCTCATGCTGAGCCAAAATCCAGATGATAAATTATAAATGATTTGGGTTGGTAAAGTTCAGAAAAGAAATGAACTACTTACTAAGTTTCATGTGTTAAATAAATAAAATCTTCAAAAACCTTTGTTCAACCAGTCATTGTAAGTTGACTATATGGCAGGCAGTGGACATACAGAGATGAATAATGAGCTGTCTCAGTCCTCAAGGGTGTGTGTGTGTGTGTGTGTGTATGTGTGTGTGTGTGTATGGGGGTGGGGGTTAATGACATGTGCACCAGCATTTATAATTCAATGTGAAAACACAACAATGGAATAATGCAGAGGGGATTAGTGGGCCAGGAGGACCCAGGGAGAAAGAACCCTAACTTGGCCTTAAGGTTGGGGTGAAGTCTTTGGGTCAGAGAAGGCTTTCTGTGGCAGTTAGGAAATGAGCTGAATCTTATAGGATGAGTCAGAGAGGAAGGGAGTGAATTCTGGCCAGAGGAAATTGGGCCAGCAAACTCTGGAGGTGAGAAACCTCACAGAGTCTTATAAGCAATTTGGTGTTGCCGATGCATAAATTGTAAAGCTTCAGGAGATTCGGGTAGTCAGTAAGGGCCGGGCCAGATACTGGATTTTAATTATATGGGGTGACCATAAATATTATCATCCAAACTGGGACAACTTTGAGATAGAAAGGAGGACACTTTTAATAATCAGACTAGACCAACACACACAAACAGGTAAAGTTGGATATCCTGTTAACAGGTGGTGTCTCACAGCTCAAACTTTCTCATTGAGTGATGGGGGATCATTGAGGGTTTTTTGTCAAAGAAGTGATGAGAAGGGGGATCCCTGGGTGGCGCAGCGGTTTGGCGCCTGCCTTTGGCCCAGGGCGCGATCCTGGAGACCCAGGATCGAATCCCACGTGGGGCTCCCCGGTGCATGGAGCCTGCTTCTCCCTCTGCCTATGTCTCTGCCTCTCTCTCTCTGTGTGTGACTATCATAAATAAATAAAAATTAAAAAAAAGAAAACAGGAGAATATTAAAAAAAAAAGAAGTGATGAGATTTGACTTTTAAATAGATCTTTATGTCTAATGAATTCACAAAAGGAGAAGATTCACAGAAGGCTCTATCTTCCAAATGTATTTGTTCAAGAAATCTTACTTGAGAGCTGCCATGTGTTGGCACTATACCAGGGCTAGGCACATGATATGAACAAAACCATAATTGATTCCTGCCTTTAAGAAATTTGCAGTTTAGTGAGGAAGACTGTCAATAATCAAATACCACATAGGTAATTGTAAAACTACAAATGTGACAATGCTATGACGGGGGTACCTGATGCTATAAGAACATTTCATAGGGAATGGAGAGGTCAGAAGTGAAAGGTAGGCTTTCTGGGTGGCTCAGTTGGTTAAGTGTCTGCCTTTGGCTCAGGTCATGATTTCAGGGTCTGGGATCAAGTCCTACCTTGGACTCCTTGCTCAGTGGGGAGTCTGCTTCTCCCTTTTCCTCTGCCCCTCTTCCCGTTCATGTTCTCTCTCAAATAAATAAATAAATAAATAAAATCTTTAAAAAAAATGAGTAGTAGAATCTGATTAGAGACAAGAGGAAGGAATATTCTGGAAAGAAATAAGAAGGTATACAAAGATCTTCCGGTGAAAGGTGTGGAATGCCTGACAATAAAGAAAAGAATAAAATATGAATGCATGTAATTGATGTAAGGCAAAAAGTGCGTTGTGTGATAGCAGAACAGTGTGTGCTAATGTGGTACTATTTCCCCAGCCAAATGGTAAATATAATATGGATTGAGCCTCAGCTCTGAGCAACACTGACCTAGCATGTTCTTCACTGTGAGTGACTAAATTGACAATTGCTCTGCCTCTGTGAGGAATTAGAAGGCACCGTGTAGCAATGTCTATTCTCTTCTACCTTTATCTTGTGTATATCCTTCATGTTGCCATTTTTTCAACCAGGAGTAAACCAATATTAAACCAGCCAGAAGAATCAGGACTGATTCATCATTTTTTTCAGTCTTTGGACCCAGATCTGCTTTTATTGACTGACCTGGCATAAGAGGAAGCACAGCCATTTGGAGGAACTAGAGGGCAGTGTGGCTATAATGGGGAAAGAAAAGGGTATGTAGGGCAGTGCTAGTTAGCTATGATCTTAGGTATTACACTTCCTTTGGCTTGGTCTTGATTACTTATGTATACAAAGGGATAGGATTCTGTGTCTACTTTAGGGATTATTAATTTGAAGATCAAATAAATGATATCTGGTTATAGGATTGGGAATATTTGTTGGGACCAGGCACCTTCTGGAATATGCCTGACTTAACCTATTGTCAAGAATTCTTAGAAAGGAGAGTTTTGTTGAATGGTTAACTCAGTGTAATGATCAGTTTTTATTCTTAGCCCAGATTTCTCCCAATTTGAGTAATATACTAGCTATTAATTGCTGCATAACAAATTGTCCCCCACATCAGCAGCTTAAAAGAACAAGCATATTGCCCAACAATTTCTGTGGGTCAGGCATCCAGTTGTGGTTTAACTGGGTACCTCTGGCTCAAGGTCTGTCGTGGGTCTGTAGTTAAACTGTTGTCTGAGACTATGAGCTCAGTGGGGGAAGCATCTGCTTCCAAGCTTATTCATCTGGTTGTTGGAATGCTTCAGAAGATCTATTTCCAAGTTCACTCACATAGGCTCCTCCAAAGGGCTGCCTCACAATATGGCAGCTGGCTTCCCCCAGAGTGAGCAAAGAGGAAGTGAGAGGGAGAGTGGGAAGTACCCAAGACAGAAACCACAGTATTTGTGTAAACTAATCTTGGAGGTGACATCTCATTACTCCTGTCTTATTCTAGTCACTAAAAGCAAATCAATAAATCCAAGGAGAGGAGCTCGTAAAAGGACCCGAATACCAGAAGGTAGGGATCACTGGGGACAATCTTAGAAGCCACCTACTACTCCAGTGACTTGATTTATTAAAGGAAAAGGACTCATGGACAGATCTGGCTGGGAGGCAGTGCTGTTGTTTCCCTTTCATCAATGGAAACTCTTTAGGAGCCATCAAAATCATAGCAAATTATATAAATTTTGGAAATCTCAGGTGAGTTGTGTAAATTTTGGCTCATTGATATTTTGTCCAGTTTATCTTGGGCTGAGCTCTCCAGAGATTGGACAGCTTGAATTTTCCTAACAAAATTTAGGGGCCTACAGGCCATGATTTGCAGTGTTATATCATGATATCACAAGTGTAGGTCAAAAGGCTTCCCTCCTAATTGGTGAATCCTTGTGTTGACAACTGGCTGAAACAGGGACAAAAGAGTCTTTTGCTTTCTTCCTTAAAAAAAACTACACTGTGACCCATCTTTGGCTCCCCCCCCCCCCCCGCCGCCTTCTTACAATGCAATATAGCAAGTGGTTCTAAGTATTTGGATTCTAGAGAGTACCAACCCCAAGGAGAGTCCCATTCCTGCCTCTTCCTAGCTGTGCAATCTTAGCTCAAGCTTTCTGTGGCAGTTTCCTTATTTATACAAGGAGAACACCACCAGTGTTTACCACACAGGGTTGTTATGAGGACTAAGTCAATGCACGGATAGTACTTGGAGTACCTGGTGCAGGAGAGGCATTCAAAGAATGTTCAGTATTATTATTATTCTAGCTCTTGTCCCTAAAGCGCTGGCTCTGTCTGAGATGCCATAGACACTGGAAGCAAAGCTCTGACAGAACAGAACAGAAGCCATGTTTCTCCTTTCCTCTTTGTATACTTCCCCAACTTCTCCCTCTCTTCCCCTCCTCCTCCCCCTCCTCCTTCTTTCTCTTCTTCTTTCCTTTTTTGAACTGTAGTTCTCTTTGGGTATATGACACAGAATTAGAATTTGAATAATTATCCGTGGTGAATGCACAAAAGGATACACAAGCATTTATATGTGAGAGAACCTATATGGGAAGAGGTAAGTTATCATCTTCTCATCTCTACCTGATAAAATGCTCTCTCTCTCTCTCTTTTTTAAATTTATTTATTCATGAGAGACACACAGAGACAGGCAGAGACTTAGGCAGAGGGAGAAGCAGGCTCCCTGCAGGAGCCCGATATGGGACTTGATTCCAGGACCCCAGGATCACGACCTGAGCCAAAAGCAGATGCTCAACCACTGAGCCACCCAGGTGCCCCTAAAATGCTCTCTTTTTAAAGACCCATTTAAAATAGCACCATTTCTTAAAAAAAAAAAAAAAAAAAGTTTTCCTAAGTCCCTAGCACATGTGATCACTAACCTCTCACTTTCTATCAACAACCTAATCGTATTTCCCTTGTGGAATTTTGTGGAATTTGACATAATGTATTTAAGTCGTAGAGCCGGTGGAAAGCAGTTCGTGTTTTCAGGATAGCCAAAGACCCCTTACTCTCAATGTTCCAAATGCTATTTAGAAAAAGAAGTACTCATGGTAAAACTTGCTTTCCTAATAAATTGATGATTCATCAGCCACTTTGATGAGCCAAATGGAAAATCCCCTAAATGTTATTACTCCACTGAGAAATGTGATCCCTTCTGGGGCCATGTGGTGACACCTCAAATTGAGGCCAGGACACATTTCCTACTCAAAACTCAGCCTCCTGAAATTCTTGAACATGTCTATTTCCAAAATTAGAGAGAACACCTAGCAGAACAGCTTGGCAATTTATAAAGAAAGGGATGAATACTTCCCAAGGAGGAATTTCTAGGACACCAAGCAACAGAACAGGAGAAAATAGGACACACAAAACAGTCCAATCAAAAAAATTCAGTTCCCTCTAGCCTGAAAGCACCTTGTGTAGAAATGTTATTTATAAGAACATGTAAAACAATCAGTAAATAAAATCAGTGACTTTAACATATGGAAGAAAGAGACTCTGATCCTCACCATAAGGAATTTGCAAATATGATTAATAAACATTTATCATGATTTTTAAAAAGTAGGCTCCACACCCAGTGTGGAGCCCAATGCAGGGCTTAAACTAATGATCCAGAGACCAAGACCTGAGCTGAGATCATGAGTCAGATGCCTAACCGACTGAGCCACCCAGGCACCATGGTGATTTTTATAGCATAAAATTTAATGTTCCTTCCTCATCAGGTTTCTGCCAAACTCCACGGTAGTGGCTGCTGTGATGTGCAGCTCAGATTGCAATTCAGCCTCCCTCTCTACCTGTTCCTGTGGCACTCCTGCCCTCAGGGGTGTTATGGAAGCTCCTGTGTTCAGTGGTATTATTATAGATCTCTGTCTCATGATCTCTTTCCCAGAAAACACAGCCTACACCCCCTTCATTCCATCCTATTTAATAGTTAATGAATGGGGAAATTTACAATGTGTCCGGAACCTGTGCTGAAAACATTCATTCATTATTTCATTTAATACTCACATCGACCCTATGAAGTAGTATTTTTATACCCATTTTACAGCTGAGGACATTGAAGATCAGAGAAGTTTAATAAATTGCCCAAGGTGGCATGGTCATGACACCGTAGAATCAGTCAAAGGAGGTCACATCTTCAAAGTCCTTCCCCGGTGTTTGACATGGAGTGTTTGGTAAATGGTAACAATCATTATTATTATCAGGCAATCCTAACCAGAGACCTTAGCAAGCTGGATGATTTACCAAGACTGAGAACACTTAACCACACTTCAACAGAGCAGGCCACATAACTAAACCCTAGAGGATATCCTAAAATATTATGAGAAATGAGGAGGCAATGTCCAAGTACAGTGATTGCATTATGAGTAATAACAGAGCCAGCTGTTTATCTTGTCACAGAGGCATGCGGGTTGCTTAGGGAATAAACAGGTTGCTGCTGGAAATGTAATATCTTGAAAAGCAGCTAGACTTTAAAATACAACCTGATTCAATTGAGTGGCATTCTCCCCAGCCCCTAGCACCACATTTTCCATTGGGTATGTGCTTCAGTCAATATTTATTAACTGCTTGCATCTGGTTGCTGGCAAAATTCAACTTACTCAGTTCAGAAGCAAATAATGAATATTTCTGGTAATTATAATAATGAATATTTTCTAAGCACCAATATAATGCACAGTGCTTCCTTTATTTCATGCAAAATTGGGGGTTATGCTACATTCAGAGCTCAATTTGAGCTCTTCTTATCGAATTTTAGCAAAATAAATCAAACTGATAAAAAAAATAAAAAAAATAAAAATAAAAAAAAAAAAACAAACTGATGCTGCCAATGTGAGAAAGATGTGTTTTATACCTGATTTAGGGAAGTGACCAAGGGATTCCCTGTGGCTAGGAGTCCACGCTTTCATGGGTTTGATGAGTATGGCCATCCGTACACACTTGAAATGACTGCCAGGTCCCGAGTGGAGGTCCAGAGCTAGGCTTCCTGACACGTTTCCCCACATGATTAGGTTAAACTCGAATAACTTTCACTACTTCTATTGATGTTTTCTGGTTGGAGTTAGTCAATGCAAATCAAGCAGCTTTTTGGGTTTCTACCTGTACTAGTGAAGTCCTATTGTGAAGGAGAAAATCAAGAAGAAGCCATGACCCTAGTGTTCTAAGAGCTTAGTAGGTAATTTATCAGGAGAACGATAAGAAAATACATATGGGTATGGATCATGCATAGATTTTGTGATATAAATTGTGGGGGCTTATTGTAGTTTAGAGATGAGAGAGAGCAATTTGGGATAGAGGCATCTGGAAGAGGAGGCTTTGTGATGCCTTTACCAACCAAAGGCTTAATTTATTTATTTAACAAAGCTCTATTAAACTTTTGTTTTCCAGGATCTGTGCTAATTAATGGGATTCAGAGTCATCATGGTCTCTGCTTTCCAGTGGCTCACAGGTTAGGGTGGAAAGATAGGTTAAGAGGAAATTACAACTACAAGTAGGGCTTTCTCAGTTTTGGCACTGTTGACATCTTGAGCTGGATACTTTTTTTGTTGGGGTGGGGGAGATCTTGTGAATTGCAGGACATTTAGCAGTATGCTTGATTGCCACCTGCTAGATGCCAGCGGCATCTTCCCCCACCCCTGCGTTTTGACAACCAGAAATTTCTCGAGATAATTGTCTGGAGGGAAAAACTGGCCCCAGTTGAGAACCACTAGAGAAAGACACAAGGAGATGGGAGGGAGAGATAACACAATGGAACTTGTGGACCATGCTTAAGAGTTTCAGTCTCTATGTAGTTATCTGATCATTTATTTATTCAATGAGCATGGAGTGCTAAATATGTGTCAGCCACTGTTCTAGGTGTCCTGGATGTGGTAATGGACAAAACAAAATATCTGGCCTTGCACTGCTTACATTCTGGTAAGAAGGGATAAACACTAAACTCAATAAATGAGTTGATAGTAAGTTTGAAGGTGATAAGCTATGGGAAAAAAATAGAAGAAAAATGGGGATAGGGAGTTTAGTATGAGACATCGATTTTAAATAGGATAATTACTGTTGAGACTGACACTATTTTTTCACTAAAGGGAATTTCTAGCATATGTGGTCTACAGGTGGGCATATTACAGACTCACACACTATTAGAAAATCCAGCCTTTTGTGTTTAATCTGGATTGGGCTTTTCAATTCCTCTCTACCCTATGAGATGAGATCATATGTTTCCCATATTTTATGATTCACAAGAGAGCAAATTTTGAATGGCTCATTCATTCATTCATGCATTTATTCATTAGTTCAACACTTATGGAAAAGCCAGCAGGCCTGGTGCCAAACACTGAGGATAGATAAAAAAGATATCACACAAGTTCTGCTTCTGAGACTTTCTCAGGGATGCTCTCGTGTAAACTCTAATTACAATAATGTATGATAAAGAATATAATAGCTATGTGTATAAATGTTCAGGGAGCCCGGAAGAGGAGTGACCAATATGGGGAGGTGTAGAAAGCTGCACAGAAGAGCTGGCATTTGAGATGGGTCTGGAAAGATGAAGAAGAGCTTGCCAGGAAGAGAACTATGAGGAAAGGACTTCAGGCCAAGGTATGAAGACATGAAAATGATATTCATAGGTATAAAAAAGCCCAAATCAGCTTAAAACTGATCTTTCTTTAGTCTCTGGATATCTGAGCTGTTTCCTTTATCCTTCTTGGTTCCCAGACCGAATTTCTTGGGTCCAGTTCTACAAGTTTCCTACCTGTAAATGACGTGTCGGATGAGATGGTTTCTACAGCTCCTTCCATCTGGAATATCTTTTCATCCTATAATTCTGTGATTTTATTCCAGGTCCCATTCCTCCAGAGAATGAATTCTTTCTGCTTCCAATTCATCATTTCTTCTCTTTTCCTTTCTTTTTCTCTAAGATTCTGTTGTTTACATGCCATTTCCACATCTAAACAGGATCAACCTGTTTACTGCCTCTTGTTTTCTTCCTACTGTGCCAATATCTCAAGATTACTTGCCCAATGCAAATGGACATTTTTAGAGCACTGATGTTGAGATAAATCTTTGTAAAGGTCAAGAGGGGACGACAGTAAATACACTTCTGCCAGGGATTTTTGGCAGAGTCAAGGAATCAATTAATTTGATATTTGTATATTTGTTTAGTTTTCCCATGAGCCAGCAGTATGCTACTCACAGCTGGGTTTATAGGGAAGGTAAGAAACAACACCTTCCATGAAGTGCTTACAGTTTGGTAGGGGAAGAGGGTAAGTATATGATGAATATCACACAAAAAGGATTCATCAGAATTTATTTAATGTAAGAACAACTTGAATAGTAGAAAAGTGCACATTTCTGTGCATAAAGTAAATGATTTGAAGTGTGACATAAAGGCATGTTAACTTTTTTTTTTTTTTTTGCTTGGATGACTGGCAATTATGGATACTTTGCTGGGTGAAAGATAAGGTACAGTTCTCTCAAAGACTACTTTTCTGCTCAAAGTAAAGAAAGAGAAATAGGAAAAAAAAAAAAAAAGCCACGAGGAGTAGCAACCATTTGTACCTTTAGAGAAAGGTCCTGGGAAGGAGATGAACATCTGGATAAGAGTGTCAATAGCCTGTTACATGCATATCACGTTGAGATTTAATCACATGTTTTAACATGGGTTGTTTCATTTGTTCTATACCTTAGTCAGTGATGTCACCACCTCTAGGCCATAGTCTGCTGAATTGTGTTGATCAGTATCTCTTGAACTGTTTCCTCCTTTCCATTTCCATTTCCATTTCCCTGTCTGAGTTTAGATGTTCTCTCTCCTCTGGATTTTTGCAAAAATCAGGCTGTTCTGCCTGTCTCTGCTCCATCACCCATTCTGCTCCAGAGAGAACATCCTTGAGTGCTTTAACTGACTCTACATCTCATCTCCAATATTTATGGCCTCCTCATACCTACAGATGGAACATTTATATTCCTTAGCCTAGCAACCGAGTTTCTATAGTTTGGCTTTTACCTTCTCATTTTTTGCTAAACTCCCTCATTTGCCTTGTGTTTAAACCATACGATTGATGCAGTTTCTGGAACATGATTTCCTCCTTGTACCTCTAGATCTTTGTTAACTCAGTTTCTTTATTGGACCACCCTACTCGCCAAGGTCTTACTGTACTAATTATAAGGATCTAGGAGCAAGAGAGCTTCTAGGAGGAGAGCAACTGGAACCAGAAGGTGGAAAGCCAAGGGGTTCCCTGAGTCCCTGTGAACCTCTCAAATTAGGCTATTAGGTACAAAGCCCAGTCTTTTAACAAACGTACTCTAATATATTTATAAGCATATGAGAAATTCACTTGACTTGATGGCGCTCTGTCTTTGGCATAAAGAGCGATATAAAAACACTTCCTATTACATGCATTATGAGCTAAAGGGTCAGCGTAGCATTCAGGAACATGGTTCTACCCAATCCAATCCAAAGCCACACTCTTCCCCTTGTGTAAGTTGAGGGACTGTAGTCCCTAGCAGTAATTAACTCAAGCCCAGACCTGTCATGAAACTACGAATCTTGGATGATTGGATGTTGATAAATAACTCAGCTGGTTTTTAAACGCCTTGGGTAGCCTTTAAAGAGAGGGAAACGTATAGTTCTTGAAGCATTCACTCATTCATTCAATCAGTGTTTATTGATCACCTGTATGCCAGGTTTTTCATATAAGATGCACTAGCTATCCTCCAAGAATAGATTTACTGTGAACTTAAGGAATAGTTGACCTCAATACAAAGTCATCCCATCTGGCCAGTGGTTCTGATACTGCTTTGGAGAAGAACCATGAATTGCTCCTCCCTTTCCAATCTTCTTTTTTCACAATCTCTGCACATTTTATCCCTTATGTTGTAATTGGATGACATGGGTTTCATATGTATTCCTCCTTTTCCCCACTACATAATCATCCCTTTCTCCTCCAGCAAACCAGGGTCAATTAACCCTGCTAATCTGGAGACTTGTCTCCTGTTGGTACATGGACACAAGCAGTCCAGAAGTACTCTGGAAGTATACCTCCTTTGGGAACCAAGGCTTCTGATTCTGCAGAACCTAAAGGTGTGGGAATGGGAAGAACAAAATCCCCAAGTGGATTATTGGAAGCAATGTTAAGTAGGTCACTCTTATTTTCATCCCTTGGTTCCTAGGCCTGTGATCAGGATCACAGCATCACAGAGAGTTCCTGACTCAATCCCTGAAGGATAACATCCCACTCCTCTTGCCACTTGGGTTCTTCCCAGGTCTTCCTTGAAGCAGATGCCACACCAGGATTAAACATTAGGAGAAGAAGGAGGAAAGAAGGTCTTAGACTGTAAGGCATTCCTAAGGAGATTTTGGCAAGGTCAACTGGAGGTTCTGCATCTCAGAAATGCGCTACCTTAATATCCCTGCTGCATGTAGGCATAAGTGGCAGCAACCTGGGGAGACCACAGTTATAGGGTGGTAGATTTGACCCAGGGGACATCTGTTAATTACATTACCGAAGCTGGATAGCTGAGAGGAGCATGGGACATTTTCCTGGCAACACCACATTGTTCCAAGCACTGGGGCACAGGAGTGAGCAGGATGGATGTGGTGTCTGCCTCATGGATCATACAGTCTCGTGTAGGACAGTTAAGCAATCACAGCTTAGTGTGACAAGTGTCTTGAAACACAGAGGCAGGGGCTCCCAGCTCAGTGGAAGGAAGGGGACTCAGGGGGAGCTTCTGGGGGGCTGTTTAAGTAGGGCAGTAAGGAGCCAAGATTCTATATGAATTTGAATCCAACCTTCTCTACTTTCTGGTTCCCTGTCCTTGGGCAAACTTGTAAACTTTCTGTGCCTAGTTTCCTATGTACATAGTGGGGAGAATGTAGCACCTACCTCTAGAGGGGTGTGGTGATGAAATCCCACAATATACCTGTAGGCCACTTAGAAGAGTGCCTGGCACATAGTGTCCCAGTGTTTCACTGCCACAGTGCTGCAGCTGCAGATGCGGGCTGGCCAGTTCATAGGGAGCCTGGCCTGGAGTGCTAAACTTACGTCAGTTCATCTTCCAAGAGTCACAAAAGCAGCAATGTCTACAGGGAACCTGCCACAGTGGCTTTACAGACTGCAGGGTTGGTGCCTCCCAACTACTATGAGCGGTGAGGGTAAATAGAAAAGCTATGTGGTTCTTGCTGAGATTCCCTGTTGTATCTGGCCATTATCAATGCCCTCCCTTCTCACTCAGCAAGATTTCTGTCCATTCATGGCAGTGACCACTCTACCCCCTCGCAGCCAGTGCTGGGATGATAAGGCCACAGAATGTTGTCCTCCCCTCAACCAGGTGGGTTCTGCCTCCCTCCTGCACCGAGTCTCTTCCATGCAAGGAGTACCTGGGCAGCTGTCATGCTCACCACTCTGTTAGAACAGGAAAGTGGTGACAAAGCTGCCTTAGGCCTGTGCTCAGCCCAGGCTCCCATGACCTGGGTCAGCCTGTCCTTCCAGGAACGAGGGTCAGGTGGTCCTCACCTGCACATGTGGTCCTCACTTGCGCACGTGGTCCCTGGAGGCTGGGTCCCTCAGTTTTATCTTTTCCTTCTCTTGCTGGTTGAAGTTTGCCTTGCCCACACCTGCCTGACAGCTCCCATGTATGCTTTGGATTTCAAGTCCAGATTTGTCTATCCACCTTCATGGTTTGTGAGGTCCGGAAGACTTGCAACATTACTTTTTTCTTTTTTCTTTAAGATTTTACTGACAAATCTGGAGGATTTTTCTTTCTGTTAGCTTCTGCTATTATACAGTCCTATGTCTATTAGCCCAAAATTTCTGGCCTCCTGTTGGTCTAAGCTCCTTGGAAGAAACATGTGTAGCTGGATTTTTCAGTCAAGGACCAATTTATAACAAAGGATAGGTGAACAAGATATCGTTTTATTTAACTCTGATCCAAAAGATGAATGATAGTTTCTCCACTTGTCTGGTTCATTCTACAGAGTTCAAGTCACTGGAACTGCTCGGCTCTCTTCAATTGCTTAGAACCCTCTAGGAGCTGGGAGAAGTTACAGATGAGGATATGACACCTGCTACTTCTTGGGGCTGGTGGAGGGGAAAGAAGGCAGTGGGAATACTTAGTGAGCATCTACGATGGACCAACCCACTCTGCCAGATAGTTTATATTTATTCTCTCACTAAATCCTCATACCATCCCTTTGAGGTATGTGTACTTTGACACTGTTTTATATAAAAGCAAATAGTCAGGAAGAATACGTGCGTGTCCCATTATCCCACAAGTAGGAAGAGGCAGATCCGGTATTTGAGCTCCAGAGCCCCTATAGCCTCTTTTCCCTGGTTCACCCAGTTGATTTTACTACTTCTTCCCAATCATCTCTGTTCGACTTCTGGTCATCCAATTCTAAAACCTGCTGCCTCCTCCTCTGCTCTTATCCTTGTGCCTAATTGCGAAGTCCTGGCATTTCTTCTTTCACTTTATTTTTTGTATCCAACCTATCCTTTCTGGCACCATGTTGGTTCAGGCTATTGTCTTAAAATAACTGCAGTGATGGCTTATACAGTCTCCCTTTCTTCAGACTGAAGCATCATCTTCCTAAATTTGTGTTCTGAACTTACTATCTTCCACCCCTGCCCCTTTGGCGCTCTTTCTTGCCAATGGCATACAATCCCAAATCCTTAGTTTGACATTTCAGGTCTCCCACCACCTTTTCCCAAATCTCGTAAGTTTTTTCAACATGAAACTTCCACTCCATGCAAACTGGTCTACCCAGTATCTCCAGAGCACACCTAGAGCATTTCTGTCTCATGGCCTCTGATGTGCCATCCTCTCTTCTAGGATACCTTTCTCTGTCCTCTCCTTCCAGAAGTCACCCCCAAGTCATCAGCAGGAAGCCTCTCTGTATGTAAATATCTGCATTAGGCAAAGACTACTGATAAGATGGGCCACCTTTTCCCAGCTAAGGATACTTCCTCTGGGACATTTTAAGTGTCTGAAGGTGAGGACTTGAATTTTTCCCTTACTGTTTTCCTCCAACTGTGCCTATCAAAAAAAAAAAAAAACCAGGTGAGTACAAATCAAAATAAATTAGCTACTTATGAGAACCAACAAGTAGTAATTGCAAAGACAATGTCACCATACAACCTTCCAGTTAATGCTGGAGGCTGGCGTCAGTAGAAAATGACAGTCCTCTTCTCCACCTTGAAGCCAAAAGTGGTTCCCTGACTTGGTACAGTAACACTTAAGCAGTCTCCCTCCTTCCAGCCTCTACCCATCAAGCTGTTCCAGTGTGACTGAATAACTTCTGAATATGCCAGCCTTGACTTTCCTGATCTTTGCTTCTGCTGTTCGTCTCATCCTCTTTGCTGATTGTTCTTGTTTACTGCTTTTCTTCTACTCCTCTTGTGCCTTCTCAAGGGCTACTTTGGGCAAAAGACAAGAGCCAGCATGATCTGATCTTTGAGAAATCACATTCCAGGTCCTTTTAATCAGGAAAGCTGTCCTGACATATCTCAAAGAGTTGGTGTAGTTCCCAGACCCCAACATTGTTGGATGAGGAGTGTCTGCTTCACAGACTCAGAGGACTGACAGTGTTTGGTTTTAAGCATGCTCCTCTCCTTTCTGACTCTATCAGCCTGCAAAGATCTGTGGCTTCTCACAAACATTTCTCATAATGAGACAATGCATGAAGATCTAGGGCAGGGAGGATGCGGCCAAATGCTGTGGGTTGTATTTAAATATCTATTAATTTTGTTTTCTGGTTCCCAGACCTATTTCTTTCTTCAGCTTCAGCCCTAAGCCTGGGCTAATTCTCTCCAGGATATGACTATTTATCATTATAATTCATCAGGTGCTCTGCAAAGCCTGTGCAAATAAATATATAAACATGGACAAGGCCCATCACTGTAACATCAATTCACATTTGAAAAGAATGCCCCAGATTACAAATTACTTTCATGCATGTTGTTACACCTAATTCTTGCATAAGCTCTGTGTGGTAGGATTTACTAGACTTAGTTGACAGATTTGGAACTCAGCAGTAATGCTGCCTATGCACCAGGGACTACAAGGTGCTTTTATATTTCATATCACTAAATCCTCACAACCCCCTTAAGAAGTAAGGATTGATATCCACATATGTGTATGCATCACTGGAGAAAGTGTAATCAACTGTTGAGTGTTTCTCATGTCTCGTGTGAAACACCATGCTAGGTGTGTTATTGAGATTTTCCCATTTGCTCCTACTTGGCTTTCACTACATTTCTATGTTAGAGATGACATAACAGCCACTGAGATGTTTGATAACTTGTTTAAGGTTACTCAGCTACAAGTAACATAGTTGGGATTTCTAGGTCTATGGACATCAAAGCTCAGCCTTTTCCACTACTCCACTGATGGCATATGCTGAGGTCACCCACTTGGCAGACAGGGGATGTAGGATTTGAACCCACAATTTTGGATTCCAAAACTATGCCAGCTCTTCTCCACTGTACTACTGCTTCCAAGTCAAGTGGGATGACAGTGACATTGATTCCTATATACTGTGCTGCTGGCAGGTATGAGTGGGTAATGCAACTTTCACAGGTCCAAGAAGAATTGAGAAAAATGAAAACAATATGGTGAGCTTTTCAAGAAATTAAATTGATCTGATGTGAAAGATTTATCTTTATTCTGCGATTAGTCCTTTAACATTTTAGGTGTTAAGTGTACCTTCTTTTGTGAAATGCTAATAATGTAAGGTAAGAGGAGTTTTCTTGGCCTTTAAAGAAAACTGAACTCAGGGCACCTGGGTGGTGCAGTCAGTTGGGCATCTGACTCTTGGTTTTAGCTCCGGTCATGATCCCCTGGTCTTGAGATTGAGCCCCATATCAGGCTCCACACTGAGCACAAGGTCCACTTCATGTTTTCTTTCCCTCTCCCTCCCTCTCTGCTCCTGAGAGGCCTCAATCTGAAATAGTCAACAGGCATAGTAAAAAAATGCAAAATAAAACAAAACAAAAAATGTCTGTTCTTTTGGGCCAAAGGACCAGGAAAGGGGAAGTTCATCAGGGAGATGTAGCAGTGAGATCCATATTCAGTGATGGTAGGGATAGGGTTTGGGGACTCTTTCATGACTCACACCAGGCACAGCTCTGCCTGCACCAGTAGGCCTGGAGTGCCCTAGCCTTCCTAGTAGTAGAGAGCCATTCAGATCTAATGGCTCCTTGTGGCTCCTGGCCCACTACCCAGTGATAGAAAATCTAGATAAGTGCTTCCGTCCCCTGCAGGCACCAGCAGAGCACCTGTAGTATGAGGCTGGAGAATGAGCCAGAGAAAATGTTCTCCATTCCATAGGTCTAGTATTCCCTACCCTCTATCCAATGCCATCAGGTGGTCTAGGAAAGCACTTGTTGGTCTACAGGTGGCATCAGCAGGAATTCAGTGGAAGCTCAAGCTGAGTCGGGGAATGAAGTGGTCCAGGACAGCATTGCAAAAGCTCAGAAAACTAAATTGTCATTAGAACTATAGTTTACAAAAGTAAGACATAGCCTAATGCTAAATACAAACAAAGTGACTACCTACTAAAATGGAATACTGAAATAGAATCTAGAATCCTCTAATACAATATCTGAAATGTCCAGACTACAACTACTTTGTATACAACTGAAACTTGTTTGTCATACCAAAAAAGAGGAAAATCATAGCCTGAATAAGAAAAGATGATCAACTAATGTCAACACAGAGATGAATCAGATGCTGCAACTATCAGACAAAGATTTTAAAGCAGTCAACATTAAAGTACCTCAAAAAGTAATTACAAATTCTCTTGGAAAAAAAGAAAAGAGAATAGAAAGCCTCAGTAAAGAAATAGAAGTTATATTTTTTAAAAAGAAATAGAAGTTATAAAAATGTCAAATGGAAATTATAGAATGAAAATAACCAAAATAAAAAACTCACTTGATGAACTTAATAGTAGTGTGGAGAAGACAAAATCTGTGAATTTGAGAACAAATCAATGGAATTTGGATAACAGATAGAATAACAGTTTGAATAACAGATAGAAAATAGACTAAAGGGGAGGTGGGCGGGGGGTGGGGGTGACTGGGTGACGGGCACTGAAGGGGGCACTTGATGGGATGAGCACTGGGTGTTATCTATATGTTGGCAAATTGAACACCAATAAAAAATAAATTTATAAAAAAATAGACTAAGATAAATAACAGAGCCTTAGGGTGCTATGGGACAAAAAACTATCTAACATTCATTTCATCAGCATCTCAGAATGAGAGAGCAAAAATATGGGCTGAAAAAGTATTCAGAGAAATAATGGCTGAAAACTTCTCAAATTTGAAAAAAAAAAGGGGGGGCCTAAGTTATAGACTTAAGAAACTGAGAGATCCCCAAATAAAATAAACCCAAAGAACTCCAAGGCACATGATAAAAGTTTTGAAAACTAAAGACAAAGAAAAATCATTAAAGAACCAAAGAGTGATCTGTTATCTACACAAGAATGCCAAGCTGAATGATAGGGGATTTCTCATTCAAAAAAAGGCAACACAACATTTTTCAATTACTGAAAGAAAAGAACTGCCAATTGCAAACTGTATCTGGTGAAACTATCCTTTAGGCATGAAAGGGAAATAAAGGCAATCTCACACAAAGAGAAACAAAGAGAATTCATCACTAACAGCTCTTCACTTAAAAAATGATGGAAGGAAGTTCTTCTAACAGAAAGGAAATGATAACAGAAGAAGGCTTGGAACTTTAGAAAGGAAAAAAGAACAGATGGGAAAAGTAGGGGTAAATATTAATCCTCCTTGTGAGTTTCTTAAATTATATTTGATGGTTGAAACAAAAGTTATAACAGCATCTCTTGTGTTCAATATATGTTGAGGAAATAGTTGAGAATGTGAGTTTAAAACATGAGGAGGGGGGGATCCCTGGGTAGCTCAGCAGTTTAGCGCCTGCCTTCGGCCCAGGATGTGATCCTGGAGTCCCAGGATCAAGTCCCACATCAGGCTCCCTGCATGGAGCCTGCTTCTCCCTCTGTCTGTGTCTCTGCTTCTCTCTCTCTCTGTATCTCTCATGATCCCTGGGTAGCTCAGCAGTTTAGCGCCTGCCTTCGGCCCAGGATGTGATCCTGGAGTCCCAGGATCAAGTCCCACATCAGGCTCCCTGCATGGAGCCTGCTTCTCCCTCTGTCTGTGTCTCTGCTTCTCTCTCTCTCTGTATCTCTCATGAATAAATAAATAAATATCTTTTAAAAAAATGTGAGGAGGGTAGAGACCTATGTGGAAGTCAAGTTTCAATATTTTATTGGAAATAGTAAAACATAAATAATAATAAACTCTGGTAAGTTATATGTGTATATAGTAATACCTAAAATAACCACTAAGAAAAATTATTTGAAGCAATGTAGTAAAAAATAATATAAATAAAACACTATAGAATCCTAATAAATGTACAAGTAACCCATAGGAAGGCAAGAAAAGGGAGTGAAAAGGAAGGGACCCAGAAAATGAATGCTAAAATGGCAGATTTAAACCCCAACACATCAATAGTCAAATTATTGTTTTAAATGTAAATAATAACACTACATCAATTAAAATGCAAATATTGGCAGAGGAAAATTTTTTAAAAAATATCATGTAACTATATGCTATTTACAAAGAATTTGCTTCAGATGTAGTAACATAAGCTGGTTGAAAGTAAAAGAAGAGAAAAAGATGCATCATGATAACATTAATAAAAAATCAGGAGGGCTATAATATCAGATTAAGTAGACTTCAGAGCTAAGGAAATTGTTAGTAACAAAAAGCGACATGAAATAATGGTGAAGGGTGAATTGCTATAATAATAATAAATTGATATAATAATTGTAAATGTGTATGTATCAAATAACAGAGCTTCAAAATACATGAAACAAAAATTAATACAACTAAAAAGCAAATCCATAATTACAGTAGGGAAATTCAACACTCTATTCTTACAACTAATAGCACAATTAATAAAGATATAGAAGAACTGAACACTATCAACCAATAGGATCTAGTTGGCATTTATAGAACACTACATCAAAAAATACACATTCTTTTCAAGTGGCTATGGAACATTCACTGAGATAGACCACATTCTGGATCATAAAACAAAACTGATAACTTCAAACTGAAACCATATAGAATTTCTTCTGCCACTATAATGGAATTAAACTAGAAATCAACAACAGAAAGAAAACAGGAAAATCTTCAAACACCTGGAATGTCACAACATACTTCTAAACAATGTGGGTCAAAGAGAAAATTCCGAAGAAAATAAAAGCATACAGCTGAATGAAAATGAAAATGCAACATATCAGAATTGTGGGATGCAGCTAAAGCAGTGATGAGAGGGACATTTATAGCATTAAAATGCAAAACATGAAATGTGTCAATCAATAATCAAAATTCCTACTTTATAAAACTAAAAAGAGAAGAGCAAAATAAATTCAAAGCAAGCAGAAGGAAAAATCTGTTTTAAATAAAGAGCAAAAATCAACAAAAAAAAAACCAGAAAAAATCATTGAAAACAAAATTTGGTTCTTCAAAAATACCAATAAAACTAACAAATGGATAAACTTCTAAAAAGAGAGAGAATGTGGGATCCCTGGGTGGCTCAGCGGTTTGGCGCCTGCCTTTGGCCCAGGGCAGATCCTGGAGTCCCGGGATCGAGTCCCACGTTGGGCTCCTGGCATGGAGCCTGCTTCTCCCTCCTCCTGTGTCTCTGCCTCATGTCTCTTTCTCTATCATAAATAAATAAATCTTTTAAAAAAAAAGAGAGAGAGAACGTCAATTATTATTTTCAGAAATGAAACAGGAGTTATCACTACATATCCTATAGCCACTGAGTTCAAAGAAATTCTATGAACAAATTTGTGCTCATAAGTTCAACAACTCAACAACCTAGACGAAATGATCAATTCACTAGTAACCACAAATTTGTAAAATGCAATCAAGTTGAAATACATTACCTGATAAGTCTTATAAGGAGACTAATTGATTGAATTCAATTCAATCAAGAGATTGAAAGAGATTCAAGAGATTGAATTTATAACTAAAATCTCCATGAAAAACAAATTCTCAGACCAGATGGCATCACTGGAGAATTTTGCTGAACATTTATAAGAGGATTTAACCCCATTTTTAGTAACTTTTTCTAGAAAACAGGAGTAAGGCGTATTTCTCAACCAATTTTACGAGATCAGTATTACCTTGATACCATGGTCAAAGACAGCATAAATAACATAAACCATATAGCAGTATCTCTCTGGACTTGAATGCAAAGTTCCACAAGAAAATATTAGCAAATTGAATCTAACAATGCATAAAAAGAATTATACACATTGACTAAATGAAATGTATTCCAGGCATGTGAGATTGGTTTAGTATTAGAAAATCAATCAGTAGAATCAACCATATTAATAGGTTAAAGAAGAAGGATCATATGATTATATAAATGTCAATTTACATAGGAATAGCATTTGGCAAAATCCAATATCCATTCATGATAAAAACTCTGAACAAGTTATGAACAGAGAGAACTACCTCAACTTAAGGAAAAACACCTACAAAAACATCTAGAGTTAGCATCATACATAATGGTGAAAGGCTGAAAGCTTTCTCTCTAAGATCAGGAATAAAGAAATGTTGCCTGTCATCCCTGTTATTCAGCATAATAATGGAAGTTCTAGCCAGAGCAATAAGGCAATATACATACATGCATTTAAAAAATAAAGAAAAAATTTAAAAAGGAAAGAAAGAAAGGGCATTCAGATTGGAAAAAAAAGAAATAAAACTGTCCTTATTTACAAATGACACAAGAAAATTACAAATGACTATGTAAAAAAAAAAAAATCCTAGGAACCCCGGAACTAATAAGTGAGCTCAGCAAGGTCATAGGTTACAAGATCAGCAAGCAAAAATCCATTACATTTCTATGTACTAATAATGGACAAGATGAAATTTATATTAAAAAACAATACCATTTACAATTCCTCCAAAGAAAATTAAATACTTTAGGTAAAAATGTAAAAATTGTATAGAATCTGTATGCTGAGAATTACAAAATGCTGATTAAAGACATCAAAGACCTAAAAAAAATCGAAAGACAGGGTATTGATGAATTGGAAGACTCAACATGGTAAAAATGTCAATTTTTTGGAGTCTTAAAATTGACAGAGATATAGAGATGAAGATGGACACTATATCATACTTAAAGGGTCTATCCAACAAGAGAACCTAACAGTCATGAATATTTATGCCCCTAATGTGGGTGCTGCCAAGTGTATCAATCAATTAATAACCAAAGATATACTTAGATAATAATACACTTATACTGGGAGACTTCAACACAGCACTTTCTGTAATTGACAGATATTCTAAGCACAACATCTCCAAAGAAACAAGAGCTTTAAATGATACCCTGGACCAGATGGATTTCACAGATATTAACAGAACTTTACATCCAAATGCAACTGAATACGCATTCTTCTCAAATGCACATGGAACTTTCTCCAGAATAGACCACATACTGGGTCACAAATCAGGTTTTAGCTAATACCAAAAGATTGGGATTGTCCCCTGCATATTTTCAGACCATAATGCTTTGAAACTAGAACTCAATCACAAGAAGAAATTTGGAAGAAATTCAAACATGTGGAGGTTAAACATCATCCTGCTAAAAGATGAAAGGGTCAACCAGGAAATTAGAGAAGAATTAAAAAGATTCATGCACACTAATGAGAATGAAGATATAACCATTCAAAATTTTGGGATACAGCGATACAGCAAAAGCAGTCCTGAGAGGGAAATACATCGCAATACAAGCATCTCTCAAAAAACTGGAAAAAACTCAAATACACAAGCTAACCTTGCACCTAAAGGAACTGGAGAAAGAACAGCAAATAAAACCTATACCCAGCAGAAGAAGAGAGTTAATAAAGATTTGAGCAGAACTCAATGAAATAGAGACCAGAAGAACTGTAGAACAGATCAACAAAACCAGGAGTTGGTTCCTTGAAAGAATTAATAAGATAGATAAACCATTAGCCATCCTTATTAAAAACAAAAGAGAAAAGACTCTAATTAATAAAATCACGAATGAAAAAGGAGAGATCACCACCAATACCAAGAAAATACAAATGATTTTAAAAACATATTATGAGCAGCTATACGCCAATAAGTTAGGCAATCTAGAAGAAATGGACATATTTCTGGAAAACCACAAACTACCAAAACTGGAAAAGGAAGAAACAGAAAACCTGAATGGGCCAATAACCAGGGAGGAAATTGAAGCAGTCATCAAAAATCTCCCGAGACACAAAGTCCAGGGCCAGATGGCTTTCCAGGGGAATTCTATTAAATGTTTAAAGAAGAAAAAATACCTATTCTATTAAAGCTGTTTGGAAAGATAGAAAGAGATGGAATATACTTCCAAACTCGTTCTATGAGGCCAGCATCACCTTAATTCCAAAACCAAAGACCCCACCAAAAAGGAGAATTATAGACCAATATCCCTGATGAACATGGATGCAAAAATTTTCAACAAGATACTAGCCAATAGGATCCAACAGTACATTAAGAAGATTATTCACCATGACCAAGTGGGATTTATCCCCAGGATGCAAGGCTGGTTCAACACTCGTAAAGCAATCAACGTGATAGATCATATCAATAAGAGAAAAAACAAGAACCATATGATCCTTTCAATAGATGCAGAGAAAGCATTTGACAAAGTACAGCATCCATTCCTGATCAAAACTCTTCAGAGTGTAGGGATAGAGGGAACATTCCTCAGCATCTTAAAACCACTATGAAAAGTCCACAGCAAATATCGTCCTCAATAGGGAAGCACTGGGAGCCTTTCCCCTAAAATCAGGAACATGACAGGGATGTCCACTCTCACCACTGCTATTCAACATAGTACTAGAAGTCTTAGCCTCAGCAATCAGGCAACAAAAAGAAATAAAAGGCATTCAAAGAAGAAGAAGTCAAACTCTCCCTCTTTGCAGATGACATGATACTGTACATAGAAAACCCAAAAGACTCCAAGATTGCTAGAACTCATATAGCAATTAGGCAGTGTGGCAGAATACAAAATCAATGCCCAGAAATCAGTGGCATTTCTATACACCAACAAGGAGACTGAAGAAAGAGAATTCAAGGAGTCAATTCCATTTACAAATGCACCCAAAAGCATAAGATACCTCAGAATAAACCTAAACAAAGAACTAAAGGATCTATACGCTAAAAATTACAGAACACTTCTGAAAGAAATTGAGGAAGACACAAAGAGATGGAAAAATATTCCATGCTCATGGATTGGAAGAATAAATATTGTGAAAATGTCAATGCTACTCAGGGCAATTTGCACATTTAATGCAATCCCTATCAAAATACCATGGACTTTCTTCAGAGAGTTGGAACAAATCATCTTAAGATTTGTGTGGAATCAGAAAAGACCCCGAATAGCCAGGGGAATTTTAAAAAAGAAAACCATAGCTGGGGGCATCACAATGCCAGATTTCAGGTTGTACTACAAAGCTGTGATCATCAAGACAGTGTGGTACTGGCACAAAAACAGACACATAGATCAATGGAACAGAATAGAGAATCCGGAAATGGGCCCTCAACTCTATGGTCAACTAATATTTGACAAAGCAGGAAAGACTATCCACTGGAAAAAGGACAGTCTCTTCAATAAATGATGCTGGGAAAATTGGACAGCCACATGCAGAGGAATGAAACTAGACCATTCTCTTTCACCTTACACAAAGATAAACTCAAAATGGATGAAAGATCTTAATGTGAGACAAGATTCCATCAAAACCCTAGAGGAGAACACAGGCAACAGCCTTTTTGAACTTGGCCACAGTAACTTCTTGCAAGATACATCCATGAAGGCAAGGGAAACAAAAGAAAAAATGAATTATTGGGACTTCATCAAGATAAAAAGTTTCTGCGCAGCAAAAGAAACAGTCAACAAAACTAAAAGACAACCTGCAGAATGGAAGAAGATATTTGCAAATGACGTATCAGATAAAGGGCTAGTATCCAAGATCTATAAAGAACTTATTAAACTCAACAGCAAAGAAACAATCTAATCATGAAATGGGCAAAAGACATGAACAGAAATCTCACAGACGAAGACATAGACATGGCCAACAAGCACATGAGAAAATGCTCCACATCACTTGCCATCGGGGAAATACAAATCAAAACCACAATGAGAAACCACCTCACACCAGTCGAGAATGGGGAAAATTAATAAGGCAGGAAACAACAAATGTTGGAGAAGATGTGGAGAAAGGAGAACCCTCTTGCACTGTTGGTGGGAATGTGAACTGGTGCAGCCACTCTGGAAAACTGTGTGGAGGCTCCTCAAAGAGTTAAAAATAGACCTGCCCTACGACCCAGCTATTGCAGTGCTGGGGATTTACCCAAAGATACAGATGCTCCAAAACGCCGGGAAACCTGCACCCCAATGTTTATAGCAGCAATGTCCACAATAGCCAAACTGTGGAAGGAGCCTCGGTGTCCATCGAAAGATGAACGGATAAAGAAGATGTGGTCTATGTATACAATGGAATATTCCTCAGCCATTAGAAACAACAAATACCCACCATTTGTTTTGACGTGGATGGAACTGGAGGGTATTATGCTGAGTGAAGTAAGTCAATCAGAGAAGGACAAACATTATATGGTCTTATTCATTTGGGGAATATAAAAAATAGTGAAAGGGAATAAAGGGGAAAGGAGAGAAAATGAGTGAGAAATATCAGAGAGGGGGACAGAACGGGAGGGACACCTAACTCTGGGAAAGGAACAAGGGGTGATGGAAAGGGAGGTAGGTGGGGGGTTGGGGTGACTGGGTGACAGGCACTGAGCGGGGCACTTGACGGGATGAGCACTAGGTGATATGCTATATGTTGGCAAATTGAACTCCAATAAAACATTTTTTTAATTAAAAAAAAGTCAATTTTTCCTAAGTTGATTTATAGGTTTAATGTAATTCCTATAAAAATTATGGCAAAAATTTTGTAGATACAGACATACTTAATTCTAAAATTCACGTGGAAAGGCACACACCCTGGAATAGCTAAAATAATTTTGGAAAAGAATATATAGAGAGAAATCACCCTACCTGATATTAAGACTTCATGTAGAGCTATATAATCAGAACAGTAGGGTATTGATGGGTGGATAAACACACAGATCAATGGAACAGAATAGAGAACCTAGAATGATACACAAATTTTAACTGGTTTTTGACAAGGTGCAAAAGAAATTCAATGGAGGAAAGATAGACTCTCCACAAATGGTGCTAGAGTGATGGACATCCACAGGGGAAAAATGAACTTTGATCTAAATCTCACACCTTACTAAAAAAATTAATTCAAAGTGGATCACAGACACTGTAAAAAGTACTATAATTTTCAAGACGTTGTCATCAAAAGAAAATGAAGAGTATACAGACTCTCTATTGTATCTTACAATTGCATGTGAATCTACAATTATCTCAAAGTAGAAAGTCTAATTAAAATAATAAAATGTTGACAATATTTTTAGTCCTCCAAATCATCTTTTACCCTTTATTGATCCACAAAATCCTAGAATCCAGAAGTCTTAACATTTCTAGCCCAGAGTGTATAAAGTAATGAGGTGATCTTGGTAAAAGAGGCCTGCTTTAAAGTACAGTGGATATCTTTTGTCCATCTGCTGTCCTGGCTCCTCAGCTCCCATTATCTTTCTGGTGATCTCACGATAGAAGGACCCAGCAAGAGTATGGATGAGTCAACATAATCCCCACGCTTTCAGGACATACAGATTGAAGACCTTACTTTATGATCTTACTAAGTGCCATGTACATCACATGTACCATCTTACTTTAGCCTCAAAATAACCCAGTTATTTAGGTAAGGAGCGACAGAGCTGAGATTGTAGCTGGATCTGTCTGATTTTAGAGCCTGCCTTCTTTCCTACTACATGCTACCTCTCCGGGACATGTGCCTGACTCCTCTGTACAACGTTTGAAATGAAATCCACCCAAAGAAGACAATGTCTAACTGTTGTACTCATATTGCAGTGGGAGCAGTTCTCTCTACATGTTACTATCCGGGAACCATAACCCCAAGAACATCAAGGTCCTACCACGTTTTAGCATTTCGACATCATTCCATCTGCTTGTATGGGAGAAGCAAGCATCTTCTGCAGCTACTGACTTCATTCCTGGCTTCACAGTGGTTGGTTTTTGTTTTTAACTCTTTTATCAAGGTATAACTTATATCCTTTTAGTTATATCCAAGGTATAACTAAAATCCAGCCATGGTGAGTCTATAATTCAATGATTTTCATACATTTGTAGAGTTGTGCAGTTATCAGTTTTAGAATATACCCATCATCTCCCAAAATTCCTATTGTGTCTTTTTATAGTTAGTCCTTGCTCCCACCTCCTGTCTTAGGCAACTACTAATATGCGTTCTGTCTATAAATTTGCCTCTTTTCAAATTTCACATAAGTGGAATCACACAACATAGAGTCTTTTGCTTCCATTTTTTTAACACTATGTTTTTGAGGTTCATCCATGTTGTACTATGTATTAGTAGTTGCTCCTTTTAATTAAAAAATAGTATTCCATTGCATGAATATGCCATATTTTGTCTATCCATTTACCAGCTGATGGAGATTTTTCAGTATAATGAATAGTTCTGCCATGAAAATTCACAGGCATACTTTTGTGTGGACATATGTTTTAATGTCTCTTGGATAGATTCATAGGAGCAAAACTGATGAATATTATTGTAAGTATATATTTAACTTTTTAAGAAATCACCAAACTGCTTTTCAGAATCTGTACCTCTATTTTTTCAAAAATAAATATTTCAATACAGAAAGATAAAATTTCTCTCCTACCTTACAGATTAGGTAATGTTAGGTAACATTAACTTTAAATAAAATATACACATACTATAAAGCAAATAGTTCAAAAAGGCTTAAAAAAACTTTTTATCCCTATCATCTCCCTAAGATAATGGCTCTTAGCAATTTATTGTTCATCTACCAGAAACATTTTATATATATGTTATTATATATATGTACATATATATATAATTTAAATTCAATTTACCAACACATAGTATAACACCCAGTGTTCATCTCATCATGTTCATTATATTTTTAGATATGGGTCTAACTACCCAAAGGAAACCCATAATACACATTGCTTTGCATTTTTTCAGTTAATAATCTATTTTGGAGGTCTTTCCATAACAACACTTTTGGTCCCAAGTATTTTTTAACAGCTTTATTAAGATATGATTAATATATAATAAACTGTACATAAAGTATACAATTTGATAAGTTTTAAAGTATGTATATACCTATGAGACTATCACTACCATCAAATTAATGAACTGAGTTCCAAATAAAGTTGCTATGCAGATTTGTGTACAAACCTTTCCATGGACATATGTCTTGGGCATGTACTGAGGAGAAGAATAGCTAGCATATATGGCAAGCATATGTTTAACTTTTTAAAAAATTGCCATACTGCTTTCCGGAGTTGTGCTCCATTTTACATTTCCACTGGTGGCAGATGAGAGTTCCAGTTGCTCTACATTCTGTGTGTCTCCAGAAGTTTGATTGGGTTCTGTTTTATACTTTCGATGCCCTTAACATTTTGAACATATGAAAGGCAATTATAACAACTTTCGAAGTTCTTGCCTGCTATTGTCACATCTGCATTAATCCTGGGCCTATTGCAATTAATTGATCTTTCTTATTATAGAGCATATTTTCTGTTGTCTTTGCAAGCCCGGTAGGTAATCTTTGATTAAATAGCAGACACTATAAGTTTTACCTTGAAGGGTGCTGCCTATTTTGTATTTTTTATAAAGATTTTTGAGCTTTGTTCTGGGACATAGCTGAATTACTTGGAGACCTTTGATCCATCTGGGTCTTGCTTTTAAGATTGATAAGTGGGACCAGAACCATGTTTAGTCTGGGGCTAAATACTCCGGACTATTGCAAGCCCCTTCGTGAATCCTCTACCCCATGTCCTGTGAGTTATGAATTTTCCCAGTCTAGTTGGTGGGAACGGGCACCCTTCCCAGCCCTGTGTGAGTGCTGTATATCTTCCAATCCTTTTGGATGGTTCTATACCCAGCCTTGAGTAGTTTCTTCACCTGCATGTGCTGATCAGAGCTCTGCTAAATATTTGAGGAAAAACTTCTGATGACTTCCAGGGTTTTCTCTCTGCATCACTCTCTCCTCTCTTGTTCCCTGTGCTATGAAATCTGTCTCTGTGGTCTCCCCTGAGTCTCAGCTCCATCTTTGTCCCCAGAATCCAATATTAGGAGTGTACCACAATTGATTTAACCAGTTTCCTATTGTCAGATGTTTCAGTTGATTCTATTGTTATTCTCTTATGAACTACAGCCAAGATTATCCTCATGAACATATATACCTACAGATTCCTGTAAATACTACTGTACCAGGAGGGTCACTCCTGACAGGCAAGTTATTAGCTGCCTGTTTAACTGTGATAGATAAAACCAAATCATCTTCCAGGAAGTTGCATCAACCTACACTTCATGGAAAGTATATGAAAATGACTTTTGGCCCACATCCTTGCCTGCAGGGGTTATTATCAAACTTAATTTTTGCCAATCTGATAGGTGAAAAAAATGGCATCTCATTGTTGTTTTAATTTGTATTTCTTTAGTCATGAATGAAGCTTAGCATCTCTTTACATGTTTGTTGGCTGGTTTCCCTATTTCCACCTAGGTAATGCTGTGGATAGACAACTCAGAGGCTCAGACCTCCTTTGTAATAACTTGCAGTTTTTCTCCAACTGATGGCTAATTTCCCTCAGCCACACACCTAGTGGATGTCCTAATTTCTAGGGATCCCTAGATCTTAAGTTCTGTGCCCTCACAGTGTCACTGTCCTTCTAAACTAATCTGTGCATCACTATCACTGTACGAATTACCGCAATGACCAGCCTCAGGTGTTACAAGGAAGCAAAATTTGCCTTTGGTTTTCTGAAGAGATAGGCCTCTCCAGTTTCTAGAAGTCAGCAGTGTAGCTGATCTCCAGCTTTCTGCATCAATAAAGGTCGCAATAGTGATGACCACAACTACTGCATTCCTGAAAATCCAATTCAAGATTAAGACCTGTCCTGTCAAATCATTTAGAACTTTGGTAGTTTTCTGGCCCAGAGGCTGAAGAGATTGGCAAGAAAGGGCCTGGTGTCTTCATCCATCCTGGATACATGACAGTATGATTTCAGCCTCTATGAAATTTCTAGGGTCAGGATCTGCTTGACTTTGAATGCTATAGCTACACTCACTAGGATGGAAGGAGGTATGGAAGGAGGATGGAAGGAGGTCCAGGAAGCAAGGAAGGGAGGCTGGATGAGATGACTTTTTACATTCTTTCTGACTTAACATTAGAAAAATCTGCTATGTCATTAGCTTTCATAAGTACCACGGTCCCCCCATCATCCTCTAGATCTGCAACAAACTCACAGGATTAAAGAACTTCTACCATTTAGAATGCACCAGTTTGAGGCTATCCTTCCTCCTTAGGGTATATCTCAGCCATGACCTCTTTCTTTTATTTTTTATTATTATTTTAAATATTTCAAGTTCTTTTTAAAATTTTAGTTAACATATAGTTTAATATTAGTTTCAGGAGTAGAATTCAGTGATTCATCACTTATATACCCAGTGCTCATCATAGTTTAAGTGTCCTCCTTAATCCTCATCACCCATTTAGCTCGTCCCCCTTCCCACCTCCCCTCCAGCAACCTTCTGTTTCTTCTCTATAGTTTAGAGTTTCTTACAGTTTGCCTTGCCCTGTTTCTTTTAAACAAGCTTTCAGAGTAGTTCCTTTTCCAGCCCTAATTTATAGCTTTCCAGGTTCTTTGGACTAACCACATTATGTCCTTCTTACCTTTTGTGACATACCTGGACGCTTACTTTTTACAAGGAGAAAAACATTCATTTCAGGGAAACCAGCCACAAACCTCAAATCCTGCTCAGTCATTTTCCTACGAGTCCACACAGCCTTGCTTACATATCCCTATCAAAATGCGTTGACTCAAGGCACTGTCCAGTCCCTTTATGTGCATCTTTTACTTCCACATGACTCCTGTAAAGTAGGTATTAATACCTAATTTTTAAGGTGAGGCAGGAAAGCATTATTTAAATGAAGTCAGGGCAGCCCTGGTGGCTCAGCGGTGTAGCGCCGCCTTCAGCCCAGGGCATGATCCTGGAGTCCCTGGATGGAGTCCCATGTGAGGCTCCCTGCATGGAGCCTGCTTCTCCCTCTGCCTGTGTCTCTGCCTCTCTTTCTCTCTCTCTCTCATAAATAAATAAATAAATAAATAAATAAATAAATAAATAAATAAATAAAATCTTTAAAAAAATAAAATAAATGAAGTCAAAGTCATGTAGCCAGGAAATGGCAGGGCCAGGTCTGTTGGATAGACTGCTGTGTACATTATACTGTTTACTCTGTGCACAGCCTTGTGGGATGTAGAGAAACATGATTTTTTCCTGATTCCATGAAGGTTTAATTCTGCTGGGGACATGAGGCTGACTCCAAAGGAAAATTAAACAACACTGCAAGATTACATTGCTGGAGAGATTAGGCATGCAATGATTAGTGGCTGCTGGGTTCACAGGAGAGAGCAGAATGTCTTCCTATGGGATTTAAGCTGCTCTGCAAGGATGCATTTTGGGGAACTTGTTAGATATTTGGAGAGAATTACAAGTAGAAGAGAGATGATTGAGGAGAGTGCTATGGGATACAACATACACTCTGTCTACATAACAAACACACACATGCACACACATATATTCAACGAAGTCACTTTGCATAGTAATGCTTCTCCTCACTGCTCACAAAGAATGAGCCCATTTGCCTAATTCATTGCAATTTATTCATTCTCTCTAAGATACTCATAGGGCAGGCCCCAATTGATGGCAGTGGGCATCCTGAGTGAGAAACAAACTATGCTCAGTGTATTATTTGTGTGATGGGTCTGCAGGGCAGGACTGGAATGACCTATTCCAGTATTGGAGACAGGCTTTTCCTAGGGCCCTTTCCCCACCTACTTCTGTGCCACAGTAGTTTCTATGCTGGATCAAGGCTAGGAGTCTAGTCTTTTCTGCTTTATACAGCACCTTTATACAACACCTCCTCAAGGAGTTGTGAGAACTTAGATGTGGATCATCATAGAATATTAATATTAATAGGGTCATTCTAAATCCTTACAGGTGGAAGTCTTCAGACTTCAAGTCATTCTAAAAGTACTTTCCCCTTTCCTTTACCCCACTGCTCCTACCTCTTGCCCCACAGCTGTCTAATCAATACACAGGATGGCATTAAGAGGGCCTTGGGAATTCAGAATTTGAGTGTATTGGTTGGTGGCAAGATGATAAGCTTGATTCCTCCCAAGAAGCTGGATCTTCTCAACATTCCAGCAGCTTTGGCAGCAACTCTCCTTCCTCCTTGCACCTCCTGCCTTGCCAGGCACTCCTCTTACCACTTGAATCAGTAATGAAGCCCCTGCAGCCAGAAAGTCAAAATGTCTGAAAATTGTGGAGTCTATAGTGCTAGACAGATGGCAAGTTCAAAGCCTTCCTACCTGTTGAGGCCTGAGCCCCAGTTCTCAGTAGCTGATTCAGTCAGCAATGCTTAATGTTATTAATGGCAAATGTAGCAAGTAAAACAATAGCCTCCAGGTTAGAACACAGGCCTTGGCAAGCACGTGACAGAGAAGTTTATAATATGCCCAAGGATGTGTTGAAAGCTCCATTAATTGCGTGACTTGCTAACGATTGGCACCCTCCTCATTAGTGATGATGTGGGTTAAGCAGAACTTGTACTCCTTTTTACTGAGTTTAATCACTGAAGGTGTTCCAGCATGTGACCCCTGTATTGCAGAGGGACTGTATCATTAAACATTGGAGTTCCAACTCCATTCAGAAACCTTTAATTAAATAAAAATTTCCTGAATACCTATGTGTATGCAACACTCTTTTGAACATACCAGATTATATAAGTCAGGGATTCAGTGTCCTAGTATTTTTCCTTTGGTTGAAGAAACAAGCCTAACACACTTGAAATAATTACAACCCAATTTATGTTATTTTGGAAGCTACTGGCTTTATGATTGCAATTTGCTACCTATTCACAAAACTGCTCTCATTTTCTATTTAATTTAACAAGAGTTCATTGCTTATCTATTTTGTGCTAAATACTGTGCAGTATACCATAATTTTATGAATGTAAGCTTAGAGTTAGAAAGACCTGATTTCAAAATCTGGTCCTGATATTTCCTAGTTGCATGACTTTAAGAATATTCTAGTGTCTCAATTTCCCTACCTGAGAAAGGGGCAAAATAATCTTCACTTTTTAAAGTTTTGTGAAAATTATGTCTTAATGTATGAAAGGCATGTAGTAGAGTGAGTGCTTAGTAGGCATTCAATAAATGATGCTATCATTAGCCTAGGCATTGTGAGGATTATAGAAATAAGCAAGACACAAATCTTGTCCTCAAAGAGTTTATAACATAAATTATATACACACACATATTTTTTAAAATACTGAATCCTACTATTAATTATAAGCAAGAGTGCCAGAGCCGAATAAAGGTAACCTGGGATATTTTACCAGTTAAATTTAAGTATGGTTCTCTATTTGCTTTGAAGGCTAGTAAGTTTTGTCTTCTGTTTTTTTTTTGTTTGTTTGTTTGTTTTGTTTTTTGTTTTTTGTTTTTGTTTTTGTTTTTGTTTTTGTTTTAGGAATGAGGTGGTGAACCTGCAGAAGCAAGGCTGAAATCAGAGAGCAAGGTGGGCCACAGGTGGGGACACTGAAAGTAGGGTCAATAGCTAAAGTGAGCAGGAACAAGTGCACTAGAGTGCCTAGGAACAAATGCGCTCTGAAACTAGAGGGGCAATTAGGCCTTGGATGGATCACTACAGAGTAGCATCAACCCCAGAAACTCTGTTTCTGGGCACATTTGCAAAAGGGTTTCTTCTGTGTGGTCCTGGGCCTCTACCCAAGGCTACACCAATTACCAAGGCAGGAACTCCAACGTTCAACAGCTTTATCTTTACCATTGCTAGGCCTAACATATATGGAGACCACAAAAGAAGTTATGACTCAAACAAAATGGAAATAAAGTTCAGCTGAACTTTGGTCATTTTCTGTATTTTAGACTAGGAAAATACTATATATTTTCAGAAATCTTAGTGAAACTGACTGGAACCAACTCAACTAACTTAAGTATTTCATTTAGTTGAGTATTTCATTTACTTGAGTAAAAAGCTTCAGGATTTGTCTGGCATGGATCATATGCCAGTCATTGAGCCAATTCTTCTAGCCAACGGGATGATAGGTGTCTGATGGGCCAGGTCTAAGTCAAGCACTTCCTCTTTGGCTCTTGCTGGATGGCCAAAAACAATAGCCATTTCACTGAATCAGTTCTGCCTGGCAATCTACATGTTCTCTTAGTGAAACACCTAGAGGGGAACCTGGCTTCTTGAGGCCCTGCAAAGCCTCACTGAGGTTTCAAATTTAAGTGAGGCCACTGGACTTAAGGCTATTTTGTTGCAGGAACCCTGGAGAAGGCTGAAGACTTGAGTAGCCCATCCAAATCTACTACAGGAGGATTTTGGTGGGATGTTATTTAATTGACGGCTTACTCTGGAAAGATTAGCTGTATTCCCTTGAGCCAAAAGCCAAATGTACCAGCATTAACACCAGACAGAAGAGAAATGTAAAAAGCCAAACATCTCCATACTTCTGCACAGACCAGTGAATCATGGGCATGGTAAACTTCTAGAGATTTCTTGCAAGTCTGGGCTAGATCAGATATGCCTTTCAGCTCACCACCACCATACCAGATTAGTCCCCTCCTTTCCCTAAAGTGTCCAAGCTACCCTATATATTGTCTGAAAGTCATAGCCTGAGTGTCTTCATTAAGGCTGACAAGAAAATAAAATGTTTCTGGTATTGGCTTTGACACCAACAAACTGTGCAACAAAATGTTGAACCACCCTTCCACTTTGGAGAATCTCAGTTTTCTCAACTATAAAACCAGGGGATCAGATGAAGCATGTAAAATCCCTTTGGGGTAAGTTGATAAAGTGTATGGCACTTTGGAGGTAACACAAATCCCTCAAGAATTGGCAAAAATAATTTTAATAAAAGGCTTTGAAATTCCATAAGACATAGAATTGCCATTCCAACTGATTTTTATCTAGGTCCAAAGTGGCTAGATGACCCCAGCTGACATTTGGGTTACACATGTTAGGCACTCTACATAGAAAATTTGACAGCTATGCCTAGAAGGTGGCCTAGCTTCTGTGCTGCTTAGGTGCGTGGTGTACCTAAAGAATGGCTGCAGATTCCGGTCCAACCCAGATCCCACTAGGCCAGTTAGTCCTCTTCCTACTTCCAAGCCTTCTCTAAGTTGCCTAATGTGGTCAATTTTCCCTTTCTCTACTCCCACACAGGAACTTTAGATTCTAGAACAGTACTATTAATCTAATTCCAATTGTCTTTTTGCAGCTGCTTATGGTATACAAAGATGGAGTCCTAGGTAGGTAAGAAGGGAATTAGTGTAGTGTGATCACCCGCCTAGGATTGCACCTGGTACCATAGAGTAAGCTAATTAATGTAATTGATGCGACTGTGTTGTCATTAGTATTGTTGTCTATGAACGAGGAGTGCCTGCTGGCTGCATCACCAGGTTAGTGCTGGAGCTTGGGCTGGAGCTACAATTTTCCCGCAGGACTCAGGCTCAAGTGGTGACTCTCCTTCCCTGCATTTCCATATTCCCACACTCACTGACATTTGTCCAGGTCAACCAGTTCCCAGGCTGGACTCTTTCCACTACGGCTGGCTACATTCTGAACTACAATGGTTTACCGTAAGCAATTAACATAAATCAGATAGTGTAAGGAAGATAAAAACTGAGCTGGAAATTTGAATCAGTGACAAAGAAATCATTCTCTTGAGGAAGGCAGAAATGAAGGCAAAAAAGAAGATAAGTAA
Organism: Vulpes lagopus; assembly: GCF_018345385.1. Taxonomy (NCBI): domain Eukaryota; kingdom Metazoa; phylum Chordata; class Mammalia; order Carnivora; family Canidae; genus Vulpes; species Vulpes lagopus. The sequence continues at coordinate 44,126,985 of NC_054838.1, forward strand.
ATGGACAAACTTAAATTGCTCCTTTGCCTCATCTGCTTTATTAAAGAGCTCCTATGTCCCAGAACGATATTGCCAGGTGTCCCTTTGGCTGTACAATTATTTCCTTACCTTTCTACCCTTGGTCCCCAGTCTTGCCGGGGCTCCTGTAGTTGACCTTGGCATAATACCCTCCCTGCTCCCTTTAGGCATTTTAAAACTACTCATCTTCAAAGCAGTGGTGCTTTCCTGACCTGCCTTATTTGTGGCATATCCCGGTGCCTGGCACAGGCTCTCCATAGGAAGAAGGAAGGAAGGAAGGAAGGAAGGAAGGAAGGAAGGAAGGAAGGAAGGAAGGAAGAAGGGAGGAAGGAAGGAAGGAAGGAAGGAAGGAAGGAAGGAAGGAAGGGAGGAAGGAAGGAAGGAAGGAAGGAAGGAAGGAAGGAAGGAAGGGAGGAAGGAAGAAGGAGGAAGGAAGGAAAGGAGGGAGGAAGGAAAGGTGGAAAGGTGACTTTTCCTACCTGAGTGACACTATACCTAAAACTTCAGATTTAATATTGATGTTTTCATGTGTTTTTTTTTTTTTTCAAGTAAAATCAAACAGAAACAAAGACTTTTGAGTTCAGGGGCAGACATTGCCTTATCAATTAGGAGTAATCAAACTGCAGGTACTGGTTAAGGGCTGTCCAACTTCTCTTCACAACCCCAGTGATCTGGAGATTACATAAACTCTAAACTTGGTTCCTTATCTCCAAAGCAGATCGTGGAGACAGTGGGGAAAATTATCTATCCCTTGGCCTTTTCAGCACAGCAGACCGTTGTGCACTTAGAACAACCAGACTTGTTACAGCCCCTGGATACACCACACCTCCTACCTACCCAGGTAATTCAAGTAAGTTCCCAGTACCATACTCTGCTATTCACTCCTCCTTTGCGCCTCTGCTCACAGGTTTCTAATATTTGCTTCTGGGCTCCTTGGTTTGGAGACCTGCCCAGACTCCATTCTCAGGACCCTGTTTGCCTTTGGGATTTCTAAGCTGCCTCACCCCACCTTTTCCCAGCTTCAGGAAACTGTGTGAAACTTCATTCAGGGCTCCAACAGCCCAGGGGAGGAGGATATAGACACATGTTATTAAAATATAAAGTTTTGCCTATCAGGATTGAAGACATAGTTTGGCAGAGGTGAGTTGGTTCTGTATTACCTGGTTCCTTGAAATGGACGAATGCATCCCACAGAGGACCTGTATCTGTCCATTTGCCACCCCTGATTCTTTGTGCCTTCCACATGTGCCAGCTCACCATGTTCTCATTCTCACAATTCAGGTTTCCTTCAATATTTAGATTGGGCCCCTGACTCTATTTTGGCTATAACCTTGGCTCCTCTCAACAAAGAATCTGGTCTTACAGTCGGCCTTCTGACTCAGGCTGTCATCTGCTCCCTGGGACCATGGCCTCTTGTTCCCCATCAGTTGTCCTTATAGCCACTCTCTGCTAGGTCCTCTCTCAGAGCTGGAAGGGCCTTTTTCTGCTGCTGAGCTGGGGGATCCAGTCAGAATGAGAAATTTTTTCGATAAAAGATTCTGAGGTTATCTGAAGCCCAGGTTCAGATGCAGGAAGGAAAGTGTAATTTTGATAAACAGACTCCTATCAATTTAGTGGGAGATTGGACATAAGAGGAGAAAGCCTAGAGGAGGAGAGAACAGGATGGTGGAGAACACCTGAGAAGTGAGAGAAGAAGAAAGAACAGGATTACTGCTCTTTTTAGAGTATGCTTCTGTATTTTTTTCAACCCTGATAACTGACAAAGGTGATTTGGGGCAGAATTTCTTGGTTATCACATTATAGAAAGAATGGGTTTGTTAGCCCCAAACTAACAAGAGTTGTAGAAACTTCAGCCTGAGCTTAAAAAGTAGAGTGGGGACAATTCTGTGGCCTTTCTATTCCCTTCTGTCTCCATTCTTCCTTCTGTGGCCTGTCAGCAATGAAGGCTGGGGAGAGTGGGAGGCTATTTTGGGGGAACTGCCCCTACTTTATCAAATTGTTTAAAAGTCCCAGAGGAACTGTCACTCAGTATCAAATAGTAGGATACTGTGAAATTATGATTTGTTCTTTTTTCAAAGAGCCAGAGAGGGCCATCCTAGGTTTGTGGGCAACTAGACCCTTTTTCTGAATCAGAATGGAGGTAACAGGTTTCCAGAGTCAATACCTAAGATGAAGTCAACCCTCTGTGCTTGCCATTAAGGACTCATCTCTTATGCTGGTGTTGAATAGGACTTTGTCCACAAGGAGACTGCCTGGATTATCTGCATGGACAACGGAGTACTGTGCTTCCAACTATGTGTGTGTGTGTATGTGTGTGTGTGTGTGTGTGTGTGTGTGTGTGTGCGTGTAAGCGGGCATGGAAACTGTTGCTGTACTATACAGTTAGTCATCAGGACAAATATGGCATTGCAGGAATAATACACTCCACTGGTCTAATTATCCCTAAACAGACTATTTCTTTAGGAGGCTGAAGTTAGTTAAAAAGATGCCGTGTGATGCGGTAGGCATACTGCCGGGGAAAGGTTGACTGACTCGTTGACCGCCAGGACCTAGCAGGAGAGGGAATTTGTAATGGACCACAGTTCTGGTTCTTGGCCTTGATCAGAAGAGCAACTATTCATTCAGTACCTCTTACCCCACGCCATCAGCTGAGCCAGACATTTTCATATGTGACTTTATTTAAAGCCCACAGCAAGCCTGCAAAGCAGGTATTATTAGCTTCATCTCACATGAGACTCAGGTTAGGCAACTTGCTTCAAGATCCATGGCTCATACCAGGCAGAGCTGGGATCCAGACATCGTTGTCCTGACTGCAAAACTGGTGTGCTTCATTACAATGCAATATTACCTCTCCTTGCAGCAACCAAAATTGGAAAGATTAATATGCTCAGACAATTTGACTTTTACAGAAGGACAAGAATTACAGAACTCACAAGAGATGGCTGAGTAAGGCACATGGCTAATTTGTTTAACTCTCCAGTGACCAGAACACCAGCAGCCCCTGGCAGTGTGGAGGTATCCCAGGAGCTGAGTCAGAGATCAGGAACTTATTTGGTGAGCAGGAATGAGAAGGTAATGAGGTGGGCATTTCTGAGAGTGCTCAGGTCCACAGGGAGGCCTGGCTTCCTGAGATTCAGAGACTCTCCTCAGGCAGCTAGACTCACACCTCCTTTTAACCCTTGCACTGCTGGCCACTCTCTCCTCTGAGGACACATCCTATTTTCCATATGCTCACATTTTGAATCTACAGCTAATAATAAATTCATATTTGGCCAGAGATACTCTATCTCTTTTGTCATAAGTTAACAGCACTAATTTAAATGACCAGAGGACATTCCTGCAGGGAAGATGAACTCACTATGGCCCATAAGACATTGGTGGACATTGTTGGCTGCCTCCCCAGCAGCTTATTCCATCTTTGCCTTTCCTGAGCACTTGCTAACTCTGGGCTTCCAGTCACGTGAGGAAAAAGATTGTACTGTTTAAGCTATTTTGAATTGGGTTTTCTATCATTTACAGCCCAAATTCTATCAATTAGAAATACCTTCTAACTGACAGAGGTATGATTTCAAGAATGGATTTACATGAGGCTCACTCCAACACTAATTCTTTCAATAAGTAATTTTTGAGCACCTGCTTTGTACCAGGGGATCTAGGTAATTGAAATACACCAGTGAACAAAATGGACAGAGGTCTCTGTCTTCATGTGGCTTATATTTCAGCAGGGAGAGACAGACAATAAAAAAAGGACATGTAGGTACGTAAAGGGCATAGTATGTTTGGGGTTAAATGCCATGAACAGGGCCAGGAACATAGTAGGCCACAGACAATGTTGTAAAGACGTTGGCTTTCACTCTAAATGAAATGGGAAGGCACTGGAGGATTAGAGCCCAGAGCCATAATTCTCTGACAGTTGAAAAATTGTGAAGGAGGAAAGTCACACTTTTTTGGGAGCTGACTTGCATTGTCAGGGTCAGGAGTCAGACCACCATGAAACAAATGAGATGCCTGATAGCCCTTTCAGGTAGTCCAGCCTGGGTATGTGGAATAAAAGCAGACATTGCCTTTTCTCACTTAAGAACACTAGTGAGTTCTATCAATTGGCAACTTGGCCTTTAAATTCACTACCTTTGAGAGCTTTTTATATTGGGCATTTACCAATTTAGGGAGTTGAACACTGGGCTTGTGGGAGAAGTCCCTGATATAGAAGACAAAAAAGAATTTCATCTTGGGCATTGCTGTCTACATTGTTCTTCGACTTTATATTTCTAGTATTAGACCTATTTACTCCTCTTCCTTACAGTGCCCTAGTGAGGAAGGCCTACTTTCATAGTCTCAATTCACAGATAAGAAACTCTATCATCTATCTATCTATCATCTATCTATCATCTATTTATTTATTTTAAAATTTATTTATTTGAGAGAGACGGGGGTGGGGCAGAGAGAAGGGGAGAGCAGAAGTCAGGCAGACCCTCTGCTGAGCATGAAGTCTGATGTGGGGCTCGAACCCATGATCTTGAGATCATGACCTGAACCAAAACCAAGAGTTGGCGGCTCAACCGACTACGTCATCCAGGTGCCCCCAGGTAAGGAGCTTTAAACATAGTAAAGATCACTTTCAATTACCAAGTGGCATCAGAAGTTCTCTAGATCCCAGTTATTATCTTTCTTTATAGGTTATATGGACTCTTGACCCATGCAGGGTGTCCTGTCATAGTATGAGGCACCCTGGTCCCCCTTCTCTATGTCGGGGTTGTGGCATGTTTTAGCGATTGATCAAACTCTACTGTGGGAAATAGAGGAATGGTGACATGTTAGGTCAAATAGGCAAAGTCAGAGTGAATGCCCAGCATTAAAAATACAGATTTTCAGGACTTTTCACTGTCAAGTAGGGTTCAGCAGCTCCTCCCCCGCCTCTTACCAACGATTTTTATGTCTACCTGTTAGGACTCAGATTTTAGCCTCAAATACAGTTTTCTACTAAAAGGAACCAGGGCAGTTTGGAGAGTGGTGATGGCAGAGACTGCTCGTTCCCACTATAACTGGTGTGTCCTTTAACAAGTTTGGAGCTGGGGTCATGACCCCGCTATGTTCTCCAGACTCCCCTGCAGTTGGATGGAGCCACGTGACTCATTCTTACTGCAGGACATGGCACACATGGCTCCTCAAGGCATGAGGTGGGTACATTTCCTCCACACTCTGTCCCTTCTGTCAGTTGGATGAAAATGACAATGGGACTGAAGCCTAGAGGATGGCAGAGCCCCAGAGTGGAAGCCCTGAGTGTTCAGTCACCACGTGGAAGAGATGGACTCCCTCCGAAATCACTGCCTCACCCCACTTTTCTATTTATAATAGAAATAAACTTCTAGAGTGTTTCAACCATCCCATATTTTTTTTGTCTATATAGTATCACAACTAAGTCTATTCTTATTAAATATAGTGGTTTATTCCCTTTCTTGAGGCAAGAAAAACTCAGGGAGGTTCTGGAATATCTCTTATTTACAAAACTAAATAGAATATATGACAAAGGTGATGACTTACAAGTAAATAGAATAGAATAAAATAAAAAACATATATTCTATCTTCTGCTAAGTATATGGCTGTTCCTAAAGTATAGGTATACAGTTGTTCCTATTTGTGAAAACAAGAAGCGGTTACTTGTGAACACACCAAGAAAAGGTAAGTACTACATCAAGAAAGGACTGACCAGCATTTGTGATCATACCTACTAATCAAGTAGAAAGAGGACTGAACAAATAAATAAACCCAGTAACCACAAACCATAACCAAACAGAGTAGGTTTGACATTGTGTCCCAAGAAGATAAATTAACCAAATGTCCTCAGGAGCAAAGACAAGTGTGCAGACTTCACTTCTCATAAGAGATAAAACCTCTATTAAATGCTATTAAATGATAATAAAATATTAATAAAGAGTATAAATGTTTTTAAAATGCTAACAAATCAGAGCTATGCATTGCAAAGATGGAACAATGGATTTTATAACACCAGCCAAGCAAGGTTTAAATAATGTATCATTTTGCAGGGAGATACAAAGCCAAGAGAACCTATGGTGAAGCACAGGCCTAAAGTCTCATTGGCGTAACAAGTTAAATGTAACTAGAAAAAAAAAAAAAAAGGAAGCCTTTTTTGATGAGTAGTGTGGCTTGGGTTTGAATCCCTTTGGGAGAAACAATAAAGTCCTGAGTCTTAGGAGACAAGTCAGATTCAGTAAGCCTGTTTTCTTTTTCCTTGTATCTGGGGTGATTCCTGCAGCCCTGGGAAGGTGTGAAAGTATATTACTGAAATGCTAGGAAAGTACCCAAATATAATCATAACCTAGAGAGGTAGAAAGATAAAGATAGAAATAATGAAGAAATTAATGAAACCCTTATGTAGATTTTTTAAGAACAGGATTAAATGTTAGTGTGATATTTATTATGTGATAATTGTGTTTTTTTATGGTTTATTGTGGGACTTATGGGGTCTAAAATATTCAAAAACTCATTCATTGAATTTGCATCTGTTGTTGAAATACTTTAAAAGAATTAAATTATTTGTGATCATTGTTAATGTATTAAATTGTATATATTTAATAAATTGACCATTAAGGATAGTACTCTTCACCAATGGAAATTTTTCAGTCCTTTTAAAAAAATTTTTTTAAATTTAAATTCAATTTGCCAACATATAGTATAACACCCAGTGCTCATCCCATCAAGTGCCCTCCTTAATGGGAAGTGTTTCAGGCTTAAAAGAACCTAATCATCACTAAGCCTTCCTAGGAATAGTTGGCACAGTGGACAAATATACCTATGATGAATTACATTAAGAAATTTATTAATATCTAATAGTAAATGGGGACAGTTTGTTTTATACAATGAACATTTATTTCTAGGAGACCTTTGTTAGTAGAGACCATTGCACTGGTGATTCTGCCTGCAACTATTGTTTCTTTAATTGCTTTAAGCAAATGCATGCAGTTGAGGTCTTGGAGGACACTTCTTTCGAGGGTGAGTCTTCTAGAAAGCTGAAAATCTAAGTTATGAGTTGACTCGCAGCATTCTCTTTCTACCAGTCTTCAACAGAACCATCTTCTCTCCTCTTCTCTGATGCTGCATCTGGTCCGCAGGTGCACTAAACTGAGATCTTTCCAATTTGCATCTTGTAAAGGCATTAGCTGAACTTGCAGCCTGCTTCTTAGCTGCTACCTATACGGCAGAGGAATAATAGCTTGTGGGCATGGAAGAGAATGTGGGCTGGGGAAACAGATACGATATTTACTCCTTTTTGTTAGTAGTTGTCATTTTTTATTTCTCTTTTGATCACTTTTCATGGCTTGTCCAGATGGATTCTCTGGCCACCCAAGTCTCTGACCTTTCTTGATGAAAATTCTCATTTTTATAAGTTACCAAAGAGATTTCATATCCCAGAGTATTCGTGGTAACATTCGCTCTGACTAGTCCCAGTGACTTTGCTGAGCTTCTATAGCACACTTGAATCATAGCTGGATCTTCCTGTGCATCACCCTTCAAGCCCATTAATATTGTCAATTATAATTTTTGCTTGTAAGTGGTGACTAAAAGCTATTTTCTACTTTCCTCCCAGACAACATACCAAAATAACAAAGACAATAAAAAATAATAATGAAAACTTCATCTTCAGTGAAATAAGGAGAATTGTGTAATATAACTACATAATACCTAAAAATGGTAAGAAGTTTGCAGAGTGGAGAAAGCCATGACTGCAAAGAGAAACATTAAACATAAGCAAGCACTGTGGTCCTTAAGATCTCTGGAAAGGCTGAAGAGTTCAGTGTGGATAACAATGTGGACTAAAAACAGGTTAGAGGAACACGTGAGTGGCTCAGCAGTTGAACATCTGCCTTTGGCCCAGGGTGTGATCCTGGGGTCCCGGCATCGAGTCCCACATTGGACTCCCTGTGTGGAGCCTGCTTCTCCCTCTGCCTGTGTCTCTGCCTCTCTGTGTCTGTTTGTGTCTCTCATTAATAAATAAATAAAATCTTAAAACAAATTTAAAAAAATAAAAACAAGTTAGAAATCTGTCAAAGAATAGTAAGAACAGTATTTGCCACCTCATATTTGGATGTTGATTACCTCTCCCACTTCAAGAAGATTTATTCATTTGTAAAATTAAACCAAAGAAGAGATACTGAAAACTGAAAAGAGAGATCATATCTTTAAAAATATTTTATTTATTTATTTATTTAGACAGAGAGAGAGAGCACAAGCGCACAAGTAGGGGGAGGGGCAGAGGCAGAGGGAGAAGCAGGCTCCTCACTGATCAGGGATCCTGATGAGCGGCTTGATCCCAGGACTCTGGGATCATGATCTGAGCTAAAAACAGATGCTTAATTAACTGAGCCAATCAGGTGCCTCAAGAGATCATATTAAACAGTGAAAACCCCCAATATTCCTTCTCCCACCTAGCTACTAGAATGCTGAAACCTGCCTCTTAGTCTGTCAGGCAAAAGGATGGGTCTTTCTCTAAAGAAATTCGAAGACTCCAGAATTAAGACCTACAGATTAAACATTTAGGACAATCACCAATTATAAGTGGATTTAATATTCAATATTCTACAGCGAAGTCTATTGGTCAAAAAACCACGCCAATGCAGAGGAAACTCAATGTCCACTCTTTTAGTATTTCAGTTAAACAGGCGTGGCAAGGATGCCAAGACAATTCACTGCGGGGAAAGGAAGACCTTTTTAGAGAAAATACTCCTACAACAACTAGGTATCTATATGGAATGAAAAGCTTCACCACCACCACCTTCTATTCACAAAAATAATGTGAGATGGATTGTGGGTCTAAATTTAAAAGAAAACCATAAAGTTTCTAGGAGAATTTCTTTACAACCTTTGAATAGTTACAGATTTATTAAAAAGAACACACAAACACAATTCATAAACTTTTAAAACTTTTAGATGTATACCTTTCTAACGTATATTACTATTTCTTTTTCAAACAGAATCTAGATTATATTTTACTCCTTGGGATGGCTCAGGATCCTCCTTGGAGACCTTAGAGTACTGGTCTCCAATACAGCACTGCCTTTGGAACCACTTGGTATTACTAGACTATTTCCTAAAAGTAACTTGAGACTAAAGTGTTCTCTTTTGCCTGTTTTGTTTTACTTTCTATATTTGGTTTTTAAAAACCCTCCCTACCTTGATGATGCCAGCTGTCACTTTTTATAGTTTTTGTCCTGGGTTCAGAATTCTACCTTGGAAGGCAGGAGCTGTACGGATTATAAACTTTGTGTATCTTTTTGGTTTTTAACATCTTATAATAAGCATATATTTTTTATAATGAAAAGCCTGTAATAAAAAAATATCAGTACAATTTCTATCGTTTTTTTTTCTGTTATGGCATTTATATTACTTTGTAATTACATATTGGTTTACATGTTTTAAAATATTTATGTCTGCCTTCCCCCCCCCCCCAGATTATATCTTTTATGAGGACATAGACTGCTATTCTCTTCATTATTGGATTTCTACTTAGTGCCTAACACAAGTCCTTAGTAAATAAAAACTACTAAAAATGTACTTGCTGAATTAATGAAGGGATAGTATCAGGCAGACCTAGAGACCAAGTATACTCCTTAGACTTTCCATAAAGGAATTAGCAGAGGGTTCTGTGTAAAGAGTTTTGATCTTTGTAACTTGCATGTGTTTTAGAACATGGAATTTGTAACATCTCTTTTGAGTTTTCTGGGCTGTTTGTCTACTTCTTGGTAGCAACTCTGATCCTGGCTATGTAACTACTAAAGATAATTGCCAGGTATATAGTTCCAAATAGGTCAAGTGTAACAGCATTACCTTGCATTGTTCAGTAATTATTTCAGGCTGCATAATCAACACATTATATGCTGAGTACCACCTGTAAGCTTAATAGCATGGTAGGTGTCATGTGAAATAAATAAAAATCAGGGTCTTTGCTTTTAGGAAGCCTGTAATAGTGGTTAAGAAGACTATAGGATATTAGAGGTAAGTTTGAGATAAAAGTTAAGCTTCTAAAAAGGGTCACTTTTAATATTCTCTTCACACAATATCTAATCACAGTACAATATAGTCACCATGTTCATTCAGTTGGTGTACACCTAGTGATAGGGCATATTAAGTGCTAGGCACAGTTCAAAAGAAGCCCCTGCACTCCTAATGCTTTACTTTCTAGTAGGAGGAGACAGACAATACAGAAACAAATAAAATTACAAGGAAAATATCAGAGCAGTGAGTGCTACTTTAAAAAGTAGAGGCATAATGCAGCCTCTGATTGGAGTGGTTACGGGAGGCTTTTCTACCAAGTTGGCATTCAAGCCATGAAAAATAAATGGGAGTAGTCATGCAAATAGGAGACTGTAGAGGGGAGACACAGTCCAGGCAGAGGAACTAGCTAGTGCAAAGGTCCTGAGGCAGGATCAAACTTGGTCTTTCAAAGGAACTGAAAGGTCAAGCAGTATAAGATTAGTGAATGAGTGTAGAGGAAGGAATAAAATGAAGTCAGAGATATAGGCAGGTCCAATCATCCAGGACTCTGGAAGCCATAGTGAACAGCTTGGTGTTAGTTTCTTGTGTAACGGAAAGTCACTGAAGAGCTTTAAGCAAGGAGACACATGATATGACCTTTTACTACAAAATATTGTTCTGACTAATGTGTGCAGAATGGAAAGGAGGAAAAGCAGAGGCAGAGAAATTCCTCCCAAGCTTCCCAGGGAGAGACATAGGGAGCTTATGGTCATGGATGGAGTCAAGATGTGCTTTGAAGGTAGAGTAAATAGGATTTGCTGATGATCTTGAAATAGGGAGTGAGGAAATTTAAAGAATCAAGGATAGCACCTAGATTATGAGCTGGAGCTACCGTGGTGCTCTTTTGTAAGGATAGAGTCACAGTAGCCAAGAAAAGATGTTTCGAGGAGAAGATAGTGGCCAATAGGTCAAATATTCTGATTTGGAGAGGTAAGATAATAGGCAAGTTATCTTAGGGTTCAATAGCATGGAGTCATTGTTGACCTCAATAAGAGCAGGCTTAAGATGGAAACCCTAGTGCAGTGGAA